>NC_063437.1:7602719-8347117 GCF_020379485.1 Brassica napus
ACCATAAAATAGCATTTTTCCCAATTTAGGACAAGGTTCATTTCTTCGTATCTTTCCAATACCTTGCATAAATTATCGAGGCAACTCTTAAAATTTGATCCGTAGACTGAAAAGTCATCCATAAAGACTTCCATAAAGTCCTCGATCATGTCTGTAAAGATTGACATCATGCAACTTTGGAAGGTGGTGGGAGCATTACAAAGACCAAATGGCATTCTGCGATACGCAAACGTTCTATAGGGGTATGTAAAGGTTGTCTTTTCTTATCATCTGGATGTATGGGAATTTGAAAGAATCCTGAATATCCATCAAGAAAACAATAATACTGGTGATTGGCTAAACGCTCCAGCATTTGATCAATAAAGGGCAGGGGAAAGTGATCTTTCCTAGTAGCGGCATTTAATTTCCTATTGTCGATACACATCATATGTCCAGTAACGGTACGGGTCGGGATGAGTTCATCGTTTTCGTTCTTCACTACTGTAATACCTCCCTTTTTGGGTGCAACATGTACGAGGCTTACCCATTTACTATCTGAAATAGGATAGATAAATCCAGCTCTAGGAGTTTAATGATTTCCTTTTTGACTACTTTTAAATTCGGGTTTAATCTCCTTTGCTGTTCTACCAACGTTTTTGCGTTGTCTTCCAAATGAATACGGTGCATGCATAGATCAAGAGAAATACCAGGAATATCATCGAGGGAATACCCGATTGCTTTCATGTACTTGCGTAGTTTATTTAATAATAATGCAAGTTCTCCGCTAGTGAGATTAGCATTGACAATAATAGGATAGGATTGGTCATAAAGAAATGCATATATAAAACCCCTAGGGAGGGGTTATAATTCAACTTTTGGTGCTTTGTCTTTAGACCAATTAGATAATGAAGATGGTTGTCGATCGACGGCCTCTCTGAGGTATCGATCAACGATATTGTCTGAGTCATCATCTTCTTTGATGTTCGCAACCTCGATACTTGCATCCATCAGTCGCACGTAATCGTCTGTTCTGATATCTATGCTTAAGATCTCCCTTTCTACATGGGTAAGAGCATTTTCAAAGGGGTCGTCTGAGCACATGTCTATGAAAGATTCCTTTTCCAGCTCAGAAACTTCTTCCGTATAGAAGGCTTGGTCATCTATCAAGGGTCGCTTGATTAGCTTTTCCATATCAAAGATCATCGAGATGTCCCTGGTGTTCAAATTTATCCGTCCTTCTTTCACATCAATGATCGCTCCAGCCGTAGCTAGGAATGGCCGACCCAGAATGAGGGGGTCTTTTGGTTCTTGTCTGTTTTTTAACACAACAAAATCCGTAGGCACGAAGCAATTATTAATTTTTACGGGAACTTCTTCGAGAATTCCTTCAGGTACCATGATAGATCGATCAGCTAGAAC
This sequence comes from Brassica napus, assembly GCF_020379485.1. Lineage (NCBI taxonomy): Eukaryota > Viridiplantae > Streptophyta > Magnoliopsida > Brassicales > Brassicaceae > Brassica > Brassica napus. The sequence continues at coordinate 7,604,118 of NC_063437.1, forward strand.
CAAGGTTATCGGAGTTGTCATAAATTCATTATATCCCAAGGTTACTGCGACGGTGTAAGGCATAAGATATACGCTAGAGCCAAGATCACATAGTGATAGAGGAAAACGTGTGTTCAGTATATTGCAATCTAGGACGAAACTACCAGGATCAGGCCTCTTAGCTGGAGTTTCTCCTTGAATCATGGCGCTTACTTCCTCTGACACCATCATCACGCTATGTTCAGCAGTTGGATAATTTGGAGACGTCATATCCTTCACATACTTCTTTATCGAAGGTGCTATTTTTATAGCATCACTAAGCGACATCTCCACAGTAATTTTATCCAATGCTTTCTTGCAGATCGCATATTCTAATGATTTCTTAGTCTGCGATTTAGGAGGATAAGAAGGTAGGGTTCTATAGACTCTCTCAATCGTTGGTTTGGGCCGAGTGGGATGTCGATCGATAGGGTTATTCGTATGTTGATCGACGACAGGATCCACTGGTCGATCGACGTGGGTGCCATATTGTCGATCGATTTCGGCCTAAATTTCCGAATCGTCTTCTACTTCTAAGTCTATAGTCTTTTCCTTATTAATCTCAGCGGTAGACTTCCCGTTTTCGCAAGAAGATTTTGGGTCAGGGTCATCAAGAAGTATAGGCTGAGAATCGCTCTTGCCTGTTTCATCAGCATTGGCAGAATTGCCAATTTTGGTGTTGCTCTTCGTGTTTGTCGTGAGACGTTTTCCGCTACGCAACATTACGGCACTGACTTGACGTCTTAGGTTTAAATCAGTTCTCCCGGGAAGACGTCATGTTTCTCTGTTGATGGCAGTCGCAGTTTCAGCTACTTGACTTTCTAATTTTCGGATAAGTTCACCCAAAGAATCTGCTTTCCCCATTAACTTTCCGTAAACCATATTTATTTTTCTGTAAAAATCTGACTTTGCTTTACGGTTGCCAGTAAGTGTTTGTCTGATATTGAACTTTTCTTTTCCAGTGTGTGATTTCACAGCAATGTCATAGGCTTGGGTAAAACTATAAATGTTAAACACAAAATAGGGGTCTGAATAGCTTTGTCTCTTCTTCTAATTGATTTTCCATATCAGACAAGGCATCATCTTTGATCTGGGCTATATCAGATCGGTGTTGATTCTGAAGAAAAGAGTGGAGTGAATTGAGGAAATTCTTGATCTCATTATCTTTTGAATTTATCGAATTTCCTATTTCTTCATCCATCTTTTCATAGGATTTTCCCATTGGTACATTTTCGATAAGGCGTCTAGCATCTTCGAGGGTCCTAGTGACGAAATTTCCTTCACTCGTCGTGTCGAGTGTGGTCTTGTAGCTCAGGTTAACACCTCCATAGAAGATGTTAAGGAATTGTGGTTCTGAATAACCATGATGGGGACATTCAAGTTCATAGCTCTTGAATCTTCCCCATGCATTTTTAAACGATTCACGTGGATCTTGGCGGAATATAAAGATTTGTCTCCTTACTTGCCAATAGCGATCATCATCGAAAAATTTCTTAAGGAAGGCGTTTCTAATCTCTTCCCAACAAGTAAGGGATCCTGTTGTTAAACAGTTTATCCATCTGAGAGCTTCTGTCTCTAAGGAAAATGAGAGTAGTTTGCAACGATTGTATTCATCTGGGATTAATTCTTCCAAACCTTCGATGTGATCTTGTGGGTGCTCAGAGAGAGATACACGGAATGGGTTTCGACGAACCATACAGTAGTAATCTGCGTAATTTCTTGGTATTGTCTCTTGGTATTTTAATAGCGGACCTATTGGAATAGGTTCTACCAGGGTCTACGTAGTCTTGCATAGACAATCTTATCTCTTCACCTTTTATCAAGGTGGGATTTGTCTTAACAGGGATTTCAGTCCCCTGTTTAGTTTGGCTAGTTTCATTGCTTAATTGACATATTGGTTCAGTTTGGACTACTTCCTCATTAATAAGCTCGGTAAGAGAAGACTTACCTGCTTCCAGCTGGGCGGTGTCGATCGATGTCGGGAGCTCCGTGTCAGTCGATTCTTAGATCTCCACGTCGCTGGATAACGTTACATCTTCGTCGATCGATGCTCGGCCGAGTTCTATGTTCTCCATTCTTAGTGTCTATGTAGACAGAGAAAGAAAGAAAACTTAGCAAGTTTTTCGTAACAAGTCTATACTAAATTCTAAATTATATCTAATGGTAATAAGAAAGAGTCCCTGAAAACGGCGCCAAATTTGATATCACTAAAATTACCCTAAGGAGTGAATTACTCTCTCAAATAAGAGGTTCAGATTTAGTAGTTAGGGATCGAATCCATAAGGACTCTAGGATTACTCAACAGATCTAAGGGATTAGAAATAAAGATAGACTAAGAAGTTTATTTATTTAAAAGCAGAGGACTGCATGTATGTTTTGCTTGAGGACAAGCAAAAGGATAAGTCTGGGGGAGTTGATATACCTTGGATTTGACCCGTTTTCATCCATGGTATATAGGTGTTTTACTATATATATATATCTATGTTTTCTACTCTTTTAGGTATGTTTTCAGGTTCAGGTGCATTTCGGAATAAAGCTATGACTTTGGAGCATTTTGGAGCTTAAAGGACATTTTATCCGAGCTGACCATGTAGAGGTCGACGAGAGGAAGAACAATCGATTGATGCGCATCCAGTGCTGTCGATCGACACCATCAGATGTCTCGACAAATGAAGATTAATATCGATCGATGTACACAAGTACCATCAATCGATGTCGAGACATTGGACATGCGACATTTTGGATCCAACGGACTTGAAGCCCAAGTCCAAGCCAAATTACAAAAATACCCTGACAAGTTTTTAACCTAGTAGATTATATACTGCCTAAGTGTTTTGACGGCAGAGAGAGCTTTTTGTTACAGTTTTATTTTGAGAGAGAGAGAGAGAGAGTTTTGGAGAGAAGATCACTTGTGATTGGAACTCCTTGTTTTCATTTCTTTTCATCTATACTATGAATTCCCATTTCTTCATTGTCATGAATTGCTTTGCTATGTCTGAGTAGTTCATTTATTAGATCCAGGGTTCATATAGGTTTGTGGGATTAGCCCCAAACTATAGATCTGCCTTGTTATGATATTTATGATAGATTTGTATTCATTGCTTGTTTTAGCCTTGCTAACTAGAACATGATCATAGGATTGCATACTCAAGCACCATTGTTATCCCATCCTGACATCTATCTATCATATTAGGGCTGCTAGAGAGGGCTAACCGCCAATTTAGTATCTTAATAGGGCATATCATACTCGCGCATAGGCCTGGCTAGAACCCGTCGATCGATGTCCTCAACTGACTATCGGTCGACGTAGGTAAAGGTGTATCGGTCGACGTCCCTATAGGACCATCGATCGACACTCTTTCGTTGTCAACATACTAACCTTTGAGACACGAGATCTAGCTTGTTAACCAGTGAAACATGCGACAGCTGATCACTGAGTTAAGCGGTTGAGCTCTATCATATCATGCATGCAACAAATAGGCATCTATAGATATTATAATCTCCAACACCTGAATAGTGGCCCTGCATCTAATATTATTTCTAACCAAGTTACATTTACTATTTACTTCGCTTGTTACTATTGCTATTTCATTTAAATATTTACAACTCTTAGAATTAATAAACACTAGATTTAATTGTTCCCTAATTTCTTGTGGATTCGATCCCTAAGTACTACATCTGAACCTCTAAGAGTAACACTGCTTAGAGTAATTTGAGTGGTATCAGTGAACCGGAGGAAACTAGAGATCATCTGTTCTTCGTGTGCCCCTATACTTATACACTATGGTTACAGGTCCTAGGCTCCCTTTTGTAGCCAGATCCTTCTTCAGATTGGGATGGGAATGTTCAAGCAGTTCTGACAGGTTCTCATGGTCTTTTAATCTCAATTCTCTTGAAGCTTTCGTCCCAAGTCACAATATATTACATATGGCGTGAAAGGAATGATCGCAGACACTCTCAATGGTTCAGGATAGTGAATTAGCTAGCAAGGATCATTGACAAAACAATAAGGCAGCGCATTCTGTCCACAGGGTATGCTGCGAAACCGAAGCTTCGGGGTTTGATGCAATGTTTGTTTGGGGCTCATATGGGGAATAGTTAGAAATGCAGTCTATACGTTTACTTTCTACTCAGATTCCTTAGTTGTACATAAATATTATTTTTCCTAGATGATCAATAAATTTAAAATTTCATCAAAAAAAAAACATATACTATACTTCTTATTAAACTAATTAATTTTTTTTAATATTAATATACAAAGGGATATTTTAATTCTTTCGTTAAATAAAAGATACAAAATTACCTAATATGATTAAAATATATATTGCAATTAGTGATTTTAAATAATAAAGATTTGGTAACAAATTTTACATCTTTAATCAATTTTGTTTAATTTTGTATTATTAAAATAAATTAAAAATTGTATTCACCATAGAACAAAAATTAACTTTTTCGTATATATTATATTTTAAATTTTGAAAATGACATTTAATTACTAAAATTGTTTAAAAGGTCTCACATTTAAAAATATGTGATCAATGGTTCAATTTTTGTTATAATAAGATACAAATGATCAAACTATACGAATAGGAATTCTCATTTAATAAATATTCATTCATATTAAGAGTACATATATTTTAATACTGTTTAAATTAAATTATATACCATATAAAATAAATATTTTAGTTTATGAATTTGCATTGAACAATTATTGAGAACTTAATATTTCAAGTTTTCAATTTGCATTGAAATTTTAATAAGATTATAAATTACTAAAATTATGTAAAGTCCACATCAAAAGTATGAAGTCTTATTTAATAGATAACCATATTAAAAGTATACTATATATGTATGTTTATATCATTTAAAATTAACTATATACCATAGAACATAGGTAAATAAAGCTGTTTTGATTTATTTATCATAACACATTGTCAATAAATAAAAAATGATTATTTTAATTTATTTGTTCGTGTCAATTTAATGATATATGTAATAGTTACGTGTTTCTCAATTATTTAAAATATAGTTAATATTGATTATTTAAAATATGTAAAAAATGCAAAATAAGTAATAGCATACATAAAAATATTTGTATACCAAAGGTTCGTCCAGCACAAGATGCAGATCTTAACCTAGTTAACAACAGAATTATGAATGCATGCAGATCTGATGAATCTTATATCGTAAAAAATAATGTGGTGTGAGAAGAAAATGACTACCATATTTTGGGTGAAATATATAGTCACGATGACTATTTTTAAACCAAATATATAATCAAAATCGCTAATTAAAATAATATTAAATTCTTCATTTATGTTGTTCTAGTCGTATTGAAAACGTAAATGTAGATTTGATGGAATTTGTTTTATAATAAATAGAGACATAATATTTGATAATACAAACCATTAATTTTCAATAAAAATATTTGTGTCGGTGAATATATATTTTTGGTATGATTATTGTTATTGATTTGTTACCATTTTCTCAAGATATAATCACAATATTTTTATCCAATTGCGAAATGTATAATCATAATATTTTTATTTTGAATGGTGAAAATACACATCATTACAAATAATTAGATTATTGAAATATATATTTTTTTGGTATGATTAATGTTATTGATTTGTTACCATTTTCTCAAGATATAATCACAATATTTTTATCCAATTGCGAAATGTATAATCATAATATTTTTATTTTGAATGGTGAAAATACACATCATTATAAATAATTAGATTATTGAAATAAATAGTAGATATTAAAAGCTTTATTGAAAAATTAAAAGGTATAGCAACCAACTGAAACTTTTGCTAGTAATATAGTAGTTTGAATCAATTATTAAAAAAAAAACAAAAATACAAAATCCTATTAAACATGGTAGTGTTAACCACATTTGTGAAAAAAATCTTGGGAAAATTGTTTTTTTAGAGCAAAAAAATGGTAACTATGTCCTTTTATACTAATCTATACTACTTTATGTCCCATTAGACTAATTTTTTTCAAAATGGCAGTAATGCCCTTAAAATTGTAATTTTTTATTTCTTTTTCGTTTTTTTTTATTTTTTTATTTCTTTTTCGTTTTTTTTTTTGTTTTTTTGTTCCTTTTTCGTTTTTTTATTTTTTTTAAAAAAAATCGATTTTTTTTTCAAAATATAAAAGTGAATATTCTCAAATATTTTGTTTCCATATTTTTAGGAACTGATTTCTTATCCGTAGAATACAACTAATATGTAGAAATCGGTTTCTACAGTTTTTTAGAATTATAGTAATGTTTAGATTTTGATTTCTACATGTTTTAGATTTATAGTAAATCTGTAGAAATCGGTTTCTACGTGTTTTAGATTTATATTAATGTGTAGATTTTGATTTCTAAAGATTTTAGAATGATAGGTTAAGCGCGGAATGTGTATTCTAAATATTTTTAGAATACTCCTATTTACGTAGATCATGTATTCTACACATTGTAGATTCAATGAAAAAAGTGGATTTCGTTTTCTACTTCGTAGAATGTCATTTCTACTTTATTTAGAACATAATATAAAATTTATAATTTTAACTTTTTTATAACTGGAAAAAATATCACTAAGTTCATATAGGTATTTTATCAAAAGTTACAATTTTTCCAAATTTTTTTTGTTTGTAAAACTATTTATTAAATTTATTTTCAAAAATATTAAAGGATGTTATAGGAAAACATGACACAAAATATAGATTAGTCTAAAGGACATAGTTACCATTTTTTTGCTCTAAAAAAACAGTTTTCCCAAAAATCTTTTGGACTTCTTATAAGTATGTCTCGATCTTCTGAATATTGTTTTTTTGTAGGTGTTAAACTTCCCATATGTAAGGAAACACGTTTTATACGTGAGGAGGTTCTTGTTTATATCTTTAAGCTTTATCCTGCTGAGTATATCATCTAGCGACGTAAATCTACCTTGTGACTCAAATATTCTAGAAATTTATCCAACTCGCAAGAAGCTTCTCGATAAAAAAGTTTACATTAAAAATATTGCATAGCAAAATACCCTTTGACGTCAACTGGCAGAAAATTGAGTGAAATAGGTCAATTTTTTTTATTAATAGGTTTAGAGTTCACAATTTGACACTTCATCACATCTGCTTTGTGATTCTTTTTCAAAAATACTCAGAAATATTTTGAAATCTTTTCTGAGAATATAATGCATAAAGGGGGTCGATTAGTAAGAATAATATCACACATTTACACATATAATCACCATGGATCCAAGCCTCAACACTTGGTAAATAAAGACACCAGTATTTCCAATAGGATTAACTAGTTTATCCTTAGTTAGGTACTTATCCAACTTCAAATGAGTTAAATATATATTTTTATCTCTCGTTGCCAAATCATTAAATTTTTCCATCAAAATTTTTGGTCAGTATTGCATCTAAAATATTACTCAATTCATGCTCCATTGCCTTCTCACTGGTTGGGCCATTGAAGTTGTTAATATTTATCCGCATGAGTGATAGATCCTAGATTTTACCAGTTTTAGGCCATATATTATGCTATGTTTAGAGTCCTTATTATCTATTTCGAGTCTGTTCTACGTCATTTACAGGTTCATGTTAGTTTTGGAGCACTTTGGAAAATATGGAGAAAAATGGAGGTTAAAAGGAAGAGACCCCATAGCTGTGTAGAAATTGGAGTCAAGACATGTTGTGAGCGTCAAACAATGTATCTTTGGCGTCGATTGAGGTTGATGAAAAATAACGAAGCCGACTAAACTTTCAACAATTGCATTTTCCCATAAATTTTCTTATTTGCAAATAAGCCCATGAGCATGTTTAACCTATTTCTATCTATTTTCTAGCCAATGTTTAGGATACACTTTATACTTTGAGAGAGAGATTTTGGAGAGAATATCAGAACTTCTTCAAAGATTGATTGAAACCTCTATATTTCTTTCCCTCAATCTATTATTCATTTTTTTTATTTTATTATTGCTTCTTTTATGATCATGTCTGAGTAATATATTTGTTAGATTTAGGGATTTTCTAAGGTTTTAATGAATTTGTGATTGATATATATGCTAGGGTAAATCCAGTGTCTCCTTCATTAGGATTGTTCTTTCTGCTTTTTCTTCGAGTAATTAACTAGTAACTTGATCTTAGGATAATTGGAATAAAACGAGAATGTGACTGGTTTCCTGATCTCTATCCTGCTGAGCTAGGTTTCTAGACACAACAAAATTTGCCCTAATTAACTTAGTGAACATATCGAATAAAATCTTAATGTCTATCTAGAAAAATTGGTCGCACAACGAGAGTTAGCCTTCGAGGATCTAGACTTAGATAATTGTGATTGGTTAATATTATTAGTGAACTAAAATTATCTTTGTAAAATATTATTTTCAAAGAAAAAAATTACAAAATCATTAAGACTCACATCAACTAAAATACTGGAATAAGAATGTTTTTAAAAATTGAAAGTTTCTAACTTGCCGAACTTAGCTATGGTTGATGGTTTTGTACACGAATAAAATAAATAATTGTGATTGGTTATGAATTAAGGAAACTTAGGTAGGAACACCACACATAAAGTCGGATCTTTAGTTTAGCCAAATATTGCCCCTTTTTTTTTGCTGAGTTTTCATATCATACCAAGAATTATAAATATAATCAGATTGGTAGAAAAAATTTGAAAAATAAAGCTTTAATAGAAATCAAAATTTATGAAATAGATCAAAAAACAAAATTTAGATGCCGAGTGAATAGATCACTTTATTTTCCACGCAACTCTAACACTTTTCACTCGATTGTATAGAGTTTTTATTATATTTATCAAGAAACTTTATAAAAAAATACATGCTATTGGTTATAGATTGTATTACAACATGCCCAACAATATTGAAAGTTTTGTATCTTGTCGAACTTAGTCATGTTATCAATTTTGCAACATGCCCAGCAATATTAACACGACGCCGAACCATTTTTATTAGTATTCTTAAAGTATGGACCAATGATTATGTATGTTAAATAAGCTCATAATATTTGTTTTACATTTATTTTATTTTTCTTTATATTTGTAGAAGAACTCAAGAAAGTAGCTGCAGGTAAAATATTTGGATCCAAAGCACCAAGCCGAACTAGATTTGAAAGTAATACTAAACACAAACTAAAACTGATTAAATACTTAGATGGATCTAAAAATTAATATTCAGATAAGCAAACCCGAATCTGATCCAAAATAAAATATTTTGAATACCAAAAATATCTAAATCAAAATTATATACTTAAATATGTTAATTATTTTAAATTGTGTATCTATTAGTTATTCAAAAATATGAAAATATCTGAAAATTATCAACATAGTCACAAGTAAATATCTAAAAATAACATTAAAGTGTTCAAAATACTGAAAATATTTACTGTTCTCCATCCAAATATTTAAATTGAACTAATTTTTATGTAAATTTAAATATTTAGCCTTACATTATTCAATTTTTTTATGATTTATATTATTTTATTTTTGGATTTTGAGGATTTAAATATATTTGGATTTTTTTTAAAAAAAATACATAATTAAAATAGGTATAGGAACTCGAATCCGAACTGAACACGCAATGATTCGAACCAAATGCAAACCAAAATTTGTAAAAATCTGAAATCCGAATGGATCAACTTAATCCGAATGGATATATGAATGTCTATCCCCCAAAAAAACTTATACAACAGATCTCTTAGTACAACATACAATAAATAATCTAATAAACTATTTCGTTCCGCGCACCCTTGATTATAAATATTAAAAGGAGTGACCAAAAAGTTATTGAGATTAATTAATCTCGGGATTCTAGTTTCTCGCCAGGTAGACTACTTAGGGATCGAGCTGTTGCTCCTCAAATCTCTATGTAAAGAAAATGATATGTTATGCTTTTCTAGTTAATTCTTTCTAATCTCCCAATTATAAACCCTTTCCCCGCTTCATGATTTGAAGTAGAACGTTTGAGTAATTCAGATCGTAAGCAATCACTCTTTTCTTTGTTTTCTGCTTTTTACATCAACCCATATAATTTTTATAGGGTTTTTGTTATCCAAAAGTATTTTGATCAAATCTAATTTTCTTCTTTTTGTTATTGTTTGCATCTGACGGTTATAATATGGTTGAACTCTTGTTTCTTCTATCCTTTTTGGTGGAACTACAAAGTAATTGCTTTCAGATAAATCTTGAGAACGCATTAATGAAAAATGGAGTGAGTTTTATTTCATTACTTTTTAAGAAACCAGTTTCATGGTTGTCTTTTATCGCCCCACCATTTCTTCACATCGTAGGGCTTGATTTCTCGCAAATCATCCTAACCTCAGCTGCTGTGTTCTTCTCCTCTTTTTTCTTCTCCTCTTTCTTATTCCCTCTCACAATCCAAAAACCAAACCCTATGATAGACTCCAAGGTTCAAGCTAAGGATCTTGGTCAACAAGACACTTTAGGAAACATCGAAATATCTACGAGCACTGATGATATTGTCAGAAATAAAGATGAAGAAGAGGGAACAATTCCTGATGAGGAAAGCCTTATAGAACTCTCCTTACCAAGCGGTCACTACGTTGGCCAGCAATTCAGTACTATGACTGTACATCAAGATTTCGGGCATATCCAACTATTAGCCGAGTCTGAAGATGATAATCTGATCGAAATCGATATTTCAATCGGATCCATCAAATGTTCCAGGTTTCAGTTCAAAGCCTGATACATGTTCATATTTTCTACAACCACGAAGGGAATAACGATTGTATGTAAAGTAATTATTCCGCTATTTTTGCACGCCACAAGTTTTCTGTGTGTTTTTAATAAACTATGTAGTTGCAATTTATACTTCTTTTTTTTCTCCAGCCTTGTGGGGTTTTGCTATTGTTGTCAAAACGGAACAAAAATTTATCACAGTTATCTCTTTGGTATAAAACCAATTTTGTCCATTTTGTCATTTTTTTATTTTATTCTTTCTTTTTCTGAAATTTAATGAAAGAAATAGTTTTATGAATAAAAAATTTTTAAAAATATAAACAATTAATAAAACACCAATATACACAAACACATATATTTTTTTAGCCGAAAAACTTGATAAATAAAATTTTTAAATTTTGTTCTGCTGAAAGTAGAATGTGTCTTCTACGGAAAATGAGTTAGTAGAAAACGAATTCCAGAATAAACAAATTCATCTACTTTTTTTTAAACGAAAAATCTACTTTTAATTAAAATTCTAAATATGGGAATGCGAATTCTACTAATTGTAAAGATCTACTTTTCTCTCAAATGCAGTTTCTACTTTTATGAAGTATTCTAAAATTTCGGAAATGCGGAATCTAAATACAACACGTAAGTCTACATGAGATAGAAAATGCATTCAAGATTTTTTCTTCTACGGATAAGAAAACTTGTTTTTCGAAAATTAAGGAAGTTTCTGTTAAAAAAAAATATTCTAAAAATATTCGAACTTCCTAAAACATGTTTTCATCGATTTGCTTTGCCAAAATATCAAAAAAAAAAATCATTTTCTTCTTCATCAATCTATGATTTTCCCATAGTTTGTCTTGTGATTTTCACAAACTCTTGTTCTATGATGCATATCTATACAACATGTGGTGTTTGGAAATTTGGTGCAACCACAAGATGAGTTTTTTTGGGTGATGACAAAAGGGGTAGGCTACTGCTCTTGGAATCAAGTTCTACCTTAGAAAATTTTAAAAGAATGGTTGTGGAGGATTTTGATATGGAAGAAGATTAGGGTTAGTAGGGATATTTGGTTTCGAGTGTCTTTTGTTCTCTTTTTATTTGTTTTTACATTTATTTTGTCTTTCTACAATATTTTATTTTTATATTTTTTCATTAAACTGTTAAAAATAGTTTTAATATATGCTTAATGAAAGGTTAGTTTTGGTATTATGAACAATATTATATTATAGGGACAACTTAGTGATGGTACTATACTAAGGGGACAACCATCCTAAATTTTTGTTTCGCTTTGGTAATTTCCCAAAATTTAAATCAATAACTGAAACTATTTAGTTTAATAAATAATGGTCAATATCCCAGTAAATTACATTGACTAAAATGCGATCGAGTTGTTAAATTCAGTAAATTACTATACTAAGGGGACAACCATCCTAAATTTTTGTTTCGCTTTGGTAATTTCCCAAAATTTAAATCAATAACTGAAACTATTTAGTTTAATAAATAATGATCAATATCCCAGTAAATTACATTGACTAAAATGCGATCGAGTTGTTAAATTCAGTAAATTACTATTTGACTTGTATTTTCATTTTTTGAATGGGTTGGCACGTGACGGTTGTAAGACAACGATCACAGCTATAAATTTGGATTTCAACAACTATCACAACTATTGGTAGGGTGAAAGTAAATCGAATATTGAAAATCACTATCTGAAAACTTGCAAATATATACAAAACTATGAAGTTTTTTGCACCATACTTGGTTATAATAATTAAAAAATATTTTATTTTAAAATAAAATTATATATATATATATAATTGTATATATATTATATTGCATCTAAGACCAAGTGCAATGGCGTGTTGAAAAAACTAATTCAACAGTTGACCAGATGCAGTGGTGTGTTTAATCATATGTTTAAAATGACTTGACACACAACTAGCTGAAAAAATTAAACCCGTTGAGAGGGAGAGAGACAGTCTGATGTGGCATAGTTACATTGGCCAAAGAGAAAGTGGTTCTGCCAACTTTTCTTTGATTGGCTGTGTTTTTTTTTTTCCTCTTCTACATTATTTCATTCAATTATTCTATATTAAAATATTTATTTTAAAAAATATTATATCAAAATTTATCATTTTTCATACTCTATAAATAGAGACTTGTTTCATTAGATTTGAACATAGAAAAAAAATCATCTTTAGCCTCTTATAACTCTCGTTTCTATTTAGATAGAGCAGTGGGCAATGCAGATTGGCACGAAAAGTTTCCTCACTCGACTGTGAAGTATATGAGGCTATGGGGATCGGACCATCGTCCGATCCTTGCAGACATACTCATAAAGCCAATAAAGAGATCGAAAAAGTTTAAGTTTGATAAAAGATGGCTGGATGATGACGAGCTAAGGCAAGTTATTCTTGATGGATGGAAATCTCCTGATCTTCCTCCTAATGCGACTATTATGGAACATATTTCCAGTTGCAGAAAAGCTTTGAGTGAATGGAGGAGACAACATAATGTGAACTCGGCCAAATTAGTGGAGGAGCTTAAGGAAAAAGTGGAGGGTCTGTATGCTGATGATAATGCAACAACTGAGGAAATTGCAGCAGCGCTGAAGGATCTCTCTGATGCTCTTAAAGCAGAAGAATTATTCTGGAAACAGAAGAGTCAGGTGTTTTGGCTGAGGGAAGGGGACAGAAATACAAAAAAATTTCATGCCTTAACAAAGCAAAGGAGAGCGAGAAATAAGATTACACAGCTCCTAGATGCGAATGGAGCCGTAGTTGGGGACGAAGAAGGATTAGTAGCCATTGCTACTAGTTACTTTAGACAGATCTTTGAATCATCGGATCCAGAAGATATTGAAGACGTACTTTCTCAGGTTCCATCGACGATCACTGGATATATGAACGAAAATCTTACAGCTCCGGTCTCTGAATGGGAGATCAAACTAGCGCTCTTTGCTATGCATCCGGAAAAGGCCCCAGGTCCAGATGGGATGACTGCACTTTTCTATCAGAAATTCTGGGATATTATAAAGGAGGATTTAACTCTTATGGTTAATAAATTCCTTTTCGAGGGGACGATGGCGAATGGACTGAATGATACAAATATATGTCTTATCCCGAAAACAACGAGGCCCAATGAAATGGTCCAGTTTAGACCCATCAGCTTATGTAACGCCAGTTACAAGATAATCTCTAAGGTCTTATGCCAAAGATTAAAGAAAGTGCTACCAGGACTGATATCGGAGACTCAGTCAGCCTTTGTTGCTAGGAGACAGATCTCAGATAACATTATGATTGCTCAGGAGATGTTCCACGCTCTTAGAACTAAACCTAGTGGACGTAGTAAAAGGATGGCTATCAAGACAGATATGAGTAAGGCATATGATAGGATGTAATGGTCCTTTATTGAAGCTGTCATGCGCAAAATGGGGTTCTCAGAGATATGGATTGCCTGGATAATGCGTTGTATTACGTCGGTGAAATATAAGGTCCTTATGAATGGTGAGCCAAGAGGAAATATTGTTCCAGGGAGAGGATTACGTCAAGGAGATCCTTTGTCTCCTTTCATTTTTATTCTATGCACGGAAGCGCTCGTTAGCCTTCTCAATCATGCAGAGAACCAAGGGAAGATAACAGGGATGCGCGTTACACGCGCGTGTCCGTCGGTATCCCACCTTCTCTTTGCTGATGATAGCCTTTTCTTCTGTAAGGCGGAGCCCCGTGAATGTGAAGAAGTAATGAAAGTAATCAGGAAATATGGCAAAGCGTCTGGACAATGTATTAATTTTGATAAATCTTCCTTACTCTTTGGTAAGCGGATTAATGCGGCTACTAGACAACAGCTTAAAGATGTGCTTGGAATACAGAATGAAGGAGGAATAGGAACTTACCTTGGTATCCCAGAAGACATAAGTGGATCTAGGTGCAAACTTTTTGCATTTCTGAAAGATAAGTTGATGCATAGAGTGAATGGATGGACAGGCAGATGGCTCTCAAAAGGTGGAAAGGAAGTGTTGATTAAATCCATTTTGCTTGCTCTACCGACGTACGTTATGTCTACTTTTCTGCTCCCACTAGAGATTTGTGAAAACCTTGTCAGTGCCATTGCACAGTTCTGGTGGAGTTCAAATCCACCAAAGAGAGGGATACACTGGGCGAAGCGGGAGAAAGTTTGTTTACCAAAAGAGGAGGGTGGAATTGGTTTCCGTATGATCCATGAGTTCAATCTGGCCCTGTTGGCTAAACAATTATGGAGGCTACTTCAGTTCCCTGATTCCCTAGTTGCACGGGTTTTGAAGGGAAGATACTATAGATTGAGTTCTCCACTAAGAGTGGATACTGCTAACAACCCATCCTATGTGTGGACGAGCATTATTGCAGCCAGGAAATTGTTACTATTAGGGATCAGACAGAAAATTCATTCCGGATATGAAGTTAAGGTGTGGGAAGATCCGTGGATTCCAACGACCTCCGCGAGACCAGCTAACTCCATAGTGCCAGTCATGCACCCTAATATGAGAGTCAGCGATCTTATTGATCAAGCATCGAAGGAGTGGAATATTGGTCTATTGGAGAATTATGTCATCCCTGAGGACATACCTCTCATAAGGAGTTTAGCCATAAGCTCGACTCATCGTCGAGATACTTTTTGCTGGAACTACACAAAGAATGGCCAATACATGGTTAAATCTGGTTATTGGGTGGCACAAAATGTATTAAAACCAGCAACAGAGAAAGAAGTTATAGAGCCGAGCATCACAAAGCTCCAAGCCTTTGCTTGGAAGGTAGAGGCGCCAAAGAAGATATGTCATCTTATATGGAAATTGTTGACTGGTCATGTGGCAGTAACGAGGAACTTGACAAGACGCAATATGAGGTGTGACAATTACTGTCCAAGATGCGGAGAATTAGAGGAAACTGTGACCCATGCATTTTTTGAATGTCCGCCAACTATTCAAGTCTGGTCATTATCATCGACTCCAACAAGCCCTGATATATTCCCAGTATCAAGTGTCTACACAAATATGGATTATCTGTTTTGGAGGAAGAATAGCATCATCGAGCCAGAACGAGACAGGGATCCTTATCCCTGGATATTATGGTACATTTGGAAGGCTAGAAATGACAAACTCTTCAGAGGAATAGATAGAGATCCATTGGAGCTAGTTCGACACGCAGAGAGTGAATGTCAAGCATGGTTTGATGCTAATGAAGCGGTACAACCAGTGTTACAACCAGTGGTTCAAGCTAATATCCCTAAGATAGCCCAAGTCATACGTTTGGGTAATATATGCTTGCTAGATGGATCTTGGACATCTTCTGCTTACTTTAGCGGATGCGGCTGGGTATGGATGGACAGTGCTGGGAATATTCAACTTATGGGAACAAAGAATTTCACTCGACGTGAATCAGCTTTGCATTCGGAAGTAGAAGCACTGCGGTGGGCGATGGAAAATATGCTTCAACATTCAACATGCCAGAACTTTGGGACAGACTGCAACGAGCTGATTGCAATGTTAAAGGACCCTCAAGATTGGCCAAGCTTTGCGACAGAATTGGAGAGAATAGAGACATTACAGATATGCTTCCTGGACTTCAGCATCATTCATGTTCCACGGGCGCGCAATCAGATTTCAGATTTTTTAGCTAAGACTGCAAGATCCTTCCATAGGGAGTTACTTTTTATTGGTTGTTCTATTCCGGTTTGGTTACCCAGACCACCTCAAGTTTGAGTAATAGAATGGCCTTTTGACGTCAAAAAAAAAAAAACTCTCGTTTCTATATTTTTTCTATCTTCTTTGAAAAAATGGATCCCAACCAAAATTCTTCTAATAATATCCAAAACCCTTCAAACAACCCTTTTAACTATCCGAATCCCAACAACTATCCATTCCAAAATCCGTTTCCTAACCCCAACCAACCCCAAAACATACCAAATTATGGTTTTCCACCAAGTTTTTTCACGCCATCGGCTGTTCCAAACTACCATCCATATTATGGTTCGCCAATGTCATATTCATCTCAACCACCCACTTATTCTTCTACTCCAAAGGATAAGAAAATTGCTTCGAATGTTGGAGCAACTGAATTTCCCGAGTTTTCTACACAAATGACTCTTGGTGGTATAAGTGGAGTTAATGAAGCAACTCTTGGAGCAGACAGTTCAGCCTCTGCTACCCGAAAAAGCGTCAAATGGACAACTGAGCAAAATTTGGTGCTATTGAGTGGGTGGATCAAATATGGAACAAACAGCGTTGTTGGCAGAAACCAGAAAAGTGAATCATTTTGGGGCAAAATTGTTGAGTATTGTAATGAACATTGCTCATTTGATCTTCCGCGCAGTGGAGTTTCATGCAGAAATCATTACAACTACATGAACCAAAAATTGTCAAAATGGATTAGCGCTTACGATAACGCTAAGCGTATGCAACAAAGTGGGTGGTCGGAGCAAGATGTATTGGCGAAAGCGCAAGAAATCTATTCAGGTGGTGGTACCGGAAATTTCAATTTAATGAAAGAATGGATCGCTGTCCGTGATCAACCACGTTATGGTAGTCAAGTTGGAGGGAATAGTGGCTCTAAAAGCAGTGGATCTAAGAGAGCCCACGATTGTGATGCTAGTGACTCTAACTCTGTTGGATCCACTGCTCGTCCAATGGGAAGGGATGCAGCAAAGAAAAAAGCTAAAAAGAAAGGCAAGAGCGTAGCCTTGGAAGTGGTCAACGAAGATTTTAATGAATTCAAATAAATCAAGGCTCAAGAGTTTGAACGCTTGGAAAAATTAGCCATGTTGCAAGAGGAGGCAAACCAAAGGAGAAAAGAGGCAATCCAAAGACAAGTGGAGGCAAACCAAAGGCAAGATGAGGCAAACCAATTGATGAAAGAAAAAACTCGGGCTAAGAAGATGAAAATGTGGCTGAAGCTAAGTGAAAAGAACATCTCAATGACAAGAGCAAAGATATGTTCCAATAGTTGAGCGATGAATTATTTGGAAATTAATTGTGGTCAAAAGTGGTTGTATGCATCATACCACGTCCATGCTTATTTGCATCATACCACTCTATGCTTGTCTGTGTCATGGCACTCCACGCCTTCATAATTTTTTTTTGTCATTCTCTCCTTTAATAATGTTGTTGTCAGTTGATGCTTTAATAATATATTTTCTTGTTATGCTTTAATAATATAAAATCTTATCCTCCAATCACTCAACATGATTTTAAAGCGCCTGTGACTTTAAAAATGGCATAACGTTATCTTGCGACCACTCAACATGATTCAATAATGTTGTTCAGTACCCGTGACTTTTCTATCAGTGTTATCCGTCAATTTTGGCTTTAAATGCATAACTTTATCTTGCAACCACTCAACATGATTCAATAATGTTGTTCAGTGCCCGTGACTTTTCTATCAGTGTTATCTTCTAGCCACACAATGTGATTTAATAATACTGTCAAGTGCCCGTGACTTTTTCTTTAATGTAAAAATATTATCTTCCAACCACTCAACATGATCTATCGGTTTCATTGTCTTATAAATATGAACTCATTCTTTCATTGATGTATCAAAACCACAATGGATCCATCAGAAATTCCTTTTGATATGGATCCATCAGAACTTTTTTTTGATATTGAAGCTTACAAAAAACAATCTGAAATTGAAGAAATGTATATTCTCAACCAGTTTAGTGAGCATCGAAAGAAAATAGAGGAAGACTATCCATCTCGAAGCAAGAGAAGATACCACAAGAGAGATCATGCAGCGGCAAATCAAAGATTGATTGACGACTAATTTTCCAATCAACCTACATATGACGATACAATGTTTCGTCGACGATTTCGGATGCGAAAAGATGTTTTTCTCCGAATCGTAGGGGACCTATCAAGAAGTGACGATTACTTCACTCAACGATATGACGCAGCTAATAAAGAAGGTATATCTCCATTAGCGAAATGTACCACAGCCATGCGAATGTTAGCATATGGTATGGCGGCCGACGCAGTTGATGAATACATCAAAATTGGAGGCACAACAGCTTTGGAGTGCTTGCGTAGGTTCTGCAAGGGAATCATACAAATGTACGAGCAAGTGTATCTCAGAGCCCCAACTGAAGATGACCTGCAAAGAATTTTGCATGTTAGTGAAATGCGAGGGTTCCCGGGGATGATTGGGAGTATTGATTGCATGCACTGGGAATGGAAAAATTGTCCTAAAGCGTGGGAAGGACAATATACTCGGGGAGATAAGGGAACTACCACTGTTATTCTTGAAGCGGTTGCAACCCATGATCTATGGATCTGGCATGCTTTTTTTGGATGTCCAGGCACATTGAACGATATAAACGTTCTAGATCGTTCACCAGTGTTCGATGCTGTTGAACAAGGAAATACTCCAAAAGTTAACTTCTTCGTGAACCAACGACCTTACAATATGGCGTACTATCTAGCTGACGGTATTTATCCTTCTTATCCTACTTTTGTCAAATCGATTAGGCTTCCTCAAAGTGAACCGGACAAGTTATTTGCACAAGTTCAAGAGGGATGTTGAAAGGACATTGAACGTGCATTCGGAGTGCTGCAGGCTCGATTTAAAATCATTCGCGAACCAGCTCGCTTGTGGGAAATTTCTGATTTGGCTATCATAATGAGGTCGAGTATCATATTGCATAATATGATTGTCGAGGATGAACGAGATACATATGCTCAACACTGGACTGATTATGATCAACCTGAGGCAAGTGTATCTAATGCACCACAACCATTCTCGACCGAAGTGTTACCTGCATTTGCTAATCACGTTCGTGCTAGGTCTGAGTTGCGTGATTCAAACGTGCATCACAAATTGCAAGCAGATCTAGTCAAACACATATGGCAAAAATTTAGAATGTTCCGTGGTTAGAAATCTTTTTAAGTTTGTGAGTTAAGTTTATTGTACTAATTATGCTATGTGTGTTTTATTATTTGTGTTGTATGCTTATTAATGTATTGTATTGAATTTTAAGTTGTTGTAATTCTATTTTTTTATTAATAGCTCTTTATATTTGTTATATTTAATAATTGATATTTTTATTGAAATTATAAAATTAAACATAAATTAATTAATCATTTATATAGCTTTTAAATATTATAATTTAGTTTAAACTAATAATTATTATTAATATGTAACTACAAAACAAAAAAATCTAAAACAAAACAAAAATATGGAAAATAAAATTGGTAGGGTAGGGTGTTGAATTTTATGAAACAAACCATTGTAGAGTATAGAAAATGAGTGGGTGTTGAATTATTAAGTGGAAGAGAGAGAAACTGATGTGGAAGAAAGAGAATATGATGTGGAGGGTGTTGTGTGTTGAATCTTTTGTATATAGTCTAATAAAGATTCTATTTACACTTATATTTATACGTGAATTATCATTCTTTTACATGTTAGATTCTTGGTTTTGTTGAATGGTAATTTACATGGCTTTATAAAACCCCAATGATGTATACGTCAAAGGCGACCCTCTGTCGCCATTTATCTTCACCTTATATGCGGAAGCATTAGTGATGAGTTGTCTAAACGTCTCTGCCGAAACTGGTAGTCTCCATGGAGTTAAGCTTATGGATTCATCATTCGGTCCACCATCTCTTGTTTGTTGATGATAGCTTATTACTTTGTAAAGCTACCTTTAAAGAATTTGGGGAGATTATGTCATGCATTAGATGTATGGTGAGGCGTCTGGTCAAATTGTTAACCACCAAAAGTCTTCGGTGATCCTTGTTTTACTGATCTCTGATTCTACAAAAACTGAAGTCAAATCAGTTGTTCATATATAAGGAAGGAGGAAAAGGATCTTACATGAGTCTTCTGAAATGTTACAGGGTTCAAAAAGAAAGCTCCTTATTTTCGTTAAAGAGGCAATTCAACGCTAGTTTGCTAAATTGTTATTTTAGAGAGGTAAAGAAAATCTACTGAAGTCAGGTGAGTTTGTCTCTCCCTTTATTTGAGATGTCATGCTTCAAGCTTCCTAAGGATGTGTATACCAAATTGATAAGTGCTATGATTGAATTATGGTGGAGTAGTGGAAACATTCGGAGAAAATTTATTTGGGTAGCTTGGCAAAGCTATGTAACGATAAGAGAAAGATAGTCATGGTTTCAGAGACATTGAAAATTTTAATCAATCTCTGCTCGCAAAGCAGGCGTGGAGACTATGGAGCTCTCATAACTCATTGTTGGCTCTTATATTGAGACATCGCTACTTTGTTTTATCCTCCTTCCTGGAGTGTATCTTGGGACACGTCTGTCATACGCTTGGCGCAGTATAATGCATGGACAGAAGTTATTGAAGTAAGGATTAGTGAAACAGATTGGCGATGGAATGGATACAAGGGTGTGGGTTCATAACTGGTGATGGATCTGATCCCAAGACCTTCGTGTTATCGCAAAGATGCTACGGTTGACCTTACGTAGATGGCCAATGATATTATCGACTGAAACTTAGGAACTTAGAATGTTTGGCAGTTCCGACAAGTAATTGTAGAGGAGGATCGCATTGGTTCTCAATACCAAGCTCCACGTCTTGAGAGCAGAATCTGTCTGGTGGGGATTCTCAAAAAATGGAAAGTATGATTCTAAAAGTGGCTACAAACTTATTGAGACTCTCTCTGGTAGATATTCAGTCTAGTCTTCTGATAGACTATGGATTTGACTCACTTTTACCCATGGTTTATAAGTGTTTAATTACTAATTATTATATTATAGAGTCTATTTAGAGTATTTATAGGATCATGAGTGATTTGGAGGAAAGTGATGATTTTGTAGCATTTTGGAGATATTTGGAGTAAGCACCCGAGATGACCATCGAGCTTGACCATCGGTCGATAATGAAGAGGAATAATCAATCAATGTTCACATCTTGACATCGATTGACAGCGAAGCGCGCAGAAAGCCCGTTTGGTCACAGCCGACTTAGAGCCCAAGTCTTCACCACTTTACAAGATTACCCCTGACGAGTTTTAACTTAATTATATAAGCTTTGCCAACATGTTAGAGGCCAAGTGTGTTTTTTTTTTTTTACTATTTTCACAGCAAAGGTTTTCTAGGATTTTAATAGATTGGAGAGAGGATCCAAAGTTATTTGTGATTGGAACTCCATTAATATCTATCTATTATTCTAATGCAGTTTTCATACCTATTTGATGTTATGAATTGCTTAATCATGTCTGAGTAGTTCTCTTGTTAGATTATAGGGCTTAAATAGGTTATGAGGGATTATCCCCAACTATATATTGCTAAGTTGTGATATTAATCATTAGGATTGCCATTAATGTCTGATTCTAGATTAGTTACCTAGAACTTGCCATAGGATTGTTAGATATAAGCGATAGCTTTCATCTCATCCTGAAATCATTCTAATTGCGCTAAGATCTTGCTAAGAGTAAGGGGAGAGCTGATCTAGTGAGCTTAGTGAGCACATTCAATCTGTGCATTAACGCTTGACCAACAACGTCGATCGATATTCATATAGAATCATCGATCGACACTGGTCAATAGATGAACCTAGAAAGCGAGAGCCTAGTGGTTCGTTTATAAGTGTTGAGCTCTACAATATCATGCATGCAACTTGTTAGGCATCTATAGGATTATAATTTCAAATTTCCTGAATAAAAACCCTAAGTCTATCTATTTCCTTTTAAGCACCAAAACCTCAACCAATCAATCGAGCAATTACTTGCTCAAAGATTTGTAACTTTACATTTAAACAATTAAACCATCCAGCTTAACAAGTCTGATTAGATTTATTAGGTTCCCTAGCTCCTTGTGGATTCGATCTATAAGTACTACAATTGAACCTCTTATTTGAGAGAACAAAATCACTCCTTAGGGTAATTTGAGTGATATCAAATTTGGCGCTGTTGCCAGGAAGCTTTGATCACCTATTAGATTTGATTCTTGTTAAGTTTAAAACCGCTTTCTGACACAAAATTTTGTCTTGGCCTTTCAGGTACATGCCCAGCAGTACCAAAAGCAACAAGAAAACTCAACTGCTATTCTCATCAGATCCTGCAAGCTTGGACCTTTCAATCTGCAAGGAAGTATGTTCCTCAACGATCGACAACAACACTTGTTCGTCGCTCGATTTTTGTCAGCCACCATCGACCCAGGCACTAGTCCTGTCGACCGACACTTGATAACCACCATCGACTAAAGACACTCATCTTCCATCGACCGACATCTTCCATCTGACATCGATCGATACTTTAATCCTCACATCGATCGATACTGAGCTGCGAGACATGGTTGCGACATTGATTCTTGTACGTGATGAGAGAGGAGACCTGCATGACCAGGAAGGTCATCTGCGTAATGTAGCAGGTCAGAGGATATATGCTCAGGGGGCTGCAATCCCTGAGTCTGATACTGATGCTACAAGCACTACTCTACTTGTAGATGAGGCTGCTTGACCTAGAACGTTGGCTGACTACAACCGTCCAACTCAGTTCTACACCAACAGATCAGCCATTCGTCCTCCAACTATTCAGAGGGAGAATTTCGAGTTGAAGCCGTAGTACTACACACTCGTGGACAAACTACCTACTATGGGTTATCTCACGAGCATCCTATAGACCATCTGGAGAGTTTCGAGGATCTTATATCTGCTACTAAAGTCGAGGGAGTCTCTGAAGACTACCTCCTATGCAAGCTCTTCAAGTACTCACTAGCTGGAGATGCTTTACATTGGCTTAAGCAGTTACCACCAGGATCTCTCACATCTTGGAGCGACATAAATAATGCATTCTTATGCAACTTCTTTGATGAAGTGTGTGCTGAAGACTTGAGGAGCAAGATTGCTACTTTCACTCAGGAGCCTGCAGAGTCATTCAGAAGCTCCTGGATCAGATTCAAGTCTTATCAGTGAGATTACCCACACCATGGATTCAATGAAGTACAACTGCTCAATACTTTCTACAGAGGCATCGCGGTACAGTATCAGATGGCTCTTGATGCTTCCAACAATGGGAACTTCAACTTCAGGAATCCATAGGAGGCTGCGAAAGTCATTGAGAACTTAGCATCCAGCAGCAGCACCAAGAACACTGGCTTTGAGAGAAAGAGATCTGCCACCGTCCTTAGGAAATAATCAGATGGATGAAAGTGAGGGCAAAGTTGGACAGTGTTCACAAGCTTCTCAAGAAGCAGGTCTGCTTGGTTGAAGATGCAAAGGCTATAGACACAGAGGGTAGAGCAGAGGAAAAATCTTCATTGGTATAACTGGATTCCAAGAATCTGGAAACCAGGGTGGAAACAGAAACTCCTATGGAAATAGAGGTAATTTCAACAAGAGTTCACAGCACCAGAAACCTTACAGCAACAACAGAAGTTATGGAAATTCCTACTACTAGAAGCCACCACCACCTACTCAAGAGAGCAAGATTAAAGAGATGCTTGACAGAGTTCTTGAGGGACAGCAGAGCATGACAGTGGACTTTAATGGAAAGATTGATCTTGTCTACACCAACCTGAACACAAAGTTCAAAACTTTGAGTACTCATGTGAAGAAGCTGGAGATATCGGTTGTTCAGATAGGAGAAGTTGTTAAGAGACAGGAAGCCTTAACAAGAGGGGTAGGAGATGATGTGATGAAACACCACGTGAATGCCATCATAGGAGATGATTTCTGGTAAGTGGTGAAGCAAGAGAAGCTACAAGAAGGAGATTTTGAAGTGGAAAGTTCAATGAGCTTCGGCGGATTGCACTAGTGTTGATTGATGGATTACAACCCAAATCGATCGACAGGCTCTCCTGAGCATCGATCGATGACACCTACGGAGTCAACCGCATCTTGCAATGGAGCAGATAATCTCTTCATGCAACAACGCACCGTTCCAGCACATCAGCAGAGGGTTGCAAAAGAATTCTATGACACAGCTGGTGGCATAGACAATTGCTTCAAAAAGAAGTATAGACATCCTACTCGACCGTCAATCGACGTTAACGCCCACCATCGATCGACAGACGTCCAGAATTCGGCATACGTCCAAAATTCGGAAGAAGAGCCTTTGACCTTTTTGAACCAGAAAATTCTACTGGAAGAGAAGGATGAGTATGGAGTATATAGAGATGATCAGGGATGTGCACGAGATGTGGATGGACACATCATCAATGTGTCAAAGGAGGATATCAGAAAGCTAATGAAAAAAGCTTTGAGAGATGAGCACAACTACATATGTCTTCTAGAACATGCTAGCTCATTCACACAGACTAAGTTGGTACCAGAGATCTACCCCAAGGATGAGATCAATGAGATGTTCTATGGAGTCTTTGGAGCCCAAGAAAAGAATGAAGGTGGTTTCCAGATGAAGCTTGATGGTGTTTACTATCCACCTAATGATAACATCAGTTGGTTGACTACATGCATGGAGGAGATGAGGCAGGACAAATCCAAGATTCAGCATGCGGCCGACAAACATCGACCACCATCGATCGACAGACACAACTCAACATCGATCGACGACGACCCAAAGAACTCACATCCGATGAAGTCTCAACCAGATTTTCACACCAGAGCAGAGATTGATCAGTTGGTAGAAAATATCTACAGAACTCTGGAAACTACAAAAGAGAGGCTTGACAGGGGATGTGATGACATCTATTTCCCGATGGACCTTAGCATGAATGCTTTGACTTCTCAGATAGAAGAAATTCATAGGGAATTAGTGGAGATTCATAGTTACATTGCCCGTCCACCAGAAGCATCATCATCGATCAACAGACGCAACAAAAAATTGACTGATATTCATAGACAAACATCGGTCGACGACGCTACAAACCGAGGTAGGCTAGTACCAAAGGTGACATCAGACATGTCTGATACACAATTAGGGAGAGGAGATCTCAGCTGATACTTACACCACACTCAGAAGACATCAGTTTAACCTTGAGAGTCTTGGAGATAGATTGCAGAAGATGGAAAACACAACTGCAACAATGAAAGAAAAATTGCGCAGAGGAGATGAAGCAATGCGAGACTTCACTGGTACATGGTTCAACAAGCGCAGAGAAGAGATGGACACTTGTTTTCCAGCAAGTTCCAGCTTTCAAAAATACTAGCCAAATCACCACCAAAGTCAAGCTAAATGAATATAACAAAGCGCTGAGTAGGAGGCAACCCACTATTAGGTAATATTAAATTGGTTCTAATAATTTAGTATTTATGTTGGTTTTTATTTATTTATTGCAGGTCATAAAAAATAAAAAATGATCCGAGTAGACAATTGCCGTGAGTATCGACCGACGGAACACTGTCGACATCGATCGACAAAAATCACCTGCCGCGACCGATATCAACACCTTTACATCGGTCGACATCCATTCCCGTCTGGTATATCGTTCTAACTTGTTACATTGAGTCCTTATGATTTAGTTATCACCATAACTCCGACTGAATTTACAATGGGGACAGTGTAGTTTAAGTCTGGGGGAGGTTTACTGATAGTAATTTATTCATAAATCTTATTAAAATATTTACAAAAAGATTTTATTGAGTCAAGAAGGGGAAAATGAACTTATTAAATTTTTCCTTGTTATGTAACCACTCTTTAGTACCATTCTAGACTTAATGATTGCACATAGTACTAAAGAAAGTTACTAAACTTGACACAACTGCTTGTCTTGGGGCTTGATATACATGGGATCGGATTCTTCAAACAAGTCTGGAAGGTAAAGCCTTGTGTAGATAGATTTATCACCCTCTTTCTCTCTATTTTCAAAATATAAATTTAAAGAAGAAAAATTAATATATATATATATATATATATATATATGTATATATATATATATATATATCTATATATATCTATTAGAGATTTATTAGGAAAGGATTGAACAGGACTTGGTGGCTACAACCATTAAGGCTTGCTTCATAAGAATTCTATAGGTAAAGGATTAGAACATGACTTGGTGGCTACAACCATTAAGGCTTGCTTCACAAATAATCCTAGGATATAGGTCCAAAAGAAGTGAACATGACTTGGTGGCAACCACCATTACGGCTTGATTCATGGAAGCTTGTACAATCTTGGTCAATGATCTTGCAATATAAGCAGACTTTGACTGAGAGAGATGATAGGAACTAATGTTTGCATGCAGATCCAGATACTTGTCTGAAAATCTTTGCATCATGTGATCGATACTCTCAAGCAAAGCCGACACTTTTATTTATGCTAAGAAATGAGGTTGGTAGATGGGAATGTCAGACAAGATTTGCTAAGTTGTTGACTAGGTGAATTTGGTTGCTAAGCTAGGATATGGTATAATGTGTTTTTGTGATTAGGACTTCTTAGATGTGGATTGCAATATTGTAGAAGTGATGATTCTAAGTTCTAAATCATGTGAGTCTCTGCTGTTTTCAAACCTCTTTCAGAGAGACTACATGTTTGTTTTGCTTGAGGACAAGCAAAATGGTAAGTCTGGGGGAGTTGATAGACTATGGATTTGACCCACTTTTACCCATGGTTTATAAGTGTTTTAATTACTAATTATTATATTATAGAGTCTATTTTGAATATTTATAGAATCAGGAGTGATTTGGAGGAAAATGATGATTTTGGAGTATTTTAGAGATATTTGAAGTAAGCACCCGAGATGACCATGGGTCGATAATGAAGAGGAATAATCGATCGATGTTCACATCTTGACATCGATCGACAGCGAAGTGCGTAGAAAGCCCGTTCGGTCACAGCCGACTTAGAGTCCAAGTCTTCACCACTTTACCAGATTTCCTTGACGAGTTTTAACCTAATTATATAAGCTTTGCCAACATGTTAGAGGCAAAGTGTGTTTTTTTGTTTTACTATTTTCACAGCAAAGGTTTTCTAGGATTTTAGTAGATTGGAGAGAAGATCCAAAGTTATGTTTGATTGGAACTCCATTAATATCTATCTATTATTCTAATGCAGTTTTCATACCTATTTGTTGTTATGAACTGCTTGGCCATGTTCTCTTGTTAGATTTTAGGGTTTAAATAGGTTATGAGGGATTAGCCCCAACTATAGATTGCTAAGTTGTGATATTAATCATTACGGTTGTCACTAATGCATTATTCTATATTAGCTACCTAGAACATGCTCTAGGATTGTTAGATATAAGCGATAGCTTTCATCTCATCCTGAAACCATTCTAATTGAGCACATTCAACCCGCGTATTAACGCTTGACCAACAGCGTCGATTGATATTCAAATAAAATAATCGGTCGACGTTTCGAATACTGAATCGATCGATATTCATATAGAATCATCGATCGACACTGGTCAATAGACGAACCTAGAAAGCGAGAGCCTAGTGGTTCGTTTATAAGTGTTGAGCTCTATAATATCATGCATGCAACTTGTTAGGCATCTATAGGATTATAATTCCAAAATTCCTGAATAAAAACCCTAAGTCCAGCTATTTCCTTTTAAGCACCAAAACCTCAACCAATCAATCGAGCAATTATTTGCTCAAGCAACTGCAACTTTACATTTAAACAATTAAACCATCTAACTTTACAAGTATGATTAGATTTATTAGGTTTCCTAGCTCCTCGTGGATTCGATCCCTAAGCACTACAATTGAACCTCTTATTTGAGAGAGTAAAATCACTCCTTAGAGTAATTTGAGTGGTATCATCTTCCTATTTCATTGCTTCCTTTGGAAACACACCTCTGGAAGAAGTTGTGGAAGCCTAAAACTCAACCCATACTATTTTATTTGTTGTGTACTATCAGGAGCCTTGGCTGTTAAGTCTCAACTTTGATCTCGTGGGATCCCTCTTGATATCGTATATTCATTGTATCATGAAGCCCATAGATTTTTTGTCACATGTTGTTCCATTGTCCTACAGCGTAAAAAGTTTGGAACGCATCAGATGTTCCTTTCCCGCCTGTTGGGTGGTCCTTAACTCGGTTGTCCTGAATCTACATTACATTTTTGCTTGTAGTCAAAATTGGGCTCTTGGTGCCTCTTTTCTTCTTGATTTTCCCTGGTTGCTCTGGCAGATTTGGAAAGCTCGAAACTAATTCAGTTATGAGCAAGTTCAACAGTATGGCTAAGCCTTCAGGGTTTCATCCCTGGAAGCACAGTGTGTCCACCTCCAGACCTAGGAGGCCATCAAACATGGAAGAAATCGCCTACGTCCTTTCTCAAATTCAATATCAGGTCTTCTTGGTCTCCGGACTCTTGAACAGGAGGTGCGGCCTGCTGCTCAGATATTCTTCCGAGAAGGTGTTGTTTCATAGGAGAAAATCTTTCAGTGGCATCACTTTGAATATTCAAGCAGATCTTCTAACATTATCCTGGTTTGCAGCTGCCATTCTTGATCTCAAAATGAGGAAAGTGATGTTTGAATTTCGTCGTTACGTTTCTGGCGGTGCTCTTGATAATCCTCTTACTCACCAGTTCGCCTATTAGACTTGCCATGGTATTAATTCAAAGGATTTTTTATTCGATTCAAGGAGGCAGTCTCCACCAGGTCTACGAGCTCTATAACTCTCCGACTTAGAAAATTGTTTATAGTATCAATAGGGACCAACGTCACCAATCTTATGTGGCAATGAATGGTCTGTAGTGGTTATTTCGTCTACTGTGTAAGGAAGCTACTTTGAACACATGACATGGCTTACTAGCGTGTATTGGATTCCCCTGAGCTTTTGCTCGGCTTTGAAAGTCTCATACTATATTTTCTTTATCCTACTCTCTGGGTTTTCTTTTTCTTGGTGCCTATTGGTGTCCACTTTTATTTTAGTTTTGGTTGTTGCAATGTCCTTTGACTTGTGATATATTGTTTGAATTATTATGACAACAAAAAGTATCAGATGAAGGAGTTCTCAAAATATTATGAAATATAATTACTATAAATTATGTTTAAGATATTATGGGCTGAGTTTCTTTATGATTTTTAGATACTCATGCTTGAATGTTAATTAAGTAGATAATCTCATGTTGGAATAACCTCAATGAAAGTATTTTCACCAGACTGAATTTCAGGCTGTAGTTTGAATTGACACCCCTAATCTAACCATACGCACAACCTATTGACCCAAACACCTTATTTAATATGTTGTTTGTCCTTTGAAAAGTTGTATTGTTTCTCATAAAGATTTTTTTTACTTAAATGAAAAGCTCATTATATTACTCAAACATGAAGTGGTCTTAGAAATCAAATTGGAAGTCAGATTGGAATAGAACAATCAACAAAATAAAGTTTTATATGAAAAGCTCTAATAGTCCTAGATAAAGAATCAGCAATATCGTTTTGCCCTCGAGGGATATAGAAAATCCTGAAATTGTGTAATATTTGTTGCAAATCCTCTATCTCCTTCAACTCTGTTGAGAAGTTTGGCCACACTTTAGGCTTCTTAATCATCGCAAGAACGTCCTTGCAGTCCATTCCAAATTTCTTGGCAGATAGAGTGATCGGGCATTTGTCCAAGCAAGTGCTTCGAGCTCCGAATGCAAAGAACACTCCTTTCTTCTTTGGTTTCTTGTACTCATTAGTCGGATTTGGCATGACATGTCTCTCAAAACTCATCCACAGCCACTAAATGTGCTGCCGAAGTCAAAGAACCATCCACCAAACATAAGTTTTGTAAGCATATATAACTTGTGAATCAATATTATCTGGAGGTTGTGTCGCTGTAGATGCAACTGCATTTGCTGAATACCGAGCTTGGCATTCCCCTCTTTGTGTTTGATCAGCACCAAAGGGTCTCTGTCAACTCCTCTGAATAGTTTATCGTTCCTGGCTTTACAGAGATATAAGATTATCCACGAATAAGGATTTCTATCAAAGTGTTGAGCTAAATAGCACTGCTGGTTAGGCACACATGTTGAGGTAGTCAAGGTGCGTTATTCGATTAAATAACACTGCTGGTTATGCACACATATTAAGTTAGTCAAGGTGTGATGTTTGATTAAATAGCACTGCTGGTTATGCACACATGTTGAGTTAGTCAAGGTGTGTTGTTTGATTTGAGCTAACAACATAATAATTTATAAGGGCGAAAAAATTGTGCTTCTCGACCTACAGTTGTCTGGCCCGACTCTGCCAGCAGTCATGCATTTGTTTATTCATATTTGTATATATTCAATAAATATACTAAATTCATGATAATCAAATTGTAAATAGGATGAATGAGTGGAGTGTTCAATATGAAGAGAAATTTAAGAAAATAACTATATATATTCTACGGAGACATGTTTCTCACAAGATTATGCATTTGCTTCCTCATTATATTGTTGTATATATTGAATAAATAAACAGAATTCACAAATAATAGTCATTTTATTCAGTAATCTATATAAAAAGTATATATATGATGTCATTGTCATTAGTATCTTATTCTTGACAAGTTGTTTGCACCAATTTCTCTTTTGGGAAAATTGTTAAAACAGAACAAAAATTTATGATGGTTGTCCATTTGGAAATATATTCTACGAAAATTTGTTTCTCACAAGATTATATATATATCCCACCCCCAGCTATAGCTATATATATATATATATATATATATATATATATACGGAAATTTGTTTCTCATAAGATTATGTATTTGCCTCCTCGTCATACTTTTGTATATATTGAATAAATAAACAAAATTCACAAATAATAGTCACTACTCTATGCAGTAATCTATATTAAAATTATATACACGATGTCACTGTCATTAAAATCTTATTCTTAACAAATGATTTGTATAATGCTTATTTTCATATGTAAGCCATCTCCCCACCCCAGCTATATATATATACCATGTTCGAAAACGCGGACACATAGGCTGATTATGCAGCATTGGAGCGCTCGGTTGGAGCGCTTGGTGGAGGTCAACCGAGGTGATTTCATCTTAATCGTTCAATTAATAAATCGGTTTCACAAAAAAAACAATTTTTTTTAGGGTTTAAATGCTTGAAGTTGAAAATTGGATGTGAAATCTACATATTTTATGAAGAAAAAATAAGAAAAAAAAAACAACATTTGAGTGAGAAATGTCAGATCTCTGTTATAGGCCATGGTAGAAATGCAGAAAACTTAATCGACAACTAGAAGAAGAAGAAGAAAATTTATTTAAGTTTTTTCCATTCACTAAAAGAAAACATTAAAAAAGACAATACATAATCTACTCTACCCACAGACCACGTATCATAATGTGTACTATTTTGAAAATAAATTTCTAT
The DNA here is from genome assembly GCF_020379485.1 of Brassica napus. Taxonomy (NCBI): domain Eukaryota; kingdom Viridiplantae; phylum Streptophyta; class Magnoliopsida; order Brassicales; family Brassicaceae; genus Brassica; species Brassica napus. Next base: position 7,636,032 of record NC_063437.1, read on the forward strand.
ATACACATATATTTACTCATATAACTAAAAAGACCTTAAAATTAATCATCAATCTCCGATTTTTCATTAACTCGCTAGGCTCATACTGATCGCCCGACTTATGTATAACGCAATTCTGAATATATATATTCTACGAAGACCTGATCGCCCGACTCACGTAAAACGCAATAATAGTCATTAATGCAGTAATCTATATGGAAAATATATACACAATGTCACTGTCATTTAAATCTTATTCTTCACAAGTAATTTGTATAATACTTATTTTTTATCTGGCCCGACTCTGCCAACAGTCATGCATTTGTTTATTCATATTTGTATATATTCAATATATATACTAAATTCACGATAATCATATTGTAAATAGGATGAATGAGTGGAGTGTTTAATATGAAGAGAAATTTAAGAAAATAACTATATATATTCTACGGAGACATGTTTCTCACAAGATTATGCATTTGCTTCCTCATTATATTGTTGTATATATTGAATAAATAAACAGAATTCACAAATAATAGTCATTTTATTCAGTAAGGGAAAATTGTTAAAACAGAACAAAAATTTATGATGGTTGTCCATTTAGAAATATATTCTACGAAAATTTGTTTCTCACAAGATTATATATATATCCCACCCCCAGCTATACATATATTCTACGGAAATTTGTTTCTCACAAGATTATGTATTTGCCTCCTCGTCATACTTTTGTATATATTGAATAAATAAACAAAATTCACAAATAATAGTCACTACTTTATGCAGTAATCTATATTAAAATTATATACACGATGTCACTGTCATTAAAATCTTATTCTTAACAAATGATTTGTATAATGCTTATTTTCATATGTAAGCCATCTCCCCACCCCAGCTATATATATACCATGTTCGAAAACGCGGACACATAGGCTGATTATGCAGCGTTGGAGCGCTCGGTTGGAGCACTTGGCGGAGGTCAACCGAGGTGATTTCATCTTAATCGTTCAATTAATAAATCGGTTTCACAAAAAAAAACAATTTTTTTAGGGTTTAAATGCTTGAAATTGAAAATTGGATGTTAAATCTACATATTTTATGAAGAAACAATAAGAAAAAAAAACAACATTTGAGTGAGAAATGTCAGATCTCTGTTATAGGCCATGGTAGAAATGCAGAAAACTTAATCGACAACTAAAAGAAGAAGAAAATTTATTTACGGTTTTGCCATTCACTAAAAGAAAACATTAAAAAAGACAATACATAATCTACTCTACCCACAGACCACGTATCATAATGTGTACTATTTACTCATATAACTAAAAAGGCCTTAAAATTAGTCATCAATCTCCGATTTTTCATTAACTTGCTAGGCTCATACTGATCGCCCGACTCACGTATAACGCAATTCTGAATATATATTCTACGAAGACCTGATCGCCCGACTCACGTATAACGCAATAATAGTCATTAATGCAGTAATCTATATGGAAAATATATATACAATGTCACTGTCATTTAAATCTTATTCTTCACAAGTAATTTGTATAATACTTATTTTTTATCCCTCAAAATGATGTACACTCCCCCTTCCTCTCCCCCCCTTTTAAACTTTTTCTTCTTTCCCCTTTAGTTGTATTTTATCTATTTCCACTCTCCAAGATATAATTTTATGAATATCTCTTGATGTGTTCATCCCTGAAAGCTTTCCGATAAAAGGGAACTTTGCATTTCAAGATGCACTTGAGATGTGTTCATCCCTGAAAGCTTTCCGATAAAAGGGAACTTTGCATTTCATGATGCACTTGAGGTCGTTCAGGTTGCCTTTGAGGATCTCAACGACCTAATTTTAAGACAAGATCAAAACAAAGGTGATTAACTTTACTTGTTACACAAGAAATATTTGTTAGCTACCTGACTCATCCCAGGCCTCTCTATTGATGACTGTTGGATTGATAACGAAGCAGCCAGAAGCACAAGTTTAATCTGCCTCCAATCATAGTCACTCACCAGAGATGGATCGATCAGCTCTCTAATTTTGTTCTTCTTCATCAATGGTTTAGCCTGGGAAGAAATATAAAAGCAACTAAGTACAGAAGTGGAGTTTCAGTCACGGGTGTCTTGTTTTTATAGAACTAACCCATAGAACAAGACTTTGCTTGGAGTAGTCGAGAGCTCGCCGTCCAGTAACAAGTTCGAGTAAGAGAACACCCAAGGCGAATACATCAGTCTTCTCGTCTACTATCCCGTGAGTTAAGTACTCAGGAGCAAGATATCTGAAACAAAATCCATCTCTGAGACTTGCTTGGTAAACGAAAAAAAAAAGAAAACAATTATCCAAGGAAGTATATGCTTAATGCGTACGTAGTCTTACCCGAACGTGCCTTCAAACTTGGAAACAATATGGTGCGTCCAGTGTTCAGGTAGCCACTTTGCAAGCCCAAAATCGCATATCTAAAATCCCAAGACATTTCATAAGAGGCAAAGAACCAATTAAAGATATGTTTTGTCTTCTTCCAATGCATCATACATATACCGTACCTGAGGCGAAAAATCATGAGTGAGAAGAATGTTTGCGGCCTTAATATCTCTGTGAATGATTCTCCTGTGACATCCTCTGTGAAGATAGACGAGACCCTCTGCAACTCCCAATGCAATCTTGTACCTGATGCTCCAATTCATCTTCTCCTTGGAGCCTATATCAATCAAACAATGTTCTCTAATTTGGATGATAATCATAAAGGCATGCATGCAAGAGTGATGGAGGAAGAGAGTTTACTGTAAAGCATAGAAGCTAAGCTCCCATGAGGTGATAACTCAAGAACAAGATGCATTCCACCTTGGACACCATAGCCCAAAAGCTTGGCAATGTTTGAATGGTTAACATGTGCCATTATGCCCATCTCTGATAGAAAGTCTCCAATGATCTCCTCGCTATTTCCCCGCATCAGCCGTTTTATAGCTACCATTTGTCCATTTGACAACCTCCCCTTGTACACTTCAGCATAACCTCCTTTCCCAATTAGATTCTCTGCCCAGAAGAAAATATTGCTATTATTACACGACAAATCTTCTTTAGTTTGGTCAGTTCAACTATATGTTCAACAAAAAAATGATTTTATTAACAATTCAAATCATAAAACATTTAGGGTGTGACTGGTAACCACCAAAGAACATTAGAAATGATTAGGAAAAAAATGAATAAAAATAAAATTTTGGGAACGATAAGGAATAAGGATTCCTGGAAAAAATATTTATCACGAATGGTAACATTTTTGAGGAACATTAAGGAATGCAGTGTTTCTCTTCGTTCCCTTGGTTACCATTCAAACCCTTAGACATGACAACTTTGATTCACTGGTTTACTTTAAAGTTTAGTAGTAAACCAAGTAAACAAAAAAAAAGTCTGCTAAACCAAGTAAACTAGAAAATCAACAGTACGAATTTTATCAAACCGATACTAAACCGAATTGCAACAAACAAAACAATCAGACAAAGCCATGTTGAGATTTCGGATTTGATACTTACCGAAAGCGAAATTGTTTGTAGCAATCTTGAGCTCAGAGAAAGTGAAGATTCTTCGAGGAGAGTGTACAAGAAAATGAGCATCGTTGGAGGATCCGAATCTGAGATTGTCCCTCAAGCTAGTGCATCTCCTCAGAGAGCTCTTAATGGCATTGTTGTGAAACGGAATCTTCAGATTCTCCAGCGATTTTTTCGATGTGCTTCTTAGAAGCTCAACGATTCTGCGGAAACGAGAAGAGGAAGGGTTCTTCGCGGCCTCGGAGCTTTCAAATTCTTCGGTTCTGAAGAATTCTTCGAGAACTCCGGTGGGTGAAGAAGAATCAGGAACTTTCAGCATCGTTATGCTCTGAGGAAGGTGACAAAAGCGGTTTTGAATTTAGACAGACACACAACTCACTTTCAGCATTTATTTTGAAACTTGAAGCGGCGATTTTTTGTTTTTGTTTTCCGCGAAAACATGAAAGTCTTTTTTTCTTTCTCTCTCTCCTTTATTTTAAATAAAAGAATAGAAAATCGAACATGGGAATTTTGCAAGCAAAGTTAAATATGAAATATCAAAGAGAGAGAGAGACAAGAAAAAAGTTAGATACGTAAAAAGGGTTGAATATGTTGTAAACAAGGACTAAATATGTAAAACGTTTAAATATAAAAACACTTAAAAGGTGTTAGTGGAAGTTTAACTTACATAAAGTATTGATCCTAAGAGATTCTAATTTTGTTAAGTTTATAAAGAACTGCAAAGGGTTTTGCATATTTATAAAATCTAAGAAAATATTCTGTTAGGAATTAAATTTTTTATAATTCAAGTTCCAGTGACATCATAATTGAATCATTAAAGATCAAACTTTTTAGATAATAGTAGATTTTATCTGTAATTAAATAATCATCAAACTAGTAACACTAGATTGTTAAAATCAATAAACTAATAACAACAGAATAAAATTTTTACAAATCATTCAAAATTCAGTTCCTACTAACACCACTAAATATATCATCTAAAAAGATTAAATATTCATTTTTTATCCTTTTAACTAAAAATCTCTACCACAACATCTTAGATCACAATATTTTATTATTATTCACTAACTGAAACATTTTCATTGAAACATTTTTAATATATTTTAAAATCATAAGTTCAATAACACGAAATTTTTAAATATTTTCTAAAGATTCATGTTTAACATCCAATTGCCATTTTACTATAAATGATTCTAGGTCTCAAATTAAAGACACTCTTTACTGAACTTATAAACCAATAAGATTATTTTGGTGTATACCCAAATAAACCCTTTCACAATATGAATGAGAAATAAGACAAATCTTATTAAAGAAAATTTTGGAGCATGGAAAATGGCAAAAAAAAAACATTGGGAGTTAGTGAATCACAAGAAAAATCACAGTACAATGTGAAACGAAATCATATGGGCTTATTCGAACCAAAACATTTTGTATAAGGAGCATATCAACATTAACTCTGCAAGTTGTGCACATATCAAAACAAGTTGACTACAGTAGTCAGGTATTATCATACAAATGTAGAAAAAGAAAGCAATAGCCAAGAACAGAAGAAAGACTAGCCTTCAACCAACAAAATCTTCTAAGAAAATAATTCAATAAAAGAATGAAACAAGAAAATGACAATCAACCCAAATAAAAAAAAGAAATGCAGAATCTAAAAGAATAAGAAAAACAGGAGAGCATACCATGAGAGAGGAGAAACTCAATATATATATTCTGCTGGACGAGAAAGTGAGACAGGATAAATGGTGTAAACTATCACTTTAGGTACAAATCAACCATCGCTTTCTTATATAATAGTACTACTGAACCACCAAACGTTATTCGTATAACATGTATACAAATATATGATAATGATTGGCTTCGAGTAATACCTTGTAGATCCACCAATCTCCAGAGATGTGTATTATAATAGCACTAATAACATCATATCTACCAAACTGTAATCATTATAGAGTAATTAAGGATTTTTTTTTTCTCTTCAAGAAGAAGATATATTTAATATATAAACTAAATAATCAATTGACTGTCATTAGTTGTTACGTGTTACATATAATCAAGAAAAACTTTACTTCACGACCAAATCAAAGCACAATTATAACGACAACTCTTTGATTTCTTGTTTGTTACACTCCCCAATAATCTACGAGCGACTTAACCATTTTCTTTAATAACTATTAACTAAAATGATTTGGAATATAGAACAGTAATCAAAAACTGTTTAATTGTGTTTGTTTTACCAGACCAGAACAGAGAACTTAGTGGATATGTGGTAAAATATGACGCCACACCAATTGTATAAAATATACATGAATATTTCTGTCTTTTCATATACAGATTACTTTCTGTGGTAACGACAACTGATAACAAATCTTTTCCTGTACAAGGAACAACTCGCCATGGAAACATATTACACCAAGATAGAGAGAGAGAGAGAGAAAAGAAGTTTTTGGTTTTCTTGTTGTTGGTAGTACTTACATTGTATGTTTGGCGGAGTTTAGCCAAGGTAAGGCAACATCGGGTCCAAGCCTAGTCCTGAACCACCCAAGCTACCTGGGTCCGCATGTTTCACTCTTCCGAAGTAGCGTATGTGACGCAACAGCCTTGCAAGGAATGTGTTGTGGCAGATTGTTGAGCTATCACATACCACCGCCACGTGCTTCCGGGCTCTTGTTATGGCTACGTTCATCCTTCTGCTATCCCCTAGGAATCCCACTGCACCTAGGTTGTTGGACCGTACCTACACAAAAGCAGCAACCAACTACATGAATCTTCTTTCCACTTGGCAAAATAAAATAAAAAGGTATGCAATGCTACAGAAGGTAATAGTGTACCATTGATATGATCACTGCATCAGCCTCCCGTCCTTGAAAGCTGTCAATGGTTGCGACCTCAACTCCATCAGCAACTGGAAAATCATCCAGCCTTTCTCTGAGAAGCTGCACCTGAGCAACATATGGGGATTGAACGGCTATAGCCATTGGACTAACCCCTACAATCATTTGGAATTTATTAGGATTTCGAGCTTAAACATGCGTGAGTCTCCAAACTATGGCTTGTTTCTTCTAATTTACAACTAACTGAAAATATACTACTCACCTGCATAAATCAACGAGATGACGTGATTAACCACAATATCTGCTTCTCCTTCATTGTATAATGAGCCTGTACCAGCTGGATCTAGACGCTCCTCGCAACCCATCGACAAACTCCCATATGGCATTCTTGTGTCGAGGAGAAGCAGCGGGCATTGCGTTATCCAAGTAGGCTGCAGTAGGTGGAAAAAAAAGAAAGATGGTGTTAAACCCTTAAGTGTCATGGGGTTACCATAGTGCGTCCTGTTGCAGTCTATTAGACTGCCAAAGGTAAGCTACTTTTCGACACTATTGGTTTATTTCTAATCACCAAACAAAAGAAGACGCGAATCATCTTTCGCAAGCTCAAGAGCAGCTCTACTTTTAACCACAAGCAAAGATAGTATCATAAACACACAAAACAACGGACTTGCTAAAGAAATCATGTAATGTTTCAGTAGAACAAGTATACAAGTATACATATGTGTGATTGCATGCCATGTTGCCATCAAATAAATAAGAAAACTAATCAAACAGTAAGAAGAAGTACCTTCACAAAAGGAGAATCGATAAGCAGATGAGAGGCCACACTTGGAGCAGATTTCAACCATCCACCATACATCTCCTTTGATGCCCAGCCAGCGATTACATCATTCATACGATACTGAGTTGTTAACTTTGTCGAAAGAAGCCCATCATGTAAAGATGCAGCTCGTTCCAGTAAGGATACACCAAGCCCATCTTCTAAAGCTTTACGTGATAGAACAACTGGTGCTAATTGGCATGGATCACCAGCAAGAATGCAACGTTTCCCTTGCAATATTGGAATCCAGCATGAAGGCTCGATAGACTGACCAGCTTCATCTATAACAACCAAATCAAATGTTTCCAACCTCCTAATCAAAGGATCAGCTGCTCCAATGTTAGTGGCGAAAACAACCTGGGCATTTGATAGAATTTCCTTCACAGTTTCTTTTTCCTTCTTCTTCAACGCCTTTCCAAGCTGTTTCAAAAGCTGTCGAATACCAGCAGCAAGAGAATCATCCCTCAGGCATTGCCGAAGATCTTTTCTTAAATCTGACTTCTTCCTTTCCAGTTCTGCCCGAAAGCTTGCGAGCTTGGAGTTCACAATTTCCCCCAGAGACTTCGAAGCAACAGCGGATGATATTCTTGCAGGATTTCCGACTCGGACAATGTTTAGCCCAAGATGTGAGAGCTTCTCGACCATGTTGTCAACAGCTGCATTAGTAGGTGCTGTTACAAGTACTCTTTCTCCCTGCTGAACAGCTAGGGTGATGACCTCCTTGAGCATTCCAGTCTTTCCAGTACCAGGAGGTCCTTGAACTATCATAACCGGTCTCTTTTTGTTTACTCCCAGCGCTATGGCTCTCCGTTGGGAATCGTCGAATAACTTTCCCACTGGCTCATCACTCAACTCCGCTTCACTCCAGTCTACATAATCATTCTGCTCCAGCCATGTGATATCTTCCCCGTCCCCAAATAATGTCGCCACTACAGAAATTGATGGATTTTTCTTCTGCAGCCCATTCTTCTGCAGAAGCATTAGGGCTTCACAGTTACGCTGCAACCGAAGATTACAATAAGCGAGTTGCAGAAAGAAATAGTAATGTGAACAATCGACATTTGAGCAAACACTTGCAATAAAAGGCCATGATAAGCATCTTTGAATGTCGTAAAGATGAAAATTACTGGGATTAAACTCTACAAAAAAATATACCTCATAAGTGAGAGCATCGGCCAACCCATGAATACGATCAATTCTGACACTCTTTCCAAAGAGCTTGGAGAAAGTAGGATCTCCATGACGAGATTCTAGAGCCACGCCAATGCTGCACCCATCATCTCCAAGGTTGTGAACAAACCCCTGCGTACAAGAAGTTGCTCCAGCACCCTTACTGTCACAAATTCTTATGCAAACCATGTCACCAGGGGAAAGTGTTGTAGGAGGTAGACGATGGTTGCCCCCAACCTTAAACAACACCAAGTGCATACCTCCGAGCCCTGCATATTGATTAAAGTTTACAACATATTTTTTGGAAACTGAAAGAGAACATATTACAACAAAGAACTAACCTGTGGAGGTACTAACTGCATACAAGTTGCAAATAGTGTCACAAAGTTCCTGCGGAGCTTCACCGTGCCTAACCAAGAACTCGATCGGTCTGGAGGAATCAGAGCTCTCATCTGGAGTAGGGATAACATCTAGTTCCTCCTGTGTAACCTCCAGCTCCGTATCTCGTTCCACTTGAAGTAACTGCGACATGCGGCAGGTGAACTCATCAATCCTTGCTTGTATAGCCTTCACCTTCTCTGAGTCCATCCCAAAAACTCCAGCAACTGGCTTTGGTTGATGAGCTTTGCGAGCAACCTCTCTATGCTGAGCTGCACAACACCCAAAAAAATCTCCACTTTAGCCAAACCAATAAGAGAGCGAAGAAAATAATAGCCAAAAGAAAGAAAACCTGAATTAGCTATCTCCTTGAGCAGCTTCCAAGACTGAGTCTCCTTCCAATTCTCCAAGACGTTCTTGCTCTCCAGGTCTTGGAGAACATCACGCAACTCCCTCTGGAAATGATCGAACAAGGTAGGATAATGGGTGCAAGCCTTCATACAGATGACCTCAAGGCCGAGTGGCATAGGAATGGCGTTGAGATAGGGCTGAGCCTGGATCACAAACGTCAAACCCGAACCAGCGTTCTGCCTTAGCTCCGAGAACTCACCCTGAACCTCCGCGTTTGCCAAGTCAGAGGCCATCGCCTTCATGGCTTGGCTAATCCACTTCACCACGTTCCTCCCTAGATCTCTCCGCCCCAAGGGATCACCGTTTTGATTCAAAGCGCGGAGACTCAGTTCTCTACCCTTCTCCTTCGGTTGCTCGACAACACAAGTTTCACTGCTAACACTCACAGATTCAGTATCCTTCCTCTTCTCCACTTTCCTAGGCCTAAGTTTATCGGAAACGTTACTTTTCCTGCGAGGCTTCCTCTTCGTCGCACTAGAACCGCCGCTGCAAAAGACCTTCCGCGTCGGGGATACGCGAACGCCGTCTCTCTTATCGGAGACGAGACAGACGTAACTCACCGGCGGTCGAGTGAAGGTGAACGCCGTCGAGGGAATCCGAATGCTTCTGCACAGAAAACTTGAAGCTGCGTCCATCAGATTTTCCCGGAGTTTCAGTTCAGATTTTCCCGAGAAAAAAAAAACCGCAAGAAAAGAAAAATTAAAGCTAGAAAGCAAAGTGTATCGACATTTTCAGGCAGAGAATAGAAAATCTTCGTGTGGAGCGCTATAGAGGGAAGGGTTTCAGATATTAAAAAGACACGAATCTCTCTCAAATTGTTGATGATGACTTTTAATCTTAGCCGCAAGCTGAAACTTGAGGCTCTCTGAGTTTATTTTTTTATTTTAGTTTGAAAATTGGTAAACGGAATTTGATTTTGAGACTCCAACTCAGCGGAGAGTCGTGATGAGAGATTGTAGTCGAGAGTTGTGATTGGTGAGGATTGATTCTTGTGGGCTAGCGACGTGTTTAGTTACTGTCCAGTCATTTGTTCTTGCCCCCTTTTCTTTTCAGATTCTTCTTTACAGACCCCGTAACTTTAGCATTCGCAGTTGTTCCCCTTTTTGCATTGAGTGTAGGCCTGGGCACAGATCGGATATCCGGGTTTTTGAAAGTATTTGTGATTTGCTTCGTATGTCACGGATATCTAATTTTTCGATTTGCTTTGCTTTGTATGTCACGGATATCTAATTTTTTGATTTGCTTTGCTTCGAGAAAATACGGATATTCAGAAAAACGGATATCTGAAAAATAAATAAATATTTGCGGATGTTTATGAATACTTGCGGATATCTCATCTATTTTAATTAATACAAATAATCTTAAAAATTTGATATAATTTTTTTTTTTTGCAAAATATATTTTTGGATGATATATAAAATAAAAGTTAAAAGAAATAGTGAGTTTACATATTTTGTAAATTTTTTAAACTTAATAAACAATTATAATAAAACAAAACTTAAGAAAAAAAATTATAATTGTCATAAAAATTTCACTTCCTTTTATGTAATATTTTTATATAAGTAATAATGTGGATATAATTTGTCAAATTATATGTTAAAATAATAATTATATAACTTTATACATTTAAAATTTTAAATATAATCAAGATATACATGTATTTATATATTGCTGGATCGGATCGAATATCCGTTTTTCAAAATTTTAATATTTGTGGTTTGCTTCGATTTTAACGGATATTAATTTTTAGTATTTGTTTTGCTTCGAAGTTTTACGGATGATCGGATTTTTCAGATCGAATCGAAATAAATAAGGAATCGAATCAATATTTGCGGATATTTTGTCCACCCTTGATTGAGTGGTCACGGTTTAGAAGATTTCGAAAGGTATATTAATTTAATACTAGTAAACAGTTTTAGTCCTCAATAGTGAGGTGTGTTGTAGCCTGTAGCAAAAGAGACGATGTGGCAGACAACGAAGCATACCCCGCGAATAATGTATTAGAAATTTCAAAAGATTTATTTATGGACAGTATATCATTATTTGAATATCCTCCACTTTTGGATTTGATTTTAGCTCAGTTCAAAAATACGAAGGAAGCGTAGCCGGTTAATCGGATGCATACGCGGTGGTCGAAACATGGCCGTGGCAAGATGGAACAAAATTGGAGGATCAACGCTGGAGACCGAGCTTTTGCCATGTCGTCCATGTAATAACGAAACACCGCGTGTCAAACTAACTGGCTTGCTGTAATTAAACACTAAATAATTTCAGATCTAAAACGGGCATTTTATCCGTTAATTTTAATTCTTTTCACTATTTTTTCAATTCAATCCAAAAAGTTTATATACAAGCAAACCAAATATTAAAAATTAATATTGTTAAAAACGTAGAAAATTACAAATACTAAGAAAATAGAGCCAGATTTCTGCTCTATTCTGACTTACAAATATACGTATATCCAAAATTAAATATATAATTTTAAATATATAATTTGATATAATTATTAATATAACATATAATTTATTAATTTTTATAAAGTATGAAATTAAAAAAAAAAAGAAATTAAAAATCTTTATTAAAATATAATTATGGAAAGACATCTTTGTGAGTATGACAAAAAAAATTACAGTTTTGACAATAAAACTTAAATTGTGATTTTAGTAAAAAACAAAATTTTATAGTTTTGACAAAAAAATCTGGTCGTTTAAAAGAAAAATGAAAATTTATGGTTTAAAAAGAAATAGTATATGTTTTTTTTGGGGAGAAAATGAGATTTTGTGTTATGTAAAAGGAAAAAAAGGGTTATATGATTTAAACAAGGAAAATTGGGCTGTATGAAGCCACAATAATGCATAATTAGTTGAGAAAAAGACTAAGATAGCACCAAACCAAGTTTTTGTTCCCAAAATAGCACTCAAGGCTCAAAGTCACAAAAATAAGTTTCATTAAAAAGGTAAATATACACTTTTACCCTTGGGTTAATTAATCATAACCTTAGGGTTTAGAGTTAAGGGGTGGGGTTTTGGAATTAGGGTTTAAAATTTTATAAAAAATAAATACTAAAATAAAAAATAAAAATTTTAAAAACAGTTTCAAAATGTATTTTTAAATTATAAAAAGAAAATTTTGAAAAAAAAATAAAAAAAAAATTTAAAAAAAAATTCAAAAAAAATTTATAAAAATTTCGAATCTGAAAACATATAATCTGAAACTATAAAAAAATGTCTTTTTTCATTTTTTTATTTTTATTTTATTTATTTTTGTTTATTTTTGTTTGTTTATTTAATTTTAATCCAAGGGTATTAGGGATATTTTACCCTTTAATGAATGTCATTTTTGTGACTTTCTCCTTCTAGTGCTATTTTTGAGACATAAACTTCAAAAATTGCTATTATTGACAATTGCCCTAATTAGTTTGATAGACAATTATCCTAGCTTTTCTATATACCGATACAATTTTATGTAATATTAATGTTTTGTCCCAAACACCAACCGACTAAACCTACTGAAAAGAAAATTAAAAATTCTTAATTTGAAACTCACTACAAGAAAACACAACATTAACGACGACAAAATTCGTAGTAAGTTTCTCGTCAAATAGGCTTTAAGAGGAACTAACGAAGAAACAAGTTTTATCGTTATTCGTTCGTCGTAACGCATATTTCCTCGCCAATTCGTCATAAACTAGCGAGAAACACATTTCATCGTAAAGACGAAGAAAAATATTCGTCGTAAAAACCACGTAACATTTCCACGTAAGGAGGACGCTATATTTCCTCGTAAATACCTCAAAAGTAATTTCTCTTAAATTACACGTAAACCCTTCCACATAAAATACTCGTTAAACTTTCTTCGTAGTGTTAAAGTAAAAGTTTTTCTTGTAACTTCCTAGTAAACTTTTCACGTAATGTAGTTGTAATTTAGCTACGAATTTACTTCGATATTTTATTTTCCAGAATTAAAAAATATAATAAAAATTATTTAATTTATTAATAAAAATATAGCTTAAAATAAACGTAAATACGAAAATATTTTATGCATAAATAAGTTTTGCATTTATAATACAACCAACGAAAAAAAAAGAAAAGAACTAATGGTCGTTCATCGCCCGGTAGAATTCCTCACTCCTCCTCTCTACATCTGCCTCGTCATGTGTGTCGGATGACTTGCCTGGAATGGGATTTTGTTGTCGCATGTTCCTCAACAAGGACTCCCATTCCGGATTTGTGGCCGCTACAACGTCCAATAAGCCCTCAACTCCACCCATACGAGATGTGAACGAAGATCGCGTCGAGTCCAACTTGTTACCCAGCTGAGTGACTTCATCATCCCGTCTTTGACCATAAGACGATGTCACTCTAGGAAAATCGTTGACGGAACCAATTCCCAACGTACGTCCCTTTTTCTCATGAATAGCCTTAAAAACAAAAAATAAATATTGTTAGTAAAAAGTTAAAGTTAAATTAAATGAATAATAAAAAAAAAATTCAAAAAATTTACCTCCTCGTAAATCCTATCCACTTCAAGTGTGGATAAGGTGACGGGTAATCCGTCGGTGGACTCCTGGGTCAGCTGGGTCTGGCGGTCTTCAACCCGACCAACCAAGTCGTTGAAGATCTGCTCGGACCTAGCATCTAGAAATTAATCCGCCTTGTTCTTGTGGGTTCTCCCGTCTCTTTGGCCTAAAAAATATTTTAAAAAGTTAGAATATATATATATATAATTTATTAAATATTTAATTACCATATCCAGACGGATACTGGCGTGGGGTTTTTAACCCGTAGAGTGAAGCAGCGGCCCATGGTCGTGCTCATCTACCGTCTGACGGGAGGCAGAGCAAGATTCGGCGACTCTAATGGAGTCAGGATCCCGCCAATAACGGATGAGGACATCCCACACCTCCGTGGTGAGCTCAAGGGGTTTACCACGTTCATACCTGATATATGGTGTTTTATACATCTTGTATATATGCTTTTTAATTGGTTTTCAAGTCTTTATTGAGTCTTCCTAGTCTTTTTCGAGTCATTACAGGTCTGGAGTTGCATTGGATGGCAGATGGACCAGCTGGAGGAAAAGAGTACAATTTGGAGTTTTTCACGCAGAACAGTCTGACGACTGCTCCGACCAAGCGGAACAACCAAGCGGAGCAACCCGAGTGACTATTCCCGCGGCAGAGATTTTTAAGGAAACTACAATCATTACGGGATTTACCCTAATTATCTCTATTTTCTCTTCCAGCCGCCTGTGGCTTTGATATATCATATTTTCTGCTTCTCTTTATCATTCTACGCTATTCTAGACACAAAAAAACGATTGGAGACTTTAGAATTTGAGGATTTGCTTATTGTAAAGGGAGAAGGCTCCATCTCTCTCGTCATAGAGAAGATTATCCTGAACCCTATTCTTATTCTATTGAATTGCATGATGTTTTATTCAGTCTTTGTCTCTGTGATTTCTTTGTCCATGTCTAAGTAGTCGCTTGTTAGGTTTAGGGTGTTAAGGATCATGGATCAATGAGCTAGACACAAATCGGATTGTTATTCTTTGATATCTCTGTCTATTGTTATGCTTATTGCTTATGTTAAACTGGCCATTTAGCATCTGATCACAAGTTTAATCTATTCATCAAAAGTGTTTTAGGTTACTGGAAATATCATAGATAGGCGATTTGTCCTTAGCCAACGAAAGCTGATGTTAACGTGAATCGTGAACCAATTGAATCTGAACTTAATGCTTGTCATCATTCTCTGATCCAAACGACAATTTAGGCATTAGGATTGCTTGATAAATTGGTAGACACCACGACAGTGGGTTTATCTATTCTTGTTGTTCAAGTTCTAGATTGGCTCGTATTGTTTTCCTGAATAGTTGTGTAGCTCATGATCCTAAGTATCCCAATGAATCACCTTGAACCTAGCTCTTTTAATCATCTGAAAACCTTTTAACTAGTCTTTTATTTTCTGTTATAATACCTCAATCTTAAAACCCCCATATTGTTTTAGCTTAATATTGATCCTATAGAAATAAAGTGTGACAATTGGTCTCTGTGGATTCGATCCTAAAGTGCTACATCGACATACCATTCGATTGTGGTAGTGTGCACATTAGGTTATTTGGTGTGCGTGTACACGTAATATCAATACCCCTTCACGATCCAGTCACCCTTCTAGTTGTAGACCGTGTCCAACAAGCGAGCTTTCGCCTTCGCGTTAAACGCTTTCTTCACCTTCTCATTGACCCCCATGGACCAATAGTATTTTTGTTGTAACAAAAAAAAATTAAAATAATAATTAGTTTTAAAAAATTAAAAAATCTAAATCATAAAAAAATTAAAGTATATATAATTAATTGATAGTAACTTACAGAGAAAATTTTGAACAATGTCTTTCTGATGTAGATTAGCGTCTTTTTCCAGTTCGGATGTGGCTCGGAGAATTTAACCTCGATTTTATGTTGTCTTTTGTCTTCCCTGGGAAATTCAATATTGTATTCATGATGTTCTCAAAGAAATTCTTCTCTATATGCATCACATGGATGTTGTGGTGCAGAAGAAGATCCTTTTAGTATGGCAACTTCCAAAATATACTTTTTTGTGCCAGTAGGGCCGAACACTGTAAAAATAAGGCATATTACCAGGGACATGCCAATTACCACCACAACGAACTGTTTCGTTAGCTTTGTAGTAATCGATTTGCGCTTTAATTTGTTCTCCGGTTAGATATGGAGGAGGAGGGTCTCTCACAACCTTTTTGTGCCTAAACAATTTCTTGTTTCTTCGGTACGGATGGCCAATTGGAAGAAATCGACGGTGACAATCGAACCAACTTGTCTTCTTACCATTCTTCAGTTGAAATGCATCTGTCGTTCCATTACAATATGGACAAGCTAATCTCTCATTTGTAGTCCATCCAGACAACATCCCATAGGCAGGAAAGTCACTTATGGTCCACAAAAGCATCATTCGCATCGTAAAATTCGTCTTCGTTGAGCAGTCATATGTCCTCATCCCTGTTGACCACAAATTCTTCAACTCTTTTATCAGTGGTTGTAGGAAAACATCCAGAGACCTTTTTGGATGGTTCGGACCAGGTATTAATATGGTCAAGAACAGCAACTCCTGTTGCATGCACATCTTCGGTGGCAGGTTGTATGGCGTAAGAAAGACTGGCCACAATGAATATTGTCTTCCTACATTCTGAATAGACTAAATCCATCTGTGCATAATCCGAGATGTACACATTCCGGCTATTGCTAGCGAATTCCGGATGTACTATATTAAAATGTTTCCACGCTCTTGCATCTGATGGATGAGTCATCTCACCATCCGTCTGAGTATGCTCAGCATGCCATCTCATCCCTCCGGTAGCCTGCTCAGATTGGTACAATCTTTTCAATCTGTTTGTAATTGGTAGGTACCACATCTTTTGGTACGATACCCTATTACGTCCTCATCCTTGCGGCTTGAATCGTGGCTTCTTGCAGAATCAACATTCTTCTTTCTCATTATCTCTTCAGTAGATCATGCAATTGTCGATGCAAACGTCTATCATCTCCAAAGGCAACCCAAAACTATAAACCAGTTTCTGAATCTCATAATAAGAATCAGCAGACACATTGTCTTCCGGCAAATACTCTTTAAACAAGTCTGCCCATTTATTCATGCAAATTTCAAGTAGATTGTGATCAGTTTTAGTATTCATCATTCTAGCAGCCAACGACAATTTAGAGAGACATTCTCTACAACCACTGTAAAGTGGCTGATTCGCAGCATCTAACATTTCATTAAAAAAAATTTGCATCTATGGTTCTTCATCTTCATCATGAGCTACAAATGCATCAGCTACCATATCATGAACCCTATCATAATCTACCATATGTTCCTCCTGATGGTAACTATGTAACTATGTTCATTATACAAATGATGATCAACTAGTTCTTCCTGAAAATTACTATTACTACTACTAGCTTCATTCTCATAATTATAACATTTTCCATGTTGAAACCATATATAGTAATTTGGCGTGAAACCTCTATTTATTAAATGCTTCCAAACATTTTTACGATTTACCAATTTTGAATTGTTGAATTTCCGACAAGGACATAACATCTTACCGCTTTCTTGGGCGAGCGGTGTGGAATCTGCTTGATGCATAAATGTCTCCAGCCTTTCGAGGTATTCTTTCGTCACTCTCCCGTTAGCATCTCTGTGCATATACATCCACCTCCGCAACTCGAAAATATTTCCGGAGGCCGACATTTTTTTTCTTTCACCTTTTTATTTTTTTTCTTGTTGGTGTGTTTAAAATGATGTTCAAACGTCCATATTTATAGGAAATTTTCGAATCTAGTAGTTTAAATTTTACTAGAAATTTACGATGAAATTTAGTTAGGTAGCCAAAACAAAAAAAACGTGTTACAACTACAAAGTTGGTGGATTCGAAATTTTGTCGTTAAGTCCTCGTAAAATATTTCCTCGTAAAGTAGATGCTATTGTTGCGTCGAGTTTACGAGGAAACCATTTTTCCTCGTAAAAACCACGTTATGTTACGTCGTTTTTACGAGGAAATCGTTTCATCGTTATTTTACGACGAACTAACGTTAATTTTAATTTTTCTCGTAAGATACTCGTAAAGTCGACGTAAATTTAAGAGGATTAAATTTTTTCGTTAATTTTCATCGCTATAGTTGTGTTTTCTTGTAGTGACTGTGGAAAGTAAGTCGTGGCGCTATTAGCATCACATTATCTCTTTTAACTTGCTTTCGTAACTTTTAAGAAAGTGAAAGGTTGTTGTCAACGGTTTGCTCACCCTTTTCCAATTCACCGATTTTCTCTCCACAATCGCCATTGTCGGCATCTTATGCGTTACTTCGACTCCTCGAAGTGTGTTGCAAAGGGAAAATAATCTCTGCTTGTGAAATTGGTTGCGAGAAGAGTTTGTAAGTGTGATCGTGTGATTAGGTTGAGATTTGTTGCAATATTGTAAGTTCTCTGTTTTGTGCCACACAAATTATATTATTTCATTGTTATTTTCTCTATTTGGAATAGATTCGGCCCTAGCCTATTCTAAGTTATAAATCTAACCTATTGTTTTTGTTGCATACCCGATCTGGTAAGCTGAGGTAAACGATTTGATTTAGGTTTGAACTTTTCTCGGTTCGTCGTATTCATATATTTACTGCGGAAGGAGGATAGTGATTATGGAATGAAAAGTTCCTTTGACGATAAAACAAGTTTAGTTCTCTTTGAAATGGAATATCATATGGAAAATGTGCTATTTGAAATGGAAAATCTTAGTTTTAGAGATCGGTTACGTGCCATTCCATTCCTCTGCTATTTCTGAAGAATCATAGCAGAACTAATATCAATTCCATCTGACCATTTGTTCCGTTTCATAAATATAAATTATATATTATATCAGATGGTACAATTTTAGTTGCATATGTTACTTCTTTACTCGCATATGCTATTTGGGATTGACACAACTAAATATTTAACTTAAGCATAATGTAATTCATATACTAGTAGCCTATCTCATTTACTGTCATTTCCTTCCAACTTGTAAACTAACGGGTGTCTTCATTTTCATTTTGTTCTTTAGGTTTATCATGGATGAATTGGAAGAGTAATAGTATTTTTATACTATTTTTTGAAATGGAACATACTATTTTTTCTTCAAATTTGGCTCTTCTCTTATTTGCCATGTTTATTAATATATAATGTAGTACTTAGTAAGTTATATTTCATTCGATGCCTGAAAGAGAGGGTTCAATCTTGTTTGTTGTTGTTTCATATTCTATCGATATAAGTTTTGTATTGGTGTATACATGTGTTTTACATTAGTCTATATATAATTTTGAGAAGAGAAATATTATATTGAACGTAAATAGAATATAATTTATTATGACATCAAATAAAAGGGGATACAATGTAATATTGAAAGGGAATGATATTCATATGATGTTGTCTCTTCCACCTCTTTTCTCTAATGCCGTCAATCTTCATTTTTATTTGCTACAATCAATCTGAGTTTGGTGTAAGCATTACCTCTTTCCCTATAAACACTTCAAAATTTGAACAATATATATGTATTGTGCTATATCGTTTGTTACCTTATTATTCTATATACTCATTTAGAATGGAAATGCATGTTATAAAAGATTGGGTTTGACACTGGATTAAGGTTTATATTTCTATGTAGGTTTAGTGATTAGTGGCTAGGATTTAGTTTATGAAAGACTGGGGTTAACATTGGATTAGAGTATATATTTCCGTGTACGGTTTAGTGATTAGTTGATTGGGTTTAGTTTATGTACAATTGGGGTTGACATCGTTGCAAGTATTACCACCTTCCATGAAAGCATAACCATATCAACGTTGAGAAATATGTTAAGATGATCTTTCGATTGCAACTATATTTTTATTATATATGCCTCATGTAGAATGGTAATGCATTTTACTGACATTTTGAAACTATGGGTTTAATTTATGGAAAATTGGGGTTGACATTGGATTAGAGCTGACTATCGTTACATGTTTTTGAACTTGTAAAATCGTACTATAACCTATATTGTATAGTTTAATATTACATAATATAATTTAATATTACATAATATTATGTATTTTTAGATTTTGATATTTAGGTTTAGGATTCATACTTAGATTAGGGTTTAGTGATTAGAATTTAGGGTTTAGTATTCAAAGGTGAATGGGTATCGTTGGGATCATCATTAATTTCTTCCATGTAATCATAGACATTTCATAATTTTGACTAATATGTACTATGTTATTTATTTTGTTTTATTATATTTGGGTTAGAGTTTATATTTAAGTTCATGGTTTATATTTGGATAAGGGTTTAGTGATTATAATTTAGAATTTAATATTTAGAAGGCGAGAGGTATCGTTGGGGTCAGCATTAATTTGTTCAATGCAATCATAGATATTTCATAAGTTTACCAATATGTACTATGTTATTTATTTTGTTTTATTTTATTTAGGTTAGAGTTTATATTTGGGTTTAGGGTTTATATTTGGGTAAGGGTTTAGTGATTATAACTTAGGGTT
Organism: Brassica napus; assembly: GCF_020379485.1. Taxonomy (NCBI): domain Eukaryota; kingdom Viridiplantae; phylum Streptophyta; class Magnoliopsida; order Brassicales; family Brassicaceae; genus Brassica; species Brassica napus. The sequence continues at coordinate 7,656,235 of NC_063437.1, forward strand.
TAGTATTTTGAAGGTGAGAAGATATGGTTGGGGTCAATATTAACTTCTTCCATGCAATCATAGACATTTCATAGTTTTACCAATATGTATTTTGTTATTTATTTTGTTCTATTCTATTTGGGTTAGAATTTATATTTGAGTTTGGGGTTTATATTTGGGTAAGGGTTTAGTGATTATAATTTAGGATTTAGTATTTAGGGGTTGAGGTGTGATTGGGACAAGGTTTAGTATCTAGGGTTTAGGGTTGAGATATGTTTAGTATTACAGATTGTAGGTGAAGTTATAATTCTACACTACTTCGGTTATATGGAATAAAACATTCGGTGTATATATATATATATGTGTGAATAATAAAGGTGTAGTGTGGGTGACTTCTCTTTCTAATGAAATATTTTTAGACATACTTGATCATGTATTACATAGACTACGTGGACACACATAACATATTTTTACCAGATAATGGCAAAGAGAAATAGTATAACCGGATGAAATATGATGTAAATGTTAGTTTTCTTATTATGTCAAAATCGTTGTCACTCACCTAATTTGTCTTCTAAATATGGCTAGTTGGCAAATAAGCCCTTTAAACAACATTTTTCTTGCTTTTCACTACTATTATTTTTCTCTTTCTATTATTTACACTAACTCACGGTAAATAGCTAGTTATTGATTACTCCAAGAATTTAGTTTTGCTATATTAATAAAACAACTACGAAGGCTTATATAATTCTCAAAATTTCTTCGTGCAAGAGTGATGAAAGACATGTATCATCGATTATGCTCGCCTTTGCGCGTAGAAGATATTGAGAGTCCTTCTTATGTTTGGACGAGCTTAATGGCATCCAGACCCTTACTCAGCATGAAGATAAGACCAAATGTTCATTCGGTTTGAAAACGAGTATTGAAAGACCCTTGGATCCCTACAAACCATGCTAGGACAGCACAACCTAATGCATCAGTAGTACATCCACACAGGACAATAAGCAAACTTATACATGGCTCTCCAAAGGAATGGAATGAAGAAGCGTTGGAAAATTTAGTTCACCTAGAAGATTTTCTGTTGATTCGGAGTTTAGCCATAAGTCAAACCAATAGAAATGGTAAATATAGTTGGAGCCAAACAAAAAATAGGATCTATACAATTAAATCAGGTTATTGGGTTGCAAAAAATAATATATGGTAAAAACCTAATGTACTGGTATCAGAGCCTATTATTACAAAGCTCCAAGTTTTCGCTTGAAAAATTAATGTTACACAAAAATATGGCAGATGGTATCTAGATAAAATTTTTTTTGAATTATACAGAGGTATCCTGGCCCCACAAAAGTGTTCCAGACTAGTCACGTGTTGCCACGTGTCGGTCCTCTGTCCCTGGCGATGCCGAAATGTTAATTCTCAGTAGCCGGGATTCGAACCCAGGTGGCGGTACTCACAGCTGTAAGCCCATTACCACTAGAGCTAGAAGCCCCGGTTTGGTATCTAGATAATTAGCCATCAAAAGGAATTTGACATGTCTTCATATGCGATGTGATGCCCTGGATGTGGAGAACTAGATGAACCGTTTGATATTCGAATGTCCGCCTACTTTACAAATTTGGGCTCTTGCCTCAATGCCATCGAGTCCGAGCATATTTTCAATTACAAGTTTGTATAAAAATTTGAATTTCTTGTTTTGGAGAAAAAGAGAAATCGAGAATCCAGATTTCGGTAGAGACCCTTGTTCATAGATAATTTAGTACCTATAAACGGGTATTAATGACAAATTATTTAGAAAAATCTCAAGAGACTCATTAATGTTAATAAGACACGTCCAGAGTGAATATAATTAATGGTTTGAACCGAATTCAAGGAATCCAACATACGGTCAAATGCCAGTTTAACCACATGATATACAAGTCTTAATCTTGCATCAAATTTGTATGGTAGATGGATTGTGGACTTCAGATTCACAGTTTAGTGGGTATGGTTGGGTATGGGTAAACGATTCTGGAAGTGAACAACTCTTATGGCTGAGAAACGAAGAAAGATGTCTCCGTTGCATTCTGAATTGGAAGCACTTACTTCGACTATGTAGACGTGCTTCAACACACAAACATGTCAATACATTGGGACGGACCGTAAAAACATCATCACAATGATAAAGAATCTGAAAGCATGGCTAAATTTTTCTATAAAACTAGTAGAGATGACATCTCTTCGGAGAAGGTTTTAGGAATTCGAGATCACATACATACCAAAAACGTGAATAAGATATCAATTTTTTTTAAGGAGAATTGTACTATGTTTTTAGTTAAAGTTTATCTTTAATATTCTCTTATCACCTCTAGTTTGAACGATAACAGAATATTTTGTTGTAAAAAAGAGAATAGTTTATTGATTAATAAATTTAAAATTTTTGAATTTTTTTTCTAAAAAATTAAAAGAATGATAGTTTTTTTAAAAAAAATTTACTAGGATAAAATAATCCTAGTTCGCAGAATAAAATATTTGAATAATATTGTATGGATTATTAATAAATAACACTAGACACAAAATGCAAAGATGGAAGGAAGGAGAGGAAAGAACAAAAATCAGGAGTGGTCGTTTCGAAGACGAAACACATCGACTCATCTTCCTCACACGAAATAATCAAAACCAAAACCAAAATCAAAATCAAAATCAAAAGCTTTCACTTTTCTCTTGATCTCCTCTTTTTTTATCGTTCCTTTCTCGCAATCTTGTACCATTGTGGTTAGATTCGTTCGTCCTCCCATTTCAATTTCTCCTCTGAATTATAGTTGAAATTGTCCGGAATCTCTCTTACCCTTTTCTTTTGGCGTTCCTCCGAAGACATAAAGTTGGAATCTTTCTCTACATTTGTGTTGATTTATCGATAGTTCTATGGTCCGATTTAGGGTTTGACTTGGGGTTGATTTGATGAAGAAAAGGGGCATGGGACTATACTCAATCGGGTTTCTCTGAGAAAGTTTAGTGTGGTCAATTGAGGTTTCGGGTGCTTCTACTTTGGTTTCGTACGGATCATGGATGACATTGGTGGTGGAGCTCGTGAGATGGGCTCTAGAGGTGCATCAACACCGTGGCAGCCAATTCAGCTTGTTTTCAAGCGTTATTTCCCTCAGACATTGCGTGCTGCTGTGAAGAAGAAGGCGGTGAGTAGTCCCCTTTCTTCGTGTTTGTGTAATTGGATTTGATTTTCCCATTCTGCTAAGATAACAGCTTTTAGATTTGGTATAGTGAGAACGCATAAAGAAAAGGCAAGGGTTGTTTTGTTGTTTGTAAAGCTGCCAGAACTAGCTCTAGGTTCAGGAATGCATGACAGTCTTTACCAATAGCCTAGCATGTTCTCTCGCTTACAGATAGCCTAGTAGGTTTTTGCCTTAGAAAATGTTTTTACTTCTTAACTGTACCCAAATTACAGCTCAAACCATTTACCATAGTACTTTAGATAAATGATTATAGTTCATCAAACATGTCATTAGTAATGCATCTGCCCTTCCATGTCTTTAGGGATAGAGCTCATTCCTGAAAATGATGCAAAATGTTACCTTGAATGACTGGATACATCTTTACCCGGTGTTTGTCACTGTAACAAACGAGTGTGCATTAATCGTAGATGTAGTGGATGATTACTTCTATATGTTATTGTCTTCTTGCCATGACTTTACCTTATCAACCCTTTAGAAATGTATATCTACGTTCAGATAGTAACAGCCGAGATTTTTTTCACTGTTGCAATACTTTCCAGTGCTCAAATTTTAGCTTGGATGTATTTTTCTGTTTGCAGGTAGTGGAGAGACTCACTAGGGGCTTGGTTGAGACATACAAAACATGCAATCCACAGTTCAAATATAGAGGAGAGTTGAATCCCAAGCGGTACTTGACTACTCCATCGGTTGGTGTGCTCAATGATGGCTTTGATAATGTCAACTCCGACCTAATTCTGGCTGTAAATGATGATTTCTGCAGTTCAGATTCACGGCATAGGTTTGTCATTGCCTTATTTGTACTCAGTTTTCATTTTCACTGATACGGCATAAAATTTGAACCACTTCCTATTCACAAAATATGCCTTTTTGATTAAGCTCTCACTCCTGGTCTAACTTCTTAGGTACATTGTCAAAGATCTTCTTGGCCATGGGACTTTTGGTCAGGTTGCTAAATGCTGGGTTCCTGAGACAAACAGCTTTGTTGCTGTGAAAGTAATAAAAAACAAGCCTGCATACTATCAGCAGGCGCTGGTTGAAGTGTCTATTTTGACAACGGTATGTGATTCTTCTGTACTTGAATGATCCTTTGTCTTAGTATTCAAAAAAATTTTGAGGTCTGTCTCATACTTTTTGCTTGAGTGTGTAGCTAAACAAGAAGTATGATCCAGAGGACAAGCACCATATTGTTCGCATATACGACTACTTCTTACATCAACGTCATTTATGCATATGCTTTGAACTTCTCGACATGAATCTGTAAGTTGTATAACTGAAGTATTCTTCTCTTTTCGCACTATACGTTTGTCCGTGTATTTCTTTCTTTCGTTCGAACTGTTGATAATAATTCCCATGCCCTTGGTAATTTCTGGTTCAGGTATGAGCTCATAAAGATAAATCAATTTAGAGGCCTCTCGTTAAGCATAGTCCAGCTCTTTTCTAAGCAGGTATTTAGATTTCTAGAAATGTGTTTTCTCTATTTTGTTTGTCTTAACGTCCGAATTTACTATATCAACCGTTTTCTATGGTGTCCTCTAGATCTTACTTGGTTTGGCTCTTTTGAAAGATGCTGGCATAATCCATTGTGATCTGAAGCCAGAGAATATCCTTCTGTGTACCAGGTCTACTTTGTAGCATCAACCCTATGCACACAACTGAAATCAACAACTTTAATTAAGTTGAATAGTTTTTTTTTTCAATTGCATCAGTGTGAAGCCAACTGAAATTAAGATAATCGACTTTGGATCAGCGTGCATGGAAGTTAAGACTATTTACTCATATATTCAGGTTCTTCTTGTTTCCTATTTATCTTTCTATTCTATTTTGTCAAACCAAGCAATTGAATTAAGTTGCCTAATTCATTTTTCTACAGAGTCGTTACTACAGATCGCCGGAAGTTTTACTTGGGTACCGGTATCCTTTTTAGTTTAAATATAATAAACTAAGTTAGAATATTTTCTCATAGTCGTTGGTACTGCACTGTCTCACTGTCTTTGAGATTTGCTTTTTTAGCATGTATTCACATTAATCTTGTTTGGTCTGTGACTCTTATTGATCTATTTAACACACTTGCGGTAACTAAGTTGCTATAGTTCCAGCCATTTGTTACTTTCTTATCCCGCATTAATTTGACTGCAAACAAAAGTTCTTTGCTTTATGCTTCCTATAGTACATGATATCTTAAAATATTTTGAGTCTCTATGTTGAGGCTTAACCACTCTATATAGATACACTACTGCTATCGACATGTGGTCTTTTGGCTGCATCGTGGCTGAGCTGTTTCTTGGATTGCCACTGTTTCCAGGAGCTTCAGAATTTGATATCTTGAAGCGTATGATTGAAATACTGGGGTATGATCTTTTATTATGAAATTGATAAATGAGCAATCAGTCTATATATGTAGTATTCAGGGGATTTTTGGGTGTCTGCACCCTTGGTGCTTACCGTCATTCTTTCATTTCCCTTTGTATTCAGCAGTCCTTGTTTTAGCTTCTCAACGTTTGTGCAACTATGGAGTCCTTTTATAGTGTCAAGATATCTAGGAACGAGGAACTTTTCTTATTCTGGCAGTGGCCTTTTTTATGTTGTGATTCGATATTATGTCAAAAATGTTCTCAGGAAGCAACCACCTGATTATGTGCTCAAGGAAGCAGAACATACGAATAAATTCTTTAAATGTGTTGGGAGTGTCCACAATTTGGGGAATGGTGGAACTTATGGTGGCCTCAAAAGTGCTTATATGGCACTGACGGAAGAAGAATTTGAAGCTGTAAGTAATTATTGATTTACATCTGTGACAGTGGTATAAAAATGAGTATTGAAAACTCGGGACAAATAATTATATCAATAAACAAAGGAAGGCTTAGACTGTTACCTGAGGAAATTAATTTTATTTTAAATAGTCATTAAGTTTTGACTTTGGTAATTTTGTTCTCTGGATGACTCGTGCCGTTCTTTACTTTTAATTCAGAGAGAAAAGAAAAAGCCAGAAATTGGGAAAGAGTACTTCCGCCATAAGAACCTTGAAGAAATTGTTAAAGGCTATCCTTACAAGATAAACTTGCCTGAAGACGATGTAGCCAAAGGTAAAGTCAGGACCCTCTAATGTGCTTAAGTTTCCAGGGATAATCACTGGACTATCTTCCATGGTGACTGTTTTTTTTTCATGAACCATCACAGAAACTCAGATCCGGTTAGCTCTTATTGACTTTCTGAGAGGACTTGTTGAATTTGATCCAACAAAACGTTGGTCACCTTTTCAGGTATTGAACTTCCTGGCTAACGTCATCTGTATATCTATTTATTAAAGGTTTCATATTATCTTGCTACTCGTAATGGACACACATCTACTTTTCATTTCTTTAGGCTGCTAAGCACCCTTTTATCACTGGGGAACCTTTTACGTGCCCGTACAACCCTCCTCCAGAAACACCTTATGTGGTAAGTCAGATGAAATTCCTTTCCAGGTCTCAAACTTCTTGTGTGGCCTTATTGTCTTACCAATGATTAGTTTTATTTCATCATTTCATAAACCAAACAATCACGAGATGGATTGAAGATACTTTTTCTTCTAGCAAAATTTTCCGATATTTTAGTCTTCTTTTCGAAGATCTTGCAGAAAAATGGCTGAAGAAAATTGAGATTCTTTCTTGTGGAGGGACGTGTGAAAAAAATCCCCTATTTTCACTAAATTTGTTTTGTTATCTTTCCATTTTCCTTATAGCATGTTGCTCAAAATATCAAAGTGGACCACCATCCAGGTGGAGGGCACTGGTTTGCCGCTGGTCTTTCTCCTCATGTATGACTCTTGTCTCTTTTAGAGTATTTGTAACACCTTCAAGTATTTAGTGGACCTCCTTTTCAAAGTTGTTTATTTCTCTGATAGGTATCAGGGATAACCAGAATGCCCATGCAAAATAGTCCCCATTTTCAGATGTTTCCTTATTCACATGCAAATAGTTATGGGAGTATCGGAAGCTATGGTAGCTACAATGATGGCACTATTCAGGGAAATAGCTATGGAGAGAACGGCAATATGTTTGCCTATTATTCTCCTGTGAATCATACTGGCCTATACATGCAAAACCAAGGTGGTGTCCCAATGCTTGGAACTAGTCCTGATGCCAGACGTAGGGTTATGCAGTACCCACACGGACATGGCCTTGGTACAAGTCCATCCGCTGGAAATTTTGCTCCTCTACCTCTTGGCACTAGTCCGTCACAGTTTACTCCACCGAATACAAACAATCAATTTTTTGCTGGCTCTCCTGGACACCATGGTCCGACATCTCCAGTAAGAAACAGTTGTCACGGGTCTCCCTTAGGAAAAATGGCTGCATTCAGTCAGTTCAACCGAAGAAAGGGCGTTGGATATTCTGGAGGTTCTCAATCTCAGGATTTTTCCTTATCACGAGCGCAAGGGCATGCGATCGATAATTTTAATCAAAGTGAGGGGTACTCCACACATAACATTTCCAGCTCATCCCTCCGGTCCAATACGTATAACCCTTCCAGTACTGGACCCCAGCTTGAAAATCCGGATAATACCTTATCAGTGCCTGATCCAGGAGACTGGGACCCAAATTACAGGCAAGTAAACAACGTATTCTCTACTTTACAAGTTATATAGAATGTGTCAAGGTTTTTTCTCTGTGAATGTATGTTGTGTATATGTGCCGGACTTATACAGAATATGAGTGATGTTATGCTTCTGTATTGCCTTAGTTTGAACAGTATTGGAATATGCATGTCACAACCCTTGATTTCTCACCACTGTTAACTAGTAGTTGAGTTTTAAACTTGGAAAAACTTATGGGCATCAAAATCAATAAGTGGAGTGTTATCTAGAACCAGTCACGTTATAGTGTCCATTTGAATGGGCAATCATGCTTTGTTACCTGATGTTATTTCAGCTAATATGATATTAACCTCTTTTCATTTTGCTATTTACAGTCACATAAGATACATGTTTACCTACAGTCCTTTGAATGGAAGTTCTAATATGCACAATTTTGTTATATGTACAGTGATGAATTGCTTCTACAAGAAGATAGCGCAGATGAGAGTGTCATTGCTAATGCATTCAGCAGAAGTATGCAACTTGGTTCAGCAGATGCCTCCAGCTCCAGAAGGTTCAACAGTAATGCCCCAGCCTCATCATCAAATCTGGCAACCCAAAGGTATAACCTAAAAGACATCCTGCGGAGTGTATATTGCAACTTTTTTTGTTTTTATTTTTATTTTTTGGTTGAAGCTCTATGAGAATGCGCGAACATATACCCCCACCACTAACTTTGGTGAATCTTACATCTTCCATAAGTATTAACTTACCAGGACAAACGATGTAGTAGCTTTGAGTTTCAGAGCTATATTAGAAACGCAGAAACTCCCATACTTGATTGTATGATTGTATCTTTGTGCACATTAAGCATCTTGATAGGACGGTGCTATATTCTAGTAGTAATGGTAGACACACTGCACATGAGGCATCACTTGAACTTGCTCTGATAGGGAAAATTGACTTTTATACTCATGCAAATCATTTAATGCTCTTTTTTCGTTTCACTCTTGATGGCTTGTAACTTTGAATCTACTTCAGGAGATATGGTGTCAATCAAGCGTTCTCGCAAGTAGAGAATGGCAGCCCTCCAAGTAATGATCCGCGTGCCAGATTTGGCCAACTTATGCCAGGATCACAATTCACTCCTCATGTCTCCCAGAATTCTCCAAGTCGCTTAGGGCAGCAGCCTCAACGGGTCTATCATGGGAGACCAAATGCTGGAAGGCCGATGGATCGGAATCACATCAATGCGCAGCTTCCTCCGTCCAACAGTAATTATGGGGGTCAACGCTCACCCAGAAGTAGCTCATATACCAATGGTGTCCCTTGGGGTACTTAATTTCACTCTTAACTTTCTCTAGAACGTTCTCTTGTCATACAGCCTTTGATTGGTCTTGTCTTGCAGGAGGACGTAGGACTAACAACCATCATGTCCCGAATGTTCCTTCGACGTCTCATGGAAGGATGGATTATGGAAGTATTGCCTAATTTCGCGCTCTCAACTCTCATTTATTTTGTTCTTTCTCTTGGTGTGCAAATCTTCTTGTTGGAAGTTTGGGTACAAAGTTTGTACGGAGACAAAGAAGAAACAAATACTAGTTCATGGCTTGTGGGCTTTTGATAAGAAGATGCTCATTCATTGTGCCTGTTGCACAAATAAACCTTAAAAAAAAAAAAAAAAAATGTTACTGATATTGTTGGTCTATTAATAGGAATTTCGTATTTGATATTGAACGGATCTTTTTTTCTGGAAAAGACGTTGATAGTTTAAATCAGTCTCTCTCTTGTTCATCTTGATTTATCTGCATTTCTCTCCAAGTTCTGTTGTATACAAGTGGTAGTATCTCTTAATTTCTCTAACACATTAATGAAAACATCTCTCAACTGTTATTAAACACGGAAGAAACGATGACTGAGAGCAGTCCAAAAGCAGAGTCTTGAAGCTTACAAAAATACTCTCATTTTATTCCAATAACAGACAGTAGAACGCAAAGTCTCTCACTAACATGTGCAATATCTTGATTCTCCTTCTCCAACATCATCAATGTCGGCAGTTCCACACCCATAAACATATAGAGCGCCTTCAATTCTTCAGAATATGTCGTGCTCCTAGCAACACTGTATCCTACTATCTTCCTTAGTGCCTCCATCTTTGCCCATATCTGCTCCTCGTTATACAACACCTTCATCTACATCCCAAAAACCTATATTATCAGTAAACAATACTTGTATGGTTTCCTTTTCAGACAAGAAAAAGCCCTTTCAGAATGACTTGGGTATCCAACAATACACAATCACAACTAACATGCTACTATCTATCAAGAAAGAAAAGACTCTTCACAAGCTTCTTAAAGAAGTTCTCCTACAATATGGTATATTGATTTTCGGACATTGCATTACAGGGTTCATGCTTGGACAAAACTTCTTGACTATGAATGACACAGTTAAGTTGAACGGCTCTTTGAGTTATTCTTTTGAATGAGAGAGGCAAATCAAAGTGAATAACATATGGATCCACAGAAAAAAAGTGATTTCAAGAAGCTATAACCTATTCCGTTCAGTTTACCTTCATGAAAGATATGATGTCATTTAGTAATTAAGTCATATGATGAATGAAAAACATCCTAATTAACCTCATTTGAAGATTTTTCCATATCCTTCTCTCTAGATGCTTCTTTTCTAGTAGATTCAAGTGCCCCTGCAAATAAAAGAAAAGCTTGAAGATTCATAAGCTAATTTCATATATTATTAAAACCTGCAACCTGCACTTAATTATAAAACCACCTTCAATTCTAGTTCCATACACTTTCTTCTTTCTTGATAGATCTTCAACTCTTGTCGAATCTTTGCTGTCCTCTCCCTCTCCGAAAGCTTTCTCAGAGATTCCTCTACCAAGGGATTGATTGGCACTACTCTCATCGTCTCTAATACTCTCTAACAAGCTCTTTGACTCTTTTTTGATATCCTCAGGGGATTGATACACATCAAGCATAATGTTAGTCACTCTCAAGGGTGTTATGTGATCAATGTCATCTTCCTTGAAACAAATTGTAGCAGTCCCCCCTTTCTCAGCCTTCACACAACAGGGATCACTCATAGCCACTCGTGCCATGCCATCATCATATATATCACCGTGACCAACCTTGTCGTGGGGTAGCAACATTTTATCACCTCTTCCACCAAAAGCATTAGCAGGAAGCAGTTTTCTCATCAGATTTTCAGTACAAACATAGCTCGCCAAGAGAAAACAATAGGGAAGGGATGCGATCAAGGCGATTGTGGAGGCAACAATGAGTGGAGGAACAAGGAATGGTGCGAAAAACATGACAATAACTGCTGCAAGAACCTCCTTCTTACCCAAACTTACCCTTTTCCTCCAAAGCCAACCCATTATTCTTGCTTCCCAACACTGCTGAAATTAGTAACATTCACTGCCATTGGAACAAAATATGGTTCTATCTAGGAAAAAAAACCTTAACAAAAAAAGTCACCAACCCTTGTTCATTATTCATCTGTATATTCAACAGACTATGAGATAATAAAACTAGTGATGGTTTGACTAATAAAAACACTTAACTAAGAATTTTGTTGGCTTGTGAACCTAAACATCATATTTTCAAAAAAGAAAACAAAAGACTCAAACCTGATTAGGCGATATGACCGAGGATAAGCAAAATTAAATTGTCACGCAGATTCAGCGAAGCTTCATAGAGCTGCGAAAACCTCTCCAACTAAAGGCGGCAGGAGCAGCAGAGTGACACGTGTTGTGATTGGGACAGCACCACACAAGGTTGCATGGCAATTGTTGATTTCGTTCCCTAACGTGGCTGTTCCTCAGATTTTGAAGTCAATGGTCGCCTTCTCCAACTTGGAATAAATACACATCCTTTTTTCTCAAAAAGTATAATTTACTAATTTTTAATTATTATTATTATGTTTCTTCTGAACTTTACAAATACAGTTTTTTTTTAGAAAATTGTAAAATCATGTTCAACACATTGCCGTATGCTGATTATACTGTCATGTAAATAAAAACGCAACTTTTTAAAATCTAAAATTATATATTTTTATAACTATTGGTGAAATCGTATATCAAATTTTATTGACATAGATACGCCTGGGAATCTTGCCGGATTCGGTTCGATTTGGTTAATTTAGATTTTAAATGTTCCGTACTATATACGCTTATAAGCACTAGATGTCTTCCTGCACTATGTGCAATAAAAAACTTTAAAATATTTTTTAACAGATAAATTTAAATTATATTTTAAAATAATATTTTATTAATATTGTAAATTTTCTTTTTCGTATCAATATTTTAATATAAATTTGATTTAATTAAACATAAAAATTATATTTGAGAATATGCATGTATATATTTGAAATTATAATCTTTGATAGAATTTTCTATCTATTTATTTTAATTAAATATATTAAATAAATTTGTAAAATTTGCATAATTACCAAAAAATAAAATTAAACAATATTTATAAAATTTGTAGATATATAAAAAAATAATTGTTTTACAATTAAATTTTTTATAGTTTTCTAAAAAGATTGTATACATTTTTGAAAATTTTAGTAATAAAATTGTATAATTTAAAAATATATAATTAAATAATATTTCGAAATTTATAATGCCATATTTGAATATATTTATTTTAATGATAATTTATGAATATTTCCATATTCTAAAAAAATTTCCAAAATATAAATTGACATTAAATGTAATATATGAGTTATTACCATATTTTAAAAAGTTTACCAAAAATATAAATTAACATTAAATACAATTGCCCATCCCCCTATATATTAAAAGAGAAGTCGCTTTAGTGATTTCTGGTGACGTATCGCTCATAGGTGAAGTTTCAATTTAATTGTTATAATTTGATTGGTCGATTGTTCTTAATTTTTATTTATTTAATTTAGATCTAAAAATTTAAGGTAAGTCTAAAATCATTTAACACCACTTGCCATATAATCTAAAGAATATTACAAATAACAATTTATGGAAACTAATTCTCAAAATTATAGAAAGATTTATTTATCACTTTCAATATTTATAAACTACAAAATATAATGAACGAAATTTTATATAAGATAATTATAATAGTTTTATACTCTACTTGATGAATTGTATTCGAATATAATTATATAATAACTATTTTAAATATAACAAAATCCAAACATGTTTATTAATATTATTTTTAAATTATTTATCATTGTTTAAAGAATAAATTTATCAGAATTTTAAAATAACTTATGAATAGTTTAAATGTAAGTTACCTTATTTATTTTGCAAAGTAACTTATGAATAATTTTTTTTTCTCGCGCAAATTGCAAAGTAACTTATGAATAGTTTAAATGTATGTTACCTTATTTATTTTAAACATTTTCTTGCCCAAGTTATTATCACGTTTATTAAAATTTTAAATGCCAATTTACCTTAATGTTTCTAAATTCTTAATTCGTTTGTAATGACTTACCTTATTACAATATAAAATTCCCGGTGAAATAGGTAATAAGGGGATAAGTTTCTTTAATCTATTTCAGTATTTATTGTGAAAAATAAATATAGCAACGTCATTTATTTTTGAAAGATCGACAATATAAAGTTGCCATATTCAGAATAAGCATTTCTTGCGCAAGTTAGTATCACATTAATTCGACTTTTAAATCTTTCTAAATTGTTAATTCATTTTTAATGACTTACCTTGTTTTAAATATGCATTACTTGCACAAGTTCTTATATATATTAAATGCAAACCAACTTATGACAATGTAGAGTTAATATCTTTCTTTAATCTATTTCAATATGTATTGCGGAAAATAAATATTCAAACGTCATTTATTATGAAAAGTCGACTATATATAAAGATACTCTCAAGGTCTTACCTACAATACAATACAGTGTTGTGAAGATATCAAATTTTTAAAAACAGTATGGTAATAGTTCAAGCTCCCAAAAACTGAGTGTCTTTTATTAGGTAATTAAAACCATGTAAAGATACATGACGTATTGAGGTTAGAATTCTTTACTTGTGGAGAAATTACAACAAAGATTCCGGAAATACCATCGAAATGGTTTTTGTTGATAAATAAGTAAGTAGACTACTACATTTTTTACAACTCATAATCGTCTTTAGTCTTTTGTTCTCAATCCAACTCATATAACTTTATCTCATCTTCGTGTAGGGGACAAGAATTCATGCTTCAGTTGGTGAACAGCTCATCAAACAATTTGAAGGGAAACTAACCGAGGGCGATGCGAAGGTCGTCCAGTTATTCAAATTGTACGATGGTATTGGTGATTATCGGACAACCGCGCATCCGTACAAAATTGGCTTCTTTCAAACAAATTTTGTTGGAATAGCTGATGAATTTCCGAGTGAAGTTCCGGAGATGCGCGGTATGTCAATTTAATATTTCGACTATTTCAATTTAATATTTCAACTATTTTGCGGATGCGCGGTATACCTTCACAGCTTACGAATCAAGTATTTCGACTATTTCGATGCCGGTATGTCAATTTAATATTATTTTCTATTCAATAAAATTTAGAAACTTATAGATCTATCAAATAATGTTAACCCGTCCAACTGCTTACAAAATTTAAGAAATGTTTTGCAGGTTTCTAATGGATTTTGTTTTCTTTATCGAGAATTGTACTTCATAATTTATATTATTTATGAATAATATTTTCAGTTTTATTATATTTTCTTTTAATATGTCTACATAAAATTTTTGATATTATTTATGTAAAAATAATATTATTCACCTAAAATAAAGAATTACAACACATATACAATACAATTCTAATTAATGATAATATAAAATTTGTTACTTCTAAAGCTGTGCACTATTTATTCCATATTTTGAAAGAGAAGTCACTTTAGTGATTTCTGGAAGTGACTTATGGTGACGTGTCGCTCATAGGTGAAGTTTCAAGAAATTGTTATAATTTGATTGGTCGATTGTTCTTAATTTGTATTTATTTAATTTAGATCTACAAATTTAAGGTAAGTCTAAAATCATTTAACATCACGTGCCATATAATCTAAAGAATATTAAAAATAACAATTTATGGAAACTAATTCTCTAAATTATAGAAAGATTAATAATGTTTTATCTATTACTTTCAATATTTATAAAATATAAAACATAATGAACAAAATTTTATATAAGATAATTATAATAGTTTTATACTCTACTTGATGAATTGTATTCGAATATAGTTATATAATAACTATTTTAAATATAACAAAATCCAAACATGTTTATTAATATTATTTTTAAATTATTTATTGTTGTTTAAAGAATAAATTTATCAGAATTTTTAAATAACTTATAAAATGTTCTAAATTATTTATAAAAATATAAACCTACTACATATTGATTGAGAAGTCATATAAGTGATTTTTTTATTACGCGTCGATGATAAATGAACTCTTCAAATTTTTATAATTTGATTGGCCGATGATTTGAGGATTTTATTTATTATAATTATATCTAAAAAGAAAGGATAATTCAAGGGGAAATTTTACTTTTACACTTTATTGGATACCACATTTTGCAACTATACCACAACTAAAGGGACCTTTTTATAAATGCCTTATTCATTAATGGTTAAATGACCTAAGTACCCCCTAACTAAATTAGAGAAAGGGAAAGAGATAAGGTTTTGGTTCCCCCCCCCCCCCCCCCCCGACGAATCTCCACGACGGACGGCGATACTCACGGCGGACGACGATAGTCACGACGGCGAAACTCATGACGAAGAAGAGAAAAGGTCTTCTCCCTCACGAGTCACAACATCTCTCTGGAAAAAGCAACCGGTGACGAGGAATCGCGACAATAACAATCCCGATTCAAAAATCTCATCTCAAAAATGTCGTCTTCTCTTCACGATTCTCCTCTTAGCGATTCTCCTATTCACGAATCTCCTCTTCACGATTCTCTACAAGTAATTTCCTAAATTTGTGTATCTTTTTGTTTGTTTCAAGTCATTTATTGAATTTGTTATTTCTGTTATAAGAAAATAGAATAAGATTGGCTGAGGATTATGTCCCTAGTTAGATCTAAGAGAAAGAGTATTGATAGTGAACATTAAGTTTTGTTTTGAAACATTATAAGCCCTTATAAATTTGGGTTTCAAGTAATTATAAGACGTGTGAACTCAAGAAGTGTTGTCTTGTATTGCAGTTAGATAGCAACGAGTTTTGTACAACATTGAGATTGCCTATGAGGGTTTATGAAGCTGGAGAACCACCAGATAATTCCAAAGCGATAATCCATCACTCAAGGATTGATTATGTCTAGAAGGTAGCAGAAATATTAGGAAAAAAAGAGTTATCTTTGATAGAGAACTCTCACATTGGGGGCATTTTGAAGCTGGTTAAAAGGAGTAGGATTCAATTTTCAGAAGAGTTGTTCCATTTTCTGATGCAGCGAAGAGTATTGACGCAAGGAGAGGATCTCTGGTTTACTTTCTCGGACCAGCCTATGAGGTTTTCACTAAGGGAATTTCATCTGATAGCAGGCTTACGTTGTGAGGAAGATCAGACAATAACAGAGCCGCAGTTCAAAATAAAGAAGAAGCCATACCTTTGGATGCTGTCCAAGGGTGATAAGTTTATGGTAACAACGTTGTATGAAATGTTTAGAGAGAAGGCACGAAGAATGGAAACACTAGAAAGAGTATCCCTTGGAACAGCAATAATCACAGAAGCGGTAATTATGGCAGAAAACCCGAGTTCTAAAATCCCAAAAGACAGGTTGATGCGTTATATGAACTATCGCTTACCCAAGGTGGCTTGGGGTAAAATTGCTTATAAAATCTTGATGAGAAGTGTAAAAAGTTTGAGTGTAAGTTCCTGGGCAGAAGATAGTTATGAAGTGAAGGGTTTTGCGCTAGCCATAAATTTGTGGGCAATGTCATCAGTGAATGTGCTTGGTAAATCTTTGGGAAAACCATGCGAGACATCCTCTTCTTCAGATACATTGTGTCTACATTGGGACTCAACAAGCACTCCGGCAATAACTGAATTGTTAGAGCTGGAGAAGAAAAACAATGTGAGTTTTATAAACATCTATAAATATATTCGTATTGTATAGTTTGAAAAATGGATTTGTAGAGACTCCTTGAAAAGGTCCACAAATCGGTGTCTTGTAGGGATTGTAAATGTGACGTTTATTTATAATGGATTGTAAATATAGTTTTATAAGGACTTATAAATTTATATATATGAGACTTACAGAGATTTGTTTTATTTATTCTACAGGTTGAGGTTAACACAGTGATTGGATTGGGTGAGGAATACAAACATTTGGTGGGGGCAACACATATAGAAGATGTTGACTTTCACAGTGTTGTGAAACTAGTTCAACAAGGATACAAAATGAAGAGAAACGATTGGGTGCAAGGTTTTGTGGATATGTTTGTTGCAACAGAAGATATAGGTCAAAAGCGCAACACAAACGACAAAGATGGAGATCATGGTGAAGATCTGAACCATAGCGAAGATGAAGAGGAAAAAAAAGAAGAAGAGGAAAGAAAGATGAAGAGTAAAATAAAGATGAAGATCATTCCATGTCTGACAGCGAGAAACTTGATAAGCTTATCCAAATGGTTCGTAATTTGGATAAGCGAGTATTAGTGATCCAGAATACTTTAGGAGTTAAGGTAAGCAATTGAATTTTACCAATTACTTATCAAATTTCACGTGTTATTCTCTCTCTAACGATTTCACTTTTTTGAAGTTTAATGACGGTTCACCAAACAAAGAAGATTGTGAGAATGGAGCTAGTTCTGGTGATAGAAGAAGTGCACAAGCTAATGAAAATGAAGAAGATACAATTGATGAAGAAGCAAATTCTGGTGATAAAAAAAGTGCACAAGATGATGAAAATGAAGAAGAGATATGTGATGAAGAAGCAAAATCTGGTACATATCATCTAAGGGAAGAAGAGAATATACTTGGGGAAAATTAGACTACACAAAAAATCACTCAAGACGAAGACACAGAAAAACTTGAATCAGAAAGTTGCTTGAAACAAACGTCGCAGGTATGAATCTAAACTAGGATATAAAGGTTTATAAATTTTTTGATTTAGTGCTTGGCAAATTGAATTTCTTATTTCTTTTGTAGGTTACGTCGCCTACTCCAACATTCAATACTCCAAACTTTGATACAAGGGTACAAAATTAATATAGTTTTATAAGGCCTTGTAAAGTTTAATGTATATATCATAAACATCTAATTTTCAAATATTTTGTTTGCAGGTTACATCGCCTACTCCAACATTTATGTCTCCTAAATTTGATCTCCTTTCCCAAGAAAGTCGTAGTGGAAAGGGTACAAATGAGGTATTTTATAAAGCTTTATAAAATATTTCATGATCGATAAAGGCCTCTTAAACAATTTGCATGAATCAGGTTCTTATGAGAGATGTTTGTGAGATTCCTGATTTCCAAACTCTAATGAAAATTAAAAAGAGATTGGTACAACAAGACAGCCAGGTTTGTTTTCCAAACTTTATGAATATTGATTTATTTTATAGACATAATAACCCTTTGCAAAAACTAATTTTTTTTGTCTGTAGGTAAACGAAGATATTGAGCCTCCACTTCAAAAGAAGATTAAAACTGATACAGATAATGTTCCACTAAGAAGAAGTGAAAGAGGTCAAATACCATCCATTCATACACAGCCACCGTTTACAGGAGCAAGGAAGAAACATCCGATTATCCATCCTTTTGAGCAAGTTGATAAAACAAGAAAAGAAAAGATGAGAGAATGGAAAATGTCAAACAAAAAAAGTAAGTTTTTATTTTATAAAAAACTATATATTTCATGAGGTGAAACTAGATACCTATATAATAAGTATGAGTGTACAATGTAGGAAACTGAGAATCAATCAAGAGATAGTAACCGCAAAGTGGTTTTCAGATATTGAAACACCGGGAAAAAAGCTTTCAAAAACGGTTAGGCTATATTTGAACAAAAATTCTTTATAATCCCTTATAAATTTATATTAATCTTCTTTATAAAACTATATGATCGCTTTTCTGAATATTTGTTTTTTTTTTGTTTCAGCATATTGAAGCAGGTTTTGAGTTGCTGAAACTGAAACAGATAAACAATCCAGATTTGTTTCTGAACAAAACTGCCTTAGTTGTTGGAGTGAAGTTTCTTGAAGAAATAGATGAGCTTTATGATGAGTTTTTAGATGACAAGAAAAGTTTCCAATTTGGAACAGGTTTTGACAAGTACAACATAGAAAAAAATATCAATTTTCTCTATTCGGCCATTGCAGTAACAGAGAAGTATTGGCTTGGAGTTGTAGTCAACTTGGAGAAGAGAAGTATCACAGCATTCAATTGTGCAGCAATGAAGTTCACAGATGCGAGTTTGGTCCCTTACGTTAATGCATATGCGATGGCTCTCCCATTCATGATTCGCAACTTCTTCAACGATGTCAGCATGGATACAAGCAAGTTCTCGATAAAAATTGTATCTGAAGGTTTCCCACAGGTAACATCTTTATAACCGCTTATAAATCTTCATGTTAGATTTGTATCCAGGTTCTTAAGATCAAATAACTTATATTATAATTTATCTGCTAATATATTACTAAAACATTTTTGTTTAAGGTTCTTAAAATAGAAGACAGTGGAGTTTATGCATTGAAGCTGATAGAGTGCCATGCAATGCGTATAGTGGACTTGACAAAGCTGAGTGAAGAAAAAATTGCAATCATCCGAGAAAAGTTGGCGGTTGATATCTTCTCGGAATTACAATGAATACTAATGTGGGAATGAACAAAAACTTTATCGCTTGCTTATTGTTATGTGTGAACAACTATCTGTTTTATGCGTGTTTGGTAAACTTTGTTTGTTCTAAGTATTATGAGTATTATGAGTTTATGACTTGGATTTATGGCTTTGCTTAAATTTAGAAAGTTCAATGGTAAATTTGTATTTCAGTAGCTTTATAACATATTATTACAAATAGTTTATAACCTCTTATAAAATAAAAACAAAATGGTTTATTACAAAAGTTATATCTTAGTAGCTTTATAAGACCTTATTAAAACTGGTTTTTTTACCTCTTGTGAAATCAAATGAGTTTAAGATATATAAAGGAGTATTTAAAAGTTATAAAGATTTATAAATCGTTTTTCAAAAGCTCATCAGTTCATAAAACAAAAAAGAATTAAGGTTTATAAAGTTGTATAAACAACCAAAATAATTTATAAATATGTATAAAATAATGTATAAGGGCATATAAATTTATATAAGATAAAAAAAAAACTGGTTTCTTACCTCTTGTAAAATCAATCGAGTTTAGGATATATAAAGGCGTATTTAAAGGTTATAAAGACTTATAAATCTATAAAAAAATAATTTATAAAGGCTTCTAAATCAGTTTACAAATATTATATACAAAAATAATGATATGTAAACACCAATACGAGGAAATATAAAGGGAAATTTAAAAGTTATAAAGACTTATAAATCTATAAAAATGTAATTTATAAAGGTTTCTAAATCAGTTTACAAATATTATATACAAAAATAATGATATGTGAATGTTTTATAAACCCTTATAAAGTTTGTAAACCCTGATAGAACCCCGAGATGAAGTTTATGAAAGAACAGTTTCTAAAGTTTGTAAATCATTTATAAAATTTGAAAATCATTTATAAATGTTTATAAATTATTTGTAAGAGTATATAAACCATTTATAAAGGCTTATAAAGAGGTTTTTAAAGTCTATAAACCGTTTTAAAATGTTTATAAAATAAATCAGTTAGAAGGTGTTTATATCATTTATAAGAGTCTATAACCATTTATAAAGGCTTATAAGACAATTTATAAGGTTTGTAAAATAATTTATAAGGTTTTTAAAGGTATGTAAATAATTTCTAAGGGTTTATAAAACATTTATTAAGTTCATAAAAGTTTTTATAAAGTTTAGAAACCATTTATAATGACTTATTCCTAATTTGTAAAGAATTAAAGAGTCTATAAACCTTTTATAAAGAGTATGTGAATGTTTTATAAACCCTTATAAAGTTTGTAAACCCTGATAGAACCCCGAGATGAAGTTTATGAAAGAACAGTTTCTAAAGTTTGTAAATAATTTATAAAATTTGAAAATCATTTATAAATGTTTATAAATTATTTGTAAGAGTATATAAACCATTTATAAAGGCTTATTGATTTTGCAGAATTGGATGGACTTTATAAATGTTTTATAAACCTTTATAAAGACTTATCATTAATTTCTTCATGCCTTTATAAATTGTTTATATACACTTATAAATAATTTGTTTCTTCATGCCTCAAGAATATTACTATTTTCAGGAATAGACAAATTTGTGTACTAAAAACTTCATCTCGCGTTCTATCATATTTGGTACTATCAGTGGTGACTTTGTGTTTCTATCTGCAACATAAAAGCATGAAACTAATAAAATTTTACAATTATTTTATAAGTCTTTATAAATGTAAACAATGTAATAAAATCTCAAACATTAAATGAATAAGTTTTGACTATTATTTTATAAGTCCTTGAAAGTATTAAATTGTAATAAACACCTCAAAGATTTTGCTCTTCCAGCAATGAGAAAGTCTTGAGTACTAGAAACTTCATTTCGTGTATGTATCATGTTTGACATAATTAATTGTGATCTAAGCCTTTCCATTTGCAACATAAAAACATGAACTCAATAATTTCTATACAATAATTTTTTAAGTATTTATGAAAATGTAAAAGGAGTTCTAAATATCTCAAGGGCATTACCATAGACAACCTTGTTTCGCACAATCAAAGAGAGTGTGTACATGTATTTTTGCAATATAAAAACACGAAGCTAGTGATTGTGTCGAAGTAAATAACAAAGCCTTATAATAAAACATGACCAAAGAGTTAACCTCAGAAATTGTTGCACAAAAATGAAGAAGTACTCCACTTTCTTTATGTTTGCTCATAAAGGAGGCCACTTGGAGATCGTTCTTAATAAAAACTGGAAGAACCTCTTTTGTGTATTATTTATAACATCTTATAAAATTGTATCCATTAATAAGAGTTTATAATTATTTACAAGCATTTATAAATTATAGTACACACCAGATAGCCATTGATGTAGCTTGCTCGGCTAAAACATGATTTCCTGTAACAATACTTTTCTAGCTGATCTCAAGGCAAAAGTGAACATTTGTTTCATTGCGTTGCTTCCTCCTGGCATATCTGGTGAAAGAGCCACGTCCTTCAACAAGGGATATATTGTCTCACCCTCTCTGTAGACTGTACATAGACCATGCTTGTGATCAGAATCAAACAAACTCATTTCAAGGTTTAGTTTTATAAATATTACTACTTACCTTAACTCTTATGGATGTGAAAAAGAATGTGAGAAACACCAAGATCTCAAATGAAAGAAGTGGAATCAGTGGAATATGAGACAAGGGAAGCTGTAAGAAGAGATGAGATGATTGGAGAGAATCAAATCAAAGACTGAGACTATTTTTTTAATTTGAAAATCAAAGCAAAGTTGGGGCTCACATCGATGAAAATGAACAAATTAGAAGACTCGTTGAACATCTTTGCCCATGGGAGCCTTTGCAAAGTAATCGGATTTCACCGTAGCTTTCACCGTAGATTTGTCGGATTTCGAAGCCTTTGCAAAGTAATCGGATTTCACCGTAGCTTTGTCGGATCTCGCCGTAGCTTCGTCGGATCTCGCCGTAGCTTCGGCGGATCTCGCCGTAGCTTCGGCGGATCTCGCCGCAGCTTCGTATGATTTCGCCGTAGCTTCATCGGTTCTATTCGTAGCTTCGTTGAATCTCGCCGTAGCTTCGTCGGATCTCGCCGGAGAACTCTGCAGCGTCGTCGGATCTCGCCGGAGAACTCGTCATCGCCGGAATCCGTCGCCGATTTGAATCTGAGATGATGAGATTTAATTATCGTGAGATGTAGGAGAGAAGAGTTAGTCTTAGGTTTAATTAGTTAGGGGTATAATGGTACTTTAGCCATTAAAATTTTAATGGTAAATTTGAAAAGTGTAAAGTTGAAAAGTGGTATTAGGAAAGTGGTATTAGTGGCAATTTACCACTTTCCAAATAATCTACATAATTTTAGAAATAATTATTTATGGTAACTAATTGTTGAAACTATGAAAGAGTAATAATGTGATCAAATTTTTTATATATTTATAAATTACATAAAATAAGAAACAAAAACGTTTATTTGAATTGATATAATGATTTTATATACGTATATAAAGCCTTATATTTGTATATAAAGTATCATAATAATTATTAATGTCTAATAAATTCCATGCATGCTTTATAAATCATTTATTAAATTATAAATAAATTTATAAAATTATTTATATTGGCTTATCATATGTTTTAAATTATAATAAGAGGTTCTATATGTTCTTTGGGAAGGTGAGCTATATCATCATTTTTTTTTTTCAGCTCTTTTCCTATTGCACATGTCAAATGTCTTTTTCTGATTTGACATGTGCAAGTTGCAAAGTAACTTATGAATAGTTTAAATATAAGTTAACTTATTTATTTTAAACATTTCTTGCCCAAGTTATTATCACATTTATTGAAATTTTAAATGCCAATTTACCTTAATGTTTCTAAATTTTTAATTCGTTTGTAATGACTTACCCTATTACAATATAAAATCCCTCTTGAAATTTTTTTCTTAAACACACAAATTATTTTGGGACGTTGCAATTATACATATACACAATAACTGCCTCTTGATACTGAAGTTACTTTGTTCCCTCTCGTCTATGTCAAATATTGAGTACCAGCTTTTCTCCATGACTGATGCTATCTCGCAAAGACGGTGGTATTAAGATGTAAAATCCATTACTTCTAAAATTATACACTATTTATTCTATATTTTGAATTTTGTTATATCCGCACAGGGTGCAGGCCGGTCACCTAGTATAATATTAAGCTAAAAGACATGTCATCAATTTCATTAGTCATGTCATATTTGTTTTGTGAAATTGATTGTAGAAAGGACATATGGCAAAATCACTTCGCAAATATAGTCTAAGGGATTTGGGTCATATTAGTTTTCAGGTCGCTTTGATTGAATTTCCGGTTCGGATCAGATTATAACCAATATCTGAAATCGTTCAGAAATATCTTTTAATTTTTTTTTTAAAATAACAAAAATATTCAAAATAAATAAATTATCCGAAAATTTAATAAAAACTTGTTAACCTACCTAAAAAAACTAAAAGTATTCAAAATAACACATAAAACTGCAATGTTTTTTAAAATACTCTAAAGTATCTAAATTAACTTAATATATGTGAACATTAACATATTTAACTAATTTTATATATTTTCGAATCTATTTCTGATTTCGGTTTGGGTTGTACCCGAATCCGAAAACACTAAATTCTTAAATTTCGTTCGGATATTTTTTTAATTGGATACAATTTTGATTTTTTCGATTTGTGTTAAGGTCGAGATTTCAATTTGGGATAAAACGACGAAACCTAGACATAGATGAAACATCAACAAGTTTTCCTGATGAGGATTCACATATTAAAATTTTCAAAAAAAAAATTTTAATCATGTTTCGTCCTATAAATTCAACTTATTTAAATAAATTTAACAAAACAACATAAATAATGTTATTTATATACGTTGTATCCTCGCTCAAAATGTTTGAATCCTAAAACTTTCTCTCTTGTTGCTATCTGTTACGTTGATTGTTTTAACTAATTAAAATAGATCCATATTAATTGTCTTTTCTTAAAACAAATCTAATTCCTTATATATTAATAGAAAATCATTTAAAAAGTTATAACATATAGTTTGTACTAAATAAAAAAAATATTCTGGTTAATTGTCATGTAATTGAAATGCTAATTTTGCTTATTGTGGCGGATTGAGAATCAATCGAAAACTTTGTTAATCCAAAATTAAATTGCTAGAGAATGTTATAGTATATAGTATGTCATGGACCATTCATTTATCAAAATGAAACTATTATATATTCTTTCCTTAAATAAAACCTACAAATTTTTCAAATGTGATTAAGATATATATAGCAAATAGTATATAATTCCGTGCTAAGCACGAGTAAAATTTTTGCATGCATTTAAATTATATATTTTAAAAATCAAAGTGCAACAATTTTGTTTTTTTTATCACAACTGAACTTATTTAGACACATTTTTCTAGAGTTAGATAATACCTAAAAATATCATAATTGATACATTCTTTTTTTTTTGTTAAAAGGATTTTCATTAATATTAACAAAGAATAGAAGCAAGCTTTAGAACAGATATACAACCAAAATTCAAGAATGAGAAAAGGCATTATGGTGGGTCAAACCAAAAGGAAGCCAACAAGGGACCTCTCGGGAGACCTTGAGCCTCCATCGCCGAGCATTTATCCCGCAAAGAGGAAAGGATGAGCTTTACCACCCTAGCAGCAGGCCATGTAAGGCCATCATGAAGACGCCTATTTTTTTCTCTCCAAAGCTCATAGATATATGCTTGCCAGCCTTGAAGAAAAATCGTCTTTTGTGTGTTATTACTAGGAGCATGAGGCAGCCATAGTAAGACCTCCGACCAAGATGAAGGCCAGATATACAACCAGAATTCAAGAATGAGAAAAGGCATTATGGTGGGTCAAACCAAAAGGAAGCCAACAAGGGACCTCTCGGGAGACCTTGAGCCTCCATCGCTGAGCATTTATCCCGCAAAGAAGAAAGGATGAGCTTTACCACCCTAGCAGCAGGCCATGTAAGGCCATCATGAAGACGCCTATTTCTTTCTCTCCAAAGCTCATAGATATATGCTTGCCAGCCTTGAAGAAAAACCGTCTTTTGTGTGTTATTACTAGGAGCATGAGGCAGCCATAGTAAGACCTCCGACCAAGATGAAGGCCAGTCTGCTATGCCGAATCTATACATGATAGAGTTCCATACAACAGAGGAGACAGAGCATGTGAAAAAAGGTGATCCCTGCTTTCATTGCTACTTCCACACAACAAACAGATAGTTTCCACATCAGAGCTCCAGGAAGCAATGCGGTCGAAAGTTGGATTCCTGTTAAGGGTGACTAGCCATGCTGTTTTATCATGTCTAGGAATCACAGCATTATGCCAGATGAGCGGTGCCCAAGCCTTCCTTTGACGTTGAGTCCGTATGGCGTTGAAGACAATCTTTGATTTAAAGGATTTACTAGGTACGTCTTCAGTTGACCAACATGCTCCATCTGACCCCTCATGAAGCTGAAGGGAGGAGATGTACGAGAATAAGAGCAGTTGTTTATCTGATCTTGATTTGGTAAGAGCCAGCCCGAGGTTGTCTGTAGATCAGCAATAGTAGTATCAACGGGAATGCCCAACAGTGAAGGACCATCTGAAGCCAGGTAGGTGAATAGAGGCCCAAATGGTGTCCAAGGATCCCACCAAAAGAAAGTGGAATCACCATTTCTCACAGAGATTTTCAAAAAGGGTAGAGCTTTTGGTCTCATACCAAGGATTTTGCGGAACATCCAAAAGTAGTTGTAAATCTGTATTTTTTTGTAGCTAAGTTTACTTCAAATAAAATTTACTTAGTATTAATATAATAAAACCATGACATTAAACATGTATGTAAAATAGACAACTTTTATATAATAGAAATTTTGTAAGCTAATGTAAGATACTCTGCTTAAAAAAAAACAGATTTGCCTAAATACCAAATTTGCATCATTATAGTTGTTGAGTTTTGACCTGCTGCTACGGTGCTAAAGAATGATGCAGATTTGAAAATGGTCTATTTAAAAGAATTGCCCTATATATATATATATTTGTTAACACCCAACTTTTCATATATATAAAACTATTTTATCTTGATTTTTTAATAAGCCAAATTTAATCATAAATTTTGCCAAATCATAAAATCAAGTTTTCCACCAAAACTCTAAATTGGATTTTTTTTCATCAAAACGCTAAATCTCATTTTCCCACAGGAACGACAAAATCATGTTTTTTCGCCAAAACCGCAAAGTCGTGTTTTTTCTGCCAAAACCGTAAAATTGAGTTTTCCGCCAAAACCGCAAAATCGTGTTTTCCCGCCAAAATCGTAAAAATCAAGTTTTCCCGCCAAAGCCGTAAAATCAAAATTTCCCACCAAAACGACAAAGTCGTGTTTTCCCGGCAAAATCGTGAAATCGAGTTTTCCCGTCAACATCGTAAAATTGAGATCTCCGCTAAAACCATAAAATCGAGTTTCCTGCCAAATCCAAAAGATTGAGTTTTTCCGCCGAAATTGAAAAATTGAGTTTTCCCGCGAAAACTACAAAATCGTGTTTTCCCGTGAAATCCGTAAAATTGAAATTACTGCCAAAACCGTGAACTCAAGTTTTCCGCCAAAACTGTAATATTGAGTGTTCTGCCAAAACCATAAAATCGAATTTCCCGCCAAAACCGTAAAATTGAGTTTTTCTGCCAAAACTGCAAAATCGTGTTTGCTCGTAAAAACCATAAAATTGAATTTACTGCCAAAATCGTAAAATTGAGTTTTCCCGCCAAAACGTAAAATTGAGTTTTTCCGCCAAACTGCAATATTGTATTTTTCTGGCCAAAACCGTAATACTATGTTTTCTTGCCAAAACCGTAAAATTGAGTTTACCAACCAAAACCAACAAAATTAAATTTTCTTGCCAAAACCGCAAAATCGTGTTTTCCCACCAAAACCGCAATATTGTATTTTTTGGCTAAAACCGTAATACTGTTTTTTTCGCCAAATTCATAAAATTGTATTTCCGCTAAAACAGAAAATCTTGTTTTCCCGCAAAAATGTTAAAAGTAGTTTTCTCACTAAAATCACAAAATTATCTTCTTTGCTAAAATAATAAAATGGTTTTTTACACCAAAACCATATAATTGTATTTATCAAAAGTCTAAGTATTCTTTTTGTTTTCAGCCCCAAAGTAATATTGTTACTTATTAACCATTTAAGCTATATAACTATTGTTCATGGCTTAACCATTAAAACCATTAACTTAAATGAGTTATGGATTGGTTAAAACCATAACCCATATAAGCTTAAAACCATTTGGATATGGTTTGGTTTGGGTTGGTTTACCCATTTTGTCACTGACATTTTTGGCTGAAGAGGGAAAAAAAACCAAAATAAATAAATAACCATTACATAGACAATATATGTATTTTTTCACAAACATAAGCACTTAAAACAAACAAAAAACAAAAACATTTTTATCCCAAATGAAAAACAAAAAAATCAGAAAAACACAAACCAAACAACTAAAAACCAAATGCAACAACTTTAAGCACAAATGCAAAAACAAATAAGTTTCCAAGTTTTCCTTGGAGAAAACTTTAAGCAAACATCACACAACAGTTATGAATAAACTGTGGGAGCTCAGCACCAACACACCAATGTTTTATTTCTTCCCAGTGCTGCTCTTTCACGTCTGGAGAAGGACGGCATGAGTGAACTACTGTCTTACTATGCCAATAGTGAGAAGTTCCAATCACCAGAAGTCTGTCTCCCATCGATTTAAACGCTATCCCCCAACCGAAGGCAGCGTTTGCGCCCACAGGGACAACACCAAGTTTCTTCCAAATATTTGTGTTTATATCATATACCCGAAGCTCGTTCAAAGATGTTTCTAACATGTATAGATTGTCATCAACCACAGCAATAAGGGGCGGAGATTGGGAATGCGCAATAACTGTCATGTCTTTTAGCATGTCAGGTATCAACTCCCACGAATTGGTCGTCTCATCATAACTTTCTCCACAAGTAAGGTGTTTATCATTATCATCTCGGCCACCGAGGACGTAAAATTTTCCACGCAAAAAACATCCTGAGCTGAACTTCCTTGCTTTATGCATTGCATTAATCATAGTCCACCTTTTTGTATCAGCATTATACTTTTCTACAGTTTGCACAACAACAGGGTTCCCATTTTCATCCATTTTAATGCCTCCTGCAAAAAATGCGGTTTTACCATGGCTCGCAGAACCGTACATGGCCCTCGGTGTGATCATTGAAGGACCTTTGAACCACTTATGATTCTCTAGCTCATAGCGAAACACCACAATTCCATCTATTTCTCTCCCTATGACAATTAGTTGAGTACCCACACTAACTGTTTCCTTATCGCTGTGGAAAAAGCAATAGTCAGAAGAAGGAACTTTAGGAAGTCTCCGAAAGGTTTTAAAATCCTTATCAAACATTTCCCAATTAGATACAGCCCCTGAATGCAAAATCACATAGGGTTTCACAAGTCCTTTTTCTTGTCTCACCCTGAAAATTTCACAGCTCTTTAATAACTGCAAGAATTTCTTGTTAAGAAACTGCAGTTTCCAGTATTCAAAGCATGGTAGACGAGCAATGATCTCGACCACAAGCTCGTACAAAAGCTTATGATCAACGTAACAGGCATCATGAGTTTTTAAACCTGCAAGATTCTGAAATTCTTTTGCAATTTCTCCTTTTTCTTCCTCGTCAGAATCAGAACAAGGTTTCACATTCAAGTCAGGTATGTGAGGTTTAATGCCAACCATTGACATCTTCATTGGTTCATATTGGCTCAAGCTTGCTCCAACTTTAGGAGCCTGATCTTCTCTTAGCATTAGCACATCTCGATTTATTTTAGCCATCTCTTTTGACATCAATTCCTGTAAATTTCAAAATAATACTATGAATAACAACATTCAATTCCAAAAATCTAACAGAATTTTTTTTACTACATATAATTACAAACAATTTTAAGTATTTGAACTCCCAAATTTTATTTAAAGAAACAATAATGAGATTCTGTTATATGAACTGGGAAATCAAAGAGACTCAAAAATTGCATTAAGTAATATAAACTCAAAAATGGCAAGCAAATAATTAATTAATGCTTCTATATAATTTATTGTTTTGAAAATTTAATATTTCAAGAGATTAAGAAAAAAATATTTCCTTAGTCTATACAATAATGTGAGCCACTAGAAAAATGTAATTTAAAGTTATACAACACGACGGAAATGAACAAGCGCTGTTCTAAAACATATAATTACCGGCCTTTTACGATTATAATTTTTCTATTTAAAGAAATTTCAAAATATCAAATTGGGAATATGTATTATTTATTATAAGTAAATCAATATAATTTCAAAACTAAGCATATTATGACAAAGATTAATATATTCTGTGATAGTGCTGCAATATAAAAATCTGATATGTAATAATATCAGTATTGATTAGATTTATCATAAATTTTGCATGTGTACCTTAAAAACTGATAGAAATTCTTTATTGAATGCTCTCTTGAATCTCAGTTATATTTAGTTAGTTGAAAAGATGCATAAGAAATCTTGACTAAGTTACTCAGATATATATAGCATATGTGTTTTGATTTTTAGCTCTACCATATTATAATGGTCTGTTTAATTTTCTTACCATATTAATACAATATCCTTATTCAACCTTCTACCATAAATACAAGTAATAAATTATCTGGAAATTTTGACTAAACTCTTATGAGTTTATTTAAATCTTTACCATACACGATAAGACTACTAATTAGTGATTGTTTGCAGTTTTGACTAACTTTTTGTTAATTGTTTGAGAATATTTATTAGGTTTTCAAAGAAATATTTTGAATACTTTTTTGGCTTTCAATTAAATTAATTATTTTATTTCATTGCAATTTTTTTTAAATATATGCATTACTAAAGAACAATAAATAACAAAGTTGATACTTGCGAAATAAAATAGTTCCATTTTAAAATAAAAGATTACTTTCCATCTATAATGAAAGTCCAGTTTGTATATTTTCTTTGATCAAAGTCTATTTGTGTATATAACACATTAAATTTATAAATTGAAAGTCGAATATTAATTTAATACCCTATGATTAACCTGATTCGAACCAAACTGTATTTGGTTACTCTGAGAATTAGGGCTGTTCAATATGGTAAAACCGAACCGTACCGAACCGAACCGAACCGAACCGAAATAAACAATATGGTTTGGTTTTGGTATATACCATATAAACCGAATGGATATAATTTTATAAAAACCGTAGGATTTGGATATGGTTTGGTATATAACCGATTAAACTGAATAAACCGAACAAAACCGATTAAAAGTAGAAACATGTAAATATGTATCTATTTTATAACAATACATGAAAATCTATTTGTTACATAAGTTAAATTTGTGTTAATAACTATTACCATAATTTTATAGTAATAAAAAACCTTAATTTGTAAAACACTTGAACTATAACTAAATAACAATACATCGCAATTCATACATCTTATTTTCTAAGTCTTTTTTGATCTTTTTGATTTATTTTAGTCTTCACTAAATTAATATGAAGATTATAAATTTGATGGACAATAATTAATGGAAAATTTTCAAATGAAAAAGCATGACTTTAATGAACACTAAATATGGAAGAGTGAAAAAACTTTTCTTTCATGTTTCTGTTTTGTTTCATATTTTTATTTTCAAAATTTCAAACTTTGATTTTAGTTATAGATTTGATTATTTTATTTGATGGTAGAAGTATTTTTACTTTTTGTTCATTTATTTGAACATTTAATATATTTTTAATAAATGACTGTGTTGACAATATGACCCTAAAATTCATATAATATGATCTCAAACAAAATAATTATGTTTTTTGGTATAAAACCGAATAAACCGAAAACCGACGATATATAAACCGAACCGAACCGAAGTAAATATGGATTTAGAATGGTAGTTATATTTTACTAACCGAAATACCGAAAACCAAAAAAAATCGAACCGAAACCGAACCGATATCCGGATTGAACACCCCTACTGAGAATATAAAGAAATGATTTTATGTTACAATGCAACGGATATTTATTGTTTCTCCGATAACTTTTAAGTAGCTTACAATGTTCACTTCTGAGAAGAAAAATTTGATGCTCCTATATCTTCAGAGAGTTCTTTAAATCGGCTTCAAGGAAATAAAATATTGTGAACTCAAATCATTGATCTTGGATAAACAATAAAGAGTTTTGAAATTGGGATGATCTAATAAATAGTTACAGAGATCAAGCAGCTAATATCGAACTGATATGTAATCATATTAAGAAATAACAACCTTATTCTTATTATTATTTGTAGATAAATAAGCACATATTTATAAATGTTGCTCTTTTTTTAAACGTTGGGTAACACATTACATCATCATATAATATCTAAATCTATTACATATGATTATCAACTACCTGCAACATATGCGATATTGATGAACAACTTCACGAATAATGATTCCACGATGAAGCTCTCCCCGAAACACTTAAAACCATGGACGGTTCTGCATGTACGACATCCTCGATGGACAGGCTCTCACCGCAACAAGCGACCACAACGAACGGCTCTGCTTACAGTACTCTGGAACCTCAGAAAGCCTTGCATTCTATAATCTGCAAGAAATTGCATAGTCTGGGATTCGAACCCCAGACATGGGTGTAGAAACCTTTAAACCTTAACCAATAGGCTAGGGTGCTTCCACATAAATGTTGCTCTTTTATTTCTAACTATTTACAACTCCATTATTACACTATTTTTCCGCACCTCTGTGTAAATAATAAATATTGGGTTCACAGAAAATACGATAAAATGATATGTTAAAATTACCAAAACTAAATTAGTTTATTCTCTGTTTTAGTAAAATGTTATAGAAAATCCATTATGTAACCATATAAAATAAAATAGGGATTTTTTAAATAAAAGTAGATACAACCATAGTTTATGGTTAAAAGCCAAATGACCTTAAAAACTCTAGTTATCCGAACTAAAAAAATAAATTAAGATACGATTTTTATGTGTTATAATTTTTACAAACCTAAAATTTTGAAAAATAAACTGAAACCATATAGCGATTTTAACTGAACATATGACATAATTTCCCGCCAAAGCCGTAAAATAAAAATTTCCCGCCAAAACGGCAAAGTCGAGTTTTCTCGCCAAAATCGTGAAATTGCGTTTTCCGCCAAGACCATAAAATCAAGTTTCCCGCCAAAACCGCAAGATTGAGTTTTTTTTCCCAAAATCGAAAAATTGCGTTTTTCCGCCAAAACTGCAAAATCGTGTTTTCTCGTGAAAACCGTAAAATTGAAATTACTGCCAAAACCGTGAACTTGAGTTTTTCCGCCAAAACCGTAATATTGAGTTTTCCGCCAAAACCATAAAATCGAGTTTCCCGCCAAAACCGCAAAATTGAGTTTTCCCACCAAAATCGTAACATTGAGTTTTTCCGCCAAAACTGCAAAATCGTGTTTTCTCGTAAAAACCGTAAAATTGAATTTACTGCCAAAATCGTAAAATTGAGTTTTCCCGCCAAAACCGTAAATTTGAGTTTTCTCGCGAAAACCGCAAAATTGAAATTTCCTGCCAAAATCTCAAAATTGGTTTTTTCCGCCAAAAGCGCAAAATCATGTTTTCCCGCCAAAACTGCAATATTGTATTTTCCGGCCAAAACCTTAATACTATGTTTTCTTGGCAAAACCGTAAAATTGAGTTTTCTCACCAAAACCGCAAAATTGATTATTCTCGCCAAAACCGCAAAATCATCTTTTCTCACCAAAACCGCAATATTGTATTTTTCGGCCAAAACCGTGATACTGTGTTTTCTTGCCAGAACCATAAAATTGTATTTCTACTAAAACAGAAAATCTTGTTTTCCCGCAAAAATGTTAAAAGTAGTTTTCGCACTAAAATCACAAAATTATCTTCTCTGCTAAAATAATATAATTGTTTTTAACACCAAAACCATATAATTGTATTTATCAAAACTCTAAGTATTCTTTTTGTTTTCAGCCCCAAAGTAATATTTTTACTTAGTAACCATTTAAGCTATAAAATTATTTTTCATGAGTTAACATTTAAAACCATTAAATCATTAACTTAAATGAGTTATGGATTTACCCAATCTATTTGACAAATGGATTGGTTAAAACCATAACCCATATAAGCTTAAAACCATTTGGATATGGTTTGGTTTGGGTTGGTTTACCCATTTTGACACCCCTACATGCATGTATGGAAAATAGACAACTTTTATATAGTAGAAATTTTGTAAGATAATATAAGATACTCTGCTTAAAAAAAAACAGATTTGCCAAATAGTCAAGCCTATAAGGTTTAGAAAAAACAAATTTATAAATACCTAATTTACATCATCATAAATACCTAACTTGTATCGATTATTTTTTTGATTAGACGAAGAACTCACCATAAGGAGAATGAAGCAAAGAAGATAAGGAGAGTAAAATAAATAAAATATAAAAAAGTTTCAAAGTTAACATAGTGGTGATAAAGGGAGCAAAATTAAGGATTAAGCATTTGCAGTTTCAAAAAAATCAGAATCAGAATTTTTAAAAATCAAACTTAAATTAATTTTGTAAATAAATGTCATGTGTCAGTATTTGATTCGTTATGTGACTTCTGTTTTAGTATATAAGGGATTAATGATTTTAAATAATAAATATTTGCTAACAATCTGTATTCTATCATTTTTGTTTAATTATTCATTATTAAAATAAATTACAGAGTTACATTAATTATATAATAAAATTTTAGATTTTTTTTGTATATGTTGTATTTTAAATTTTTTAAAACGAATATAAATTACTAAAATTGTTAAAAGTCTCACATAAACTTTTGTGATCAATATTTAAATTTTTTTTTACAATACGATACGATGATTATAAAATCATATGAATAAATAATTTTATTTTAATAGGTGTTTATGTAAATATATATATATATTTCATATCGTTTAATATAAACTATATAATATTAAAATACATACTAATATTTTGATATCTACGTTGAACATATATTGAAAAGTTAATATTTTAATTTTGAAATCTTCAATATTTTTTAAATGATTATAAATTATTGAAGCCACTAAACATTCAACATAAAAAAATCGTTGGTATAAAATTTTGTTACAAAAATAAGCAAATAATCATAAATAATATGAGTAGAAACCTTTTTTAATAAATATTCATATTAAAAATATACTATATATCTATGTTAGTATCATTTAAATTTAATTATATATCGTATACGATAGATAAAATTGATTGTTTTGATTTATGTACCCTAAAATGATTGCGAATAAACAAGAGCGGTCGTTTGATTTATATGCGCACGCCAATTTATTACATAATAGTAACTGATTTCTTAGTTATTTAATATACAATTATAATTTTATTATTTTATAATATTCAAAACCATAAAAAGGGAATAAATATAAAATATTTATTCTGCATAACGCGCGGATCTTAACCTAAGTAAGTATCTCTTTAATAATTTTAAATTTTAATATTTTCTAAATCTCAGGAGAAAACAAAATAACAAAATTAGAATAAACTCAAAATCAATACTTATATCGAGCAATAACCAAAATGAAAAAAAACAACACAAAAATGAGAAAAGTATTGAAGATAGAGATAAGATTGGCACGTGAACATAAACTTCTCATAACTGTAATTAACTTTTAAATTGCTAAATCATGATATAAACCGAGCTGACATAGTTTCATTGTAACCAAATAGTAGACATGAGAGTTTTTGGCCTAAACGTTAGGTTCTTATGTGATAAGTGAATTTTTATCTAAAATATTTTTAAAAATGGGATCAGCTCATCAGTAAACAAGTTATGTAATTAACAAAAAAATATTAATTCGATCAAGAATATAAATTTTATTTTTCTATAATATATTTATTAAATAATTTTCATATAAATTTACTATGCACAAGACGTATGTCTTATCCTAGTAGCATGATTACACAACATGTCAAAATTCTTTTTAATGAAAACAAGATAGCCAATATTATTGAGAGTAATACGAGAGAAGTGTTAGGACTAAATTATCAATGAATATATAACTCCTATTAGATAAATTTTATTCCATTTAGTAAGTTTAATTTTTATTTAAAATAATTAAAATTTATGAAATAATACAATTCGAATTTTTGTTTTTTTTAGAACGCGTATTTTATAAAATATCATTTTACACGTGGCACCTACATTAATAAAATTGTTGATGTGACACTCACGTCAACAGATTTAGATAGTTTGGCAGATTATGTGGTGATCAATGTAAGATTTCACTAAAAAAATTAAACAAAATATATGATATTTGTATTTTTAAACATTTAGACATAAAAAAAATAGAAACGATAATGTATTCATTTAAGAAAAAGAAATCGTATTAAACTTTTCAAGGTGTGTTTAGGTTAAGTAGGATGTGGTTGTAACAACCGTTGACACGAAAGTGGTAGATGACGTTGACAGTGAGGTTGGGTCTAGGACTTGTGTTAGTGAAACTGTTTAGTTTAGGTTTATATAGTTGCAATTCATGTGGACAAAATATTTGTAACATCTCGGTTAGTGATATATGAAAATATTTAACAGGATTTGATTTGGATACTTATGCCATCAAAGTGCACTTGCCTATTTGGGCAAACATCTATTTAGAATTCTAGAGTTAAGCGTGTTTGAGCTGGAGTAGTGAAATAATATGTGAGATATCCGGAAGTCATTCACGGTATCGTGTAAGTGAGGCCAAAACACATATAAAGGTCATGTGGTGTTTGCAGAGTCGGTAAACAAAACTTTCGATCCTCCGAAAAATTAACGCACCACCCGTCACACAAAATGGGGTCCACAAACCGAGTGAGTGGGCGTGGGAGGCCTATTAGCCCTGGACAGTAGGAACATTACAATATTTTTAGTGCATTTCATGGAAATGGAAGAAGTTTTGTAATGGACATGGTTAAGTAGTATGTGGT
This sequence comes from Brassica napus, assembly GCF_020379485.1. Taxonomy (NCBI): domain Eukaryota; kingdom Viridiplantae; phylum Streptophyta; class Magnoliopsida; order Brassicales; family Brassicaceae; genus Brassica; species Brassica napus. The sequence continues at coordinate 7,692,845 of NC_063437.1, forward strand.
CGGAACCGATGTGGACATTCTGGTAACTATACAAGAAGAAAAATTTGTTCATATGAATATGAATCGCCTGATTTAGGATTTGAAACATCAAAACAATGAAAGAGAAAAGTACAACAAGTGATGAAAATTCAAACCTTTCATTGTTAATCAGCGGTTGTGAGAGTAAAATGGAGAAAGTGTCTCATCGTCAAGCCGTAATTATACAACAGTTTGCCAGAGAAGTGAGATATATAGCCAGAGCCATGAAAAAATTCGTTCGGAGAAGCGAGATAGCATGAGCCATCGATAAGTGTGGATCTTCAGTGGTTAGACTTTGTGTGTCGCTGCCGGTTTAACCCTTCAGTCGCCGGTGAAGTGTATGAGATGCAGCGGATTAAGGATTCAATCGTAAAGAAAAAAAAGTTAATGAGGAAATGTTTCAGATGTAAATGATAAAAAGTTTTGTTTTCAGTATGTTTTAGTTGGGAAGTCATTTTAAGAAATTCAGAAGCATGAAGTGTTTGACATGATGAAAGTATGTTCAATTGTTTTTCTTACAGGCCATTTTATTGTTCAAATTAGAGATGGTTTGGTCAACCAGACTAGTATATAACAAGCAACAAAGCAAAGTTTTCTATAAAAATATTTTGTAGTTCTAACTAGAGAATCTGAATTTTTATTTTACTCTCGAAAAATGTAGAAATCTTGTATAGCCTTTGGAAGTCTTTATCGCTTCCAGTTTTGTTGTGAAATTTGACCATGCATGAGATTCTTTAATCATGATGATCATGTTTTTTCAGTGTGTCCTAAAATTTTGGCAAATTAAATAGTATGTTAAAGTGTCAAGATACTAGTTAAAAGTTCGGTTCTATAACGCGGACGCCTGCATGATTCACCGCCCGAAAAGTCGCTATGCTTTGTTTTCACCATGTAATACCAACTGACAGTGATTTCCTTTTGACTTTCTATAATTTAAGCTTCGCTAATATCAAACAGGCTATGCGTTTCAGGTTAATAATTGGCCGTGTTTTCATATAAACGTTCTCAAAAGTTAAAATATGTGTTGCCGTTTTAGACTATAGGACGAGGGAAAGCAGATGAAATCAAAATTGCAGATCTACCACTCGTTAAAACAATAAAAATAAACCAAAAACTGACACCAACATGACTCGAACCTGTGGAAAGGACCACCAAGACCACTAGACTAGCTAAATGTTTATGTTGTTAAGCAATATAAAAATTATATAAAGTTTGATAAATACTTAAAAAGAAAATCTCTGAATGAGTCTCTCTCTTCCTTAGAGAGAGAACTCTCTCTTCTCCCTCTTACCAAACAATACATCTTTTAAAGGGATGCAGATCTAAAACTTTTGTTTGTAATATAGTTCGGTCAACAAACCAATCTCTTTTATTTGCCTCGGCGATTTTCTATTTGCATAGGGGATCTCTTGTTTCGCGTCAGCGATTTTGAAGTGTAAAGTTCAACAAGACCAGAGCTTGATTATCACTCTCATCTGTCTCTGACATGTTGAACATAAATAAAGCTATGGATGAGTTCTTCTCCTTCTGCGTTAATTTGCAATGGTTCCCTCCACACATCGAAAGTATGAGGTTAATTTTTAAACCGTTCGAGAGGTTGAATTTCCTCTTTGTTAGAGAAGCTTAGATCTTGATTCAGAGGTGGTATCAAGCTTCGCTCGTGTCAGGCGCAGTCTCCACGAAGATCAACAAACAAGGTTTAGATCAAGCTTCAGAGGTTCAGGACAGATTCTAGATGAGTTGGGGCTGCCATAAGGATTAGTATTCCAACAATTTTCTATCATTTTCTTCTAAAACTCTTCCCTTGATAAAATCTAACAATTCGAGAAGAAGATTTTCGATTAGCGGCGATTAAAGGTGAAAGAACATACAAGCATATTCAAGTAAGTTTGAGATGGACATTGTTGGTTTTCTGGCGAAGGTTCTGGCACCGCCTTCTTCTTTCTCGATTGAGAAAACACGGCCACGTATTGACCATGTGTCAACCATATTTTCATCTTTATTTGATTGTTTTATAAGGGTTTTGTTTTGGGCCGGATATTATAGTTGAATCTGTTTGGAAATTGCCCTTTGGGTTTCGTTTAATAAAACAAAAAGTTAACATAAAAAAAAAATCTCTGAATACTCCCTGATTTGTTTCTGAATCTATATTATTATTATTATTATTATTATTATAACTGAAATAATTTTTGACCAAAAAAAAACTGAAATACATTTTGGTACTATTAGGAAACATGGATAACAATATAAATGAGAATTGTTTGGAAACATGAATAGCTGTATAAAAAAAAGGCATAAATGTTCTTTTAATAATTTCCTTTATATAATTACATTAATTGTCTTTCCATATTTCACTTAGTTTAATAATATCATTAATTATATTACATTAACTTTACATCACATCATTAATTATATTACCATAATAATAATAGTGCATATTTTTATTTATTAGTTAATCAAAAGTAAATTTGTGTCAATTATAAAATTAAAATGTAAAATAACTGGGTTTTGCATATGGTTAAACATTCAGTTTAGTTTGTTTTCTTAAAACTTTTTTTTTAATATTTTAGTTTCAATCGGTGGAAAATTGTGTAACCAAAAACATAATTCAAATACATGTTTTTGTGAATAAAATAGTAACTTAAATCAAAATAGTAAAAATGTATTACATTTATTGTCACTTAATTTTTCACTCCATATAATTATTTTATTAAATAAAAATTCTTTTTATTTCAATTAATTTAGCCAAACACATAGAATGAATTTTTTATTAGTTTATAAAATCAGTTAGGCATTAACATAGACTATCTATTTAGGTATATGTTGTTCCTTTCAGATATTATTTTTCGTTTCGTTCTGAAATTAGGCTTCGCTTTAATATTATGAATTGATGTGTGGGTTTTGAGTCGAGTCTTTATGGATCTGTATGAGTTCAGTTCTGATGTATAGAAATCTAAAAAAATCTAAATAACAAATGTATTTGAAACGAGTTAGAATATTTGTACCAAAAATAATCATATTACCTAATTTGGTCCAAATATTTTGAATACAATTAGTTATATTACGATACCAGGTTAAGACCCGCGCCTTGCACCGAATGAACATTATATATATAAATTATTTTATATATTATATGTTTATAACATATTGTGAAATAATAAATATATATTGAATAATTAAAAAGTCATTATCTACTACTTATATAATTGCGAACATGTAAATAAATTTTATAAATCGAAAAAATATTTTATATTTGATATGATATATAATTAAATTTAAATGATAATAACATATATATGATATATTTTAATATTTATATTTATTAGATGATGTTTTTTGCTCATATTTTTTAATCATATGTATCTGTTATAGCAAAAAATCTAAATTAGTGATAACAAAATTTTCACTACGGGATTAATTTTTTAAGTAATTTATAATATTTTTAAAAATTAAGTTATCGATATTTTTTCAAATTTTTTATCAAAAAAAATATTCAAAGAAAGTTTCAAAATTAAGATATTTATGTATTTTTATATGGCATATAGTTTAATTTAAAATGATATATATATTTATATATCTTTTATTTTTGATACTTATTAAATAAGACTTTCAACTTATATTATTTTTTAATTATTTGTATCATGTCATAACAAAATTTTTAAATCATAGATTACAAAATTTGAATGTGAAACTTTTAACAGTTTTAGTAATTTATACTAGTTTTTAAAATTTCAAAATATAATATATAAATAATTTTTTTAATTTTTATTATATGGTTACTATGATTGTTTAATTTATTTTAATTGCTTAAAATTAAACAAATATAATTATAATACACACTTATTTTTATCAAATTTTTATTATTCAAAATCATTAATTGTCATATATATTTTAGCCACATTAGGCAATTCCGTAATCTTATTTATGGAAATAATGAAGCACATTAATAATGTATTTATTGTGGTTTAATAAAAAATTTATTATATATTTAGATGGACCAACTTATTTCTCTAAGGATTTTAAGAATCATTCTAGTGATGACACGTGGCTACAAAAAAATGTTGCAATGCTTCTCAAATAATAGGGAATATATAAAATATATAACACTAACTAATATTAATTTATAAAGAAATGTAAGAACCAATATTATTAAAAAGTATCGTGTATATGTAATTTTCTCCTATCAATATTAAACGTGTCTCAATCAAAGACAATTGTAACATTGTACTTTAGCTTGCTCGAATTGAAATAACCTGTTTGGTCAAAACGCTTTGAATTTTGGAAATGGCTGCCCTTCTCGTTCTCGCCCCGTGACGCTGGCGACTCATAAACCCTAGCCGCTCTGCGAACAAGACGAACGGCTTGCTTGGGTTTCACAGAGGGCTGATTTACTCTCCCACCCACCATGGCTTATGCAGCGACCAAACGAAAGCGCGGCGTGAGGCAAGACAGATTCTCGGACAAGCCAGCTTCCGATTCTACAATACCCCCCAGGCTTTCTAGATATAAAGTCCGCGAATTTCACGCCCGTTGCAGAGGATTTCTTAGATTCAGATCACTGGTTCGTCGTAACAAGAGGAGGACAACAAGTGTTTGCTTAGGGATTAGTCATCATGAAGCAAGCAATTTATTTGGTTACAAGTTTGATTCAAGCAAACCCATACATGAAGATGAAGTGATTGATTTGGTTGATGAAGAAGATTCAAGCATTGAACAAGCTGCTAAGGAATATTCTTCTCCTTCTCCTCCCCGTGCTCCAAAGGGTAGCTATCTGAGCGTACCATTGATACGTCGATCTCCCCGTTTGAAGAAAAAGCGCGCTGAGGTACACTACTCTTCTTGCTCCTGTCTTATGGAATGAATACAACAGTTATAGAGTATCTACTGAGGGATGTTTATTATAGAGAGTTGTGACAAGTTGTTAGTTTGGTTACGAACGGTTGTCATGTGTTCTGTTTCTGAAACTTGTTGTTTATTTGAAGGTATCTCGTGAACTCTTTATCCCGCTCAAAGAAGAGGAAGATGCTCAAGTCAAAAGTGCCTTCTCTGTGAGAAATAGGTAAGCTTCCACCACAATGTCATCATGCTATTTATTTAGGAATTTGACCAATCGTATTCCCCTCTCAGGATGAAGGTCTTGGTTTTGCATAAAAATTCCGGCATTGAAATTCGCGGAGAGACTTTGCAATGCCTCAAACCGTGTGCTTGGCTTAACGACGATGTGCTTATTCCGTTTTCTAATCTCCTTTTGTTGCATTGATGATTCATGGTGTTTCAATTTGTTCTCTTTTTATAGGTCATCAATCTCTATCTCGAATTGCTGAAAGAAAGAGAAACTAGAGATCCTCAAAGGGACTTCAAATGCCATTTCTTCAATACGTTTTTTTACGTCAAGGTTCTCTTTTAGTCCGTTAATGGCTGCGACAGTTGTTGATGTTTATTAATATTCACGGGCTTATACATATTTCCCTTTAAATGAATTTGTTCAGCTAACAAGACCCAGTTACAATTACAAAGCTGTCAGGAGATGGACCAGACATAAAAGGCTCGGATATAATCTTATCGACTGTGACATAGTGAGCTTTTTTCAGAACCTAAAGCTTTTGGTTTCCTTTCTGTAAATCTTACTAATATCATCCGATTTGATTTTGATGTTGAACCTGTGCAGATATTTGTTCCTATCCATGGTGTTGTACATTGGACCCTTGCAGTGATTAACATAAGGGAATGCAAATTCATGTATCTTGATTCACTTAATGGATCTGATCCTACAATTTTGACTGCCCTGGTATAGTTTCATGATCATAAACTTAAACCCATTTACTTTTTCTTACAATGCTGTGATAGTTTTAAGTAATGCTGGGACTTGAATTGGTTTAGGCTAAGTACTTTGTGGATGAAGTGAAGGACAAGAATGGTAAAACTATTGACATTAGTTCATGGGACATGGAATACGTTAAAGACCTTCCGCTACAACAGAACGGGTACAAAATTTTAGTGTTGCTTATCTTATTAGAAAAACCTCCTTTGTAGAACGATCCATACTTTCTTTGGCTATGCCAGTTTATATCTTGATATGAGTTCTGTTCAGGTCAACATAATATATCAAGGTTTCTAATAGTTTGCTACCTAGGTTGCTTCTGTGATACCATAGTTTATAGCTTGTTTTGTTCATTTTAATTTATGACTAGCTACAACTAAATTCAACCGCTCTCTTATAGCAGTTTGTGTTATGCAGTCTCTGATGATAATCCTCTCTTGCCAATTGTCCAGGTACGACTGTGGGATGTTTATGCTTAAATACATAGATTTTTACAGTAGAGGACTGGGGCTGAAGTTTAGCCAGGTAATAAAAATATATCATCAAGATTTACATTTACTTCTGGACATGATACCCTAGGCAGCAATTCTTATAGAGAAGATGAGTATTGGGTGATAACATGAGCGAAGATTGATATAAAAACATGTTTCCTGTTTTCATTTTGTCTTATTTCTATCGTTTTCAGACGGACATGCCATACTTCAGGGTAAGAACAGCTAAGGAGATACTGAGACTGCAAGCCGATTAGAATTTTAGAAAGCCAACAATGTTATATTTAGAAACCTCTCAAGTGAAATCTAATTTGCTTTGGCTATGGTGAATGCCAAGATATCTCATTATCACCATGGCTGCTTTTTAGGAGCTATCGGTTAATTTTTCTTTGGCAAATAGAGTTAAAGGGGTTGTAGCTTACTTCAGTGATGAATATTGTAAAAGCCAACAATATTACTGTCGGAAGCATTTGAGCAAAATCTAATTTTCTTTCTCTGAGGGACTTAGGGAGAACCTCATAGTCATGATTGCGTCTTGGCATTACTCGTTTTTATTTTTATTTTGCAAAGAGAACCAAAGCTTAGTTATTATAATTGATTATCTTGCAACAGTGTTTCCAACAGCGTTATTTTAGAGTACTAATACTCATGGCTGCTTTTTGGAGTGTCTCTCTGCTAAGTTATTTAGCTGGAAAATCAGTTTATGATGAGGTCAGTAATCAGTATCAACCGCAAAGGTGATACATAACCAGTTCTTAAGCAGCAGCTCGACCTGCCAGAACCGCCATCTGTTATTTTAAATGTCAAACAAAGCTCGTTAGCAAGACAATAATATATTTACCGGGTAGAATGATAATGGATTCCTCTTCAGCCTGTGGCTCCTGACTTCATCATGACGAACCATTTGAGAGGTGTTGGGTCAGTTGGCACCAGTAAAATTATATAAACTAGATTTACAAACCATGTTAACTAGTTAGTTACAGCAAAATTGTTGTGAAACTGCACCACTGAACCCACAAACTCGGGTTCAATTCTCCACAATAACCTTTATATCTTTTTTTTTTTAATAAATGTAAAATTTTATTTAAAACAAACTTTTGTACATCAAGTGCTTCTAGTTTTGTGTATAAGAAAAAAACTTTAAAGAATCTGTACCAAAAAAAAACCTCATGGTCTTGACTCCCTAGTCTCAAACCAAGCGATCAACCCCTTTTCGAGGTATTTTGTGCCCCAGCCCCTTCACCATGAGAAGCTTTAGACGAATTGCTTTATCCACAAACTTAGTAATCATGCTGGCAATGTGTGGTTATTCTCCATGCCTACGGCCATTTCTTTCTCTCCACAAAGTATGAACCAACAAGAAGATCGAACCAAGAGCAACAAAGGTGAACATAATATAAATCATTCATAAAAATTATACAATTATATAAACTAAATGTAAAATATTTATCAATTATTATATTATATTTATTTTATAAATATTTATATCTATGCATGAACACATAAAATCACCTAGTAATAATAAATATATATATTAAATAATGATAAATATCATAGATAACACTAAAAAAATCAGTACATAAATTTTACGGATTTTTTTATTTATTATTTTGAAATAAAAACCTGTTTTAGTACTATTTGAGAGTATTTCTCAAAATATAACTGTCTTATTTTTGTAAAAAAAAATGTATTTTGTGTGGAACATTCTTATTTTAAATTGTACATCAAAATGTTGGAACATATGTTTTTTTTAACAATCTGAAACATATCTTATTAAAATAAATATATTCAGGTTATTGTATTTGAAATTATAAATAACCAAAATAAATGAAATAAAAATCAAGATTGATTTGAAAAGATAAAACGTATATATTATTAAAAAAAGAATATCATGGGAATTTATTTTTGATTACACAATGGATTATAAAAAAATTTCATTGCTAATCTCCCGTTTTCATGAGATAAGTTTGTAAAAAGAAAATAGTAATAGAAGTATTTTCGTGAAGGATTTCGTAAAACATATTTTTAAAATAAAAAGAGGCATCCTAAATAATAAAATAAGAGAGAGAGAGAGAGAGAAGGAGAGCAGCATAATCGTAAGAAGTATGTGGTTGTTCCTTGAAAGCAGGTTCTGATTATCGCCTTCAGATCCGAATCTATCTCTCCTTGTTCTTGGAAAAAGATTCTCTTTTGGATTTGTGTTTGTGGATGAGATTGTGGATAAAGCCATCTTCTATTTCTGGACTGCTCAAACTCATTCTCTTCTCTCTGATTCTCTTCTTATTCCTTCAACTACGACTCCTCTTCTGATTCTATCCAAACTTTTTGCATTAATCTGAGAGAGAGCTATAGAGCCGATCCCTTTGATCATCAATACTTTGAATTTGTTTTGTTTCTCATCATCACCAAATCGGTGTCTTGTTGTTGAATTATACAATCCTGGCGTTGAGCGAAGGTAGCTTGAGGTTGAAGATTCCTTCACCGGAAACCACTAGTTTCGATTTCGATTGCGTTGGTGGTCTGGAGTGCCTGATAAGCGTATTCAGGGCCCTTGATATGGGGTCCTGCTTATCTTCAGGAGAAACCAGGAGGAGGAGATCCATTCCTCCTGGTGGTTCCAACAGGAGGAGGAGGAAGAGCAGTTCCAAGAGGAGATCTTGCAGTTCTTCTTTCGACAACACGGGAGGAGAAGATGAGCCGCTTCTCCACAGGATCCCTGGAAGGATGTTCTTGAATGGCTCTACCGATCATGCCTCTCTCTTCTCCCAACAGGGCAAGAAAGGTCCTAACCAGGACGCCATGATTGTCTGGGAGGTTCGTTCGTTTGTGCTGTTAAAAAAAAAACCAATTTTGTTGTTTTTTTCCCAAGAAAAGTAATTAGTATGTCGTGTACATTCTCATCATAATGTATTACTTCAATATAGTTCTTGTTATCTTCATTTCCTTTCTAAAAGTATGCCATCAAATGTTTTACTCCAAGCAACTATTGATTTAGTTGACGAGATCCTTAGTTGAATAGCGCCTAGTGTCACTCAGCTGAATATTTGATTTGTTTTGAAATGTTTCAGAATTTTGGGTCGATGGCGGACACTGTTTTTTGTGGTGTATTTGATGGACATGGTCCTTATGGTCACGTTATAGCAAAGAGAGTCAGGGATTTGCTTCCGCTCAAATTAGGCTCTCACTTGGAGTCGTCCTATGTCTCCTGCGAGGAGGTTCTTAAAGAGATCAGCCTCAACACTGCTGACAGAAAGACCTCTGAAAGCCTTGTCCACATATCTGCTAATGGAGAATCCCGAGTCTACAATAAGGATCAGGATATGGTTCAGACACTCTTGACCTCAATTGTTAAAGCCTACAGATTCATGGACAAGGAATTGAAGATGCAAGTGGATGTTGATTGTTTTTGTAGTGGAACTACTGCAGTTACTATGGTTAAGCAGGTAGTTAGTTTGGACCAAAATATCTCATGTTGTTTCTGAGTTTTGTTTCGAATTCTTGATTGTTTGTACTCTTTTTTTTTTCTTTTTCTTCTTTGGGTAGGGTCAACATCTTGTTGTTGGAAACATTGGGGATTCAAGAGCGGTATTGGGTACGAGGAACAAAGAGAATAAACTTGTTCCTTTTCAGTTAACTGAAGATCTCAAACCAGATGTTCCAGGTTATTTACCACTCTTAATAAAGGTTTTGAAACCGTTTACGCTTGATCAATTCCATCGTTGTTATGTTCTTCTTACGGAACTACTAGTGATGAAACTTTAGTTTAAGCATTTAGACATTTGAAAAGATAATTTGGTTTTATCAATTAAAGTTGGAGTTTTCTTGTTCCCAGCTGAAGCAGCAAGGATAAAGAGATGCAGAGGACGTATATTCGCTCTCCGGGATGAACCTGGGGTTGCCCGCCTCTGGCTTCCTAACCACAACTCACCTGGTCTGGCCATGGCGCGTGCTTTTGGAGATTTTTGCCTTAAGGACTTTGGTCTCATTTCTGTGCCTGACGTGTCTTACCGACGCCTCACTGAGAAAGATGAATTTGTTGTCCTGGCAACTGATGGGGTAAGAGACATCACAGTGTCTGACATAGTGTTAGTAGTTTTGAATAAATGCATAATGGATGTGCAAAACTATTTGGTCTTTTAAGTGTAAGTGTTTTTCTATCTTGAAATTTTTGCTAGATTTGGGATGTATTGACGAATGAAGAAGTAGTGGAGATTGTAGCGAAAGCACCAACACGTTGCACAGCTGGTCGAGCCTTGGTGGAAGCTGCAGTGAGGAATTGGAGATGGAAGTTTCCTACTTCAAAAGTCGATGACTGCGCTGTAGTTTGCCTCTTCCTTGACTCGAAACCAGACAAATTATCAACTGCTTCTTTCTCAGTGGATAAACACATCAGCAATGGCCTTTCGGAACCGGACACAGCATCAACGTCAACTCCAGGCTCAGGAACCGAATCACCTGAGCTCAATGGAGTCGACAGAATCGTGAATCTGCACATGCACGTGCCAACCAAAGAGTAGAGAGATAGAACAGAGGCAGGAGGTGTAAATGTGAGATTAGACTTTGTCTATCTCTCTCCATTTCAGTTTTTTTAGTCTCAATGTCTCTTATGCTCTATGTTCCCGCCAAAAGTCTATGTTTGTATATAACTCTGCCAATACTTTTACTACGGTCTCTCTTTTTTCCCCCTTTTTTGTAAATAAATTTCTGAAGCCGCATTTGTGTTTGTTTGAGCAATTTTTATACGTTATAAACCGCATCTGCGTTTGACCAAAAAAAAAAAAACCGCATCTGCTCTTTAGAACCAAAGTACTGTTCAGAGTGTTTACTCTGCTTTTGTGCCTTTAATGCTTTATTTTGGTTGGGATGCTGAGGCACATAAATCCAAGGCAAGAGTCCTTGATCCTTTTTCAGATAACATCAACGTTTCAGGAGATCAGATAAATAGTAAATCTAGAATGTGGCATGCCAAGGAATCTTTGTCAAATAGTTGTAAATCAGATGATATGTGTCTCTAACGACTTTTTTAATTTTTGACCCAGTTTAATTGTAAGAAACCACAAGTTTTCTCTATTTAATTAGAAATTTCATGATGACTTTTAAGAGAGGCTTATGGAGTGGTGAATTATTACCGGAATGACATCCGAACCACCTTCAATAGCCACCATGAAAAAAAAGTCATCATAACCACCTAAAAAGGATAAGAAACGCATCAAATATATTTTGGAAAAAGAAGAATGGATGATAAAATCAGTGAATTTCGAAGTCAAACTATAGGGTAAGTTCTTCACTCATATGTCTATCTATAGCCCAAAACGGAGCTTCATTTAGAACTTTAGTTTAAGAGTTATGATCATTTGTATGAAAGGGGGGTCAGCTGACACCCTTAAACATTATATATGTGGTTTGTTAAGCTAGTACAACTGAATTTTGGCAGCTCTGGTGGTTATTTTACTTAACTAGAGTGCATAGAACACAAACTCTGTGTTCGATGATGATCTGGTTGGGAAAAGTGTATGCAATCTAGTTTTTCCAATGAACCAGGTAAAAAAATAGAACAAAGCAATGAAATATACGAAGCTCTTGGTCATTTGTAGGTGGAGGCTAAGTTGCTGAAGATTTAAAAAATTCTATAGAGATTGAAAAAAAAAACTCCAATTGTTTAGACTGATTAGGTGATAGTCCTTTGATCAATCACTCTAGTCCATTGACTAGTCGATCAAATCTCTGTGTAAAATCCTTAAGTGACCGAGCAGGCGATACACAAACAAATAAAATCTTGTCATTTTTAATCGCATGACAATATTGCATTCCTACTTCTTTGAACAGATAATAGTGTCTTCTTTCCCAAAACATATTTTTGAGAAGTAAACCTTTTTTGTATAAATTACGGCCAAAAACTAGAGCAAAACAAGAGAATATATATTTATCTTTGAGAGTTATACACGAAAGAATGAGCAAGTCAGTTGTCTATGTAACTTACATGACTCGAAATGCCAAGTCGCAACCACAAAGAGTTTCAAATGAGTTATAAAAAAACAATGTATATCCTTTTAGCAAAACTATAAAGTAAAAGTATAGAAAATCGAAATTAGTATCGATAATAACGTTACAAGTGTTCCGTTAATCACCGAAGAAGCAGATTGTACGAGATTATCTGCTTTAAGTGAGTAAGCAGCTCCTGATCCATCTTTCACTTTGATGCTTGAAGAACCTGAGAGAGAAGAAAAAAACATATTTGTTTGATTTCTTCTTTTCAGCTAGTTTAGTTTTCAGGTTCTAGATACTTACAGTTGTGGTCTACCCATCCAATGACCTCATTATCCAGATCGTATACTACTAACTTGTTCGAAAGCACCAAATCTACATATGAAGAAAACCCAATTTGAGGACTGATACACATGGGAGACCATAAAAACACAGATGATTTTAAAGATGAGAAATATCAGATAGTAAGATTTGAAATTTACCGCCCAAAAGGATTACATCGGATCCGTCCTGCGTCGTCATTCCACCAGATTGCCAACCAAAGCAGTACATGTCTTCCTGTAAGAAATGGAAAAGCTCAATTTGTGGACGAGACAGACAAAAATGTATACAAGAGGAAGGGACTCTCTGAATATTCGGTCTGATACAAACACATCAAAGTAGAAATTGACTTACACGAAGTGAGAAAAGATAATCTTGCGGGTGAACAGTCAGTTTGAGTGAGTCCTCGAAATGAAGATTGACTACCGGAAATGCTTTATCTGTGCTGCAGGTACAATAAAGAATATTATTAGCACATCCTTGGCCAAAGCATCTTATAGATCTTCTTGTTTCTACACATGCAATTTGAGTATCTGTGATGAATGTTTTACTTAAAAGCAAATATATATAACATTGTTGGTGTCAAAAATGGTTGAGACAAAAAGTGTAGAAACACAAAGCAAGTCATCTTACTTTGAAGTGAAACTGAAGCACGCAAAAGTCTCCTGTACCATGTGCAGTTTCACCGGTTGTCTAGTAGTAATCTATTATTATATTTACACAGATCATCAGTCAGGGTTGTGACGACTAAAAACTAGAAACAAATTAAAGAGTGTAAAAGAGTTTTCACCTTTTTAAGTAGGGAGTTGTAGAGATTCGCAGGTAAGTAAGCTAAAGTTGTACCACTGTCAATAATGGTTCCTCCATTTCCGCCAAAACTAGCAATGCTTGGTGGGAGATCAACAGGATCGCCATCTACATCTATTCCCTTTAAAATGACGTTGTAATGTACCCTAAACAAACAACATTTTTGGATAAAGTTGTTGTTATACATAATAACCACAAGCTTAAATGCCTTAAAAGAAAGAAGAATTCTACATTCAAAGATGGTGTCTCTCACTTACTGATTAGGAACCAAAGGAGTTGTTTTCACAACTGGAGACTCAACTTCCCCAACAGCAAAGATCCCACCTCCATTAACATTGTCTAGGCAATGTGCAAAAACCCTCTTCACACTTCCCGCGGCAGCGAGTTGTGAAATGATAGAGGTGTTTGCTTGTCCAAATCCCATAATGCCATCAACGGCTGAGTCAGTCTGCCCAAGTTGCCCTGATTGGTTGCTTCCACACCCGAAGACAACTTCTTGAGCAAGAGGTGCGGTTCTAAGGTTACCAGTGACTTGATCGAGAGTAATGTTATCCTTGACGAAATCACCGTCACTGGTGCTTCCATCTCCATAGACGACATGGTAACTACAGGGCTTCTTCTCGGGTTCGCAAGTGTCTGATTGCGAAATCAAGGAGCAGAAATCGTCGTCGCACCAAACTTTCTTGGAAGTGGAGGAAGCTTTTGAGTCGTACAACGACAGAGGTATCTGCATTGCATTGCAAAACAAACCAGCTGAGAATGAGAATGAGAATGATCTGAAAAAAAAAAGTTTGAAAAAAAAAACATTACACCGAGATCAGTTTTGACAGGACATTTGGAACAAGGAGCACAGTTGACCCAAAGTATATCACTTCCCGTATCAACTTGAACATGATAGTACTTTGGTGGTGATCCTAGCTGGATCTTCGTGAAGTATAAACTGCATATGAATATGATCCAACCCAAAATGTAAGATTGAATCTAAAGATCACATTCAACTCTAGCTTTTCAAAGATGTACGTAGAAATAGTGTGAGAACCCGATCGAGTCAGCTCGGCTATCACCGCCGAGAGGGAGATCGACGTTGGCGAGCATCCGAGCGTGACGGAAGGTGTCGTGAGATTTGAGCTCCGATAACTGTTTATCTTTTCCTGCGAACTTATGCGTCACATTGAACACGAAACTGCCGGAAGCAAACTGGATCACCATCGTTAAAACGGCCGCTATGATGCGTAAACTTAGACTCAGATCCATCGCCACCACCATTACCCTCTTTGATGTAAACCTCAGAGATTTAAATCGATATCAAATCCGAAAGAAAAATACAACAATATTCAATTCAAGAAATTTTCAAATTTTGTATTTTTTTTTTCTTTCTTTCTGAAAAATGTATTTTTGTTGATTTGGTATCTAATAGATTAAAATTGAATATGAAACATAAAGTAAAGGGAAGCAAGAGAGGAAGGGAGGGAGGGGGAACATGGGAACGAGATGGGAGGGAAACGCAAGCGAAAGCCACGCCTTTCCAACGGTGACACCCTTTTTTAAATAATACTATTTTCTTTTAAAAAAATGATTAAGAAAATAACGGAATTAACTTTTAAAATTAGTAATAGTAAGAATTGCTTAAATTCCTTCGCTTTTCTTGTTTCTCTCAATTCCAGCAAGAATCTCTTCATTCCTTCGCTTTTCTTTGTGGATCAAAACGTTTTCCTCGTTTTCTCAACAACATTTTTGTTTTCAACAATACAAAAACTCTTTAACTTATGACGAAATCAAAGGTAAAAAACCTTTTTATTTATGTCAACACTCAACAACATATGTTATCTGAACTCGTGTACTCCGTATAGAACATGTATGTCATATAGTATTTGTCTTGGAACATGTGAGTTTGTGAAAACATTAAAAGACCTTTTGCATTTTTGAAATTTCTTCAAATAGACTGAACAACTGGTCATTCCACCGGTGTACAATATCTCCACCAACTACGAGTAATTTTAAATCTACTTCGATTTGCCAAAAAATAATTCTATATTTTATTACCAAATTAAAACCTTAAATTTTTGCATGTAGAATGGATAAATTCGTTCAAATATTTTTAAGTCTCATTATTCTGTCGAAATCCTTTTATTTACTATACATCCACTTGAAAAAATATTGAATATCCTCTAAAAGCCATATATTTTGCCGGATCTCTAAATTTTGTGTCAACTTGTAAACCTTAGTTTATAATATTTTAACCTTGATTTAGACTAATATATTTTAAGATTAATCATATTTTTAAACGGTGGACACCAACTGTTTGAACCGAATTTGGTCGGATATCGATAATAGAGACAAAATTCGTGGTGGGTTAGTTCAAAGGTGTTTTATTAGATCGGTGAAATGTTCGATTATAAATAAGGAAAGTTTGATCGGAAAGTAAGCCGGTGTTCGGAACGCTGGCGAGGAAAGTACAAATCAACAAGAAAATAAAAGAGCAAAACTTTAATTCTAGCCCCAAGCGTGTATGTGTACGTTCAGATCCACCTCTTGCTCCTTTCTTTTCTTATATAGGTGCTCCTTTCTCACCCTATTTTAGGTCGGTTCGCCCTAATTGGCTTATTATGGCTAGGCCGAACGGTCAGACCGATCAATCTCTTTTTGGGCCAATCTGATGCAATTATGTGGCGCCAAATAAAAAGATGAGCCGTAGTGGTTATTTGGTCGGGAGCCGTAGTGGTTATTTGGTCGGGAGCCGCCAACTCAAACTGGCGTTTTGGACCGGTTTAACGGGCCGAGTCTCCTATTTTTCCTACTATTTATCTTATCAATTTTAATTTATCAAACCATAAAAATTAGATAGTATAAAATCATATAGTATAAAAATTTAAGCGATAAGAAAGGCTCCAAAGCGTGCGTAGTGTGGATTATTATCTAGTTTTGTATAAATATGTTTGATAGACCATGGATTTTATCTACTTTTAGACATGATTAATAAGTGTTTTAATAACTAATTACTATTATATAGAGTCTATTTAGAGTATTTACAGGTTCATGTACTGGTGCGATCCTGATCAGGCTCAAACTTAAGGGATGGGATCCAATGAATGGGCTAGCAAATACACTGATCAAAGCTTGGCTGAATGGGCAGTTTCAAGGTCTCATTGGAATGATTTATGAAGTTCTGGATATAGAGAGAATGAGAACTCTTGATAAAGCCTTGCAACAACTTGAAAGAGAAGAATTAAACCATCAGATCAAACCAGGAGTAGAGAAGCTGTACAAACCAGGAACAGAGAAGCTGATTAAACTAGGAGCAGAGAAGCTGATCATTGTTTCAGATAGAGCCGGTTAGGTGAGAAACAAAGAAGAGATCAAGAGCAATGCACCTGAACTCAAGCTGAGCTTTAGAGACCTCAATTATCTTCCTAATATGCATGAAAAACAAGGCAAACACGTCAGGAATGAGATGGATTGGGTTAGATTTGAAGTTGGCGAAATAATGCTTTTTCGGCCCATAAAGAGAATTGCAACCAGAAGCTTGATCCACTTTATCTCTTGCAAGAACAACAGGACGTGGAGGATCTAAAGAACATTAGGAGACACTTCAAGATCAAGTTCAAGTCGTGGCCAAGAAGAAACCAAAGAAGAACCAGCTTGTTGGTTAATTTCTTATTTGTAATTCAAAATCAATGTAAACCAAGTTTTAATAGGATTAGGATTAGACCAGGTAATAAACCAATTTCGAATTGGATTAGGATTATAATTAAACTACACCATTCTCGTTTAGGATTAGGGTATGTTAGTCGTTTCAATTTATCATTGTATGCAGCTGGGAAATCAATCAGTCAACGTTTTTTTATCATCTTCTTTGTTTTGAGTTTTCTCTAAATTCTACTGGTGTAATATCCAGCTTGGGTTCTCTGATTTGGTGTGTCATATCCAGCCCAGAAGCCTTGGAGTATCAGGAGGCGAGCCATCTCTCTTGTGTCCCACATCAATCCACACGCCTTGATACAGATCGAGTATTTGATTCTCTGTTTGCAAAGATTATCAAAGCGTTTACCCACCTACAAGAGATCCAGGGAGTTACAGCCTATCCAGGGCCGTACTAGGTACGTTCTGGAGAAATATGGTGATTTTGGAGCCTTTTGAGGTGCAAAACTGCACAGACGCGTCAGATGTCTAGCTATGGATGGAGACCTTCTTACCGTTAGATTGCGCCCATAGTTTGACACAAGATAGAGCTTTGAGTTAGATTTCTAATGCCACCGGTTTGAGGTCGATCAGGATCTTATAGCAGACGTTATTCCCGTTTTACTGAAGAGCGGTCAGTCTGCCTCGCGAGAGGAAGCTGTCGAGGAGATGAAGGAGTGTCTATCAACGGTGAACCCTTGACATCGGTCGACGGTGATACCAGAATATGGTCTTAGCATATTTTATGACCGACTGAAGCCCAGAAGTAACCACAAATTACCAGAACACCCTTGGACGACCTAAAACCCTGTTTATGTGTTTTCTAAGCCATTGTTGACGGCTAAGCTTTATTTTATTCATAGTTCTAGGTTAGGAGAGAATATAGGAACTACTTCATAGTCCTCATGGAACTCCATTGGTTTTGGTTTTATTAATATTTTATGTTGATTTATGTGACAAACTTCATGCTTGAATAAATTCACCTGTTAGGTTTAGGGTTCAAATAGGTTATGAGGGCTTAGCCGCAAATATATAATTTCTAGGCTGTGATATTCATCAATAGGATGTTCTTACTGCTTGTGTTCTAGAGTCGCGAACTAGAACCCTGATTTTAGAATCATTAGGCACAAGTGATAGCTTGGTCTTTTCTCTAAATATATCCTCATTGAACTAGGATTGCTAGAAACAAGTGATCACTTTATCAATCCGCGCGCAAATCTTGCTAGAAGCGTGTCGATCGATATTCCAATAGAATAATCGATCGATGTCGTGAAAGGTGTATCGATCGATATTCTAGAATCATCGATCGACACTTTCTAATTGATCGACAAACGATAGTTGAGATCATTAGATCTAGCCAATAGAAAAATCTAGAAAGCGAGAGCCGATCGATTTGTTCTTAACTGTTGAGCTCTATAATATCTTGCATACAACAATTAGTCTCTATATTATTATAATCCTGATCACCTGAATAAAAAATCTAGATCTAGCAAACCCTCCTTCCATCAAACTCCATCTATCTACTGAACAACTACGTTGTTTATCCTATTTGTTTTATTTACTGCTTTCCTATTTATTTGCCTAGCTTAATCATAAACTGTTTATATCTATTGTGTGCCCTAGCTCTCTGTGGACTCAATCCCTAAATACTACAATTGAACCTCTTATTTGAGAGAGTAAAGTCACTCCTGAGGGTAATTTGAGTGATATCAATGTTTCCTAATGACAAACCTATTAAAACTTAAATTTGACCCTTAATTCTAATCGATAACCCTATTTAAATAAAGATTAGACCTAGACCCGCGCGACCGCGTGGATATTAATTTTTTGTTTTATTTTTTTGTTTGTACCAAAATAATGCATTTGTAAAAGTTAGTCGTATTACATTGATTATTTTTTCTGTGTTCATAATCTATTGTATCACTCATATTTAGTATCATATAAACAAATCAAACATGTATATATAATGAGATTTATTTATACGATATATAGAAAACAATTTTTTTTCGAATTAAGAAAATATCAGATCTCAAGAAGAATGAGTTAGTATAGTATACAAAAATTGATAAATTAGTTATAGCATTTCTAAGAAAAGATTATAATTTAAATTTTGAAAAACAAAATTAATATATATATACATTTAGATTACAATTTGAACAATAATAAAATGACTTAGGAGCTTAATTTTGTATTAAGATACATATTAGTTTGGGTAATCTTTAATGGTTCAAGGCCCAAAATTTTAAAGCTCGTGTCTAATTCGAGCATTAAAATACCTGAAAATCTAATATTAAAAAGATTTTCCGAATCTAATGGTAAAAATATTACTAAATTTAATATTACATAGGAGTTTAGAAATTATGATAGATATCCAAAACACTTTACTGAATTGAAATCATAAGAAATAGAAAACTATCAGTTTGTATGTGTTAAACAAATATTTAACATATAACAAACTATTTTGGGCTTATATTTTATAAAAAGAAAGTTATTGCTGGGATACAAATTACTCAAAAAATCTTGAATTTGCTGTTGACTCTTCCGCTAGTCAAGGGATGAAGAATTGATTTGGAAAAAATTCATAGATAATATATTATCTAACCTATACTAAAAGAAGGATATATTGATTAGAGAGGACGTCCATGTCGGACGATAAAATCTACCAATCAGGAATCACTTTCATGCCATGTCACTTAATTACTGTGTCCAATTGAACTGGACGAAAATACGTGGAATTACCGACTCTTCACCTTCATCGTCTCCATAATTGTTATCATTCTGCCGTCTGTAGTTAACTCCATCTCCACCTTTTTACATTTAATTCCCTTTATTAATCTTTGCAACACCAAAGACGTTCACAATCCGACTCCACTCCTTACTCTCTTTAAATAAACTTTTTCGCCCAAACATAGCTTCAACGACACCAAACAATGGCTATGAAATCTGAGAACCCCGACGGCAAGGCTCTGCTGACTAGAAGAAGCTGCTTCTTTGTTTTCTCTCTTTAGTGATGAACCTCATAGTCGTATATTCAGATAGATGTACTCAAGATGATGTTCCAAGTGATGAGAACCTCTCTGAAGAAGACGAGTCCAAGTTGCCATTGCAGTTAGCTATTGTGGGTAGGCCTAACGTTGGGAAATCAACATTGCTCAATGCATTGTTGGAAGAAGAGCGTGTGTTGGTGGGTCCAGAAGCTGGTCTCACTAGAGATGCTGTGAGAGTTCAGTACGAGTTTCAGGGCAGGACCGTCTATATGGTACATTTACAGATTCTCATTAGCTGGACATGCCTCACTAATTCACTTCGTTTGATGTTTATATTGGATGTTTGTTAAGGTTGACACTGCTGGTTGGTTAGAGAGAACAGAGCGAGACAAAGGACCAGCGTCTTTAAGTATCATGCAGTCAAGAAAGAGTCTGATGCGTGCACATATTGTCGCTTTAGTTCTCGATGCTGAAGAGGTTCTGTCATATTCAAACATAGTTGCCTTCTTTCTGTTGCAAAACTAAAGCGATGACATGTTTTTTGTTCCAGATCATAAAATCTCAACGCAGTATGACACATTCAGAAGTAGTTATAGCTAGACGGGATGTAGAAGAAGGACGTGGTTTAGTCGTTATCGTTAACAAAATGGATTGTCTAAGAGGGAAACAAAACTCTGAGATGTACAAGAAAATCAAAGAAGCTGTTCCCATTGAAGTTCAGGCAGTTATTCCACAGGTTATCTGATCTGTCATTACTCCTTAGTAATAATTGAAAGAAAGAAACCGATCTTTTGTGAACTCTTGAGGTTCTTGAGCGATGAGAAACATAATGTTTTGGTTACAGACAGGAATCCCTGTTGTGTTCACCTATGCATTAGAGGGAAGAGGACGTTTACAAGTAATGAACGTTTACAAGTAATGAACGAAGTCATTGGCACATACACGAGATGGTGCTCTAGACTTTCACTGGACGCCTCAACCGCTGGTTAATTAAGGATGATGGAATCACAAAGATATTATATCAATCATTAATATCCTGTTAAATAATTGTAACTTACATATCCCATAGAAATTCATAGTCTATTAACATTAAAAATGAAAAACTCGAGTTTGAACTAATATGTGAAATCATATTTACCTTCCCCAATACTAAGGTTGGGTACTTTATCCGATATCCAAAACCGCATTCGAATTCGATCCAAAACTCGAATGGATATTGAGTTAGGAGAGATTAGATATCCAAACCCAAAAGAATAATATCCGAACCCGAATGGATATCCAAAGATTATCAAAGATATATATATATATATATATATATATATTTAACCTTATATTTTTAGTTTATTTCTTTTATTTTATTCAAAATAATTATATTAATGCTACATATAAGCTTATATCAGATAATATATATAATTATGGATTGTTATTCACTTTAAAAACATGTCAAGCTTTGTTTTGTGCATTAACAAAAATTGTATCCAAAATTTCAATTATAATAACCAAATTAGTGTCTTTTTAAAAGAAAATTATCTTCAAAATTATTAATCATTTATTCTATTAAACTTTTAAAACCCCAGTTTAGTTAAAGGTATATTTTTAAATACTAAAAACCTTGAGCAATGAATATTTTCTTTTAAAAAATCTAAATATCCAAACCCGATCCAAAATAACAGAATCTGAACTAAAAAACCCAAACCAGATCCAAAGAATAAAAATAACCGAACGGATTTTATATTTCTATACCGAAATACTCAAAAATTCAAAATATCTGATCCGAACCCGAACGGATAGCAAAACATCCACCCTTACCCAATACCATTAGATGAATATATAAAAATATACAACAAAGAAAAATTAACTAATCTTAAATACTCAAAGTGTTAAAGACAACAAATTAACAAACACACATATTTTCAGCTTAAGAGAACAAACTTAAATTAAAAGAAAATAAAGTACAAAAATTTTTAAAATAAATTTTATCACTTCAATGTAACTAAAAACAATTTTCAGTTACTTAATAATCAATTCAACTAATAAAATTCAAAAACTAAACATTATTCATATTAGTTTATTGGTGAACTATTTCAAAATTATAAAAATTAAAACATTTTTGATAAAGAAAACGTAACAAAGGAAATAAAACCGTCTTCCTCTCCCCAACAGTCCATTTCATGTTCGGTAGCCTTCATACTAGAGTTTTAGGCAAATGAACAAATAAATAATTACAAGATGATAATCCACGCTTTGTGCGGAATAATATATATGTTTTAAATATGTTGTATTTAAATATTATAAACAATTCATATTTTGTTATTAATCACTTTTTTTACAATTGATTAGGGATAGCATTCGGGCATCATTTGGTTCGGTTAGGTACTGTTTGGATCTTTGCGGGTTTAGTTCAAATTTTTGCATGTTCGGTTTAGGTTTAGGTTAGAATAACTCATTTATTTTTATTTTTAAAGTAAAGTTCATATATACTTTAAATTTCTAAAAATCTAAAAATAAAAATAATATATAGCATATAAATTTGAATAAAATATGTTAAAATATTTAGACTTGACATAAAAATTAGTTTAGCTTAAATATTTGTATAGAAAATCAAGTGATATTTTCAGTATTTTTGGTATTTTGTGTAAGTTTATCTATTTTAAACATATAGTTTTAACTATTTTTTATATTTTTAAGTATTTTGGACAATTTAAAAACATCTTATGTATTTTGTATATTCTTTTAGATATTAAAATTGAAAATAATTTAATATATTTAAGTATATAAATTTGGTTCAAATAAACTCAGATACCTGAAATATTTCGGTTCAGATCGGGTTTAGATACCAGAATTTTTGGATTGGATTTGGTTCGGTTATTTGGATTCTGAATTTTACGCAACCTTATACTTTTTGTTGTAACATAATTTTAAACGAAACTGATGATGGTTCATATTTATTTTGAGTATGCAACAATTTTTAAACCAAAACATTTTATACTCTGTATGTGGTCTATTTAGTTAATCATTATTGTTCAAGACCCATTAAAAACGATGAGCTGAACTAAAAAAATGTTACCAATAATCATAAATTTTTAAATGTGAGACTTTTAACTATTTTTAATAATTTATAGTCGTTTTAAAAAATTTGAATTATAACATATAGGAAAAAATATAATTTTTAATTATATATTTAATGTAATATATAAAATTTTATTATATATTTATTATATAAAATTAAACAAAATAAATAGAGGATAAGAAATTGCTATGAAATATTTATTATTTATAATCATTAATTATGATATATATATATATTATCATATTAGGTAATTTCATAGTTTTTGCTTAAGGAAAGAATGGTACTCTACTAATTAATTTAATAGTTAGTTTAAAAAAACATAATATATGTGTAAATGGACCAATCTGTTTTTTTTTTTTAACAATTCTGAGAATAATTCTCATATATGATACGTGGTCACCAAAAAATGTTGTAATACTTCATAATTAATATATAGGAAATTATATTACATTTAAATACTCAAACAAAAAAATACATCAAAATTTATTTAAAATATGCAAAAAACCGGACGTAGCCCGGAAAAGGTCTCTAGTTTACATAAATATAATAGATAGCGATAATTTAGGCTATAGTTTCTATATTTTATAGGTATAATAAATATTCTGACATTGATTATAGGTTTGGATAGACTAATAAAAGATATCATGTTTTGATTCTGAACTTATTGATTTGGTTTGTTTAGAAAGATTAAAAAATCGATTTGTATAGATGATTTGATTTCGTTCATAAAGAAACAAATATGTATCTATCCCGGTTATAGGTTACAATAATACGATACCAATTAGAACGTGATTGAACATTGGAATTGTGGAGGAATAGTTATTAATATATGTATGATAGCAATGAAGACTCGAAGTCATGATTTTTGTTTTAAAAAACTAAAGTTATGTTCCATTGGTCTGTTTACAGGTTCATGAGCTATTGGTGCTCATAGGTGTTGAAGAAAGCTGTAGGTTTTAGTTTGGGACAAGTGCCAATTTCGACCCCAACAATTTAGGTCGTGCCAAATACGGCCCGAACAATTAATCAGTGCCAAATACGATCTTAATTCAATTATAATTCGAAAAAACTACCTAAACTTCTTAAAATATACTTAAACTACATTGACTCTAACATAAGTTAGTCAATAGTTAACAAGATAAAATGACATCGTTTTGATATACGAAGAAAAGTGCCAGTTTTGACCCCAACACTTTTAGTCATGCCAAATAGGACCCAAACAAATGGTCAGTGCCAAAACCGACCTCAACTTAATTATAATTTAAGAAAAACTACCTGAACTTCTTAAAACGTGCATAAATCTACAATGACTCTAACATAAGTTAGTCAACCGTTAACAAGATAAGACAACGTCGTTTTGATATATATATATATATATATATATATCTATTTTTTCAAAAAGTATATATTCATTCCGAAACTCAAACCGTGCTGTGATACCCTTTCAAATGGGCACACTAACAACTAGATAAAAGTAACTTTTTAAATAATATTACAAATTTGAAATTATATAAACTACTATTATTCTTCATCTTATCCAATTTAAAATTTTGGTGACAATTTTTTCTGATTTATATAAATACATTAACATGTTTTTTATTTATCATATCTTTAATAAACTTATATCTTACTAAAATATAAATAATAAAATATTTATTATTATACGATCTTAAATATGCTTAAAACTTTGAATTTATTTACACACATTTTTCTTATATAAATTATTTTAAATTTTTAAACTTAAGTGGAAATTTTTTTATTTTTCAAAGTTAATATTATATATTTTGATATTTTGTTCAAAAATGTTAAGAGGCCTTTTACCTTTCTTTCACTAAAGTATGTTGAACAAAATATTAGACATATTAAACAATAAATAAAATGGGTTTTTGCCAAAACTAACCCACAACTTGATTTTAACCCCAAACCTATACCCAAACTTGAATCAAATGCAAAACTAACCTAAAAGCCTAGTGAAATTACAGCTCAGCCCCTTGTGACCAAACAAAAAAAACAGAAGCCATTTTTACGAATATAGCCCCAGTAAATCGTCTGAGTCATCTGAGATGTTGGAAGTCGTCTGGACAACTGAAGTGTAAGTCGTCTGGTACCAATTTATTTTAAAAATAATTTATAAATCTTGTAAAAAAATATTTTGATGCGTGAAAAATAAAAATCAAGTAATTATAAACAGTTTTAAGTGATATAAATTAATATATGATAAAATTGATTTGTTTTGAAGATAGATGAGTGGAAGTAGTGAATCATGAAATACTTTGGTTTAGGAGTTTGGCAAACATATGTTGTAGTATTGTATGTATTGTTAGGGTTAGATTTTGGAAAACTGAAATGTTTTTTTCAAAAATTAGTTTTCACCTATATGTGTTTATTTCTGTGTATAGTAAACACCTTTCAAGTTTGATTTGATTTTATGAAGTGTTTAATTAGATAATTAAGTTTAGGGGTTATGTTTAGGGTGTGGACGACTTATATTTCAGTCGTCTGTTGAATAATTTACTCGGACGACGTATATTTCAGTCGTCCACATTGTACCGAACCTTTAATTTTACCAATGTACGTATTAACCTAACCGGATCATTTACCGGACATATAAAAGCTAGTTTAGGGGTTATGTTTAGGGTCTAGACGACTTACATTTCAGTCGTCTGGTGAAGAAATTAAAACAGACGACTTACATGTAAGTCGTCCAAATATTCCCGCCTAAAATTTTTTAAAAAAATTATTTTCCCGCTTAAATAATTTAAACCAGACGACTTACTTGTAAGTCATCTGGAAAGTCTTCTATTTTAGTTTCCCGCTAAAAATATTTAATTTCCCGCTAAAAATATTAAACTCTTCTGGAGGACTTACATGTAAGTCGTTTGTTTTAATTTCTTCACCAGACGACTGAAATATAAGTCGTCCAGAAAGTCGTCTGAGTCAAAAATATTTAACCTAATTGAACTTTTTGTCTCCCTATATAAAGAAAAATTTATACATTCAAATGGCTGCAACAAAAATGTAATGTTCATCATTCTAAAACTTTCCAACCTCTCTCTAATCTCTTTGACTTGAAAACACCAAACTTTATATGAATTTTTTAGTTTTGTCTCATGTATTTCTTAATAATCTATCTCTTTTGCAGGTTTTTAATCAAATGGTACTCATCTTCCACTAATTTAAAGGTAGATCTATTAATTTTAGATATGTATTTTTGTGTGTTCTATAAATGTAGATTTATCTAATCTTCCACTCATTTTCTCAATTTTTAAGTCATTTGAACGTTTTTGGATATGCAGGTTTTTCAGATCTCGATTTGATATGCAGGTTTTTCAGATCTGGAAGACTTCTGGGACGACTTACCTGTTAGTCGTCTGGAAGTCGTCTGGACTTCTTGGAAGTCTTCTGACAAAGTCGTCTGGACTTCCAGGAAGTCGTCTGGACTTCCAGGAAGTCGTTTGGACTTCCAGGAAGTCGTTTGGACTTCCAGGAAGTCGTCTGGACTTCATGGAAGTCTTCTGACAAAGTCTCCCTTTCATAATAGATCTGAGCGTTTTGGTAAGTTCTTATGTCTGATTTTTCTTCATTTGGTAACTTCTTGTTGTATAAAGTTCTTACTTTTTTCCCAAACTAAAACTCTCCAAACCCACTCTAATCTCTTTGACTTGAAAACACCAAACTTTATATGAATTTTTCAGTTTTGTCTCATGTCTTTCTTACTAATCTATCTTTTTTCAGGTTTTTAATTAGATGGTACTCATCTTCCACTAATTTAAAGGTAGATCTATTATTTTTAGATATGTATTTTTGTGTGTTCTGTATAGGTAGATTTATCTAATTTTCCACTCATTTTTTCTGTTTTTAAGCCATTTGAACGTTTTTGGATATGCAGGTTTTTCAGATCTGGATTTAATATGCACGTTTTTCAGATCTGGAAGACTTCTAGGACGACTTATGTAAGACCCGATCCTGGATTCCTCAATCCAACCAGACCGCGGCCTCACTAAACAACACAACCAGTTCCATCTTTCATATTCAAGTTCAAGTGTTAAATAATTCTAAGTCTTTTTCAGAGTTTTGGAGGTTCCAACATTCACACTTAAACAATCAAGCAACAACTAGTGCAAATAGATATTTCATAGATATTAACCAAGGTTCATACATCATTCATCATCCTAATAAATAGAATACACACTAGAATCGCATAAGTTCACAAGTTGCACAATAGGCTACAATAATCACACAATTTTCAGAATCAACCCAATCACCACACATCTTCCCATGGCCGCGGTCCTCATGGTGCTTTTCCCTTACCACGGTCCATTTCTGGTCCTGGATCCAACACAAACAAACACACAATCGCAAGGTTAGATTACAAAACAAGAATCAATCACATTGCATGGTCGGATCCAATCTAATCAAGAACCATCATCAAAAATGTCAAATCTGACCCCTCTAAAAAGAGATCCAAATACCAAATAAAATTCATGAAAACTCATGATAATTCAGAAGAAAAATATTCCCATAATCAGATTCAAAAGAATCGGCTCAGATCATAGTGATCTCGGCCATGAACAGCCCACACAAGAGCAAGGGACTTTCATGGGAATTTGATCAGGCCAAGGCCTTAAGATCAATGGGTCCTTCCCTGTACATCATAAAACAATCCATAGCACAACATATATAAAGAAACAGAGTAGAAGAAGTCAGAGTAAGGAGTGGCCAATCGATCCAAACCGGCCAGGCTCACACGGCCATCATCCGCGGCCTTGTCCGGTTACTCTTGGCCACACCTCTCACCTTAGGAGTTCGGTCTCCAGGGGCGACTTCCTTCTCTTTCTCCTTTGCCTTCTCCTTGTCTTTCTGTCTCAAATCCATTCTCTTGATCACACGCCCAAACACACCAGGAACACTCAAGAGCAATCTCTTGGATCAAATCGGCCAATCCAAGGTTTGTGTCTCTCTTTCTCTCTTGAATTTTCTCTGTGTTTCTCTCTGTGTCAAGTTGAGTAAAAATCGACCAGAATGGCAGAAATGAGAGGGAGAAGACGATTTAAACTGTCCCCAACCGCCTGGGCGAACAGTTACCAACCAATCACATCCCTTCTTCCCAAAACCGTCCCATAACCGCCCCATAACCGCCCATTGGCGGTTTCTCCCCTTTTCTTTCTTTGGAAAATCGATCACTGAGCCTCAGCTCACACTCTGGAAGCTTGCCCACTCCCTGTCCCAAGCCTAAGACCCACTTGGTCGAACCGTCCTGCACCCGGACCATCGGCTCGCCCAGTAACCGTCCCGGACTCGCCCACACTGATCCGAACCAAAACGCACCGTTCACCGGATGGAGCTGACCTCCAGCTGTTCCCAGCTGAGTGAGCTAGTCCACCAGCTCCTGTGAGCTGGACAGATCATGGTGAACTGAATACCAGCTGAACCGAGCTGATTGAACTCAAACCAACACTCGTCCAGCTGCCTAAACACTCACCCAGCTCCTTTACCCTTGTTTCCATCATATCCTGGTTAAGTCTCAGCTGACTGATGCCCTTAACCTTCATTCAGGGCCATGATACGCTTGTCTCAAGGTCTAATGACCTGTCTGGTGCGTCTTCCCGCACCATGGCCCGTCCGGCCGATCCTATCTAGGATCGGGGACATGACAAGTCTCCCCCACTAACTTGGGATTCGTCCTCGAATCCATGTTAAGTGTTTCATCAGGAAGAAATTGTTTGTACCAATCCGGATACATACTTTTCATTTTTGCTTCCGTTTCCCAAGTGATGAGGTCTTTACCATTGTAATCCCACACCACTTTGATCATGGGAACTGTCTTCTTTCTCATAGCTTTCTCTGACCGATCCACAATCCGAACCGGCAAAGTTTCCAAAGTCAAGTTCTTACCAAGGTCAGCAGGAACCTCAGGCAAGACAATGTCTTGTTCAGACAAGCATTTTCGGAGTTGGGATACATGGAACACATTGTGGTATGCATCCATTGCTGATGGCAAGTCCAACTTGTATGCCAGTGCACCCACTCTCTCTATGATTCTGAAGGGACCCAAGTACCTAGGATCCAGTTTCTTTCGTCCAGAAACCCTGGTCCTACCCTTAAAGGTAATCATCTTGAGATACACCAGGTCATTGACCTCAAACTCAAGATGTTTTCTACGCTTGTCTGCATAGCTCTTTTGGCGGTCCTGCGCCTCTTTCATCTTCTCTTTGACCATCCTGATTTTCTCAGTGGTCTGTTCTACAATCTCAGGACCCAACATGCTACGCTCCCCCACTTGGGTCCAGCATAGGGGTGTCCTGCACGGCCTACCATACAAAGCCTCATATGGCGACATACCAATGCTTGTATGGAAGCTGTTGTTGTAAGCAAACTCCACTAAGGGTAAGTGTTTTTCCCAAGACTCTCCCCAGTCTAACACACACGCCCTTAGCATATCCTCCAAGGTTTGGATTGTCCTTTCAGACTGCCCGTCTGTTTGAGGATGATAAGATGTGCTCATATTCACTCTGGTTCCCAAGGCCTTTTGGAAAGCCTGCCAGAAATAAGATGTAAATCTTGGATCCCTATCCGAGACAATGCTTGCTGGAACACCATGCAACCTCACTATCTCGTCTATGTACACTTGCACAATCCTGTCGACCCCATCCCCTTTCTTGATGGGCAGGAAATGAGCCGACTTGGTCAGCCGATCAACCACAACCCATACCGCATCTTTCTTATTCCTGGTTGTGGGAAACCCAGTCACAAAATCCATTGTGATGTGATCCCATTTCCATTCTGGTATGGGTAGGTTCTGGAGTAGACCACTGGGAACCTGATGTTCTGCCTTCACCAGTTGACAAGTGGGACACTTAGCCACCCACTCTGCAACATCAGATTTCATCCTCACCCAATGGTAGTACCTTTTCAGATCCCTATACATCTTGTTCAGTCCAGGATGAACTGAAAACTTAGACTTATGAGCCTGTCTCATAATCTCTTCTTTGAGTTCCTTATCATTAGGAACACTGACCCTCCCATTGACCAAGATGGTACCATTCTCAGTTGTCTGGTACTCAGTCTTGTCATTGGCGGCTACCTTCTTTAGGTTTTCATCCAGGCCCTGTGCTTGTCTGATCCTGGTCAGGAGATCGGCCTGGTTCACTGCCTCCAACCCCAATGGCTCTTCTGAACCAACCAAGGTGTTGAGGTTCAAGGACCTGATCATCCCTTCCAGTTCATCCGCCTCCCTCTCAGATGACACTTCAGCCCTTCTGCGGCTCAAAGCATCAGCCACTAGGTTAGCTTTCCCAGGATGATAAGCTATGTCCAGATCATAATCTGCAACAAACTCCATCCATCGCCTCTGCCTTAAGTTTAACTCAGGCTGAGTGAATATGTACTTCAAGCTCTTATGGTCTGTGAGTATTTGCACCTTGGCACCATAAAGATATGATCTCCATATCTTTAATGCAAATACTACAGCAGCCATCTCCAAATCATGAGTCGGATAGTTACCCTCATGCTTCCTTAACTGTCTGGAAGCATAGGCTATCACCTTCCCATGTTGTGTCAAAACACAACCAAGACCAGTTATGGATGCATCCGTATACACCACATAAGGCTGATCAGCCTCAGGCAACACCAGGACAGGTGCATTAGTCAACATGTTCTTGAGTGCTGCAAAACTTTCCTCACACTCCTCAGACCATGTGAACCTCACGTCCTTGCCTGTCAGCTTAGTCATAGGTTGAGCTATGCTCGAGAACCCCTTGACATATTTCCTATAATATCCAGCCAACCCCAAGAATCTTCTAACTTCCGTAGCATTCTTTGGCTGTGGCCATTCCTGAATACATTTGATCTTATCTTGATCCACTGAGACTCTTTTATCAGACACCACATGTCCAAGGAACCCAATGCTCTTCTGCCAGAAGCTACACTTGCTTAGCTTAGCAAAGAGCTTCTGTTCTCTCAGGCGGCCCAACACCGCCCTAAGGTGTCTTTCATGGTCCTCCTTTGTCTTGGAATACACGAGTATATCATCAATGAAGATGATCACAAACTCGTCCAAGTATTCCCTGAAGATGCCGTTCATCATCTTCATGAATGCAGCAGGTGCATTGGTCAGTCCGAACGGCATAACCACAAACTCATAGTGGCCATACCTGGTCCGGAACGCTGTCTTTCTCACATCATCTGGTGCAATGGGGATCTGATGATACCCAGAGGCCAGGTCAATCTTGGAGAACCACTTGGCTCCACGGAGTTGATCTAACAACTCATCAATCCTGGGTAAAGGGTACTTGTTCTTCACAGTCACCATGTTCAAACCCCTATAATCAATGCACAACCTAAAGCTACCATCCTTTTTCTTTACAAATAGGACTGGTGCTCCCCAAGGTGATACACTAGGGCGTATGAACCCCTTCTCAAGCAACTCCTCAAGTTGCTTCTTCAGCTCTGCCATCTCAGCTGGTGCCATTCTATATGGACTTTTTGATAATGGGGCCGTTCCAGGTTCCAATTCAATGATGAATGGGTCAGCCCTATCAGGGGGAATGCCTTGTAGTGCCCCAAACACATCCTGAAATTCCCGAACCAACGGTATACCCTCTGGGTCACAGGCCCCTACAACCTCATCAGTGTAAATGGTAGCCAAAAAGGCCTCACAACCATTTCCAAGCATCCGTTCTACTTGGACTGCTGAAACCACCAAACTACAAGAGGTTGGCTTGATTCCTTGGTACTTGATCGGGGGTCCAAACTCGTTCTCAAGTTGCACCCTTCCCCGGTGACAATCTAGAGTTGCCCGATACTTTCCCAACCAGTCCATGCCCAAGATCACTTCGTGATGCTTGAGGGGGACAACAATCAGATCTATAGGCATCGGCCTATCCAAGATCACCACAGGGATGTCCCTAACCAGACCGAGTGAGTTCATAACCTGCCCTCCGGCCGCACTCACTCGTTCAGGACCATCCCATGTTCCATACTGGAACAAACCTTTTCCTATCATACTTGGACTCACAAAACTATGTGTAGCTCCAGTATCAAATAATGTGTGTGTTTCCACACCACCAATACTTAAGGTCCCTACACAAGACCCATCAAAGTATATCTATCCATCCTAGATTCCATACCATGCAATTCTACTGGAATTGTAAAAGTAGTAGTCTAGAATGTTACCAGTGATCGCTTGGAAAGGCTGAGTCCCAACCACCTCCTTGGATAGCTCATACACACGAGGTGTTGAGGTCTGGCCTCTTCCCTGGACTGGCCTGCTAGCCTCCCCACGTCCCTTACTTTGGTTGCCTTGCAGCTTAGGGCAGTCCCTGCGGTAGTGGCCCTTCTGGCCGCAGTGGTGACAGGTCCTGGACTCACCCAACGGACTTGGACAATCCTTGGCTGAGTGATCCATCTTACCACATCGAGTACAGGCACCCATGGCCTTCCAGCACTCTCCACCGTGGTATCGTCCACACTTAGGGCACTCTGACCTACCACTTGAGGTTTTACCCTCCTCGGTCGAGTCCCTCTTCCTCTTCTTGTCACCACTCTGACCCGAGGATACCACCACACTCTTCATCTTCTGCTTACCCTCCTCGGTGAGGTTGGTCTCCAGCAAGGCCATCCTCTCAACCAACTCAGAAACCGTGTGGAACTTACAAACAGAACAGTAGGTTCGAAGTTCTACCCTTAGGCCTCGGATGAACCTTCGGACTTGAACCTTCTCATCCTCCAGTTCTCTTCCCACATACCTCCTGAGTCGGTTGAACTCTTCTTCATACTCACGAACAGTCCTCCGTCCCTGAGTCAAGTCCAGGAACTTGGACTCCAAACGATCCCACGCCTCAGCAGGAAAGTACTTATGGTTGAACTCAACCTCAAAGTCAGCAAAGTGCTCAATGGTACCATTGGTACGCTTGTCCAAAGCTAACCACCAGTTATGTGCATCTCCCTCCAGGAAGTGTACTGCTATGTCCTTCTGGTAATCCTCAGGGCATCGTGTGGACTTGAAGTTTCGAACCAACCTGGTTCTCCACTCGTCCGCCTCCATAGGATCAACACTTCCAGCAAAGTGTTTGGTTCCCAACTTGGAGATATGCTCCAGCACCTTCAGGTAGTCCATACCACGCACTGGCCTGACCGGTGGGTCTATCTCAATCACCTCAGCCACACGACCAGCACCAACATCAGCCACTCCAGCAGCAACCCGAACCGGGGGATTAGCCTGTCCCACGGACGAGTTCACCAATGGTGTGAAAGCCTGTGTCAAGGAGGCTATCTGAGCTCCCATGATCTGCATAGCCTCCACCAAGCCCCTTATGGTCGGCTCAATGACCTCCTCGGCACCAGTGACCCGAACATTGTTTGCATCAACATTATAGCCACTCCCAGCACCAACATTGGACGACCCAGTATCGTCTCCATGGACTTGCTCTTGCTGCTCGTCCACATTAGTTTCATTAACCTCAGTAGGAAGAGTTGGACCCACTGGAAGTCCGGTTGCATTGTCCACCTGCTCCACCAGAGCGGGTAGCACCGTGGTTGGAATGGTTCCAGCTGGTAACACCCCGGTCTGTTCAGCACCATCCTGCCCCACTGCTCCAGACACTCCAGTTGCCTCCTTTCCTTTCCGAGATTTGTACCTTCTTGTACCCTTAGGAGTTACAAACACAAACAAAAGGTTAGTCCAAAACTGAACACACAAACCTCAATCACTCTTAAGTTAATCAGTACAAAAGATTACTTAGAACCCAACTATCTCACCATGAGTCCAAACGGCCAAGTGTGTGGTGAACCAATAACCCCAACAAATCCTAGAATCAAGAATGCTCTGATACCAAATTGTAAGACCCGATCCTGGATTCCTCAATCCAACCAGACCGCGGCCTCACTAAACAACACAACCAGTTCCATCTTTCATATTCAAGTTCAAGTGTTAAATAATTCTAAGTCTTTTTCAGAGTTTTGGAGGTTCCAACATTCACACTTAAACAATCAAGCAACAACTAGTGCAAATAGATATTTCATAGATATTAACCAAGGTTCATACATCATTCATCATCCTAATAAATAGAATACACACTAGAATCGCATAAGTTCACAAGTTGCACAATAGGCTACAATAATCACACAATTTTCAGAATCAACCCAATCACCACACATCTTCCCATGGCCGCGGTCCTCATGGTGCTTTTCCCTTACCACGGTCTATTTCTGGTCCTGGATCCAACACAAACAAACACACAATCGCAAGGTTAGATTACAAAACAAGAATCAATCACATTGCATGGTCGGATCCAATCTAATCAAGAACCATCATCAAAAATGTCAAATCTGACCCCTCTAAAAAGAGATCCAAATACCAAATAAAATTCATGAAAACTCATGATAATTCAGAAGAAAAATATTCCCATAATCAGATTCAAAAGAATCGGCTCAGATCATAGTGATCTCGGCCATGAACAGCCCACACAAGAGCAAGGGACTTTCATGGGAATTTGATCAGGCCAAGGCCTTAAGATCAATGGGTCCTTCCCTGTACATCATAAAACAATCCATAGCACAACATATATAAAGAAACAGAGTAGAAGAAGTCAGAGTAAGGAGTGGCCAATCGATCCAAACCGGCCAGGCTCACACGGCCATCTGGACTTCCTCGAAGTCGTCTGGACTTCCTGGAAGTCGTCTGGACTTCCTAAAAGTCGTCTGGACTTCCTGTAAAGTCATCTGGAAGTCGTCTGAACTTCCTAAAAGTCTTCTGACAAAGTCATCTGAACTTCCTGGAAGTCGTCTGGACTTCTTAAAAGTCGTCTGGACTTCCTGGAAGTCTTCTGACAAATTTTTCTTCCATATCAAGTGGAGTCCAAGCTTGTCTTTGTAGAGGAATGATCTATAATAGTTTTGTTTGTGGTCTGTTTTGTGAATTGCATGTCTACTCTTTTAGTTGTGATTTTTTTGTAAAATCAGTAATAATGTTTTCCAAGATGTATTAAATGTGCTAACAATGTGTTTACACATTTACAAATCAATGAAATAATAGACTTTAGTAGCCTTTTTCTTATCTTTGGATCTCTCATATACAATAATAAACTCCAATGGCCTTTTTCTCATCTTAATAAACAAGAATGTTGGTAGCTTCATATTGATACAACATTTTAAGAAGCATTTTAACCCTTCTTCCAACTCATAACAATAGTCATCATTATTGTCTATAACAATAATACTTAAGAGATGGAAACAAACAATAGTAACTAGTCAAAGCATATCATATTTTTTATAAGTTTGCGTTGAAAAACTTAGTCAAATTTAGTAAAACTAAGGGAGAGAACATATTTTGTAAATATGAGTTTTATATATCTTGAAGTTACTTATCACTCTTAAAAATACAAGTTATTCAAAAACTAACGTAGCAGACTTAAAAACTAGCGGAGAAGACGCGGACAACTTCAATCTAAGTTGTCCAGACGACTAAACTATACGTCGTCTGGTCAACGCAGAGGTTATTTTTGCAATTGACTTTGAAATCTGTTATTTCGGACGACTGAAAAATAAGTCGTCTACTATTGTTTGGTTAAAAAAAACTCCAAAAAAGCTAGACGACATACATTTCAGTCGTCATAGGTTAGTTTTGCATTTGACTGGATTATTTCAGAAGTTTGACTTTTCTGGACGACTTACATTTCAGTGGACGACTGAATTATAAGTCGTATGTGTATAATTAAATCTTGAAGTTTTTTTTTTCAATTGCAAAACTAACCTATGACTACTTAATTGTAAGTCGTTTACTTTTAAAAAAATATTATTATTTTAATTTTCGCCAGACGACTGAAATGTAAGTCGTCTGGGGAAGTCAAACTTCTGAAATTATCCAGTCAAATGCAAAACTAACCTATGACGACTGAAATGTAAGTCGTCTAGGTTCTTTGGAAATTTTTTTGAAACCAAACAAAAACAGACGACTTAACTTTCAGTCGTCTCAGGTTACAGATTTCAAAGTCAATTGCAAAAATAACCTCTGCGTTGACCAAACGACTTCCAGGTAAGTCGTCTACAGCCAGACGACTTCCCAAGTAAGTCGTCTGACGAACAGATCTGGAAAAAAACTCGATGTCATACCTTAAATTGGTGAGATAAGTTCCTTAGCATACATAAGGCTTCTCCAAGCACACAGAATCACAAACGAAAGTAACCCATCCAGAATCGTTAGCTTCTATGACTCTATGAACCATAAAAAATTTATAATCAAAATCTTGGGTTTTTTTAGCTCTTTGTGGAGAGAAAGTGAGAGATATGTTGTGTTTAGTTCACAAGAATGGAAAAAGAAGAAGGGTAAATCGATTTTGGGAGCATTAAGAGCTTCAAATTGGTTGTTCATATTGGTTGTGGTATTGATGATAATGGTAATCTTGTAATTACTTGAAGATGATGAGGGTGAGAGAGTAAAAATGTCATTTTCGAAAAAAAAAAAATTGATGACATTTTCGTAAATTATATGAACTTGCGGGGTGAATAGGGCAAAACCAATTTTAAAAAAAAAAAGAAGGTTAGTTTTGTGTTTGAATTTAAGTTATAGGTTAATTCTGCAAAAAATCTTTAATAAAATATATAAAGCAATCACCAAAGTTTTAAATTTGATAAGATGAAGAAAAAATAATAGTTTATATAATGGAGAATCAGAATTTTTAGGAGTCGGAAAACGGATATTTATTAAATACAAAAGGGGGTCGATTGCAATTTAATGAATCTAAAGTTTGGACGAAAACAAGTCTTGTGTTCTTGTGTTGGATCCAAAGTCCAAACCTCTCTCTCGGCTGATATAGGCTTGAACAAGAAAGACGACGGTGACCATGCCGAATCTCACACTTGTGCTCTTCCTCTCCACTTTATTATTCTCCTCCTCCTTCGCTTTCCAATCAGACGAGCTCCTCCTCGACGACGAGGAGTTTGGTCTTGAGGGAGGATCCCATCCTCGCTCCCCCGAACCAGTTATCTCAGATTCACCTCCGAAGCAGACTCCGAGTATCCGTAGGCGGTACTCGGATCCTGATCTGGACTCCAAGATCCAATTCACCCTCGAACATGCCTTCGGAGACTCTGATTTCTCCTCCGCCGGTACTTTCTCCGCTCGCCTCAAGACTTGGAGCCATGGCGGTCAGGTCTGCTCTCTTTTCCCCCATCATCGATCGATCGTAGATAGTCTTAGTTACATAGACTTTAGAGAATCAGAGATTAGATTTTGGTGCAAACAACTCAAATTGATTTGCTATTTAACCATAAATCTTGTCGGATGCAGACATTAACGAAACTGCGGTTCGCTCGGAATGAGTTTTCTGATGAAGAGAAACATGCCTTTCAAGTAAGTTTTTGTTTCTTTTTAAAAAT
Source organism: Brassica napus (assembly GCF_020379485.1). Lineage (NCBI taxonomy): Eukaryota > Viridiplantae > Streptophyta > Magnoliopsida > Brassicales > Brassicaceae > Brassica > Brassica napus. The sequence continues at coordinate 7,730,399 of NC_063437.1, forward strand.
TTTAATATTGAAAAATACACAAGAATAAAGTTCTGCCTTTGCTGTGAAAACTCGTTTTGTAGAATCTGCTCAAAGGAGATGACTTTTATAGAATAAGACTCCCATCTAATGTTGTCACTCCACCTGGGAGAGAGTATGTGATTGCATCAGTGAGAGCTGTAAGTTCACTTCTTCTCCTTTTTTTTCTTTTTAATCTTTGATCTCAAGTTTGCAGTTGATTCACCATCTTACTGCCAAAAAAGCTTAGAGACAACTCTTTCTTATAATTATCATTCACATTATTAAGTTCTTTTTAGTATCAAATATATTTTTCTTTGAGTTATTGGTACCTGCTTGTATTTTTCTACTAGGTTAATCTTGTTGCAGCTTTTTACAGACATTAACCATTCCCTTCTACTTCTTTGAGATAAGATTACTTCTGTGATTCCGACGTGTTCTAATTTACTTGTTTTTAGATATAAGTCCAAACCTGTTACCTTTGGAATGGTTAAAACATAGAAACGTTTCATTGCCATTGCTAATTGCTTGATTTTTGTTATTTTCTTTTCTATCTTTCCCTCTGCTCAATGTTAACTTTGATCACAGAGATGTCTTCCACGGGATGGTTTGGATGAGCATATCGCTATACACATGGTAATAATATATTCTTTTCGAATCAGTTTCTTACAGTTTAGGTTTCAGCGTCGTGTGACAATTAGTTTCTCGCTATTAACTTGTCACACTTTCCTACTCTATTGCAGGATGGTGCCAACATTTTGGCAGTCAGTTACGGCTCTCCTGGAGCATGCCCGTATCCTCGACAGTTGAAACTTGTAAGTAACACATGTTATCTAATCATTCTTTGGTATTCTAAGAACTGAAACCACCTATCTACTGTGGTTTACTGAATCTGGTTCTTAGAATGTTGTTGGTTTAGAGTGTCTGATAAATGTTTTGTGTTTAATATAGCCAGGAAAATGGACATTTAACTCCCACACCATCTTGAAGAGTAGTGAGCAGGCACCAAGGTAGAAACATCAGTTGGTGTACATCTATTTTATAAAGCCATCTAATGATTTTGAGTTATTGACATACACATAAACCTTATTTTGTAAATTTTCTTTTTGCAGAACTCCGATATTCACGGAGGAGATTCTTGGCAGTAGCGAGAATATGGAAGGTGAAGCAGAAGCGCCAGTAGAGAGATCATTTTGGGCAAAATATGTGAGTGTTATAGAGTAAAACACACACTAATTTCGTTTATATAATGAAATTATAAACCGTGGATGTGACTTGGAAATAACTGAACTTTGGAATGACAGTGGATGTACTTGATACCACTTGGACTCATAGTTATGAATGCTGTGACACAAGCGAGTAACATGGCTGAAGAACAACCTGTGGGGTCTCAAGGGCAAGCACCAGCAGCGATTCAGCCCGGTTCCGCACCCAGGAGAAGATGATTGATCATTTCCTTTCTCAGTTTTTTTTTTCAAATATATCTTTTGTGGAGCTATGTCACTGGAACAACCTGCATTCGTAGGCTAGTTATGGTAACGACCAGACTATCCAGCTGGTGTTATGACTGGCTTAACGTTGTTATTTGATTTTACGTGTAGTGACAAATAATTTTAGACTTCATTGTTTAAAGAGTTAAAAGATTTCATTGTGGCATGATTCAGGTTTTATATTATTATATCTTTTCTAAAACCGTATTTTGAAACCATGGTTAGTGTGTTGTCAAGGCTAGATACTTCAAAATACCACAAAATTATTAGCTTTTTTTAATCATATATATCGCATTCAAAATCAAAAGTCGCATAATGCATTGTTAAGGGAAATAAACAACCGAGGAGTATTCTTTATTAAGACATTGGGAGAGTGTAAAGACAAACTGAAGAATGTTGGGAGGCACGGAAAGACATTTGATTGAACAACAAATGGGAATATAAGTCTGCGTAAAGGCCGCTTCAGGTGCACCTGATGTTCTTGGTGACTGTCCTTTATACCCGACTGGTTCTTGGCTATTAGTCCCGAGCGAAAGTTTCCGTTGGTGAAGTTCGATGACAATGAGAATTGGGTGGCAAATTCCGATGTTATAGTTGGAATCATCGAGGAAAAGTATCCGGAGCCTTCCCTGGTGATGATTTCCTCCTGAGTTTGCCACGCCAATGACGGAACTGAGAAGGTTTTGTTGTATGAGCTCGAGGCGTTGGACAATCACCTCAAGACTCACGGTGGCCCCTTCGTCGTTGGTGAAACTGTCACGGCGACGGATTTGAACATAGCGGCGAAGCTTTACCATCTAGAGATCGTGTTAGGACATTTCAAGGAATGGCCTGCCCCTTAGAACCTGACCAATGTCCGATGTTTTCTTTGAATTCTTTTTTTTTTAAATCGAAATATATGCTGTTCTAACGCAAAGATTAAAACAACTCAACACATAAAGATGCTACAGAATATTAGCACTAGTCATATGTATCATCGATCATATAAAATTTGCATAGAAACATAAAAGAAAATGAAGGAAGAAAATTCTGAAACATCTTATACAACGAAACTGAAGGAATATTGTTTGATGGTAATAAGGAAGACAAGTCTCGGTTGATGAAATAAGACCGTCTCAATATATTATGATCTACTACCATAAGATAGACTCCAAATTAATTACAATCTTCTCAGATGCATAAAGAAGACGAATCACGTTTCTAGATGCATTAACAAACATGACCAAAAAAAAATTGAAAATGTCTCACTCTAGCAAAAGAAACATGTTTGATTTTCATGACTCATTTAGCCTGAGGGTGGGAAGCAATAAACTCAACAGCAAGATCGACGGACTGTATCTTATCTGCTTCGTTATCAGGTATCTCGAATCCAAACTCTTCCTCTAGTGCCATAACCACCTCCACTGTGTCCAAACTATCCAGCCCTAGATCATTCTGGAAGTGTGCCTTTGATGTCACCTGCAACAACACGAATCACACATACTTTTAAAGTATCAAGTCAAATCAAACAAATATATATATATATATATATGGTTCATCAGGTTCTTGTCCACATAAAGTGAAAAAACAAAACAAAAGAACTATCATTCCAATCTATCGCAATGTATTGCTAGTTTCGACACATAAGAAGAACTATCATTCCAATCAAAATCAAACTAAATGGATTTTCAGATTGGTGGTGGTAAAATAATTGAGGCTCGCAATTACCTTAGAAGGCTCTACTTTCTGGAAAGTTTTGACGACAGAGACAACACGATCTGTGACTTCGGATTTGTCGAGGAATGATCCTCTGACTTCCTCGGAGAAACGACGACGAAGAATAACGTACAAGGGAGCTACGCCTCGATGAGAAGTGATGCTCGAGCTTCGGAGAGTAGGCGTGACATTGACTCTAAGGTATCTAAGTAGAGCATTTCTTAACGCCATTACTTGCTACACAAATATAACCCTAGAACCTTCTTCTCTTTCACTCGTCTTTAACGAGGTCGAAGGCGATTGGACTCTTGTACATGAGTTGCTAAACGACGTCGTTTTAACCAAGCATTGGACTCTTGTACAAATAGTCTGAATCGGGAGCCCATTACGAAATGGTAGGCACCACAGATTCACAATTAATATAATCTTTTTTTTTGGTCAATCACAGTTCATATTATCTTTGACTAAAAATCTCTAGTCAAATAGTAATAATTTTTGATGCCGCCAAAAAGATTAAATAATAATTTTTGAAACTCTAAACAAGTGGAGATGAATGGAAAAAAAGATCACTAGTCATGAACAGGAAACTATGCATTCTGTCCCAAGAAAGAATAACAAGCTTTGTATGTATTAGTGACACTTTTTTAGCTTCCAAAAGTTGAAATTGCTCCGTAGAGTTTGTCCAAACCCATCCAAAATCATTAAGATGAGCTGTGTCCATGATCCAACCATACAAGTTTTATGTAAGCTTACGGCTGGGATATATGATTGATTTTGTCGCTTTTCAGGTATATCTATATTTTTACTATTAGTCTCAAACCATGATTAACATTTCGCTTCCACATATCTAACAATATCTAAGGAATCTTTGTTGTTTCCTTTGAACAATTTATAACTTTGCACTTTTCAAATATACCAGATTTTCAATAGGTAAAGAATTTATATCCAATTATCTTCAATGTCATTCTTACACGAGAAAATATTATCTATATATATGCACTCATACTAGGAGATACCAGCAGAAAAGAAGATGTTGCTGCTAAGATCCATATTTGTAAAGGTGGGAAACACTCAAAAATATCATAATTAATGGATTTATCATAGGAAAAACCGCCATTTAAATCCCGAACTTTCAAAAATAAACTAAACAAAGCTCCAACTTTTAAGTAAGCCAAATAAATACTAAAATTTTTTAAAAATTCCAAAATAATCCTAAACTTCTATTGACTCAGCCTTTTTAGTCATGTACAAGTCAAACTTTAGTTAGACGTTTACGTCTGTTAAATAGTAAAAACAGTGAGTTTTGGTGACTCAATAAAATTAAGAGTGTTTTCCTTCTTTGTGGACTGCAATCCTTAATTGCAGAAATATTTTTTTTTCCTTTTCACCAAGTTAAAATAAGGCTCGTGAGTTTCTGATACGGTCCGTATGAAAGCTTCAACAATACGAGAAAAGATTATCCATATATATGCACTCATACTGGGCCGGGCCTGACAATTTCAAGCCCAGAAGCAAAAAAAAAAATTTGGTCTAAAACATAAAAATATTAAAAGGTGTTCCCTTGTTATTTGAACCCATAACCTCCAGCTGGTATATATCTAGTTTTTGCCACCAGAACTAAAGAGAAACTTCACTTATCCTTGGCCCCTAAAATAAATATTCTTTTGTTGGCTCCAAAACCAATGCTTGATCTGCTTGGTATCAGGCACGACCCTGCACTCATACTAGGAGATACCAACGGAAAAGAAGATGTTGCTGCTAAGATTCATATTTGTAAAGCTGGAAACACTCAAAAATATCATAATTAATGGATTTATCATATGCTCGTATTTGGAACAATGATTATCACATCCATTGATGGCATGTAAAATTTCAAAGTTACAATTAAATGTATTGATATAACTTGCCATATAAAATAACAAATTTTCTACTAGGCTTTAACTTTCATAGCAAAGATTTGAAGTTTTGTAATGTAGGTTCTGAATACACAATGGTTACAAGCTAAATATATTCCTAGAAACTTAATACTTCGATTTGACTGTATACATGCCATTTTGTGTATAACAATCTTAATGTAGAAATTGACTTATGGTCAAGACCTGTATCAATAGGACCGCTTGGGCAACATAGTTTTCCAATAACTCCATATCCTTAGATTAAAAAGTTAAAGTTAGGTTTGTTCAAGAGTGTTAATAGAGAAACTTTTTTTTGTCAACTACCAATTTGGTTAGACCAAGTTTTGGTCGGACGAGACGGTCCTCCGAGGAGCACTTCTATCTGACTGTGTCTGATATGTATGGAAAAAAGTAAAGCTTCTGGTCCTAGCCTCTTTCGCTAGTTGGTCAGTCCGACCATTCTCGTTTCAAAGACTATGAAGGATGCCCACACTCTCGAAGTAATTAGGTAGACTCCGGAAAGTATCAATCTCCAAAACAACAACTGGCGAGTCCATCGGACTCGTAGTCATATCCAGTAGGTCATAGTAGTTCGTCTCAAAGTGGATCTTCATGTCTCTCATACATAAGGCTGCCCAAATTAATCATTTCATCTCATCGTGTAAAGCCGAGAGGATTCTATCGCACTCAAGTAGTCCAAATGATTCAATACCCATGTGATCCTTAAGACTCCATCCTATGCCACTAACACTGCCATTACCAATCTATGAAGCATCGATTTAGCAAGTTGGGATTCGAGGTATCTAAGAGGGTACTTTCTCAGCAAATGTGTCATGAGGATCGTCGTGATCCTCATCTACTTCCTCCTCCTTTTGGTTAGCCTTTCTCCAATTTTCTGTCTGAAGAGAAGCTAGTTGAAAAGTGTCAATCAAGGATATGACTTTTGCCATCAAAGAGTTTGCATTCCTCACCTTCCAAATGTACCAACAGATCCATGGAAAGGTGTCAGATTGTGGCTCTAGTAGAGCCACCTCTCTTTTCTCTTTTGAAACATAAAGCTTACGAACTTTGGCAAGAAAAAAATCAAAATTCTCAGAAGCGTAACAGATTTGTTTTGCACTCAGACTTATGTTGCTTTAGGATCTTCTTCGTGGATTCATGATCTATTTGGTAATGAGAGTTTTTGTCTAGTATAAGTCGTTTTAAAAGGATATATTCTTATTGTATTACGACAAATGGTCTGATTTTTAGGTATTTTACTGATTGATGGATCCTAAGTTTAAATGGGACGTTGATTTTTTTAACACTGGTCAAATCGTATTGCATCATCATATAATATTTATTTTATTATATATGATAGATCAACTACCTCCAGTATATGCAAACCTGATGAACAACTTCACAAACAGCGATTCCACGACGTAGCTCTCCCTATAATACTTGGATCAACAGACAGTTCTGCATGTATGACATCATCGATGGATAGGCTCTCTCCGTAGCACATGATCACAACGAATGGTTCTGCCTACAGTACTTTGTAACCTCATCCTATAATCTGCAAGAAATTGTGCTTTATCTGAAAATCAAATCTCAAACCTGGTGTAAAAACCTTTAAACTTTGAACACTAGGCCACAATGCTTCCACAAGAAATGGTGGGACATTGATTTTGTAAATGAATTTGTAAAGCTGGTAGCCAGAATATTCTTTTAGTTTCTGGACAAATAAGCTGATTTCGAAAATTTGAATCAAAATCGACGCAATAAAAATGAATCCAAACCGATCTGAACTCGACATAAACACCAAATGGATTTTGTTTTACGGTATTCCAAGTCATGGGTTTTGTCCGAACCAACTCCGAACTCAAATAGATATCCAAAAAACCCAAAAAAATTATTTTCCCCAAAATAACTTGTACCAATCCGATCAATCCCTAATACATATCCAAAATACAGTGAGATATTATTTAGTACTTAAAATAATGATCTATTACAAGAATAATTAACTTAAATACTTTGTGTAATATATATTTTTGGTTTGGGTTAATATTGATGTTTTTATGTTTTGACAATTACAGTTGGAGTTCAATTATGAATAAATTTATGTCTAATATATATATATATATATATATATAGTGTTGGTCCCGTATTATGTACGGGAAAAAAATCTTATTTTTTTTTAGAAATTTAACATCAAGTTTGAATATGTAGAAAACCATGATTTTGCCTCATATAATAAGCTACAATATTTGTATATACAATATTACCCGAGTCTTGTTCACAAAACCATCAATATGTGATTTTCATGTTCCTTCATGGCAACATAAGTTGTCTTTCAACCAAGTGGTCTTGGTCTAGTGGTAAATAGGTTGCAGCTGAAGCTTCCGCATTTGGTTCGATTCTCCTTGACCACCTATAAATGCTTTAAGTGGTAAAAAAATCCAAATTTTTGTGGATCTCTTCGTGATTAGTCATTTATTCTAAAAAGCTTATGAAATCAAATAAAATGTCTTTCTTTTGTCCCATGACTATAAATCTATAATAAACAAAAGAAAACTCAATAAAAATGAACAAACTGAAAGAAAAGTGGTAAAACAGTTACTTTAATATTTCCATGCATTGTCTGATTTTTTAACTTTATCTGTGCAACCTTATTGTTCCTTCGTCTCCGATCCATAAAAGAACTTTAAGCTCGATCATATAAAAAGAATAAAACAGTATTAATTCGAGAAGAAGAGAAAAGTGAACTTGAATTAAAAGTAGTCAAAAAGTTATATTAATATTTTTTGCTTCACTCAAAACCCAGAAAAATGATGAAGAGATGGAACCATTAACAATAAGAGAAAAATAAAGTAAATCAATATTATTAATTCAGGGTCATTGCTAATATTTACCCCTACGGCTATTTTGGCATATTACTTTTGTGCCATTGGCTTTTTATTTATATTTCATAGACTGTTCTGGGCTTACTGCATACTTTTTTTGTAACTACCAATTTGATTTCTAATAAGCGGGATCTAGTTTTTCTGAATCTAAAAACTGTCAATAAAGAGAACACCAAGTTAACAGATTTTTTATTTTTAAAAAGACACCAACATTAACAGTTACTAAATAAAAAATGATGGTTAGTGCAACCGACACCAGCGACACGTTTGATTCTTGATACGAATTGAGAGTTTTATATGGAAACAGTTGTAATCATATGTAAAGAGAAGCGTGGTAACAAAAATATATCATAAAAAAATGGTATACATATACATTTTGATTTTTCCACAAAATTAAAATTTAATAATTGCTTTAGCTGGAATTAATTACGAGATCAGTATGAGCTCATAGAAATCTAAATATTCAACCGTTTATATAAATATCTATTCTATTAAAATATAACATATGGATAAATATTATGTCTAACTATTTATTCTCTTTATTTAAGGAATTTTTATTATTCTTTTTATGTAAATGTATCTTTTTTTTTACAGCAAAAACATTGACAAACTCAATTTGACTCTCTAAACCAAATCGGTAATTCCGCGTCCATGTGAACGACGAAAGATGGTTGTTTCCTAACACTGCGTGCTAAGCTATCCGCCCGTAGGTACATGAATGATGTTTGAGTTGAAGAAACTTCTTTTTAAGAACTTAATATCTTCCAGATAGCTTTCAAATGCTGGCCATTTTTCTGGTTCCGAAACCATCTTCACCAGTTGAAAACAATCCATTGCAAACGTCACCTGAAACTGTCTTAAATTCTTCATACATTCCATTGCCCAAACTAAGGCCTCCACCTTTGAATAAAGAGGTGGGAGACATGCCCTTATATTCCTTGCCCCTAATAAACATTCGAAACCCGATAAAGTGCTATACCATCCTTGCCCTGAAAATAAATCCTTGTCTTTTTCATGATCCATCTATGAAACACCATCTTCCTGACGTCGTTAATATGGAAGTGGTATGTACCAGATGGCCCCTCATTGGATCATTTACTACTTGTGCCTCAGTCCAGAGTGATGATTCCAATTATGCTTTTAAGTGTTTCCTTCGGATCAATAACCAGGTTGCTAAAAACTTTATTATTCCGACCTTTCCATATATGTACCATAATATCCATGCAAATTGATGGTCATCCATCTTTAGATTAACTCTCCAAAAAAGATGGTCTATATTAGCAAAAAACAAACTGATAGGAAAAATATTGGGATGCGATGGTATCTTAGATAGAGCTCATACTTGACATGATAGAAGACATTAAAAAAACACATGATTTATTGATTATTCCGGATCTCCGCATCGGGCATATATGTCCCTCTTGATTTTAGATTTTTCATTACCGCTATACATCCTGAAAGGAATTGCCAATACATTAACCAATACATTAAGACGGTTATTAACAAGCAAGAAAAAAATTGACCCTACATTAATATATTTTATATAACCCTACGTTTTTCTGTAAATATACATTAACCACTACGTTAGGATAACCATAAGTTATATAACAGTATATAAATTAAATTTTTAACATATTAAAAAATTACAAAAAAATGTTACATATTTACAAAAACAAAAAAAAAACTACAAACCAACATTATATTTACGGGTAAAGATCTAAAATAGACAAATATGATTACAAAGAAACATACATATGATTACAAACAATCGAGCGTATGCCGGATCAACTTTTAAAATACTATTATTTTATAAATATGATTACAAAAGAAAACACAAATATGATTACAAAAAAACACAAATTTAGTAAAAAAGGAAACCACAAATATGAAAATTAAATTTCTAAAAAAAATGAAAACAAAAAATATAAACGATTAAACAGTTTGCAATTGTGAATTATGCCATGAAATTAGGAATCTAAGAAAATCAAGGATTTACCTACAGTTTCTAGAAATTATAGGTCGTGGAGTTCTTTTTGGTTATAGAAAGTTTATTTATAATTTATAAAACTTGTAATTGGCTTAGATTTTACGATGTCCATAACTAACTTGTTTTTATTGTTTTTTGAAGAACATAAACTATGTGTCAATCTTTGACTGGTTAGGTGACTTGTGTTTTAGTATATAAAGAATATTAAGTTTAAATACTATATCTTAGGGTTATAGAGTTGCTAATTATTAATTTTAATTTGAAAATATAGTTTGAAGAAGCCACATGAACAAATTTATTGAGTTTAATCAAATATAAATCAATATTTTTAGAATCGATAATCCGATTAAAATCCAAAACCAAAACTATTTCATATTTAACTAGATCCTAAACATATATCTCGAATGAACCCAAACCAAGATCCTATTGGAACCCCGATCACCTAACCCAACATTTAGTTATATTTTTTTGTTGGTAGAATATTCATTTAATTATAGTGAATATTAACTTTGTAATATAGTCTAAAGTCCCAAACAATAATATATATATATATATTTAAATTTTTAAGTATATATAATATTTTTTTATTTTCTGTAATGATCAATTTCCAATTAAGTAAATCAACTGTAATTTCATAAATTTAATTAATTTTCTAAAAATTTATAAATTACTGCTAAATAATCTATAAATTATTTTAAAAAAACACACAAAATTCTATTTTTTGTTAATTTTTGTTTTTATTTTTTTTTGTGAAAAGAAGGTAGTAAATTTTTATATAAAAATATTTTAGTATATTTATATATATGTGTATAATGTGAAACCGTGTGAAATTTTAATATAACTAAATTAGAACACACCATTCAAATCGCACACAGATCTCTGTTTCGCAGCAGCATCACAAGAAGGATTATTCACACGCTCACCAAGCCCTCAGCGATTCTCCCAATGATTTTCTGAATCGTAACTCGTAAGTAAAATTTTTATCATTTTCTCAGATCCCCAACCTCCCTCTCTCACTTTCTCAGATTTAGAATTTGAAACCGATTCATTTTCTTCGCAGATCTGTTCAACTCTCGCATCACCTCATGGGTTTCATCACTCGCCTGCTTCTCGTCTCCACCATCTTCTTCTTGATCTTCGTTTCCGCCATCTCTGCGCAGGTATACATACCATTTTCCTCCACGGATTCGTCTTTGTTCTTTATATATTAACTGGTTGTTGCTAGGACTCTGGGGTTGATAATGAGACGCATGAATCGGAAGGATCTCGTAAAGAGCTTGGCCGTCGTGGAATGGTGATTCGATCTGCTTTTTGCTTTTTTTTTTTTTTTACGAATTGGAATCTCTCTATTAATATTATTTTTCAGATTCGAATTCTGGTGGAATCTAGCTTTAATTTTTCGAATATTCTTTATTTGATTTGAAGATTGGCACTGAACGAATTGGACTTGATGCTGCTGGTGACAATCTTGGTTTGAACCTCGAAGCCACTGGCCCTGGTGTCTTTGATGCTTTGTTCTCGAGTTTCTCCATGATTCTTGTCACCGAGGTTAACATTTGTGTTGATTTGGTTCAACTCATAACAAAGTGTGATCTTTATTGCTCATCATATGTCAGATTGGCGATGAGACTTTTATAATAGCGGCACTGATGGCTATGCGACACCCTAAAGCTACTGTTTTGTCTGGTGCACTTTCAGCTTTGTTTGTTATGACCGTAAGTGCTAAAGATTATTTGGATTTTTCATTTTTCTGTAAAGGGTATGTGTATTCGTTATGATTTTTCCTTTATTCTATATAGATACTTTCTACTGGACTTGGTAGGATTGTGCCAAACTTGATTTCGAGGAAGCACACTAATAGCGCTGCTACAGGTATGTAGAGTGCGCCATTGTTATCATTTCTTTTTTTGTGTTATTGGTATTTTATTTTGTTAGCTGAGATATATTGAGAAGGGTATGTAACCACTAGTCTGTATACTATATGGTTATGAGTTTTGTCCTCTCCATTTTGTGTCGACCGAAGCTTACAACTTGTCCAATCATATTTTAATGCGTCCTTATGATCACAATTATCAACTGTAGCTGACCTGAACTGTATATCTTTGTATCTAAGTTTATCTCGCATTATCTTTTGAATTTTTTAATGAAAAGGCTACTATCATTACTGATTTTTCATGTTTCTGTCAGCATTAACTAGAAGTTTATGTGGGTCCTTCGTTTTTTAGTCTGAGTCCTCACTTGAAGGATCATGCATCTTTGATCATGCAGTTCTCTATGCGTTTTTTGGTCTACGACTTCTCTACATTGCTTGGAGGTCATCTGATTCAAAGTCAAGTCAAAAGAAGGAAATGGAGGAAGTAAGTAGTTCTCGAGCCACATGTGTTGCCAGTTGTTTCCTTCTTGCTAGAGATTTTGCAAAACGTTCTTAGTAGTTAGTTACTCACTTAAAAGTTAGAAATATCTTTCCATTCGCTATTCCTGGACTCGTTTATGAACTATGACGTTGACTAACTTCCCATTATCTGTGGTAAAGGTTGAGGAGAAGCTTGAGTCGGGCCAAGGGAAGACACCCTTCCGTCGCTTTTTCTCAAGATTTTGTACCCCAATATTTCTAGAGGTGTTCTTCTATTCCGCATCGTAGATGCTTTCGAGTTTTTTGTTTACAGCTAAAAGTATATTATTGATCATACTTGCCAGTAATTGAGCTTTGAACTTTGACCCATCTCTTTTATCTACTATGTGCAGTCCTTCATCTTAACCTTTCTAGCCGAGTGGGGAGACCGTAGCCAGATTGCAACAATAGCTGTAAGAGAGAACCACTTTCATCTCTCATATATCTAACTTCTTACGAAACCTAACCAGTCTTTGGACTTTGCCCGCTGAGATTAAACTTGCGTGGTTAAAACAATCTATTTGTGTCTCATGTGAAGTTGGCGACGCACAAGAACGCTATAGGAGTGGCGATAGGGGCATCAGTGGGACACACAATTTGTACATCGCTGGCGGTTGTAGGAGGAAGCATGTTGGCTTCAAGGATCTCACAACGCACGGTCGCAACTGTTGGGGGCTTACTCTTCCTTGGCTTTTCAGTCTCTTCCTATTTCTACCCTCCACTATAGTTGTTTTGCTATATCCCATATTTTCTGCAACCTATATGTGCTTATTTCTTTCACTTGCGAAAAATGAGTGTTAGCGACATTGTCTAAGTAAAGTAACTCTCTGTATTATTTTTTTCCCTTGGATCGTTTTATGGGTAATCCAAAGCCAATGCTTTTGCTTTAAGTGTAACGAAGTGATAATCATAATTGTTTGGAAAAAGAAAAGATAATCCGAATAGTAAAATTCGATACGTGAACCATCGTTCACCGTATTTTAGAATAGCTCAAAACTACAACAAACGAGAATCTAATAATACACTTTGAAGTTTCAAGCCTTATTTAAATATGTTTATGGCGACTACTTTCACGTCCTCTTATTTTTGCTCCCGAACAGCAAGGCGAAGTAAAACAAGATCCTAAAGAAGAGCCCCGAAGCTAACGTAATCCACAAGCAATCCCACTTACTCAGTTGAGTAATACCTTGCTGTGAAAGTAAGTCAGACCCCGTCCTCAAGCACGTGGACTGTGTTATCCTAGTGCTTAGAGATCTACTTAGAGTTTCAAGAAGCTCCACCTTTTTCTTATCGCTAACTCCTCCAAGAAGGGTACCCTCGAATACTTGGACTCCCTTAACAAAGCAACGAGACGGGTCATCAAACTCATTGATTAACACGGCTTCGTATGGATACTTTATCGGCGAAATGTAATGAAACCATATCCAGTAGCTCGGTATACGATCACGGACAACGTAGAACCCACTCAAGAGCAAACAGTAGGCGACATAGGCAATGGTGACCATGTAACTTAACATGATATGCGGAACAAGACCGGATATGAAAGTAACGACAGAGGATCCAGACCAAAACGAGGCGTAGATTATGAGGCAATAGAAGACAAAGCCTTCTAACCCGCCACGCAAACCAACCGTCCAGAATGTTATCGAGGAAAAGACCAAGGAAGGAGCAATAAGCTGCGGAAGAGACACCAGCGAGTGGGAGATGACATAGGAAGATGTTCTGTAGGCATTGCGAGTTGTCTCTCTCAAGAAAATGTATCGTTCTTGGATAAAAACCGGGACATTGTCTAAACATAAGTAGAACGTAGTGGGCACGACAAATGCGAAGAAAGTCAGTCTCTCTTGTGCACCTCTTGGAGTGTTGTCCAGCTTCCAGTAGACAGTGGCTAAGAGAAATGCAGTGACCATAACGATGGCGATCCGTGTTCCTAGAAGCTCAGGCATCCGGATCCAGTTTCTCATGTAACGTTTGGCTAAGATGAACGTTTCGAATAGTGACGGGTTTGTGTATGAAGATACTGTTTCCATGGAGGTGAAATTAGCAGCTCCAGATGAGCCCGAGACTAGTTTGCCTCTTGACACACTCTCAATTATTGCTTCTTTCAAGGATAAGCCATGTGGGGTGGGTCGAGCTGATTGGCTGAGTCCAAGATTGCTTTGCTGCCACTTCTCATTGAACTCTACCAACTCTCTGGTTCCTTCGGTTGATCCTTCGAGTTTTCGAACTACATCGAGTGCGAACTCAGTGATGTTCTCTTTCTCAGGGATTGTATGTCCCAAGTTAGAGAAGAAGTTAGGAAGACTAGCCGGAGAGCCACTAAAAACATTCTTTCCGCGAGATAAGATGATAAGGCGATCAAGCAAGTCTATGATACGAGTGCTAGGTTGATGGATCGACATAACAACAATGCTGCCACTTTGAGCGATTCGTTTCAGAACCTGCACCACCATAAACGCGTTGCTGGAATCCAACCCCGACGTAGGCTCGTCTAGAAACAAGACAATAGGGTCGTGGATGATGTCGATACCGATCGAAACGCGTCGCCGCTCTCCACCGGAGACGCCACGGTGTCCTTCGTCTCCTATAACTGTGTCCGCCGCGTTTCTGAGGCCTAGCTGGTCGATGAGGGCTTGGACACGCTCCATCTTCTTTGACTTGGGGAAGCTTCTTGGGAGACGAAACTCGGAAGCAAACATTAAGGTTTCTTTAACAGTGAGCATCGGGAAGAGAAGATCGTCTTGCATCACGTATGCTGATATCACTTTCAACAGTTGCGACTCCAAAACATTCTCTCCGTTTAGTGTCACAAAGCCTCTAAGACTCTCCTTGGCAACACGTCCCGCCAGTGCATCGATCAAGGTGGACTTTCCGGCTCCGCTTGCACCGAGAACGGCGAGGATGTTTCCATCACAAGCCTCTCCAGAAACATCATCGAGTAGAGTCTTCACTGTATCGGAGCTTCGAGGCCGCGAGAAATCAAACCACCGGCGAAATGTCACGTTGTATTGAAGATTGTTAAAGGCTAAGACAAACCGCACCGGTTTTACGTGGAAAGCCTCGACATCTATAATGCTATGAGCTGGATCATCGCTTCTGGCGACAGAGCTCGAGTCTTCCTCCTTCCGGAAACTGTCGCAGTCTGTCAGCAACTCCACGAGCGTAGGTGATCCGACGGAAATGGTACAGTGCGGTTCCTCTAATGCACGTTGCATTTTTAGAGCTAGCCAAGTGATAAAATAGTAAAATACAGCGTTGTTGTTTTTAGTACTGCTTCTCTTAATAATGGACAAGAGTGGTCCGCTACGTTGAGTATTTATAAGTAAACAATAATTGTGCATTATACCCGTCGCTCATGGGTTCAATTCCTACTTGGAACTAAATTGTCACTCTACACGATATGAAACAATACTTTAGGTGTCATTTGAAAAATTGAAGTTGGACTATTCGTCGCTCTCGAAGACAAGTTGGCTTGATCCATATATCCCGTTAATAAAAAAGAAGTAAAAACAATAATTGTGTACCCTTCGAAACAAAAACATTTAAAATATATTCAAAATGGAAATACTATAATTTGTGTGAATCATGAAGGAGCGACGACGTTAGTAGCTTATACGTGGTGTGTAAGAACTCGACAAACAACGTCATCATGTACTAGAGCCAGACTATTTCATGATGTTTCATTTTCGACTTAAACGTTATTGAGCAACCAAGACAAGCGTGTATTTCGTTTTTATTGGCTTGGTGATAGTTGAAAAAAATGCAATTTGGCTTCTTCTACTTGAGGAACAATTTGATACCATACACGCATGTACTATTTTAAATTGGGACATCTACCGAATTGTATTTAAAGCGATGTTTTGTGCATAAACACGCTTTTTTAGTGACGAAAAATTCCTGACCTGATAAACTAGATCATTCATTTCATTATAAATGTTTTTCACGCATATTATCAGAACTATTGAAAATTCTACAAATTTGTTTATCAGTACGCTAGTTTATTTTACATCTCTAATCAATAAACTAAAATAATAGAATAAAACCGAAGGTTTATGTAAAATTTTGCATCAAAAGTACAAAATCAATATTTTGTAAAACAAAAATTATAAGTGTTGAACTGATATGGTAAAACAGACGATTTATAATATTATAATGGGAAAATTGCCAAAAATGATTCAAATTTTGATTTTGAATACAAAAAATGTACCACAAATTCAATCAAATGCAAAAATAATCCAAAAGGCTAGTGAAATTACGACAACCTCCTTATGACTAAACAAAAAACATGTATTGAGTTTTACCATTATAACCCTCCACGTGAGAAGACTTACAGATAAGATTTCTTTGTAAGTCTTCCCGTTCAGCAAATCTTAAGAATAATTTAATTTTTTTATAAAAAATATTTTGATGGGAAAAAAGTGAAATCATGTAATAATAAACATTTCTAAATGATTTAAATTTATTTTTACTAAAATTGAATTATTTTCAACATAGATGCGTGAAAATAGATTAACTCATGATAGTCTTTGGTTTAGAGTTTGGTAACATATGTTATAATATTTTTGGTATATTTAGGGTTAGATTTTGAAATCTTATCTTTTGTTTTTTTAAATTTTTTTTTACCTATATGTGTTTAGAGATTATCTAATAACTTGATTTAAACACTTTTTAAGTATCTTAAAAGTTTAAGGAAATGTTTTATTGTTTAGTTATTTGATTATAGGGTTTCGGAGATTCACAAAAGACTTTCCAAGAAGTCTTCTGATATATCCCACTTAAATTTTAGTAGTATTTAGGGTCCCCGCCTAAATTTTAGAAGAATTTAGATTTCCCGCCTAAATCGAAATCTTCTAGAAGTCTTCTGGGTCTTCTCATGTATTAGATCTTATAAGTAATTAATAAAATTTATAAAAAAATATTTTGAAAGAGAAAAAAATCATAATCATGTATTAATAAACATTTTTAAATGTTGGAAATTTAGTTTTACAAAAATTAAATTATTTTTAACATAGATGAATGGATGTAGATAGATTCATGATAGCCTTCGGTTTAGGGTTTGGTAACATATGTTATAGTATTGTTGGTATTTTTAGGATTAGATTTTGAAATATTATCTTTTAATTTTTATTTTTAGTTTGACGTATATGTGTTTAGTGACTATCTAATTATTTGATATAAACACTTTCTAAGTTTCTTTTAAGTTTAAGGAAGTGTTTTTGCTTAGTTATTTGATTATAGGGTCTGGAAGATTCTTAAAAGACTTTGGTTAGGGTTTAGTAACATATGTTATAGTATTGTTTGTATTTAGGGTTTAATTTTAGAATCTTAACTTTTTTTAAAACAATTGTTCTACATGTGTTTAATTTTGTGTATATTAAACACTTTATAAGTTGATTTTAAGTTTAATGAATTGTTTTTTGCTATCTAGTTAGTTATTTTATTAGGTTATGGTTTGAAAAATTTCTAGAAGACTTCGAGAAGATTTCCCAAGAAGTCTTCTGACATATTCCCACTTAAATTTTAGTAGAATTTAGGTTTTTCGCATAAAGCAAAGTCTTCCAAATATCTTCCAGAAGTCTTCTCATGTATTTGATATTAGGGTCTAGTGGACTTTATAAGAAGTTTTCTCTTAGAAGACTTCCCAAGAAGTCTTCTGTATAACCTAATTGAAATTTTTGTCTCCATATATACATAAAAGTAACATATTTTCTTTCTTCCTTTCAAATGGCTGCAACAAAAATGTAATGTTTCTCACTCTAAAACTCTCCAACCTCTCTCTAATCTCTTTGAACATCAAAACACCAAATTTTAAATCCATTTCTAATTTTTTTCTTATGTCTTCTCACTAATTTATCTTCTTTTTGCAGTTTTTTCATTACATGGTTCTCATATTTTACCCATTCAAAGGTAGATCTATAAATTTTGGATATATATTATTGTGTGTTTTATATATTAGATTCTAAAATGCTATAGATTAAAATGTGACTGTTTCGTTTATTATTTAAGCATAAAATTATATTTTTGAAGTTTTTCTGTGTGTTTGAAGCCATTTGAATGTTTTTGAATTTTTAGATTTTTCAGATCTAAGACAGACTTTGAAAGACTTCTCAGATGACTCTCGGAAGACTTCTCAGAATACTTTAAGCAAGTCTTCTAATGCATTTTATGTTAGAAGATTTCCCACGAAATCTGTAGGAAGTCTTCTGCCCAAAGTGGTACAAATTTTGGATAAGTATTTTGTGTGAATTTACATATTAGATTCTAAAAAGTTATAGATTCAACCAAATTTGATTGTTTTGTTTATTATTTAAGCATAAAAAAAATATTTTTGAAGCTTTCTCTGTTTTGAATCCATTTAAATGTTTTTGAATATTCATATTTTCAGATATGAGTTAGATTTTGGAAAACTTCTCATAAGACTCTTGGAAGACTCTCAGAAGACTTCTTGGGAAGTCTTCTGATGTATTTGGAAGTCGTCGGAAAGTCTTCCAAAGTTTTCTGCCCAAGGTGGTACAAAGGAATGATGTCAACTGGAGTCCAAACTTATCTATGTGGAGGAATTATATCTACCTCCATGTGTAACAGTTTTATTTATGGTCGGTTTTATGATTTGTATGTGAATTATTTTAGTGTAAACTTGAAAATATGTTAATCAAAAGAATTTAGTATATATTTTCATGTTTTTCCCAAAGTACTTGACATTATTGAAGTTATTGTTACAACATACCAAGAAATTTTATAAACCATTCTACCCACTCATAACAAAACATAATAACACAAAACTTAGTAAAATTTACTAAAACTAAGAGAGAAGACTTCACAAGAAAACTTAGCCAAATTCACAAAAGATCAAACTTAAATTTTAAGTGAAAGTTAAAATTTTAAATCTCATGTAAGTTAAAAATTATAACTTATAATCTAAAGAGACACATTAAACCACATGATTTGATATTTCTTGAAGTTACTTAACACTTTTAAAAGTTAAAAACATATCTTGAAGTTACTTAACACTCTTGAAATTTTACATAGAAGACTTCTCCAGAATTCATCTATAGAAGAAGTCTTCTCGGATTAGCTAGAGACATTAGTAAACATAAATATCTGAAATCTCGTAATTATCACAAATTAGTTATGAATTTTATCCAAGTGCCCTAATATTGACTAATACACATGAATTAATAAGAACATATTAAAAAGTCACTTTAATTGTTGAGAAAACAAAAGTTTATTAAACATTGACGTAGAAGACTTCTACAAAAGTCTTCTATTTAGGTCATTTTTGCAATTGCAAATTTACGAAGGAAGACTTTTTAAGAAGTTTACTCTACAGAAGACATCTTGAGAAGTCTTCCCTTGTAAATATTGGCTTAATTTTAAATTTTAAAAAATCTCGAAAATGACATAGAAGAAGTCTTCTCGGATAAACATGTTAGTTTATCCGATTGACTGAAGTTTGTCAGACATTTGGCTTTTTATAGAAGACTTCTCGGGAAGTCTTCTATAAAAAGTCAAGTTTTTGACAAAATTCAGTCAATGCCAGAGAAAACTAACATGTTTATCCGAGAAGACTTCTCGAGAAGTCTTCTCGGATAAACATGTTAGATTGCCATTGACTGAAGTTTGTCAGAAACTTGACTTCTTATAGAAGACTTCTTGGGAAGTCTTCTCGGTAGAAGTCTTCTAAAAATCTTCTTAATGTCGCAAGAAGTCTACCTGGAATACTTTTGCAATTGACTATATCTGATTTTTTTTCCATAGAAGACTGCTCTAGAAGTCTTTTCACGTAACCAAAGGTTTGACCAAAACCCAGAATAAAATTTGAGAAGACTTCTCATTAATATTAAATGTTTCACTATTATTTTTCAATTGCAAAAGTAACCTGCGCAGACTTCTTGCGTTAGTGAGAAGACTTCGGGAAAACTTTCAGAAGACTTCTATAGAAGTTTTTTCCGAGAAGACTTCCCGAGAAGTCTTCTATAAAAAGTCAAATTTTTGACAAACTTTGGTCAATTGTAAAACTATAACATATTTATCCTAGAAGACTTCTCGAGAAGTCTTCTCTCGGATTTTCGGTTTTTTTTCTTAATAAAGGAAAGTTAGAAGACTTCTAGGGAAGTCTTCTTGATGGAGAACACATCTGGCGAAGTCTTCTGAAAGTTTTCCCGAAGTCTTCTGAAAGTCTTCCCGAAGTCTTCTGAAAGTCTTCGCGAACAGATCTGAGATAAAAAAATTATTTCATATCTTGAGCCTGTTAGATTACTTGCTTTGCTTCTTCGAGTACCCATAACTTCACTACAAAATCTAACAAGTCGTTAATGACCACAAATCATGAGCTTCAATGTCTCTATGAACCTTACAAAGCTTGGAATCAAAATCTTAGTTTTTTTGGATGAATTTGAAAAGCGAGTGAAAGAGATGTGATTTGTGTGCATAAGTAATGAGATATGAAGAGTAAAAATTGAAATTTGGTGCATTAAGAGCTTCAAATTGGTTGTTCATGGTGGTTAGTATATTGATGGCAATGGCAATATTGTAAATACTTGGTGAAGATGAAAATGATAAGGTAAAAGAATCATTTGCAAAAAAAAAGAAAGAAAAAAAAATAATGGCATTTTCGTGAATAACTCAAACTTCTAGGACGAATAGAGAAAAAAATATGGGTTGTTTTTGTGTTTGACCTGAAATTTTAGGTCATATTTGAAAAATAACCCTATTATAATTCAGAAATTTAGTAATTATCCGTCGATAGGATTCGATGGCCACATAATTTTTTTTTCATAGTGATGTTTTGAATATTTATAACCAAATCATAGATTTGTCAATTGCAGATGAGAAAAAACAACAAAGAGCAGAAATTAAACAACAAACAAATTTTGTTGATGAATTTCATTTTTTTAATTTTCAAAACTTCGTTCTGATTTTGAATCTTCAAGAACAAGTAGCAAATTACGACTAATTCGCAAATGCATAAGATACACAATTTTCTTGAATTATTGTTCTGTTCTAGTATGAACTATTTAAAACAAATTAATTTTAATTACACTTAAAATCAGAATAATCTAACTATGAGCTAAACTTTCTCCGAGTCTAGAATTCAATCTTTCAAATCTTTGAACTACGTCAACGCTTAACACATACCAAAGAACACATCCAATGGCAGAAGTATCTTGTTGTGAGGGGGTCATATGACCCACAAAATTTTAAAAAAATAAAATGTTACATGTATTTAGAAGATAATAACTTGCAAAATCAACTTGATGAACCATTTGTTATAGAAAGATAACGATTAGACACACAATTTAAAATTTCAATTACACTTGGACACATTTCTAGTGTGAGATACACTTTCTAATAGGAAAATATATCTATTCACTTTTCTATATCTTGTACAAATTAAAATAAGTTTTTTTTTTAATTTTTTTTTTAATACTTCAATTTGATTTTATTATTTTAAAAATTTTAATATTTATTTTTAAACTATAATTTTAGATATAAATATAATTTTGTGATATTATTAGATAAAATAAATAAATTATATAAAATTATTTTAAAATTTTTATATATTCTAAATGCAAATGCTCTACAAAAAACTTTATATGAAAGCATTGGATAGATATCATTTGCATGATCTAAATGCTATTCTAAATAGTTTTTGAAAAACTGCTGATTGGATAATTAAAAACATAATGCATAAGTTAATACTCCACCAATTAAACCCTAAGAGTTATCACGTCAAGAGATTTCTTGTTCTGCCATAGTTGATTTAATGTCAGTGACTGTCCAATGCTCACTAATAAGTATTCGCTATAGTCACGGCCAAATAAAAATTGTGGTTATGTGGAAAATAGTCACAACTCACAATTAAAAAAATAAAAATATATGTAGCTTGTTGTATAATAAAAGGTGGGAGATGATTTTATATTTGGTATTATATATTATCTTTTATAGAAATAAAAGAGAGATGAGATGGGATGTAAGAGTGAGAGAGAAATAAGTAGGAGAGGTTCATGTGTGTGTAATACGAGAGAGAGATGTTGTACCAAACTGATTACTTTATTTCTCAGTACATACACATCCTTTTATAGTACAAAATATAATGCTTAGTCATCTCTTCTCTAAAGACATAAAGACACATGCTTATGACAAGATGGTGTTGAAGTGAGACATGTGTCTTTTGGATAATCATCTATATTATAACACTCCCCCTTGATTATCCATTTTGTATTACGTAGTGCCTCGTTAAAAACCTAGTCATGGAAAAACCCATTAGGACAAAAACCATGACAAGGAAAAAAGAGTACACTGTCCGTAATCTCCTCCTGAAAATAGTGGACCTAGCTTTCTTATCATAGGTCACGTAAATGCTCTTTGTTTTTCTCGAGCTCCCTTATGTACGAGAAAAATCTTGTAGGAATGTGCTTTGTTCTATCGCTTTTGATGTAGCCTTCTTTGAGTTGAGCAACACAAGCCGAGTTGTCTTCAAATATTTTCGTCGGCTTTTTCTTGTTGACTATTCTGTTTGATTCTTGTATGTGGTGACTCATTAACCGAAGCCACACACATTCTCGACATGCTTCGTGAAGCGCAATAGTCTTTGCATGATTCGAAGATGTCGCAACCAGATTTTGTTTCTGGGACCGCCAAGAGATCGCGGTTCCACCAATTGTAAAACCATATCTGGTTTACGTTCGACTTTATAAATAGCACGTATCTGCAAAACCATACCAAACTCGGGGTTTCTAGGTAAACCAATTCTGAATCAATACGTACCTTGGAGAGAACTAACATGTTCTCGACGCCATTCTAATTTCCATAAATATGAAGTGAGCTGTATCTTGCAAAGACATTAGTGTCTAAAACTATATTTCGTCAAATACAACTTGCAAGACATATAAGCTCACAAATGCTTTATTACCATTATCATCTCCAAAGTACTTATTTATATAAGATCTTACCTGGATCTTTTAAAATAACATCTCTTTCAACATCGAGAGATCTATTTACCATTGGAGTACTCAAAGGAGTCGTTTTATTCATACAAAAGCGTTTCAATAACCTTTTCGTATGATTCGATTGATGCACAATTATTCTTTCTCGGAGATGCTCTATCGGGAGCCCAAGACAAAACTTTGTCTTGCCGAGATCTTTCACTTCGAACTCCTCTTTCATATGAGTTCGAGCATCATCAACCTCCTTTTGAGTTCCAATTATGTTCAGGTCATTTACATATACAGCAATGATCACCAAGCCAGATGACAATTTCTTTATAGAAACGCATGGACATATCGCATTATTAACATATCCCTTTTCAAGATATATTCACTTAAGCGATTGTACCACATGCATCCGGATTGCTATAATCCGTAAAGTGATCGCTGTAACTTGACCGAACAAATCTCCCTGGATTTTTCTTTCAATGCCCCTGGGATTTTCAATCCCTCGGGGAGTTTCATATATATATCGTTATCCAACGATCCATACAAATATGAAGTCATAACGTCCATGAGATGCATCTTAAGATTTTTAGACGCCGTTAGGCTCATTAAAAATCTAAACATAATTGCATCTATTACCGGGGAATACGTTTTCTCAAAATCAATTCCCGGTCTTTGAGAAAATCTTTGGGCAACTAATCAGGTTTTATATTGTGTTACTTTTCTCACGAATGAATACCCACTTATACCCAACATGATTTATATTCTCAGGCGTTATGACTATAGGTCCAAAGACATTCCTTTTATTTAGGGAGAATAATTCAATTTGAATGGCCTTCTGCCACTACTCCCAATCATGTCTTTTTAACAAATGGACATTGGATCGAGATCATCACTTTTATGATCGATCTCTTTGGACACAGAAAAGGAGAACATTTCATCAACATCTTTTATCTTATAACTTTTTATCAAGGGTGTAGTTGATGGAAATCTCATACTTTTATGTTCCCTTTTCGTCATCTGGATCAGCTTTATTTGGTTCATCTTGAACCTTTTCATTTATGCCTTCTTTCAGACATTTTTCAGTATCATGTTCTTGTAGAACCTTTCCACTTATGCCTTCTTTCAGACATCTTATAATATCAGGTTCTTCTGAAACCTTACCATTTATGTCTTCTTTCAGACATCTTTTAGCATCAGGTTCTCTTTGAACCTTCTGCTTTGCTCAACAAATTTCTTTTTCTTTCGGGGATTTTTATCTTTAGAACCCGCTAGTCTCCCCCTCTTTAACTGAACCCTAGGTTCATTCATTTTGTTACCATCAGTTTGTTCTTTAGGAACATCAACTCTGGATGGAATATTTTCTGCGGGTATATCATGTCGTATCTGTGAACACACTTAGTAACTGGTTTGCCAAATTATGCAAATGCATAATTTCCTGAATTTCCAGCCCTCCTAGATTCGTAGGGGACCAAAGTGTAACAACAACTGTATACACCATGTAATCTCTTTAGGAATTTCTCAAATTCCTCCCCCTAACGCTGGAAATTCATCCTCCGGCAAATCGTGCCGTAAACATATCACCATTTACTGGTTCAAGATACCTTATATACGGCTTGTTCTAACTCTTTCAGAGTTTTATATATTCCCGAGAGCATCTTTAACTCTCCAGAGACTACTAAATATCAAGATGCAACTCAAGTCATTTTTGTCCTGCCAGACATTTCAATATATTGCATCTATTTTAAATTTTCTCCAGTGACCTCGGAACAAGCCGTTTTTTCATACCTCAATGTCATCTTTCATTTCATTCTCTGGAGAACTATATCTTGGACTTTTGGTCCAAAAATCTCTCGTTTTTCTAACGAGCTTTATATCGAATTGATGGCCAATCAATTCACTATACCCTCATACATAGAGGTAGATTCATAATCCTTATTTATATAGCGCTTTTTCATTTTATTGTCGACAATCTATTTTCTCTTTGGTTCCATCTTGTTATCCGTACTAATATGGTTAATCGAGATCTATTTATCATCATCGATGATTTACCCAGGTACCTGACTATTATATTAACCATATCAACGGTCTCATCATGAGATTCATCCTCTATTTATATTTTTTCTCTTTTTCGAGGACTCTTTGGAACCAAAGTGGTCTATCACGTCTCTAGCGTGCCATAGACTCATATATCGTCCGTTCAGGACACTATTTTTTTATTGGAGCATTTTCAGCTGGAATATGAGATATCATTATTTCATCAAAATGTCTGGCAGGCATTTTGTAAATGGATTATTCTACTTTTCATTGTAATCCATTTCACATATCTCATTCCATCAGCTTATCATATGCTTCTAGCAAACTTGCGAGCATATTTCTAAGTATCAATATACTTTATCCCTCTGGATTGTATATGTCTTTATTACATGCACAACTGCATGTTTACACCCGATCATGGGGATCATCTTACTTGAATTTACTTTATCAAGTTCTTTTTCAAGTGCGAACATAATTTCTCAATGTTTCACTCACTAGGATTCTTTAATTCTCCCCCTCGAGATGATGACACTCCATGTCTAAAATCTCGTACTGAATCCCACTCTAGAATCAATAACATATTCAGTTTTCCCATTTGGGATGAATTATGTTTCAAATCCTTTAGAGTGAGATCTTAATTTGGGGTCTGTTTAAAGAAATCACATATTATGAACTTGTTTGATGATTCATCACCATGATGGTTTTCTTTATTTTCTTGATATGCTATATGTGAAAAAACTTCTGGTTTTTCAATATTTCACAATAATGTCGATAACATTATTGGAGATGGCTATATATCAGTAAACTCTAAGTTTACCACTCATTTATAATTTTGCCATCTTTTTTTCTTATGCATGTCTTTTCATCATAAGCTCCTCTAGAGCCAATAGTAATTTTTATATTACTAGATATTATACTTATTTATTTTGAGAGAAAAGAAATATTTGTTACCTTTATTAGTCATGTACGATGATCCAATAACTGCCAAGTATTTCTATCTCCATCCTGAATCTCAAAATTTTCATCAGGAAGATAATCATTATATCACCGATACTCTCTGGTTCACCCAGAAAGTCTATCACATCAAGATGAGTATTCAAGCTATGAAAGATGGTTCGGGTTCATAAGAGACGAAGTTTAATATACTTCCTTTCTCTCTTTCTTTTTGATTCTCAATATAGATCAGCTAAATATTTGACGTACGACAACTACGTACCCAATTTTCTTTCTAGCCGTATCTACAGCAAACCTTTTATGTTTGCCTTTTATCACCCGACCATTTTTATTTTCGTGGAAGTTCTAATTATTTCGCATGGACGGAATATTCTTCCTCGTCCACTTCCACGACCACGATAGGGGGTTTCAACCGCATCTACACCTTCGTCCTTTTCTAATAGGACTGACTTGATGGTTTAGTATCATGATTTCGTTTTCCTTTTTTTTTTCAGTTTTCAAGGAGGATTTTCATCAACTCCAACTATTTATTGAATCCTTTCTTTCAAGGATTTAATTATTCAAAGATCTTTTAGATCTTTTCTCATGATACACCTTATCCTATAAACCATCATTGAAGTGGTGTAAATTATCATGGCTTTATTCTTTTCTCATCCGATATTGTTTCAATTTATCGATGATTTCTGAAAGCTCATTTTCTCTCAGATGCATATTTGCACCCACTGCCCAAGTCTTAAACTTTGTCAAATTTGACATGATAACCGTATTCATATAATAATAATATAATAAAGACGAGAATTTAAACGCAGAAATTAAAGGCATAAAATAAATGCATAAATTAAATTGCATAAATTTAAATAGCATAAATAAAATCAGGAGGCTCAGCCTACCACATGATCCGAGGAGTCATAGACTACCATATTGATCATTTTTCAAAGTCCGAGGAGACATGGTCTACCATTTTGACTTTTACTTTTTTCAAGGTCCGAGGAGACTTAGTCTACCATTTTTGACCTTTTCTTTTTATTTACGGAGGCAAAGCCTTCCACGTAATTTTCTTTTTTCAATTCACGGAGGCAAAGCCTACCACGTGGTTCTCTGATCGTGAAGGCATAGCCTACCATAACGATCAGTCGGGAAAGGCAACACCTATCATCCCGGAAAATAAACGGAGAAGGCCTAGCCTCTCACTCCGGAACAATAATAAAATTTAAATAAATTAAGTATATTGAAACACATAAATTTAAACATTACCTCGGCTGGTTTAAGAACTTTCGGATTGATAAATCTCAGTTCGTGAGAGTTTCGTGCTGATAACGTGTTGTATAATAAAAGGTGGGAGATGATTTTATATTTGGTATTATATATTATCTTTTATAGAAATAAAAGAGAGATGAGATGGGATGTAAGAGTGAGAGAGAAATGAGTAGGAGAGAGGTTCATTTGTGTGTAATACGAGAGAGAGAGATGTTGTACCAAACTGATTACTTTATTTCTCAGCACATACACATCCTTTTATAGTACAAAATATAATGCTTAGTCATCTCTTCTCTAAAGACATAAAGACACATGCTTATGACAAGATGGTGTTGAAGTGAGACATGTGTCTTTTGGATAATCATCTATATTATAACATAGCTATAGTTTCCTGGGCGGCAAAAACAATGGCTATTTAGCCGCAACTTTTCCACGACCATTTTGTGGATAAAGTAGCCAAAACTTTTCCTTTGATTTTTTTTATTGCTGGATAATTATACTATTACAACTATGAGAAATATTACAGACAACTCTACGGCCGACAATTCTACCTGCCATATGAGGATCCACACCTGACTACATCACCTAAACCGCCTTATGGGATCCACACTTGACGGTACTCCTTGCGTCATGCTGCAAATCTCTTGTAAGCCTTTTTCTCCCTTAATTCGCATAATTCCGCTTGCTCCGGAAATTGAAACCTAAACTTCTTGGTGTAAAAGCATTAATGAACATTTGGTCAAACTACTGGACCAAAGGGACTTCCACAATAAGTTTTCCTTTGATTTATCGTGCTATATATAACCAAGATTTAGATACAATAAATCTGTGGTTAATTTAAATAAATTTATTAAAACTATCAAAAATAATAAAACAAAATGATTAAAATATTTAATAAACTATTTATGTTTATATTTTATTCAATTATTAAAAATATTATAAACCAGAAAACTTATAATAATAAATTGGTTTATAAATTGATATTGGTTTACAAATAAGAATCTGGTTTAAACATTAAACCAGTTTATTAATTAACCTAGTTATTTATCTAATTAACCTAATTTTGCTGCCTCTGGGTAATCTCGCCACATCTGCCGATACTGGTCGCAGCTCGACATGCTAGCCGCCAAGTTAATGCATGTTCATTGAGATTTTCCATGAAGATTTGGTAATACCCATTGTCTTGTACTCTTGTTTCTCAGTGGTGAAGTGTGTGTGCTATGGCTAAGGAGAATGCTGTCATGTGATCACTTTGATCCGATTCTCATATAAAGGTCAGAATCTTGAGTTTTTCAAACGGCCGACTCGTATTCCACTTATCTTTTTGTGAATGGTGTCTTCTGTGTTGCAGCTAGAACGCATTCTATTTTTGGGGCTGAGCTGGTAGTGCACGCGGTGGACTTTCGAGGAGATGTCTTTCAGCAATCTTTTGATGAATTCTAGTTTTTGAGTGGTCGTTGGGATGATCAGACTTATTCTTGGTTGGTTTGCTGCAACATGATACCTACTGGACATGTTTCAGGACCTAGAAACAAGGCTCCTCTTGGACTACTGTTGAGTCGCTTCTACATTTATTGAGGAAGCAACAATAATATGTAGGTGATGGTTAGTGCCTCAAGCCGCTTGTTAGTGGCTTTTGATACTGTGTCTTGACGATCAAGACGATCCATGATCGACTGCATTATATTGATGACGTTGCTTTGAGGTGGATGTAAGATTGTAGTGGGATCGACTATAGTTTGATTGTTATATATCTTTTTTGAGGTAATGTCATTGTAGATTTTCTTGACGTTTCTTCCTAATTTCCAACAGAAAAAACCAATTGTTGAATCGTAAAATCTGCATTTAGATAAATAGCACAACTTGATGATTGTTTATTTGAAAGATGTTTATTAAAGATTTTTATTAAAAACATCTCAACCGATTATAAGGAAATAATTTTTATAGTTAAAAAAATGTAAAGTTATGAATTATAAACCCTAATTGTTTCCGCTTTCGTGTTTAATTTCTTATCCTCTTCCTATACCACTTACCAACATCTAATATATTAAAAGTGAAGTACAAATGGGAAATTACCCTTAATTCTTCACATTATTTACAATCAAATGCCACTTGTTTTATTTCAACTAATTTTCACATGCCTCATTTTTGCAAAGCCTATTCCGTTTTTTACAACATTTTACTGGGTTTCTATTTGCTTTTATTTACATATAAGTGGACCTATTACTATTTTATTTCTAACCATTTCTAACCATCTAAGCATTTCTAACCATCTCCACTTTCTAACCAAAACTTAATATACACATTAAATGCCTTAAAACGAATTTGAAACAAGAGTTTGTATAATCCACTACTAAATTCACAAATGAATAACATAAAAACCAAAAGTAATATATGTCAATAATTTTATACCAATTAAAACTATTCGATTTTTTGCTCTATTCACTTCCAATTAAAACTATTCGGTTTGCCTATTTCTTTAAATGTTGATATTATAGAATAACGTTACTCCATATTTATATAAAACTAGATATGAGCCCATGCGTTGCAACGGGTTTTGTTTGATGTTTTAGTTTAATAAATAAATAAAAGTAATAAATAATTTTATTATATTTTTAGGATTGTTTTTGCATATATTGTGTGAGACTTATTTTATAATTAAAAACTCGTTTTTATACATAAATCCCAGTTAATATTAATATTTTATAATCATGTGCATAGGTGAATTTTTATCAAATTTCTACTTAGTGCTAGAAAAAACACTCATACATATTAATTTAAACCCAACCCAACCCGAATTAAGAATTATAATGAAAAAAATTGAAAGTTAAATAAGGTCAATCGAGTCATTGACAACATCATACACTTTCTTATGTAATAATTTAATATTTTATTAAATTTATCCGATGCTTAATAATTTTCTTAATTTTTTTTTTTTTGACAGCAATAATTTTCTTAATTTATTATTTCTAAATGATATATTTCTATAACAACATTTTAATTAAAAATGAAGTAAAAAATATTACATAGTAAAGACAAAAAATGTAATAAGATGGCGATGAAACTTGATTTTTTTTGACAAAATGCATATAAAAATCACTTCGATGACAATAATAAATATAATCTATTTCTTATGACCACACATGAAAATATATATCACACATGTGTATGATTTTCGTATGATAAAACACATATAAATAGAATCATGACGACAGCCTAATTTTTCATTTTTGTTAATTAAATAGTTTTAACATCATACTTGTCATCGAATTCTTTTTTCATTTATTATTAAATAATTTTAAATTTTATTTTTGTTTTTTTTAAAGGGCCCATTTTTCATTTACAATCAATATATATATACCAAATACTCTTTTATACTTTTCTAGGATTTTAAGAAATAGAAATTAGTATCATATAACCTTTTACAATTATCTTCTCTTTTAAAATTAGAAAAAGTAAATTGTTATCAAATAATTATTTCTAGTTACTATTAAATAAGGTTAAAAAAAAAACTATTTGCACAATTCGAATCTAAACTAATTTTAAACAAATGGAGTAATTTTCAGTATAATGGTCATCATCAAATTATCTCTTAAAAACATTACCAAATAAGTTTTTACAATTTTATTTTGGTTAGAACTTAAACATATGATAAAATCTCTTTTGTTTGTGATTTTTTAAAAATATATCAAATATTCTCTTAAATTGTTTTAGGGTTTTAAAAAAGGAAATTAATATTAAATAATATTTTGAAATCTAATTTTGTTTAGGATTTAGAAAAATAAAATTAATATCAAATAATTGTTTCCAGTTAATATTAGCTATTTTTAGAAGTTTCTATTTTCAAAATTCGTTTTTTCAATATCACACATGTTTTAAGGATTTTTACAATTATCTTTTGTATGGATTTAAAAAAAAAAATCTTATTTGGTCAAGATTAAAAAAGGAAAAATTTATTTTCCAAATCTATTTTATTTAGGATTCTAGGAAACAAAAGTTAGTTTCACATAATGGCTTGTTTTTATTGACACATTAACAATATAATTTTTTTTATTGGCACATGTAACAATCATATCGAGTGAAAAATATTTCAAGTTATTTCGGTTTATAATTTCTTAAACACAAAATTACCTATGAAAAAGGAAAGTTAGTTATTTATTAGAAATTGAATATTGCTTGTACAATTTTATTTTATTTAGACTTTTAAAAAGGAAACTTACTTATTTTATAATTATTTTATTTAATATTTTTCACTAAAAGTTTTCTTGTATTGGTAGGATTATAATTCCTTTTTGTTTAAATATTTTATAAATTAATTTATTTTTAATTAAATTTCCTGTTTAACGAATTTTATATTTTGTCTTATACGTACAAACACATATTTTCATATTTTTCATATTCACACATACTCATATACGGCAACACATCATAATTGAAAAAAAAATTGCGTTAGCATCATAAAATGTAACAAGATTATAAGAAAATTTGAGTTGTATCAAGAAATTAAAAAAAAATTTGTAGGTAATATTTTTTCGTAAATAATATTTTGTTTTTTGAAAATAATATGTGGAAGCTAAAACCTAAATATAGTTGTGAAATATTTGTAGCTATTTTTCGGTTTATAAATTATTAACATACAATTATCTATAAAAAGGAAAGTTTGTTATTCAAATAAATTTTTATAATTATTTACTTTTTTAGGATTAAAAAAAATAACATATTACTATCCAATAATTTTAACAATATATAATTGTAAAAGACTATGTAATAGCAATATAATAGTAATACTTTTACAATTTTCTTTTGTTTAGGCTTTTAAAAAGGAAATATTACTGATTTTATAGTTAGTTTTACTTTTTGATTTTTATTAAATAATATCTTGTATTTGTAGGATTTTATAAAAAAAATAGATTTTTTAGTTAATATTTTTCTCTTACAATTTTCTTTCTTTATTATCTTTAAAAACGAAAATTATATATTTTTTAACAAAAAAAATATTTTCAAATAACTTTTAACAATTATTTACTTTTTAGGATTTAAAAAAATAAAAATTACTATCCAATAATTTTAACAATATATAATTGTAAAAAACTATGTAATAGTAATTGCTCTTTTCCAAAGTCTTAAAAAGAATTGTAAATCAGATATTTTTGTAATAATAACTTTTATTTTCTAAATCTCTTTTAATCCTAAGAAAAGAGATCATATATTTGAAACATGTCGCAATCTTAAAAAATTATTGACACATGTCGTGATCATGTTAATTAGCAACTTTGAAAAACCAAGCTTTTTCAAATAACTTTTAACAATTATTTACTTTTTAGGATTTAAAAAAATAAAAATTACTATCCAATAATTTTAACAATATATAATTGTAAAAAACTATGTAATAGTAATTGCTCTTTTCCAAAGTCTTAAAAAGAATTGTAAATCAGATATTTTTGTAATAATAACTTTTATTTTCTAAATCTCTTTTAATCCTAAGAAAAGAGATCATATATTTGAAACATGTCGCAATCTTAAAAAATTATTGACACATGTCGTGATCATGTTAATTAGCAACTTTGAAAAACCAAGCTTTATATAATAAGATCTTTGATTTAAACACATCTGATAATATCAAGATTTAAAACTGTTATTACCTATCAACTAACTATTCCTTAAATCTTGAAATATCTTAATTACTTTACATAATATGCCAAAATCCTTAATAATCACGAATTTATAGACTGTTGCGTGATTTCCAAATCAAATATTCTACTGATTTTATTGGCAATAGTTATCTCCTACATTAAAGCTTACATATAAAACTTAATAAATATCTCAATACTTGCTAATCACGATTTCATATATTTGCTTGATTACAAAACAATTAACTAAATCGATCAAACCATATCTCACTTACCTACAAAATCAAAAAATTAAACACGAAAATCTTTTGAAAATATTCGATACATTTATCGTATTCCTTATCTACACACGACTTGCTAACCAAGTTTTATAATTACTAATTAAAAATTACTTATCATCCATATCTCACCTACTTATCTATATATATACTTCATTCTACTTTAAAGAATACCATTCACATTCACATTGCAATCAAACCCAAAGCAAAAAAAAATGATGATCAATGCGAACATCAACCGTGTCAAAGACTTGAAGCCATACAAGACAAAATGGCGATCACAACTCAAATTGCTACATTCCTGGCAACTAAACACTTCATTCGGTGGATAGACTCTTCAGTGGTTCTAACTGATGAACATGTAAATTTCAAGTCGCATCATCATTTCTGTCTATCACTAAATCACATTATCTTGTGCTTATTTTGTAGGGTGAAAGGATTCATGCTATGTGCAAAAGAAACCAAATGAAAAGTGTTCAACGTAAACTTCCTCTAGGGAAATGGCATTTTCTAACTTTGTTTTCTCTCTCACAAGCATCAGGCCAATATCGGCCAACGAGTCATCCATACAAGATGACGATCGATGATGAAACTGTTATAACAAATTCCGATCTAATTCAAGATAGCATCTTTTTATCTCTTGCCAGCTTCGAAGACATCATCAATGGGAGCTTAAAGCCCCACTTCCTTATTGGTAATACCTATATGCCCATGTTTCTGAAAACTATGTTGTAGTTTTGAATGTCAATCTGTATACTAATGGTTTTTTTTTCTTAAAGATGTGATGGGAAAAATCGTAAGCCTTGAACCAGTTAAAACCGTGCAAGTGAAATTACATGACCGGAAGGTAGTTCAATTTCGTTTGGTTGACTCAAGGTAAGTTTTGTTTTAATTGTTTTTGTCTTTGAACACACAATATTTTAATTTACTTTTACTAATAGCTTTGTCTACTTTAGTGGTAAGGAACTTGCATGTTGTTTGTGGAGGAAATATGCTTAGCAATTGGAGGTTTATGTTGAACGTTTACAACCACTGGTCTGTTTGATCATGTTCGCCAAAATTGGTTTCTACAGAGGTACTTTTATAAACGCCTATTCAGACTATATCCAAACTTATATTGAAAATCTTTATGTGCTCAATTCTATCTAAATTTATATAGGTGAGGTCCAAATAACAAATGCATTTGATGCATCCATTGTTTATCTTGATCCAACGATGGAAGAGGCATTCCAGTTCATGGAAAAGTAAGTGTTTTGATTATCTAAACAAGTCTTTGATTATATTAATAGTTACTTTTATATTTATATTGTCTACATATATATTTTATATATGAAATTTACGTATAGGCTGATGGAAGACGAACTCCCTCTTGCTTTTATTGAGAAACAAAATGGTAAAAGAGAGGTTGTTTTACAAGAAGATGATTGGAACGACTTGGATATCAAGATGATTTTTGAACTCTTTGTTGCAGATCAGGTAATATCATAAAGTAGATATTGTATTAGTAAAGTTTTCAATTAGTATTTTTCGTTTCTAAATATAACATGATTAGAAATAATTATATCTAAATGTGTGAATAAATGATTGCAGGAATTTAACAGCAAAATCATTTGTTCAATTGAATCTGTTAACACTGATTGGCATGGTTCTATTTTGGACATACAACTTGCAAATATCGTGCTACCAAAATTGGTAAGATTATTCCTTCAAAGTCAAACTATGATGAGAAACAATTTTGGCGTTGTGGTAAATGTCAATTTAATATCACTGAAGTGATACATGTGTAAGAACTTACTTTCTTATTTCAATTCCTTATTTCATTTTTCTTAAAATTTTAGGACCACTCTAATATATTTCCCTATACTCTAATAGATTCAAGCTTCATTTGATTGTGAGAAATGACACATAAACATGTAACTTGATGTTGCTTAACACTGTTGCTAATACCATTGTTGGACATGATGCTGTTGATCTGTGAGATGGCACCTATGATGAGGTAATTTTCGGTTGTAGAAATGAAAATATGTGTTTTCAATATGCGTAAACCTGATTTACTTAAAACTCATCACAGATTGAAGATCCAGAGCTCCTACCATAACCTATCAAAGAGATAGTTGGGAAGTATTTTTGTTTTGGCATTTTTGTAGGATCTGACAATGTGACAAATGGGGCATACACATTCAAAATTCTCGAGGTCTGGTCTGGAGATAAATTTTTAGAAAAAGAATCCCAGTCCGAGCCAATCTCAATGATGGCACATCATCTTAGGTGCTCATGTTGGAAGGTACCAGTCAGAATGAATCAGAAGAATGCAAAACACCTTTCCCAAAACGCAAAGAGGAAGATGCTGATCTTCCATACATAAGTTCGACATCAAAAAAGTTATGCAGCGCCATCAAAGTGGAAAAGAAGAAGGAAGAGTAACTCTGCAGATTTCAATTTGCTTTTATTTTTAAGTTGGTTTTCTATTTTTGTCTCTTGGTTTAAGCTTTCTTTTATTTTCAGAAACAATAATGTGTTTTTCTATTTGATGTTCTATTTATTTGGATAATTTGAATAATATGGATTATTTGAACCATATATATACTTTCTCAATGAATAATGCGTTTTTCTATTTTTTAGTTTTACTTATTTGGATTATTTGAATAAGATGTGATCGGTTGAAAATATTTATACTTTCTCAAAGAATAAATGATTTATAAATTGTATTTTCGTATTTATTGATTAAGTTAAACACAATATATTGATTTAAAATACATGGACTCTATTATTTTCTTGACACTTACACCAAGTTTCACTATCACTTTAACAAAACAGTTTCTCATTCAGTCCTAGCAGTGTCTAATATCTATATATAGTATGATAAAAAGACATACCGTATGGTCCAATGCAATCTTATGATACAAGAAAATCTGGTTGGTCGAAATTCCTTGGTCCTTTTGTGATGTTGGCCTGTTTATAAAAACATAAACATGTTTATTTGTTAAGTATGATCTACCACAACAAATTTTTGAATCTAAAAATTAAAAAAAAAAAATTAATTCTTAGATGTACAACAACCCTAAACGTTTTATAAAAAAAAATTCTATGAAAGATATATCAATTATATAAAATCTGGATTCCAGAATATTAGCTGATATATTTACTTCCTATATTTACATTATTCAAAATAACTAGAATCCTAATTCTTAGGTTATTAAAAATCAAAATTGTGATTTTTTAACCAAAACATAAACGACTTTAACCGACTCCTTCCTCCTACCTATTCAGCAAATACATCTCAGCGTGAACCAGTTACAGTATTAAGAAGTCGAATTATGAAGAAGCAAAAAACATATGATCATAACGGAGATCGAACTGATAGCAATATCACTCCTGAGACCATAAAGTCTAAGAAAACATTCAGCAATGCAATTCAGTTTTGCTCTAATTACATCAAAAATCCAGACATTCCATTGCGATCAGTATATTACAGACTGTTTGAGGGTATTGAAAACCGGATTGTTCCATGTAATACATATTCGTTATATCATCAAGTCAGCATGCCATCACCCCAAACACCAAGAAATATAAGGAGATTGCAACTTGGTAAGTGTAGCATCTAACTCGATTTTACTGCTTTTAAATATAGGAGTTTGCTACATGTTCTAACATGCAACTATTTTGTGTATCATTCCTTTTAGGAATTGATACACCTACTGACCAAATCCTGACCACGCCAAAACAGAGCAGTTGTTTGACATCCTCAAAATGTAAGTCATAATCAATTACATGTTACTTTGTATGGTTAATGGTTTTGCCTTCATGTAGATAACACCTTTATGTTATTCTCTTTTGTATAGCTCAAGACCTGCAGCCACAGATGCCTACATCAATTCCTCTATCATTTGAACAGAGAAAATGAAATAACAAATGTAATGTTCATGGTTTGCTGAATGCTTATAGACTTTAAGCTTTTTTTTTGCTCTGTATTCTATTCCTAACATCAAAATATTTTTTTATATATTGATCAAGCCCGAGATGTTGGTTCAGAACAACTTTCAACTACATCAAAGCAGCAAGATCGTTTCAGATCCAAAATATAAGTAAAAACTATTACCTGCTTTATTTCATTTCGACCTTGGAAATAACCCTGACTTCCATGTTTTTCATGCCTTTAGCATCAATCCAGAAAAAGAGAAATGAGAACTCATTTAGGAAATTTTCTGATAAGAGACAAAGAAAGAGGATATCAGATGTTTTGAAAGATATTACAAATATTGACTTGTCTTTGGGTACTGAAAATCAAGAATCACCAACATCAACAATTTTTCCAGATACTGAATTTGGAGGGCTCTTGTCTGATTTTCTTCTTCTTATTTGTAATCATTCATTTCTATGCTAATATTTATATCTAAGCTTTTTTCGTTTGGTTTTCAGTAAATATAAATGACGCTTGTGAACTAGAATTCGACTGTAGCTCTCTAGATACTACTGATTCAGAGAACGAAACTGATGTTGATCTTCCATCTTTTGAATATTATTTAATTAATACAGAAAAATCTACAGCAGCTAAAAAGGACAAAACAAAGATGGTATTGTCTTTTTTAACTAATTTTTATTAAGTGTTTGTTTTTATCAGTATGTGCCTAATGTGCTTGCTGATGTTTTAAATTCAGAATATACTGATGAAGGTGATCCAATATACACATGTACACATTGTGGTGCAATGATGTGGTATGGAGAACGTTTGAACAAACACCGGAATGCTAAGATTCCTACATTTTGACTATGTTGTATGCATGGTTGATATTACGTGTATACGCACACCAAATAACCTAATGTGCACACTACCACAATCGAATGGTATGTCGATGTAGCACTTTAGGATCGAATCCACAGAGACCAACTATTACACTTTATCTTTATGGGATCAATATCAAGCTAAAACAATATGGGGGTTTTAAAGTTGATTTCGTAACAAGCAAGTAAAAAGATTAATTAAAGATTTCAGATGATTAAAATGCTAGCCTAGGGTGGTTTGGTCGGGTGTTAAGCAAGTGTGAGCCAAATAATTATTCAAGTTTAATTAAGAGCAAGTCTAGAACTCGGATCACTCAAGTAGAACAGCCCACTGTCGTGGAACTGCCCCCTATGCTGATCGATCTTGATACCTAAACTCTCGTTTGGATCAAGATGCGACAGCAGGCAATAGAGATCAAGTCCGATAGGTTCACCAAACACCCTAATATCTACTTTCGCTGATTAGGGATGCTAGGCTCATTCATAACAGATCTAGCAACCTATTACACGGTTAATGAACATGTTAAACCTAGGATCTAACATTAAGCGGCCAGATTAATGCAAGCATTAAGAACATTTATGAATGAAGACAATCAATGGTTTCACTTATCTATGTTTAACTCACGGATCTAACACCCGAACACCCTAGAATAAGCAAGTTGACTACTCAGCCATGAACAGAGAAAACACAGAGATCAATTCTGAATAAGACTTCATGTAAATAAAAGAGATAGAAAGAGGGTTCAGGATAATCTTCTCTATGGTGAGAGAGATGGAGCCTTCTCCCTTTACAATCCAAAAGCACAAAAGTCTCCAATGGTTTTCTTCT
This sequence comes from Brassica napus, assembly GCF_020379485.1. Lineage (NCBI taxonomy): Eukaryota > Viridiplantae > Streptophyta > Magnoliopsida > Brassicales > Brassicaceae > Brassica > Brassica napus. The sequence continues at coordinate 7,769,438 of NC_063437.1, forward strand.
GTCTAGAATAGCGTAGAATGATAAAGAGAAACAGAAAATATGATATATCAAAGCCACAGGCGGCTGGGAGAGAAAATAGGGATAATTAGGGCAAATCCCGTAATGATTGTAGTTTCCTAAAAAATCTCTGCCGCTGGAACACTCACTCGGAACAATCACTCGGGTTGCTCCGCTATCCGGAACAGTCATCAAGACTGTTCTGCGTGAAAACCACCAAATTGCATTGTTTTCTGCCTCTTTTGTTCCAGCTGATCCATCTCCCATCCAATGCAACTCCAGACCTGTAATGACTCCAAAAGGACTAGGAAGACTCGATAAAGACATGAAAACTAATTTAAAAGCATATATACAAGATGTATAAAACATCATATATCAATGGTCAAGTGCAATTGCCTTTGTTAAAAGAACCACCAAGTGTTCTAAAAAAGTTGATGGAAGGGTGATGATGTAGAAAGCAAGCATTTCCAGAAGAATATGAGACCTTATAACATGATTTTTTTCATTTACTTCACTTGGTGGGAAAGTAGAGAGATCTTTTCAAAAGGGAAAAAGACCATCTATGTTGGTTCTACAAGGTAAAAATTATCATGGGCAGATTAACTCCTAATAATGACAGCCAAGCAAAGTTTGGACAGCTTTACATAGCTGGCACAGAAAATGAAATTGAGAATAGAGAAAATTGTCTGAGGTACTTTCTTCAAATATTTAGAAACCTTAAATCTCAATGGAATAAACTGTCAGTCTACTATCATTCTGTTTTTATATAAATTCTTTTGCAGTTCTGGTAAACATGGTTTCCAGTGCAATAAGAAGGATAGTCTGAGGAAAGACATTATTGAGAAATTGATGAAGATGTTGGATGAAGTGAATCCATATGTCAAAAAGTTCAGAACTGCTAGAGATCGGTTTCATATTGCACCAGAATATTCTTTTCATATGAGGATTGTAAGTGACCGATCTAAGGATGGGAGGACATATAATTCTCCCACAGCCTCAGAAGCTGATGCACTCATTCCAGGAGATTTAAACCTAGATATGGATAAAAGGGATATTGTTCTACAACAGAAATCAGGAAACCTGCTTAGAATCAACAAGATACATGCTGCTTATCTTGCCCTTCAATATCCTCTGTTATTTACTTATGGAGAAGATGGATTCAGACTTAGTATTAAGAAAGGTGTAACAAAAGCTACAAAGAAACAGAAGAATCCTAATATCAGTATGTGACAGTTCTTTGCTTTTCGTCTTCATGAACGCAAGAATGAGTCTCATTGTTTGTTGCATTTGAGAAGACTGTTTCAGCAGTTCATGGTGGATGCCTATACTACTATAGAGTATAATCGCCTTCGCTATATGAGATTTAATCAACCTACTTCGCAATCTGATAGTTATGACTCTATCAAAGAGTCTGAGAATGCAGGAAAGGTCGATATGAGTGATCAAGGATCGTAGTTAATGTTACCATCTTCGTTCACATGAAGTCCTAGATATATGAAGAATCTTTACTTGGATGTTATGACCGTATGTAAGCATTTTGGATTTCCAGATCTTTTCATCACTTTCACTTGTAATCTGAAATGGCCAGAGATCACAAGATATGTTAAGTCTCGAAAGCTAAAGGCAGAAGATAGATCAGACATTCTTTGTAGGATCTTCAAGATGAAACTTGATTCACTGATGGATGATTTAACCAAGAAAAATCTACTTGGAAAGACTGGTGCCTGTAAGTTATAAATATAATTATATTTTAGCTTCCCACATTTTGATTTCATTTGGTGTAACCTAATAATTTTTTTTCCTATCAGCTATGTACACGGTCGAGTTCCAGAAACGTGGTCTACCATACGCACACATTCTCTTATTCATGTATCCTTTGCACAAGTTTCCTACAACCGATGACATTGACAATATCATTTCTGCGGAGATTCTTGATAAACTCAAGGAACCTGAACTTTATGAAGTTATTAAGGATATGATGATTCATGGTCCATGTGGAGCGCTAATATGAATTCTCCATGTATGGAGAATGGTTTGTGCTCTAAGTCTTATCATAATCCATTTGTTAAGAAGACCACTATTAATAAAGAAAGATTTCCTGTTTATAGAAGGCGTGAACAGTCAGAGAACTTTGTCCTCAAGAATGGATACAAATGTGACAATCGGTTTGTTATTCCATATAACAAGAAACTGTCTCTACGTTTCCGAGCTCATATTAATGTGGAGTGGTGAAACCAATCTGTATCTATCAAGTACTTATTCAAGAACATAAATAAGGGGCAAGATCGTGTGACTATAGCCGTGGAACCGCCATATCACATTGTTGCTAACGAGTTGGACAATGAAGACATTACTGTTGAAAAAATGGAAAAGAAAAGAAACGAACTGAAGGATGTTTTCGATTGAAGGTATGTAATTGATACAATTACATTCGTAATTTTAATATGTGATCAATATCTTTCGTTTCTAATTGTTTGTTTCTGATATGCATATATGTGTCTTCATGTGAATCAGCTTGGCGAATCTTCAAATTTCCTATTAACTATCGATCAACTGCTGTTGAGAAGCTTAGTTTTCATCTACCAGGAAAACAAGTGGTTACATTTAATGGAAAGGATAAGCTGAAAAAAGTCATCAGTCGGAAGCTCATTGAAAAGACAATGTTCTTGGCATGGTTCGAGTTGTATAAAATCGACGAGTTTGCAAGAACACTAACTTATGCCCAGATTCTTATCTACTATATCTTTGACAAGAAGTCAAAGAAGTTCAAGAAGCGGAAAAGAGGATTCTGTTTAGGAAAAATAAATTACTCTCCTGGGAACAGGAAGCTGCTTATTTCTTGTGCATATTGTTAGTCATTGTCAGAGGGCCTACAAGTTATGATGACATTAAGACCTTTGAGGGAGTTCTCTATCCTGAATACAAAGATGCATGCTTTGCTCGTGGATTATTAGATGATGATCAGGAGTACACTGATGATATTGTAAGGAGAAGCTACGAGTGTTCTGCAAGTGACCTACGACAAATTTTTGTTATTATGCTTATGAGTAAAACTCTCTTTCTGCCAAAGGTCGTATGGGAAAACACTTGGCAATATTTGTCCGAAGATATAGAGCATAACAGAAGAAAATATTTGAATAGACCAGGTTTGAATTTTTACTATGGATATGAGTGTGTAGCTTTTTTACTTATGTGTAGACTGGAAATATGAATGTGTATCATGTATCTTATACGTACCTATTGTTTTTTTGTAGGATTGGTGTTGAGCGACGATGACAAAAAGAAGTATACTTTACTAGAGATTGAGAAGCTGTTGAGACGTAACTGCACATCTCTACCAAGATTAACTTCAAAGCCAAAGCTGCAAAGACAAGCACTCAATATTTTAATGTCTTGGTAGTACATGAGCGCAGCTATGATCGAGGTACATTGTTAGAGATTCTTGATAGAGATGTCCCGAAAATGACTGATGAGCAAAAGGAAATTTATGATCAGATCCTTGCTGCTGTGAATCAAGGAAGCACTGGAAAAACTTTTCTCTGGAAGTTACTTTCTGCAGCTATTAGATGTCGAGGAGACATTGTTCTTAACGTCGCATCAAGTGGCATTGCTTCTTTATTACTACCAGGAGGTAGGACTGCTCATTCAAGATTTGGTATTCCATTAAATCCAGACGAGTTTTCATCATGTACTATTCAGCCTGGAACTGATCAAGCTAATTTAGTCAAAGAATCATCACTCATTATATGGGACCAAGCGTCAATGATGGGCAAACATTGTTCTGAAGCTTTGGATAGGAGCTTATCTGATATAGTTGGGAAGCATGCAAACCAGCCTTTTGGTGGAAAGGTTATTGTCTTCGGGGGTGACTTTAGGCAGGTTATTCATGTTATAAATGGAGCTGTTAGGGCTGAGATCGTTCTGGCATCTCTGAATTCGTCATATCTTTGGGAGCACTGCAAACTACTGAAGCTCACCAAGAACATGCGTTTGTTGTCGGATGGTTTGTCACCAGAAGAGGCTGCGGATCTTAGGGATTTTTCCGATTGTATATTAAAAATTGGGGATGGTAAACTTGCAGAGCCTAATGATGTTGAAGCGGTGATTAATATTCCATCTGAATTTCTTATAACAGACTCCGAAAATCCAATAGAAGCAATCAGCACAGCCATTTATGGTGATACTGCTTCTCTACATGAAAAGAAAGAGGCCAAGTTTTTTCAAGAGAGAGCTATCCTATGTCCGACCAATAAAGATGTCAATATGACTAATGACTACATGCTGGATAGGTTGGATAGTAGATTTATATACTCTATGTTCTTATTTTTTTCAATTGGTTGGATGTATAAAATATATGTACTAATGATTGAGTTTCGAGTTTAGGTGATGAGAAGATTTACTTAAGTGCCGACAGTATAGACCCAAGAGATAAGGGTTCGAACAACAATGAAGCACTAGGACCTGATTTTCTTAACACTATTAAGGTGTCTGGTTTACCTAACCATAGTCTTAGACTGAAGATTGGTTGTCATGTCATGGTTCTGCGAAATTGCGAGCCTTCTGCTGGGTTAATGAACGGCACGAGACTATACATATCACTCAACTAATGGACTTTATGGTTCAAGCTAGGATAATAACTGGAGAAAATGTTGGAAAATTGGTAGATATTCCTAGATTGTTGATAACACCATCAGATACTCGACTGCCTTTTAAGATGCGCATAAGGCAATTGCCAGTGGAAGTGGCGTTTACTATTACAATAAATAAAAGCCAAGGTCAATCCATATCCGAAGTTGGCATCTTTCTACCAAGACCTGTATTTTCACACGGACAACTCTACGTGGCTGTATCTACGGTCACTTCTAAAAAAGGATTGAAAATTCTGGCTGTCGACAAAGATGGTAAACCGCAAAAGAAAACTAAAAATGTTGTCTTCAAAGAGGTTTTTGCTAACCTGGAAGAGTTTGTTTTACAAGGTAAATATTTTATGAACTATATTTTCTTTCTATTATGTCACCTAAATAGACACAATTCAGTAATTTTATTTTACTTATTTTCGCCAATGCAGGTTTTAGATTTCTACAAACAAGATATGCATCGTTTATGTAGTTTCTATTTATTGTCAAAACTAAGCACTTTTTCTTCGTATTGTTTTTTTTTTAAAATAAGTAAACAGTTTCATTTGTTTTTTTATTTTAAATGTTGTTGCTTTTATTATTTGACCCGCGTCATAACACAATCATCCAAACAGAAAACAAATTTATAAATCGTGAGATCGAGCTAAAGAAAACAAATAACTAAAACTACTGACGATTCACATGAACAATGTTGTATGTCCTATTAATCAGTGTGTCTAAGAGCATAATTCTATTACTCAATCTATCTACGAGCTTGACATCAGCAGCAATTTACTAACCTTGTGGTGTTTTAAACGATCTGTTGTCAGCTTCAATGTGCAGTTTGAATAGAGGAGCTTCCATCTGTTAGTTTAAGAGTTTCAAATAACTGAATTCTATGACTTGCAGACCATATATTCAGTTTTAGTAAGACTTCAATGTATATTTTACTAATATAAATCAGTGTTCAAATTAGTTGAATAGGAATTTAGCAGTTTTTTTATTGCTACAACAGTGAAAACAATACATAGGATGTACAATTGGTACAAAACGGCACTTAAGATTGCCAAAACAGACAATTTGGTTAGCAATTAAAATGAAAATATCAATGACTACTTGTCTATCAAGAGTACAGTCAAATTAAAGCATCAGGCCGACAGATACTAAAAAAGTATCATAAATTTTTCTCATCTATCTTACAAAACCAGTCTCAGGTGATCAAACAAATGCAATCTAATATATTAGACCAAACATACTTAACACACTTCACCGAGCTTAACATTTTTATAGTAACATTAGGCAATCAAAAACAAATGATATAATACATTCAAACTATCTAAACAATCTCTAAGTTAAATCATACTACTCACCGGAAATTGTTGCAGATATCAATAAAGGAGTACTTATCTTTTGTTTTTATGTCGGAAACCTCTTCGTGCTTTGCTGTTTACGGATCTCCTCTAATTACTCTCTCCATCACAATATGACTCGTGCTTTCTATACAGGCAACATCACCGTAGACTCATGCGACCTGGTTTCTTCAATTCATTTATTCGATGTCTACTGTTTCTTCTTCTATGCCTCGATTTCGTACACAATCAAGATGAAGATCAACTGTAGATACAAAAGAGGTTCCGTTAGTCTCAAATGAGTATAGAACTAGATGTTTAAACAGAGTATACATACTAATTTGTACCTTGATGGAGTCGATTAATCAAGGCTTTACATCTTCTAATTCCAGATTACATAGAAATCGTACCAAATTCTCCCAGGAACTCGCCGAATATCTCCATCTTTTTCCTTTGCAACCCTAGACTTTTCTCTTTCGATTGTCGATCATAGTTTTTTTTTTCATCGTGTAACTGTTTTTTCCTGCGTAAAGTTGTTAAACATATAATTTGGCTTTGTTGTTTTTATTTTTGGTTTAACATGGATTATTGGAAAATGGGTTTTAATTGAAGTTATATGATGGATTACATTAGTAATCTTGAAGTTTTTTTTTTCAATTGCAAAACTAACCTATGACTACTTAATTGTAAGTCGTTTACTTTTAAAAAAATATTATTATATTAATTTTCGACAGATGACTGAAATGTAAGTCGTCTGGGGAAGTCAAACTTCTGAAATTATTCAGTCAAATGCAAAACTAACCTATGACGACTGAAATGTAAGTCATCTAGGTTCTTTGGAAATTTTTTTGAAACCAAACAATAGTATACGACTTAACTTTCAGACGTCTCAGGTTACAGATTTCAAAGTCAATTGCAAAAATAACCTCTGCGTTGACCAGACGACTTCCAGGTAAGTCGTCTACAGTCAGACGACTTCCAGGTAAGTCATCTACAGCCAGACGACTTCCCAAATAAGTCGTCTGACGAACAGATCTGGAAAAAAACTCGATATCATACCTTAAATTGGTGAGATAAGTTCCTTAGCATACATAAGGCTTCTCCAAGCACACAGAATCACAAACGAAAGTCACCCACCCAGAATCGTTAGCTTCAATGACTCTATGAACCATAAAATTTTTAGAATCAAAAATTTGGGTTTTTTTAGCTCATTGTGGAGAGAAAGTGAGAGATATGTTGTGTTTAGTTCACAAGAATGGAAAAAGAAGAAGGATAAATCGATTTTGAGAGCATTAAGAGCTTCAAATTGGTTGTTCATGGTGGTTGTGGTATTGATGACAATGTCAATCTTGTAATTACTTGAAGATGATGAAGGTGAGAGAGTAAAGATGTCATTTTCGAAAAAAAAAAAAAAATTGATGGCATTTTCGTAAATTATATGAACTTGTGGGGTGAATGGGGCAAAATCAATTTTCAAAAAAAAAGGAGGTTAGTTTTGTGTTTGACTTTAAGTTATAGGTCAATTTTGCAAAAAGCCCATTTAATAAAGAAAAATTTGGGGAAAAAATAAAAAATCTCTTAAAAGAGAAATTGATTAAAATACACTAAGTTGACTACCACTTTTAAAAAATACAATCAATCAAAATTATACTTTGACTTTTAGGTTTAGAATCAATAATTTTTGTTTAGGATTTAGTATTTGAATTTATAAACTGTTATAACTGTTTTATAAATTATTCTTAAATATTTATAAATGATTTAAGAGATTTAATTTAATATTTTTTTATCACAAATTTAAAGTATTTATAAAAATAGTTATATACATAAATTGAAAAGTGGTATTTTGTGTGATAAAACTGAAATTCCCCAAATTTTAATTCAATAAGCTCCTCCAAAGCAAAAGTGATTTGGTGTCAGAGAGAGGTGTTTAAAGGTTTGGAGAAAAAAGCTGGAATTATTTTAGAATCAAGGAGTAATGAAATTTTGCTGAGAAGCGGATAAGATATATGCATTCGCTTCGAAACCATTAGCTAAAAGCATGTCCTCTCCGTTTGCTTCTTCCCTTCTCGCCATAGATGGGTAGAGCCTACTGTGCTCACCAAGTATGATGATGTCTCTGCGTACGTACGGATCTCCACTTCCGACCAGATACTCGCGGCGGCGACCCGTCAATGGCTGCTCTAACCACCCAGTTTCGCGCCAAATAGTCACCGAGGAACTGTCGATTTCAACGTACAATCGTCGGATTCGCTATCGCTGCAGAACAGGCGGAATCGACGAAGCGATGTCTCTCCTGGCCAAATTGGATTCGCTCGGCTCCCAACCCGATCCTCTTTCCTACGTTACTTTGATCGAAACTCTCTCTGCTCTCGGGAGGACTCTCGAAGCCGATGCTCTTTTCCAAGAAGTGATTCGATCCGGTCTCCATGGAAGCTACCCCCTGAGGTTCCACAACGCCTTGCTCGGCGGCTACTTGAGAAAAGGCCAGCTCGCGTTAGCTCTTAGGGTTTTGGATCACATGCAACTTGAAAACGTTGAGAAGAATCAAGAAACGTGTGAGGTTCTCTTGAACTATTACGTTAGCGCTGGGAGATTGGAGGAATCGTGGCGTGTGGTTAATGAGATGAAGAAGAGGAAGTTTCCTTTGACTTCTTTTGTCTATGGGAAGATCATACGTATTTACAGAGACAATGGGATGTGGAAGAAAGCGTTAGGGATTATCGAAGAGATTTGCGAGATTGGTTTGCCTATGGATGTGGAGTTATACAACAGCATCATCGATACGTTTGGTAAGTACGGAGAGTTAGATGAAGCGTTACAGGTCTTGCGGAAAATGCAGAGTTCTCATGATTTTAAGCCGAATATTAGTACTTGGAACTCGCTTATACGGTGGCATTGTCACCACGGTGCGGTCGATAAGGCGCTTGAGCTGTTCACGATGATGCAGGATCAGGGGCTTTATCCTGACCCTAGGATGTTTGTGAAGCTTATAGCGCGGTTGGGAGAGAAAGGGAGCTGGAACATGATAAGTAAAAGTTTTGAGTCCATAAAGTGTAAAGAAGATAGAAGAGATACGAGAGCTATCTATGCAGCTTTAGTTGAGATTGTTGGACAGTTTGGGAGTTTCCAGGACCCCGAGGAACTTGTGGGTAGACTCAAGTCGGAAGGTGTCGCTCCTTCAGCTAATATCTTTTGTACTTTGGCTGATGCATATGCTCAACAGGTTTGTTTTCCTTATCTTTCTTGTTCTCGGTTTGATGACCTGAAACTCAAGTCATGATCGAATACGAATACATACGCAGGGACTATGCAAACAGACCGTAAAAGTGCTAAAGATGATGGAGAAGGAGGGCACTGAACCAAATTTGATTATGCTGAATGTTTTGATCAATGCGTTTGGAAATGCTGGGAAGCACATGGAAGCTCTATCTATTTATCACCATATTAAAGAAAGTGTATGTATTATATCTAATTCGTCTACCGTCCATTCAACTAGTAGTACCTTTCTCGTTAAATAATATGCTCAACTGGTTGAGTTTGTCTTGTGAAGGGATTCACTCCCGATGTGGTTACCTATAGTACACTTATGAAAGCATTCACTCGAGCAAAGAAGTATGAAAAGGTATGTAGTTCCTGCCTTTCTAGTGCTTTTGAATTGCGTGTTCGACCACCACACTGAGTAGATTGTCAAGAATTGGTGGTTAAAATCGCAGGTTCCAGAAATATTCAGGGAAATGGAAGCCTCTGGGTGTAGTGCAGATAGGAAAGCAAGACAACTATTGCAAAATGCTCTTATGGTTCTCGACAAAAGACATTAACTATTTGGTGCCTCAACCTCTGATCCGTTATGGAGAAAAAAGGGCTCCCTTCAACCCTCACCGTGGAAAAAGGTACTCTTTATGGAGGGCGTTGCTTTTCTGATTCTTTAACTCATCTTTTTGTTCCATGTTTAAGTTTTAATGGTGACTAGTAGATGATCAACGGAGCCGATGTATTTCCTAAGTATGAATTGGCTGGCTGTGTGCATCTTCCAACTTTTGAGGCTTGGATGAAAATTCAGTCAGAATCGCTATTTGGGAATATTGAAGTATCATATCCGGTTTTTCTCTGGTGATCGTTAGGAACCGGTTAAGTTAAACAATTGTATTCAGATGTATATAAGCTTTGTACAGACTGTGGATGTAATTCATTTTTTCCCTAAGCACTTGCACACTTCAGAGTCGATAACGAAATTGAAACATTTCTAAGCTCAAATGAGTTCTACCTATCTGACTTTATTGTTTCGTTTTTGGTATCTCTTCCAGCAATCCCCTCAGCTAATTTATTCATGTTCAAAACCTTACTTTGCTCTAGGATGCCTTGCCACTTTTCTTGCAAACGCAAACCCTCCAAATTTATGCTCAATTTTACCCTCTGTGATCTTACAATGCACATGTGTATTGCCATTGTAGATTCTCACAGATGAACCAACATGCCCTGGTAGAATTGTTGAACTCCGTCACCATATTTTCTTCTTCAGTGCTGCCTTTTCCTTCTTCATCAAGAACAAATCAACGAATGGATCTTTTCATACAGATCGGCTCAACATCTTATTATTGCATTTCTTCTCATCTTCTAGACGCTCGCCCAAGGACAATGTTAATCTTGGAATATAAAGATCTAGGACGATATTTACCGCAAACAAAAACTGTTTAGTGCTAACGCAAACAAACACACACTAATTGTATTCCACGGTTTGCAAGGCAATCTGCGTTGATTAGAGATCCGTAATCAAGCTTTCATGTTATATTATACATTTAAGGAATATGATATCTTCCGTTCTCAACGTTCTCTGTATTTTAGTTGAATGCATCTTCTACTGTTAACCAATTACTCTAAAATAATCTGAATACGTAATTTAGAAATAATTCAAAAGTCTACACTTAGTAGAATATGCCTTCAAACCAATCAATTTATATTTACGCGTGGTAGAAATTGTAATTTTACAAATGAACATGAACAAATCTCCAAAACTTTAGATATACAATTACCAAATATTAAGAAAATATTTTCAATTCTTGTTTATTTCTTCATATGCAATTAAATCAATTTTGAAAAAGAAAAAAAAAATTTCAAAATAATCGTTTTTCCTCTCTTCCTTATTTTTTTTCTTCAAATATAACGAACATTATGTATATTTTATTACACCTACTAGAGGCGGTCCCGGGCTACGCCCGGGTTATTTTGTATGATATTATTTGCAATACATCATTTTTAATGAAACAGTGTATGTTAAATTGTCGGTAAAAATTAATTTACACATCAGTTTGTTTGAAAAATATAATGTTTTGATAATCAAACAAAAAAAAACCTTAATCTCTTTAAAATTTAAGTTTGTTATAAATTATGTGTAGAAGCAAAATTGTTCTTATCATTATTGAGAGCAGATGTTAATGTCTTAAAACATAGAAGAAAAAACATAAATAAGATGGTGGACTTTTGACGAAAAGGGTGATGGAAGGGAAGGAGTTTCCGTGTTGGGGAACCTGAAATTTATTTTTAAATAAATCAGTGAAAATAGATTAGTATTTGTTGTCAATTAATTAGATAGTAGAGTAGGGAGACGTACTTGTAAGTAGTGAGGTATCTTTCATTAGGGAAAGAGTTTTAGTTTTGACTTTCTGGTGGTGCCTCGAGTACTGCATAACAGATAGATGTGAATTAGTAGTAGATAACCACTTAGAAACCTTCCATGAAATTCTGAGTTTTGAATTTTACTTACTCTCATGGGAATTAAGGCGGTTGTAGATTTCCTTGTAGACTATGTTATTCACTTTTTGTTTGTGTGAGTTTTCGCCTTTGATGATTTTTAGTCCTGCTATGCTTGTTACACGTGAGAGGGCCATGTACAGTTGACCGTGCAAAGACCGGTCTAGGAAGATATATGATAACCTCTTTTAAGCTTTGGCCCTGGCTTTTGTTGATTGTCATTGCATAACACAATCTGATAGGGAACTGGCGTCGAAATAAAGTGAACGGTAACTGTGTATCCCCATGCAAAAGGACTATTCTTGGGATCAAAACTGTAACGACCCGATTCCAGTCTCGGAGTTTGTTAGCCGGCTAAGTCATTTACATTTATCTGAAGGACAATTATTTGCCTATAAATACTCACCTCTACATTAGTTTCTCCTCCTGCACTAAAAAAATATAAAAATCAGAATTTACAGAGAAAAAGTGAGAGAGAGAGAGAGAGTGAGAAAAAGAAAGATAGGAACCATTGCATGCTGCCACCAGGAGTCCTCTCCGGAGCCACCACACGCCAGGACATTGTCAAGCTCGTCATCACCATCAACCGCAGCTGAGAATCGCCGGAAACCGCCGCCTCTTAAGCTTTGTTTTTGTCCGTTCAGTACATCGGCCATAACTTCCTAACTGTTGCGAATCTCGCGCATGCAGAGCCACCATCGTGTTCCTCTCGTCGAGACGAAGCCGTATCCACCGACCACGCCGCAATCGGAGTCCGGACGAAGCCGCTAGAACCTCCAGAAGTTTCACCTCTACGCGCGCGTGAGTTACACGCGCCGCCGCCGGAAATCGTCTCCGCCGTCATCCGCCGCCGGACCACCGCTTCGTCACTACCGGAACGCCGTGCTCCGCCTTCTGTTTTCATCATCGTCCGCCGTCACCGCCGGTAAGCCATCGTTGTCACCGTCGGTGACTCGCCAGTGACTCGGTCAACTCGGCCGAGTCAACTCAGCGAGTCAACTCAGCGAGTCAACTCGGGTGACTCGGTAAACCGGTTGGTTGACTGGTTTTACCGGTTTAAATTAATTTCGGTTCGGTTAAGGTAAACTGGTCGGTTATGTCAAATCGATTTCTGGTCAAGGGTTGACCTTTGACCAACGGGTTGACTTTTCCTCAAACCTTGACCAGTTCCGTTTTTAACCGTTCGAAAGGCGTTCTGACTCAGAATTTCGATCTGATTTCAGATTTGGGGTCTATTTTAGCATCTGGAGTTCATAGAGACCACTTCTTCTTGTTGCTAAGGTGAGGGCTACTCCGTTAAATCCCGAGCTAGTTTAGTACTACCATTATGGAAAATTTAGTTTCGAAACATGATCTGTCTCTGTGAATCGAGTCTCTTTGAGAGTCCTGCGTGTTCATTATTGATATTGATTGTTAACCAGAATTAGGATAATAGAGGATTCAACGATTGTGTGAAATGATTGAAGCTAAGAACTGCTATATATATGTATATACATAGTTATGAGTAGGGATTATGTGATGAGGGCGTGAGTTCAGAGATGTCTGAGCTTCGACGCTACGGTGTGGTATGGGCGTGAGTTCAGAGACGTTTGAGCTTCGACGCTACTGTTTGGGGCGTGGTGCAGAGACGTTTGAATTCGACGCTACGATGGGCGGGGGGTACAGAGACAGACTATACTAGCGACGCTGCGAGTATATGTATATATCCTTATGAGGAGATGCGTGGTGCAGAGAGTAGCTATGTACTATAAGCGCATGAGTTGTAACGGCTAGTCCTCTAGCCGCATATTGATTGTTCTGTGTGGTGTAATAGGCACCGTGTTTGTTTCATGCTAGAGCTAGGCCTACATTTTAGTAGTGCTATGAACTCAGTCTGTGGTGTGCGGTTTAGCATCCCATACCTCGCTGGGCAACTCCCCTGTTGCTCACCCCTCCTCCTTTCCCCCTTTCAGGTGAGACCAACGAGCAGGAGTGATTATCGGACCGGTGCTAGTGGGCTTTTGGGCTTCTATTACTTTTATCGTTATCGGGCTTTTAGGCCTTTGGGCTTTTATCGTTTATGTTATTTCTTATTTCAGACCTTGGGTTTATGTCGTATTTTATATTTCAGATGTTATTTTGTATTATGGATTTCCAGCGTGGACGTTGACTTTCAAATATTTATAAATGGAGATATCATAGCTATATATTTATCGAATTATTTTTATTATTTCGAAAGTGACGGGTGTCACAAGTTTGGTATCAGAGCTATTTAATTATCATAATATTTTATTATGTAAATCGGGGTGTTACAAAAACTTCATTTCCAATGTGGGAGCCAGTAATTATATCTTCCTCAAGCACTCTTTTGCCTATGTGGGTTAGGATCATACGGGTACCATTACATAATCTTTTTGTTTGATTTATGTTACGCATAAGCATAATCGGGGCCCCAACTTGGAGAGTGAGTTTATGGGAAGGCAATCCTGGAAACTCCATGGAGTTGAGATACTCAATGGCGTATAGTGTATCGTTTTGGTTAGATTGAGTTTCCGAAACCTCAAAGCTATCGTAATTGTAGTAGTCTTTTGACTCTCCGTCAGTTTTGGAGATTGTATACGCATTAATTTCATCGACTGTATCATTTTGGGGTGTTAGGATAGCTTTATCGGTGTAGAAACTTTGGGAGGCCTCTATTTGGTTGATATCACCATACGCTGCATCGACAACTTGCTTTAATGACTCATCTTTAGTCTCTTGGACCAATGAGGGGTCGATGTTTATCATTTGTTCATGGTAGCCATCGTCCTCATTGTCCTCTTCAGATTCTGGACGACCTTCACCGACTTTGAGAAGCCAATCAAAGAACTCTTTTTCGTCTTGGTTGACTCGCATATTTGTCTTCAAAGGGAACTTGTGGCAGAAATTTCATAGATATGAATGACTTATCGAAGCTGAGACAGTATCAGCTCTACTCCCTTGTGGAACTACCGGAAGGATCTGTCTAAAATCACCACCTAACAAAACAGTTTTTCCGCCAAAAGTTTGATCCTTTGCGTGTGGATTTTTGATAGACAGTATGTCCTTCAAAGTTTTGTCAAGTGCTTCGAAGGCATGTTTGTGCGTCATAGGTGTCTCATTCCAGATTATGAGGTCCGTTTTCTCAATGAGTTCAGCGAGCATCGTACCTGGTTTGATGTTGCAGAGCTTATCTTCGTCGAGCTTCAAAGAAATATTAAAGCGTGAATGAGCTGTTCTTCCGTTTGGTAGTAGCAATGCGGCTATTACTGAAGAAGCAACTGGGAGAACAATTTGTTTCCTCGAGCGAAGTCTGGATATGATGGTTTGATAGAGGAATGTTTTTCTTGTGCCCCCTGCGCCATGTACAAAAAGAATAGTTTTCCATCCTTTTTATCAACAGAGTCTAATACTGATTTGTAAATCGCACGCTTCTCGGCGGTAAGCAAGTTGTACTGACTGTCATGTCTAAGCGTTTCTTAGGCATCTCTTTAATATCGTTTAAAGAACGGTCTTGCATGCACATCAACTTTTCCACTTCGATTAACGTGTATTGCTCAAAGGTCTCATCGTCCAGTTCCAGATTTGTGTGGCCTAAGATCCTTTGCCTCTTGTGAAGTATGTCCTCGCTCATTGATTTCCATGAGTGCTCACATAATCCTTTGGGGCTTGCAACGAAGCAAGTGTTTAGAAAGGTGACAAACATATCGCGGAGTTGGTATGGGGTGGCTGTTCTAGCACCCTCCGACATACTCTCGAGCCATTCAACATCATCGTCCAAATAGTCTCGTGCGTGGCAAACCGATTTGAAGTCATGGTATTTGACGTCGTTGAAAGTTTTCAGCTCGTCATAACTTCTAGGACCTTTAATCTTATTGATGAGGATCCTCAGGTAGTATCGATCACCTGCAGATGGATGGACAGCCACA
This sequence comes from Brassica napus, assembly GCF_020379485.1. NCBI lineage: Eukaryota > Viridiplantae > Streptophyta > Magnoliopsida > Brassicales > Brassicaceae > Brassica > Brassica napus. Next base: position 7,785,074 of record NC_063437.1, read on the forward strand.
ATTCGCCCAATGGTTTTTCCTTTCTTACGTTCAGACCAGACTTTGGAATTGTTGCTCCATACGAAATATTCTGGTATTTGCACATAAGTTAATGTCCGTGCAAATGCTGACCTTCTGCATAATACCATTCATTCAGTAAACATTGTCTTCTCAATACCTGTTTGCGGATTACGCGGCCGAGGTTATCAGTTTCTTTAATGGTGATGTTATGCTCCCCTTCCAAGTGAATGATGAGCTTCTCAACGGACGACTTTCTTTTGTGTATGTGAAATGCGAAGGTCCGCCACATGGACTCACAAGCTGATAAATACCGGGCTTCGATGTATTCTTGGATCTCATTCCGCTGCTTAATCACTTTTTCCTTTGGTTCTCCTGAATCCACTGTGTCAAAGGTAGTTGTCGTATTTTCTTTTTCAATAACTGCGGATGCTCTGTCAACACCCTTGGTTATGTACTTGAATATGTACTTCACTGCGCTTGTACGATTATACCATTCCACATTGATATGAGCCTCATACTTCTTTAGGAGTTTAACGTTATGAGGTACAACAAACGTGTTGTTTAGGGGTGCCCCATTTTTAACCACAGACTCATTTTCATTCCGGCGGCGACGATATAACACATACCCTGATTTGTCAATCGAAGTACTGTTATTATAAGGCCGAGGATACTTCTTTGTGCACACATTATTTTCCATACACGGCGACTTCGGATTAATGACACCACATGGACCATGGATCATGTGTTTTGTCACTAAATTATAAGCTTCTGGGTCTTCTTCTTTGTTTGGGAGCTCGGCTGAAATAATCTCATTTACTTCTTCCGAACTCGGTGTTCTGGATGAGTTTCCAAACCACAATAAAATATGTTCATGAGGGAGGCCTCTTTTTTGAAACTCTATTCTGTGGAGAGCTGCTGTGTATGATTTGAAGAAAGTTCCTTTTTGAAATCCTTCAGTAACTGATCTAACTTCATCTTAAAGACCCGACATTCAATGTCCGGTCTATCATTAGGGGAGTCTCCACCGTATATCTCACGATGTTCTTTAATCTCTTTCCAGTTAGGATTGGCCGTCATGGTGATAAACAAATCCGGATTGCCATATTCTCTGTAGATAGACATCACATCATGGTATTTCTCAACTAAGTATCGAGGCCCGTCGGTAAACTTGGCGGCAGTATGAATCTTTGTCCAATAATTTTAGCATCATTGTCACCCTTGCTAACAGCATCGAGCAAAACATCTTGATTATTCCTGGCCCACCTTAGCCGATCTTCTTCAATTGCCGTAAAAACGTCCACAACATATTGATGGAGAAGACGACCCCCTTTAACCAATGTCATCCCTTGGTTAAGACGTGTCTGTATCTGAGCAGCGTAGTACTAGCGTATCGTCAGGAATTGCCTTGTTCTCGAGGTGCCTGTTTCAAGATGTAATGAGATCTCGGGGTGAAATCCATACTCACCATGTGGAAAGAGAAGAAGATATTGGAGGCTCATGTACAGAGGGTGGTCGTCACGTATCTGCTGCAAAGTGTCAGATTGGAATTGAACCACTATATCTCGTACTCCAATTGTTGATGACATATCCCCTACGATAAGGCCTGCGACCTCACTCGTACTTGGGAGATCGTATTCCTTACCTTTCCTTTTATCTGAGAGTAACCTTATATTAAACTCTTGCCCACTGCCTTCGTAGTAGTCACGTGCCCGTCGGAAAAGCTTCGCTAAACAGTTATGTTCGTCAAGCATCTCGATGAGGCGCGCCAAGGTTGTCTCATCAAGATTACCTTCTGTTGAGGTTTGGCCCATTGCGTTTAAATGGTTTCTGACTTCGTTGCCCGTATCAAATATATAAAGCTGGAGATATTCGGGGGGACGGCCTTGTCTCGGTATTAGCGAGCCAATTCTATGATGGGTTTGACCTTGGATCCGTATAGTGTAAGGTCCGGGAGCATTCACCACAGTATAATCCATTTTCATTCCAATGGAGGTGAAAGCCAGTACCGAATTATAGACTCGAATGGTATCTCGAAACCACCTATGCTGAAGAAGTTCTTCTAACATGGGTGGGGGTTGATAGATCGGTGGAAGCATTATTTGGCCATGGTTACAGCAAATAGTGAATGTTAGTTCACCTGCTCTAGAGTCTTTACCAGTACTCTCTGAAGTCCACATTAACGCACCACATTTTGTGCATTCCACGATGGGGTTATCTTCGGATTTGGATGTGGAGCCTTTATCTGTGGTTAAAGGTGTTTAAAATAGTGAAGACATTGTGGTTAGTATTTTTATAGTTTAAAACGTTTAATATTTTATAAAGAGATATAATATTTTATGTTCCTCATTTATCGGTATTAGCTTATAATTTATCGTGCTCATTCTCGACAATGATTTAAAATATGAGTTGAAAATATGCACCTTTCTTCGCAGTTCTTGTTGGGTGTAAGCCATGAGATTCTTGTGGAGCATGTAGATCTATGCGTATAAAATATGCAGATAAGACGTATAAGTTTTTGTTGTAGTTTCATAAGTGTTTTAAAGTTGTTAGGGATCGTTACCTTGTGGCAGGGATGACGTTCGTTTGGATAGCAAGATGGTTTTTTTTATCCCTCGTGCGTTTTTGTGTCTCACTGGATAAATTATAAGCAATCCATTTAAGACAGTATAAGCATAAGACATTGTGGAACAATAATGTTTTTAGACTGAAATGATTTTATACCATAAGTATCACATTTATCACAGCCACCTGTATGATTAAATTAGATAAATCAATTAGTTTATCAATAGATATTGTTGAAAAATAAATTATTATTATCTATTTAAACTAACAATCATAGTATTTTGGTTTGAACGTCGGTGGATTGCATATCTGATTGACTACAAAATACATTCATAATTTAAAATAGTATTCTTGGGAGTAGAAAATAATATATCTTCAGAGTAATAACAAACTTTTTGGATTTGTTGCGTGATCCGAGTAGACGTCTATTTTTTTTTTTATGCGTGATCTCGGTAGAAGTTCCTGAATGGAACAGAATTAGGAGTGTGTTTATAATATATCTATATACTATTTTTTGTAAAGTTATGGGAAAACACTTATCATTCATACAAATAAGGTGAAGTCCATATTATATTACAGTTGAAATACCTACAAAATTTCTAATTGTATCGTTGTTAATTTTTTTTAAATATAAACTTTATAAAATTGCACCTTTTATTTAACTGTTCAATTATATATAAATAAATAAGCCCAAAAAGAGCTGTATATATTAGATAAGGCGACGTAAAAAAAATTAGATAAGGCCACAATTAAGAAATTGGCTACATGAGCCCCAAGTAAAGACAACCCAATACTAATTTGAAATTCAAACCAAGTTAATTCGCCAAGCGTAAGATTCTATTTTCTACTGTAACTATGTTTAAAAATGTGTATTTGAAAGGATATTTTTAAAAATAATCATTATCTCCAAGCTTACATAAACTTTTATCATTTACTAGATATTTTTTCCGCGCTTCGCGCGGATTGCGTATTTTCAAATATTTACCATTTTCACTTATATATAAATTGTTGAATTTATATTATATTTAACTTTAGATTTAGTATAGTCAATTTAGAGGTATTGTTGTATTTGTGTATGTGGCTTGAATCATCTAAATGTTTTTACAAATCAAAAGTGTATCATTAATTAAAAAACGGACTCATAAATGTATAGTAAAAAAGTTCTCCCGACACTTACAGATATCTTTCTAAGTTTATGTCATCAATTTGAAATCGATTGTTGAATGTGGTTTTAGGATTGAAACGATTTTTTTATATGTTTGACGGTGCAATATTAACTTTACTAAAACAAAATGTAATAGGTTACAACATAATATGAATTATACTATGTAAAATACAATATTTTATTAACTTCATTTTTGTTGCCTTGATTTGGCCTTTTTCTATGTTTCTTTTATCTAGAATGTTTAACTTTTCATTTAGGTGATGTTTATTGATGAAATTGAATTTTCAAGCATAATTGTTAATTACTTGCAAATTGTCTATAGTTATGTTCATTATTATGACACATATAGTATAATGGGGGAAATTTCATGTTTATCACTAGGGGTGGACGTTCGGGTACCCGTTCGGGTTCGGGTCAGGTATTTCGGATTTTCGGATATTTCGGTATAGAGGTGTAGAACCCGTTTGAGTATTTCTGTACTTCGGGTCGGGTTCGGGTATTTTTAGTTCGGTTTCGGTTATTTCGGATCGGGTTCGGATATTTAGATTTTGAAAAAAAAATTAAAATTTTCATTTTTCAAATTTCTTGTATTTAAATATATAACTTTCACTTAACTATTTTTTGTATTTTTAATAGATTGAATGGTTAATAGATTTGGACATAACATTTTCAAACTAAAAAGACATTAATTTGGTTATTGTTTTTAAATTTTGGATGTAACTTTTTGTTAATTGTTGAAATAAAAAGTTTGACATGTATTTTAAGTGCATAGCAAATCATCTTCTACGTAATTGTATGTATATCATATGAATTTAAAGTATGTGTAGTATCAATATAAATATTTTATATAAGATGAAAGATGTAAATTAAAAATATAAGGTTAATTATACATATGTTCGGTTATCTTCGGATATCCATTCGGGTTCGGATATTACCCGTTCGGGTTCGGATATCAAATCTCTCCTAATTTAATACCCGTTCGGATATTTTGCTAGTTCGGTTCGGATTTCGGTTCGGGTTTTTCGGATCGGGTTCGGGTGCCACTTCGGATTTCGGGTAAAGTGCCCACCCCTATTTATCACTTTGTTGGTACCATTATTCATGTTTACCATAACTAAAGAGATATTTTTAAAAAATACATTTTTCATAAATGGTAAAAGACTTTGAGAAATTCCCTAGTATAGTCATTTTTAGTTTTTGTCACAAAAATTGTTTTCAATGAAGAAAATGACCAAAATAAGTTTTATTAAAGGGTAAAAATACATTTTTATTCTAGGTTTAACTAATATAGACTTAGAGTTTAGAGTTAAGGGATAGAGTTTTGGGGACATGGTTTCAAATTTTAAAAAATAAAAAATAACTATTAAAAATTTCAAAATAAAAAAAAAGCTATTTTGGTCATGTTTTTTTAGGGCTATTTTGTGACAAAACTTAAAAATGGCTATTTGAGAGAATTGCCTAAAGACTTTTGTACATTTGTTATATATATATATATAAAATAAATAATAATTTAAATAAAAAAATTATGTTTTTGAATTATACTTTTTTAACTTTTACTATGCTTTCTGTTCTTCTACTGGTCTTTATCATTTTATTTTTTGACAATCAAATACATAAATTTTAAGAACCTAACCTGATTTTGCATTTGGCATTATGCAAGGCACAAAATTTGAAAATTGTGGTGGACAGTTTAGCAAAAAAAAAAATATTGTGGTTGAATTTATGTTTGTCAGAGCTTACACTTCATCAAATATTGTATTTATATTTTCATAATATGTTTAGAATGACAAAGTCATCATTTTACTTCATTTTCTAAATGTATCTCTCAGTATGATAATTGTGAAAACAATGCTAAAATAGTATTTTAGAGTTTGAAAAGAGATAGTATTTTCAAACATGATTTTTCTTTAGAAGCTAGTGGAAATGTGAGATATTTTCTTAACTAATAACTAATTTAGAAAAATACTAAATTTTCCAACATGTTTTAGAAATATTATATTTGCATAAAATTATAATTTAATAAGAATGGTTTGACATTTTAAACGACTGAACATCAATCTTTTAGCTATTATGTATCTTTAAACTTTTCATATTTATTTAAAGCCAGGTAACTATCCCTAACTGGACATATTCTATCCTTAACTATTACAAATAAGTTTGTCAAGAATTATGGCTTTTAGGTTGTCAAAATCTTTGGAACTTTTTACAGTTTTATAAGACATAATGTATGTTCCTTTTTTGTTAGTTAAACATTTGTGTGTTGAATTTTCAGAGAGATATGATATCAGATCCATGTAGTACTTGAGTATAATATAATTATATATGCCATTAAGAAATTGCTTTAACTTTCATTGAGTATGTGGATACTCCTAAGAATCAACATAATGCCCTTAATACTCTACACTCTCCGTAGCAAAAGCATACTTACTTCTCTTAGCATACAAACATTCTGTCTCATCATTTCAAAGTCGCATTTTAGATGTTTCACATGTTTATGGTGATGAGTTATGCATCAAAGTGACGCATATAAGGTTTAAATACTGAGTCCATCAAACTCTAAAACGTATTTGGAGCATTAATACAGTTGAATGTCATCACTAAATAATTGTAGTGACTATTGTGAGTCTTGCAATTTTCTTTTAATTTGTTATTAGGTTAGCTATTTCGATATTAATTAATTATTTTATTTTGATATATATAATTTTGTATATTTAGACATACTGTAGGATACATTTTTCGAAGAATTTATGTTTGATATTAAGTTTCCAAAGAGTTAAGTTAAAGTTTTAGAAGGATATACGTTTCCTTTGTTAGCTTAGTTTCTTATTTTTATTTGTATTTTAATTGTATAAATATGATTCTTTAGATTTTACATTTCTGAAGACATAAATTACTTTCTATTTTTTTATTATTAATTTTTAATTTTGTTAATTTAATATTTTTATTGATTTTTTAAAGATGTGATTCTTGTATCACCTATCATATAAGAAAATTTGTGGACATAATATTTATGTTTTGTTAAACTATTTTAATGATAATTTTTAATGAGTTAGCACACATGTAAAGTTAATTGTTAGATAATTTAAGTTCATATGGTGATATTCCTTCAAAGTCTTGCATTATATAAAATCCTGCATTTTAAGACACATTTTATGTTCCTTTTCCAAATATTTAGTGTATAAATCAATTTAGTTTCTCTTAAAGATTTATAGTTTGTTATTATGTCTTATTTTATATTAATTTCTGTTTTTAGTTTACCTTTTTTCATATTACTTTTATTTATTTTGAAATAAATATTTTTTGGAAAATTTAATAAAATTAAATGCTGATTTGGCATAATTTTATTTTAAGTTATGTGTGAAATTTCTCATGTCATATAATCTCAACTTTATTTTTTATTTTTTATTTTTAATATATTTTAATTAATTCTTTGAAAACTGGATTTAAACGACAAAAATAGTTTTAAGAATTTTTTTTGTTAGTTTACGTTATTTTATATTTATTTCCATTTCTAATCATTTCAGGATTTCTTGACATTTAAAAAATAAATAAATTAAAATAGGGATTTTGCATATTATGATTGATGGTTATAAATTTCGTGTGAACATTTTCAATAGATTATAGCCTCAACATTAAATAGTTATAGCTTTAACTTTGGAATACTATAGCTTAAAATTGTTCTTTTAAATACATAAAATTGATAGAAGACTAATTTATATTTTTAGATTTTAAATTTTCAGTTTTGACCATTTTTTTATTTATTGACTTTTAATGTTTGGTTGTTTTGTTTATATATTTTTCATGTAGTTTTATATTTAATTTAATTTCCCAGAGAGGAATATAGTCATAACTCTACATTTTCGTGTTTAAGTTTTATATGGTTTTACATTCTGCAAAAGCCAATGTCATTCTTGAGCTCAAACGTTCATACTGAATTTTAAGTATTGTAATATTTTCCCTGTCATCCATATTATGCACAAATGGAAGGTAATCTTTAAAAAAACGTTCACATAGAAACACAAAGATGAAGATGTACTAAAGAAGCAGGGATACTATCTTTTTTATCAAGCGCTCTCGTGCTTTCCTTTCTCCACAATGCAATTCTTAACCAGATCAATTACATATGCGTTCTTGATTGTTGATAATCGATGTGCCACCACCCACCACCCACCACCCACCACCCCAGTGGTTCTGTTAACCATAAACCGTCCAATGCTTCGTGAACCACATGCTCTGGATAAGGCCAATCTCTACTTTTACCCGCCTGGCCGCCTGATAATTGAACTCTTGATTCACCCACCATTGTATTATAGCCCTGCAGCAGTGAAGACATCTTTCAGTTTAGTACGAATATGGAAATCAGGATGCGCATTCAATCAGGTACCGTTAAAGATGCCTGTTGTAGTCCACTAATGAAGCAATGAGGATTAGATGGCTCAGTTGCATATATTATATCGGTTTCAAAAGCATCTCGTCCTCTTCCATAAGCAATGTTTGCTCTAATCGTTTCATTGAACAAAATCGGTGCTTGGCTCACCCGCCTGGTTTTTTTGCCTTGCCATTTCATCTGAAAAGTTTTAATCTCAACTCCATTCAAGAGTAATTTGATCTGACCAGGATCGTAAAACCGCTGCTGCTGCGCAATTACTCTTGTTTTCCTGCTTCCGTTCTCTCCAACCAAAGCTACTTTTTGAAACAGAGTGAAAAACAAAAGAACAGAATTCAAGACATGATATGATGCAATATCAAAACCTGCATACAAACTGGCTGCTTAAGAAGCGAAGAGTATAAAGAAAGTAACTACGAAATTAATACCACTACCAATGCCTTGAGGTATTCATGTTTTCATAGGAGCTTCAAATTTTTTTCTTATATATTTTTATAACTTTCTCCTCTCTGCAGAATGAAGCAACCTTTCTTATGCTTCTGACATCATCCTTTGCTACTTGTCTCGCATCCTCTTACATTCTCTGCTTGCAGAGTTTCAAAATTTTCATTAGACAAATAAAACAAAGAAACTTGATCCTGATACTAACTCCAAAGTGGACACAAAACAGATATTTGATTTTGTTATATTTGCATCTGTACTGAAGCAGACTATGATCTTCATGTAAATATAACTATTAAGCCGATTCAGCGGAAGCGTGGCAAGAACAATGAAAACTAACTGCAAGCTCGCCATAAACAGGATGACGACACCAGCCGTGAGTCAGGATTCTGTAAGGTTTGAGCCAATGCATTTCCAACTAAAGCATGAACCATAGCAGTTTCAGCAAAAAGCCTAACTCCAGTAGCACAACTTGAGTACTCAGTCTCATCGAACCATCCCATGTGGGATCTACATAGAGAAGGTTGAAACGATGAGATAGGTTAATGCGTTTAGTATTATAATATAAAGATTATGCTTGATTTTGCTTACCCAAGAAAAATCTTCCTCGCGAAAGGTATTGCAAAGTATCATGGCAAGAATCTTGAAGTAAACAAATACACGTACATAGACTCAAATAGAACCAACTTATACCAATTTGCATGAAAATACGTACATCTGTAAAATGAACAAATGTCATCAGCTAGTGCATTATGGATTATGCATATGTTTATTGGGGTGTAAAACTAATGAAAAGCAAGATACTTTCCGGAAAGAATAGATTTATTGTGTGGCCAAAGTGAGAAGATCATTTTTAAACCTGTGAAAGAGCTTCAACTGATCATGTTTTCCTTGAACGGTTCTCAAAATGCACCAACTCTCCAGGAAAAAGCTTCAACTGATCTCTGTTCACCAAACATAACTTTGCTTATCTCCAAGCCACAAACAAAAAGTGTATACTGTAACAATATAGAACATTGATAGAATAACTTACCTTCCATCGAAGAATACACATGATGAGATTTTGGCGACTGTTTTCGAAGTTTTTCGGGGCCATAGTTTGGTGGAGTTCGGGATTGGATTTCCGTTTGGAGAATAGTTGGATTTTATAAGTGGCTATCAATATATATGCAGGGATATGGAGAGTAGTTGAAGAGGAGGTCATCAGTTTGAGATCTAGAATTTAAACATTAAATGCATCTGAATGGTGGAGGGAGATCTTTTATGGCGAGAATGAAAACTGATATGTTGATTGATTTGTTTCGTCTGAAACAGACGAATTAAAGGGAGAGGAGGGGAGAAGGTATGGACTTTAGCTTTACTATTGGACAAAGTTTTAAAATTTTAAATTTGATGGGCTACGTATACACTTGAAGAAGCCCAGATTTTTTCTTCATTTTCAAATAAGTTAACATGACATGTCATAACAGATCCTTCCTATTGGTTGAAATTTTCGTGCTCAGGTGGCAGCTTTCTCCATTAAGGATATTCTTCTTTTAGTATAGGTTAGGTTAGTATTAATATTAAATAGATAAAAAGTTTGAGACATAAAATTAGATTCATAACCATGATAGATATCTGATGGCCAATTATGATCATTTTTTTAATTAAAATATGTAGATTCTTGTTGGAATATAAAAGTTTTTTTAAAAATAAATAGGTTGGATAAATTGTTGAGATCAAAATAAAATACTATGTAAAATATATATGATTAATAGACAATTAAATTAAATATAATTATAGTATTTTATATAAGTTAATATTTTAAAATTTTATTTTAATATTATCTATCATGAATATATAAATAATTTGTTTTAATGATTTTCGAATTGATAATATATGTGTATACTATTGTTTTGTAAAATGATAATGCCCGCGAGTGATAGCAAAACAATACCATTAATACAAAGAAGTATAAACTCGTATGATATTACAGTTGTTATAGCTACAAAGAATCTAATAGAATAGTTATTCAACATTTCTAATATGAATTCTATAACAATGAATATACAGATAAATGTTACTAATTTTCTTACCACGTTGTTATTAAAAGAGTTTTTCCTTAGTAACACTAACTGTTGTTAAAATAGTTAAAAAAAAATATGAGTATTCAATCTTTTATTATATATAGTAATTTAAACAAATAGTAAAATATTGTTTTGACCAGCACAATCTGATCCCAATAGTAAAATAATAAACTGCTAAATTCAAAATATTAATTACGTTGTTGACATCTCTTATTTGATGTTATAGGGATGTTCTTACAGATTAATGAATTGAGCAGAATATATTTTAATCACTCAATAGGCAACTTTTTAAATTCAGAAACTCTACACAATTTTATCTCCCAATAAACCTCATCTTTATAGTAGACTTCTTATTCACTCTAATCATGCTTTTTTTGCTCACTAACACGTAGACATCACTTATGTCTTTTAATTTATTCTCTATGTATTTAAATTGCTTAGCAAGTATTGAAAGACAGAAGTTGAGTTTTAGATTTTATATAGAAGTAGAAATCTAAAGAAAACAATGATAAAATAGTTTAAAATGTAAATAAATCTAGGTATCAAGTCTTGTGAGAAAGAGAATAACAATCCAAATGATGCATGATTAGAATCACTCTTTGCTGCATGGTTTTGCATGATCTCTTATTTGCCTTTTGAAATGCTTTATGTAATCAATTGATTTGTTGAAGTAGAAATTTGTTGTTGGTGATGAACGGAGTAGTAGTTTGCCTGGGAAATATTGGATACTATTGTTATGTTGATAAAAAAAATTTAGATCTGTATTATTTTTTGATGTGTTTAGTAAAATTATTTACCTTGGAAAAGTATAGGAATTATGCTTGTGATGATGACAACTTTAAATTTCCTATCCTTCTTGTTTTGTAGGATGCTAAAATCTGCTGCTTGCTTGTCGCACAGTATGAGTTTAACAATTATCGACCTGAGATAGAGATGTATGTATGAAGATAATTATTATTTCGTTTTTAACTATTGTGTTAGACTTACCTGTTCAGCCGTAGACCAATCGTGGCATCAATATTGAGTTTTGGGTGGTACCATTTTATTTTTGGTATTATGACTATCTGCCCGACGACATCTGCACATTGATTTTAGAATAAACATCCATGTGTGTTTAATTAATTATGGAATGACTTACTTACCTGGTACGTATGTGGGTGTATTGGCTAACCGCAATAGATTTCTGTATTTCTGAGGAGATAAATTATGAACTGGAAATATCGGACCGTTGACTGTAACGTTCAATGTTATTGTCTTTTGGTCGATCTGAAAGTAATACGACAGTTGGGTGAGTTTCCGATGTCGTGAATTATGTATGACAGAAAATCTTGAAAACTCATATATATCTCCTTCAATTAAGTTTTTTGAATCATTCGGCTGAATGTTTCTGGTGAGCCGACCTTCTAATAGTTCTCCCTGAGTGTGAACAAATTTTGTTGTGCCGAACCAATTAAGTAAATAGTGAGTAGTTTAAATCAAATATGGTGGATTGGAAAATACATATATATATGTATGTGTTAAAGTTAATAAAAGGCTTACGTGGTAGTCGTAGCACAGGAAGCCGATGCAAATTAGAGTATTATCTGTTTGGTGTTTTCTGATGTCCCAAACATTTCTTATACATACTGTGATAGGACGCACTGAAATCCCTTCCTGAAGTTGGTGGATTCTTTGAAGAATGTGTTGCATGTAAGATGTTACTGTAAAACAGTCGAGTTTAATTAAGGGCATACATTCACCAGTATTACAAAGTTATAATGTATTTTAAATTAATATTTAGTTAATTATTTAATATTTCAAAAAATTAAAATAATTGATTCTAATGGTGTTTGAATTGATAATATACGTACATACTATTTTTATATCTTTGTTTGTGTTATGTTTATCAAACCATAAGCATAACTTTTCCTTATTATATTTAAGGAACCGAAATATAGGTGGGACATGGTTATATTCTTATAGAACCGATTGGTCTTTGGGTGTTTTGCCTTGGGGGTTGAATTAAACCATATACTGGGACCAGTTTATATATTTAAGAACCGATTGGTTCTGAGAGAATGGTGCGCTTGGCTTCTAGAGGTGGGGATGTTTTACTAAATATAATATTTTTAAAAATATATATATTAGACTGCTAAAAAATGTAATAATGCATAGAAGCTAAATATATTATACAGCTAAAAATATATTTGTTAATAATATATGAGAACTCTAGCTCCTATTTTTAAAAATTGATATATTAGTACTAAATTTCTAAATAACTACGCCAACTTTTCGTAATAAAAAAAAAAGAAAACTTTCCTAAAATCATTGACCAAAAAAAAAACTTAAACTCCTCAAAAGAACAATATTTTACATTTTTGTCTTAGTATTTTATAATATGTATTGTAATGTTTTAGGCTTATTATAATGTTTTTACACTTACATTGCTTTTAGAGAATTGGCTTGTTGTGAGCTTAGTTGACAGTTCCAATGGTGATTTGTAAACGGAGTTGAAACATGTGAGAGAGAAAGTAATATGATAAAAAGTGTGGAAGAGGAACTTAAGTTTTTTTCTTGATTTTGTTAGGAAGTATACGTTTAATAAAAAACGTTTTAGGAAGAACATTGATTGACCAGATACTCTATTCTAATGTCTTAATGTCAGTGCAAGATTCTAGCCGTCAATCAAGTTACGAAATTGATTGACCAAAATACTTACCTTAAAAAGTGACGTTAAATATTGTGTGTAGTTTAAGGTGATGGTAGTGACTTTTCAACATATGCTCTATATGCATATTACATGATCTTTTTGTATAAAGTGAATTATACACTTTTTCATCCTATGTGCATCTCACGCAAAAGATGATACTCAAATCTATAACTCAATACAAACTATGAAGACCTATGAACAATTAACTGAGCAGAGAAGTTCTAAAAACGCAGAGTAGCATATTTAAAAACATAATTATTTGGAAACCAGAAATCAATTCTTAAACTGTCTGCAAGCAAAAAACTCTGAAATGTAGAAACTGAAAGGAAACCAGAAAACAATTCTGAAACTGAAAAGCAAAGACTTGAAATTTAGTGGACCTTGCAACATCTGAGAAGATGAACAAAGCTCTAATTCTCACATCTTGGGCGTTTAGCCTTCTCTGGATCAGCAGTGTCATACCCCCTCTTACTCTCTTCATTTGCACAATCTCCACGGCTTTTGGAGGGTTCGGACACTTCGTCTCTGGTCAGCATCATTACCTTGGGTGATGCAGCATTGTTGTTTCCAACCGATGCTTCTGTGTGTGGAGGGATGTCTTGAGAGAGGACCTTGGTGACTGTTATAGCTCGGGTGTTGCCTGAGAAGTTGTGATCAGTCACTTTCACACAAAACCTATGCGTTTGTCCGATGATGCTGATTAGAGATTCTGGGACAGGCACCTCATCCTCAGCTCCTTTGTCCCCATTGGCCTTACATCCAATAATAACAGTGTGAGTTGTAATCATATGAGAGCAAAAAATTGATGCTTATTTACCTCAAAGTAGCTGCTCAGCAACTCCGATGCGTGCTTCCCAGTTAAAGAACGACCAGCATCACCAAGCAAGACAAAAACAGCTTGCTCACTGTTGTCATAAACAGATATCTTTGCACGGTACCTGTGAAGAAAGAATTAGAAGCAAAAGTTACAAATGTAATAAACAGAAGCAAATACCAGTGAAAGTGTATTTAAATATTCAGAGGAGACTACATACTGTGCAACACCAGTTGTGTTAACCTTCTCACACTTTGTGTTTGTACAAACCATCGATGTTGGGCCTTTCGTAGAATGGCACCCACTGCATGCAATGTAGTACCAAGCAGAGCCATGAACAACATCATCAATTGTAGCCGTGCATTCAAAAAAGGCATCCTGCGACAGTGTATAAGCATTTCATATAAACATTGGTGCTTTCATAATAAGTAAGAAATATTAGCTTGAATGTTACCTTTGCAGAGTCCTTTTTGATGTAGGAGAATATGTCCGCTATAGACAGCGTCTCACGCTTAGTTACCACCTCTGCACTAACCTGATTAGCAGTGTCTGGGTTACAGCCGAGCCTGATACAAAATATAAACCATTTATCAGTCATCAACTGCAATAGATGTAAGCGTGCGCTTCACAACAATTTTGGAAGAATAGATGCTGAATACATGAGTACATACCAGGTGAAATACTCTATGGTTGGTTGGACATCATTGTCCATGAACACCCGTGTGGAGGACATAGAGGTGAGGGCAAGGGTACCTGTTCAACGATGGAAGTAAAATCACAAAAACAAAAATATGAGTGGAAATTTGTGTAAAATATGACAGCACGAATGACAAACTTCTTTGTAATACATGTCACAATAATTAATGAAAATGCGAGACTAAAAGAAGAAACGTTAACCTCCGAGACGTTTGGGGTTAACAGTCGTGACCAAAATCACTGTTGGAGTGTTTTCAAAGGTTTTGAATTTCTGGCAGAACTCTGTTGCAGCCTGGTCCCAAAGGTAGAGCTTCATCACAGGGCCGCTGAAAAAACACGTACAGATTTAGAAACTGCCGAGAGATAGTCAATTGAAAATAAACAAAAAAAACACTTACTCATGCGATTGCACATGAACCAAAATGTGCCGAGTGGTAGCTATCTCCAATTCGTCAAGGGTTGGACGCTCAGTAAGAGTCTGTCCATTGACCAGCTTCATGTGGCCAAGGACATCTAACACATTGTTCATAAAGAGTATAAATTAGATGGATAATAAAAATTATAGGGATCTAACTTTATAAACCGAATGACCTAAAACTAATTAACATGTTGTTCTTTTAGTAGTGTGATTCACAGAATGATCAAAGCAGACCAAAAACTCTTTAACTTGAACTATCAACATGTGTATATATTATTAGTAACTTCAGAAATGATCAAGACAAACCAAAACTATAAAAACTTTAACCAGTTACGTCACAGAAAACTAAGCAAGAAGGAACCCACACCAAAGCATAAAGCAATTTAACAAAGAGATTACTGGTAAGATTAAAGAGCTTACCATAGAGGTCACCTCTGAGATCACAATTTGCTTTGAAATCTTCATATGAATGAAACCTGAAACGGTCTTCATCGAAATGGATGGGAATGTCGTGAAGCCTGATCAGTTCAGAGTTCCATGTGAAAGAGATGGTTGCGACATGGTCAGAAACCCGATACATCGGCTTGTTTTTCGATCCGTAGAAGTTGATGAGTTTGTAAACAGATCCACGTTTCATGTCAGGCAAGAACTTCTTAATTCTTTCCGGTGGGATGAATCCTTGAACGACAGTTCCCTGTTGTCAATAGAAATAAGAACAAATATGATTTTCAATATGAATCACGAAATAAAATGAAATAAGAATCGGTGTGAAAAAACAAATCGCTAAAGAAGGAATCTCCAGACCTGTTCGTCGATAAGGAGCATCTCCAGACCAATGACTGTCTTCTTCACCGGGTTCCGAGCCTCCCAGAAGTGGATGAGTCGGAATCGCAACTGAGATTCATGGGGGCCTAAAGAGACATCATTGAAGAACACGACTTTCTCATCAGAATCGGAGGAGACGGGGGACTTTCCATTTCGTTCATCGTCATGGCTTGAGGTTTGAGTGATTCTAGGGTTTTGGTTTGATGGAGGAAAGAATCTAAGTATATAAAGAAGGAGAGGATGAGGGAGATGGAACGGAACCATTAAGAATGTATTGATTGATCAAAACGAAAGTAAATTGCTCGATCAATTATCAGTTTCTTTGCTCTTCGATCTGTTTCTTTCTGAGAAGACGAAGCGAAAGCGGCGAGGAGAATCATATCCCTCGACTTCGATTCCTGCGAGCTGAGTCCAAACCGGACCGAAAATAGAACAGAGAAAGCCCAAAAAAAGCACACCTTATTACAGGGTCGACTCTGGACGGATCAGCACGAGAAGCCCGTCTGACGTGGATGATTAACTGGTTCTGATTGGGCGAATATTTTTGATGCCGTGGCATTCTCTGGACACAGGATATGTCCCTTTTAGTAGTGTAATATCACCAGTTGTGCTAGTTTGAAAGTGAGAAACGCTGATCGCTACAACCCCAAAATGTGCATCGTTTTACAATGAAACACAGAATCAGAAGTAACTAAAGTTCTTTGATCAAAAAGAAAAAAGTAACTAAAGTTCATATATTTTCATATGACTTACCTATTGAGTTTCTTTTTTCTTTTCTTTTCTTTTCCGAGTATAACCTTCCTCTTTCTTAATCACATCTAGATGACTTTTTTCAAAAATAAAAGACTTTTTTATAAATATATAACAACTAGATGTAATCCTACTATATATTAATTAAGAAGTCACTTTAGTGATTTTTGTTAACATGATGATCATAGGTGAACTCTTACAAAATTGTTATAATTTAATTGGTCGGTGATTTTTAATTTTTATTTATTTTAATTAGATCTCAAAAGAAAAGGTAAGCCTATAACCAATTAATATCACTTACAAAATAATTTACATAATATTACAAATAATGATTTATGGTAACTAATTGTTGAAATTATAGAAAGAGAAATAAATTGATCATTTTTATATTTAAAAAATACATAAAATAATAAACGACAAACAGTTTATATAAATAAATATAATGATTTTATATTCTTATTTAAAAGCATTATATTCTATATAAATTATCAAAATCACTATTAACATCTTCTAAAGTTCATATTATATGCTTTATAAATCATTTATAAAAACATTTATCAAATTATTTATCTTGGCTTATTGTATATTTTGAATTATTATAAGAGTTTGTAAGTTATCTATAAGAGCTTAAAATCAAAGCTATATATCCTACTATATATTAATTGAAAAATAATTTAAGAGATTTTTGGTTATGTGTCGATCATTTATGAAATCTTAAAAAAACTGTTATAAATTTATTTTCGATAATTTTTAATTTCTAATTATTTTTATTTATTTTAATTAGATTTAAAAGAAAAAATAAGTCTATAAACAGTTAATATTACTTGCCAAACAATCAACATAATATTACAAATAATTATTTGTGGTAACTAATTGTTGAAACTATACAAAGAGTAATAATGTTTGATCAATTTTTAAATATTTCTGAACTACATAAAATAGTAACCAAATTGTTTTATTAAAATCAATATAATGATTTTATATTCTTATATAAAGCCTTATATTTGTATATAAAGTATTATAATAACTATTAATATATATTAAAATTCATACATCCTTTATAAATCATTTATAAAAATTATAAATACATTTATAAAATTATTTATCTTGACTTATCATATGTTTTAAATTATGATAAAAGGTTTTAATTTATTTATACAAGGTTATAAATTAATTTCTAAAATATATTTTTAAATTTCATTTTATATTAAATGATAAATCACTTAATTAATTTTTTTCTTAGGTGACGATCATATGTAGAGTTTGAGAAAAAATATTATAATTTGATTTGTTAATGGATTTTTAATTTTTATTTATTTTATGAGTACAAAAATTAATCATAGAAATAGTTTTATGAGTATCCGAACGACCGAAATATATTGCACAAAATAATTTATGGTAATTAAACATGTGATTTATATAATAATATATATAATGCTTCATAAAATCGTTTTTAGCAATCATGTATTTCTAAACTATATAAAATATTTCAAAAGTTTCAGTATTATATACCTTCAAAACTTAAGTAATTTTATTAAAAGCTGAATCATGAATATTATACATAACTAATTTTAGTACAATTATCAATACAAAATATCAAAAAATATTTAAAATAGTCATATTTAGTACAATTTACAATTATCTTTTTTTTTAAACAATTAATTTGTTGTGAAATGTCTTTGCCCTAAATGCTCCTTGATGATAGTGTTAAACTATGTCAGATTTATTTCGAAATTTTTTAGTTTGTAAATATAAATCTTTATATATATTATGCTATCTATATATATTCTCGTTACTGACAAACTATATGTGTAGGATATATGTTAAAGGATTGGTGATACTGATCTTAAAGAATATAACCTTGATTATCTCGATTCATACCTTAATGTTATATTAATAACTTGATTATTTTAGGGAAAATTCACAATAATATTCCAAATTTTATTAGTCTTTTTAATATCTAAACTTTTTTTTACGATCCGTTCAGTTTAATACCTTAAGTAATTATTATTTATTATTTTAGTATAATGTTTTACAACCTTGACCATTTTAATATCCAAACTGTGATAAAAAATATTAATAACTTTCAAAAGAAAATTGAAAAATCTTTAAAATTCACAAAAAAAAAATTTAAGAAAATTCTAATTTTAATTTAAGTTATAGGAATACATTAACTAATTTTGGATACTATTAAATTGCGCCATCAAAGTTTTAAGTTTTAAATATAAAGTTTTAAGCATGTATGAATTTTATTAGATATTAATAGTTATTATAATACTTTATATACAAATATAAGGTTTTATATAAGAATATAAAATCATTATATTGATTTTAATAAACTTTTTTGCTTACTATTTTATGTAGTTTATCAATATATAAAAATTGATCAAACATTATTACTCTTTGTATAGTTTCAACAATTAGTTACCATAAATAATTATTTGTAATATTATGTAGATTGTTTGGCAAGTGAAATTAACTATTTATAGACTTATTTTTAATTTTAAATCTAATAAAAATAAATAAAAATAAATTGAAATTAAAAATTATCGACAATCAATTTATAACAGTTTTTTAAGATTTCGATAATCTTTTAAATGACTTCTCAATTAATATATAGTAGGATATATAGCTTTGATTTTAAGCTCTTATAGATGACTTACAAACCCCTTATAATAATTTAAAATGTACAATGAGCCAAGATAAATAATTTGATAAATGTTTTTATATATGATTTATAAAGCATATAATATGAACTTTAGAAGATGTTAATAGTTATTATGATAATTTATATAAAATATAATGCTTTTAAATAACTACGTGTTAGTGGTCGAGTAGTTAAACTCAACCTGGGAAGTTATGGGTCGAGTGCCGCTGAGAGGTGATTATCTTGAGAGATCTTCCGGCCCAATACAGAGAAGCCTGCTAACGTGTGGCCACTAGTGGGATTTACATGGGGTGATCACCAGCCCTCCTGGATGCCTCAACGGGCTCCCCGGCTAAGCTCCGGTAGACGGTCATTGAAGATAGTCGGTTCCTTTCGAGGCTCCGGATATCAGGATCATAAAAAAATGCTTTTAAATAAGAATATAAAATCATTATATTGATTTATATAAATGGTTTGTCATTTATTATTTTATGTATTTCTTAATATAAAAATGATTAATTTATTTCACTTTCTATAATTTCAACAATTAGTTACCATAAATCATTATTTGTAATATTATGTAAATTATTTGACAAGTGATATTAATTGGTTATAGACTTACCTTTTCTTTTAAGATCTAATTAAAATAAATAAAAATTAAAAAACATCGACCAATCAAATTATAACAATTTTGTAAGAGTTCACCAATGATCGACTCGTAAGCAAAAATCACTAAAGTGACTTCTCAATTAATAAATAGTTGATAGAGAACCATCACAACAAAGAAATTCCTTGCTCTGGAATCAACTACTACATCAATATCTATTTTAAACATAATGAAAGAGAACCATGCGGAAGTCACGTTAAAAACGGTTACGTCTTTAAAAAAATAATAAAACACTGTTTTAGATAGATAGTTATTATTAAGATAGTGACATGAATTGTAATTATTTAGAAAAAAACCAGGGTTAAGTACTCATTGTACTTCAGTTTTAATAGTTTAGATTTTTGTTCTATTTTCCAAATTTCCTAAAAAAGAGTATTGGACAAAACATTTGTTGTGAAATTTCTTTGCCCTAAATGCTCCTTGATGATTTTAACTATGTCAGATTTATTTCGAAATTTTTTAGTTTGTAAATATAAATCTTTATATATGTTATGCTATCTATATATATTCTCGTTACTGACAAACTATATGTGTAGGATATATGTTAAAGGATTGGTGATAGAGATCTTAAAGAATCTAACCTTGATTATCTTGATTCATACCTTAATTTTATATTAATAATAACTTGATTATTTTAGGGAAAAATTCACAATAATATTTTTTGTTAGTCTTTTTAATATCTAAACTTTTTTACTATTCAATTTAATACCTTAAGTAATTTTTTTTTATGTTAGTATAATATTTTTATATTTTTTTTTTTTTTTTTTTGACAGCAAACATTTACAAACTCATGTAGACTCTGTAAACCAAGGTGGTAAATCTGCATCCATGTGCACGACGAAAGACGATTGTTGCCGAGCACTACGTGCCAAGCTATCCGCCCTTTTGTTCTCCGTCCTAGGAACATGAACGATTTCTGAGCTGACAAAACTTTGTCGCAGAAGCTTGATATCTTCCAGGTAGCTTTCAAATGCTGGCCATTCCTCTGGTTCCGAAACCATCTTCACCAGTTGAGAACAATCCGTTGCAAACGTAACCTGAAACTGCCTTAAATTTCGCATACATTCCATTGCCCAAATTAATGCCTCCATCTCCGAATGAAGAGGTGAGAGGGATGCCCTTACATTTCGTGCCCCCAATAAGCTATCAAACCCTGGTAGCGTACTAAGCCATCCTTGTCCTGAAAATAGATCTTTATCTTTCCAAGAACCGTCTGTGAAGCACCATCTTCCTAGGGTCCCTAAATCGGGCCTTACCTGTACTTCTTGTACCAACCTATGATTATTAATAACCTGTGCCTCAGCCCACAGTGTTGATTCAACTTCTGCCAGTCGCAGCGTGTCTCTTGGATCAGTGTCAAGGTTACTGAACACTTTGTTGTTCCGTCCCTTCCAAATATACCATAATATCCATGCAAACTGATGATTCTCCATTCTTGGATTAATTCTCCAAAATAGATGGTCCATATTAGCAAAAAGAGAGCCAATTGGGAAGATGTTTGGATTTGATGGAATCTTGGATAATGCCCACACTTGACGTGCTGGAGGACATTCAAAAAACACATGGTTTATTGATTCCTCCGGATCTCCGCACCTGGCACAGCAGGTGTCTCCTTGTATCCCTCGTGCTTTTAGATTTTTCGTTACCGCTATACAGCCAGACAACAACTGCCATAAAAAGTGCTTTAGCTTCGGAGGGCACCTCACCTTCCAACAAAATGCTTTGAGGATATCCACATTAGGACCATAAAAATCAGGTGGTCTCTCCTTGTCAGGATAAATCCTTTCTACCTGATACCCTGATTGTACCGTATATTTTCCATTCTTGGTGAAATGCCATCCATTCCTATCTGTCAACTGATTTCTACTCAACGGTATACTCTCAATTATTTTTGCATCTTGTGGATCCACCAAGTTTCTAATTGCCTGTACATTCCATGTGCGGGATTCCGGATTAATGAGAGAATCCACTGTGAGGTCCGGGTAATTATTATGAAGGTTTTTGTTAGCTGGTCTCGGGCGAGTGGATGGGAGCCAAGGATCATTCCATACTGAAATAGATGACCCTGTTCCAACCCTTTTAATTAGTCCTTTACAAACCAGAGATCTAGCAGAAATAATACTCCTCCAGCCATATGACGGGGAATATGAGCGAATCGGTTCCAGGGGTGAAGAATTCCTGTAATACCGTCCCTTGAAAACTCGAGAAAAAAGAGAATTTGGCTTCTCGATCAGCCGCCACAACTGCTTCCCAAGCATTGCCGTATTAAAATCAGTCAAATCCTTAAAACCCAACCCACCACTGTCTTTATGGGCACACACTTTATCCCATGATTTCCAATGCATACCTCTTGTACTGCCTCCTGGACTCCACCAAAATTGGGCAACTGCACCTGTGAGCTTCTTCACTGTAACTTTCGGCAACCGGTACACAGACATCACATGGTTTGGCAAAGCCGTAATCACTGATTTAATAATCACCTCCTTTCCACCCTTGGTAAAAAATCGAAAGGTCCATCCATTAACCCTACTATTCAGCCGTTCTTGTACGAAGCCAAACACTTGTACCTTAGAACCTCCTAGACTTTCGGGCAGGCCTAAATAAGATCCCATTCCACCTAAATTCTGAATTCCCAAAATATCCCTTAATTCTTGACGACTATCTTCATCAATCTTATGTCCAAATTGAATTGAGGATTTCTGGAAATTAATCTGTTGTCCAGAGACAGTCTCATATTCCTTTAGAATCCTGAGTATAGTTTGACACTCTTCCTTGTTTGCCTTACAAAAGAACAAACTATCATCTGCGAATAACAAATGAGAGATTGCAGGGCAAGCTCTTGCCACTTTCATACCGGTTAATTGTTTCATCCGCTCCGCCTTTTTAATATTTGAAATTAACGCCTCCGTACACATGATAAATAAATAAGGGGATAAAGGATCGCCTTGACGTAATCCCCGCTGGGGAATAATTAGACCTCGTGGCTGTCCATTGAGAAGCACCCTATATTGAACCGAAGAGACACACTCTCGCATTAATTTAATCCAATGAGGATCAAAACCCATTTTTTGAAGGAGAGCCTCAATAAAATTCCACTCTATCCGATCATATGCCTTACTCATATCTGTTTTGATTGCCATGAACTTATTTTGACAGGACTTGTTTGCTCTCAAACCATGAAACATTTCCTGCGCGATAAGAATGTTATCCGAAATTAACCTTCCTGCCACAAAAGCCGATTGTGTCTCTGAAATTAGTCTGGGAAGACAACTTTTCAGCCTTTGACATAAAACCTTTGAAATTATTTTATAGCCCACATTACAAAGACTTATTGGCCTCAGTTCCGTCATCCTTGTCGGTCTCTCTACTTTTGGTATCATACAAATATTAGTTATGTTTAGCCTTGGATCCAAATCACCTGATACCAAAAAATTATTCACCAGTTCGACCACATCCTTTTTAATAACATGCCAGGAATGCTGAAAAAAAAGAGCTGTCATTCCATCCGGACCTGGCGCTTTCTCCGGATGCATCATAAATAAAGCTTGTCTCACTTCTTCCTCTGTTGCTAACCGCAATAGCCTTTGATTCATCTGAGGAGAAATTGATGGTCCTATCTCCTCCAGGAAACTATCAAACTCCGTAGGATTAGTGGAATTAAATAAACCATCAAAATAATCTACAGCCACCTTCTCAACTCCGTTATCATCTGTGATCCAATTACCCGCATCATCATGGAGGCCCACTATTTTGTTTCGGATCCGCCGTTGCTTTGTCAGAGCATGATAAAACTTAGTGTTCAAATCCCCGGATGAGTACCACATATTTCGACTCTTCTGATGCCAATACTCCTCCTCATCCTTGTAGGCCTCCTGTAATTTCCTGGAAATCTCAATAATATCCTCTTGGGATCTATTATTATCTGTTTGTACATCTTCCAAAGCTTGTTGGAGATTCTGAATTTTTTCCTTTCCATAAGGTTGATTGTCTTTCCGCCATGAAGATATTTCATGTCGACAATTATTAATTTTAGTAATAAAATCCCCTGGTTGGCCCTCCTGATTTTCTGTCCAACCTGACACAATTGATTCCATAAGCCCCTCCTGACCTATCCACCGCTTATCAAACCTGAATTGACCTCTTCTTTTCCTTAATAATTTATCTTCCAGAAAACTTGACCATTTTAATACCCAAACTGTGACAAAAAATATTAATAACTTTTAAAAGAAATTTGAAATATCTTTAGAATTCACAAAACAAATTTTTTAAAAAATTCTAATTTTACTTTAAGTTATAGGAATAAATTAACTAATTTTTGATAATCTTAAATTCTGCCATCAAAGTTTTAAGTTTTAAATTTGAAATTTAGAGGGTGATTGGTTGTGGTTGTAGATGCTTTAGACAACCAAAATTTAATCTAAAGCTATTTATGTCAACCAATCGAGCTTTCATTTCCTTAAAAATCTCACAGCAAAAAAATCTCTACAAAATTAAAATATGGCTGTATAGAACTTTATTTCTAGAGCAAAAAAATACTGCTTTACAAAGTTACAGCAAAATAATATACATCAAATAAATCTACCACTTAAATTCTATAGCAAAAACCATAAAGGTACAACTCATTCTAATCACATCCTTATTTAGTTTTCTTAAATAAAAATCAAATTTATTTTTTTTCCTTAAAAGTTAAGTTTTTCTAAATTTAAAATTTCTCCATAATTTAGTAAATTCCTTCCTAAAACTTCAAATAAAAGTAAAATATCTTAGATTTAGAAAATATCGTTAATTTTTTTTTGAAACTTATTAATATTTTGATTAAAATATATAAATTTCGAGTATTAAAATAGACACAATTTTAAAATTTTATGTATTAATATTAACAAATAATAATTAAGATATTAAATTGGACGGCATAAAGTTTATGTATCAAAAAACTTAAGAAACTTGAAGCTCATACATTTCATCATAAATGATCTGCTTGTCCCGAAATGATCCGACCAAATAGGAAAATCCCAATTCATTAGGCCTTTCGATAATTTAGTTTTTAATAGAATTTTCTCATTATTTTATATCTATCAATTCAGAAGCATATTAAATAACAGAAATTCATTAAAAAATTATTTTTAGTGATCAATAAATATATATAACTCAACATAAATAACATTTATTAAATTAAAAAATATATATTCTTATGTTGATTTAGGAAAGCTCAAAAGTCAGATTAAAAAAAAACAGATGTCCAAATCTAATCCAAAGCAAAGAAAATACATTGGTCTCTCCGATATTCAAATTATAAAAAAGGAAAAAAATCCAAACCTAAAATGGAGGGAAATGGCTACGATATAATAATAATATGGAATAATATTAGGAAATGACAGACTTGACCCTCACAGATCGTCATTACCCGGAAAAAAATTAATTTGTCTCGATACGGGCATGTGCTTTTAGAGTAATGCCCCCCCAAAATGTATATTAAAACCTCTTTGGTCTTGTCTCCACCACTTTCACATCAAAACTAAACCCTTGTTTCACTCTCTCTTTGTGTCTCTTCCTTCGTTTTGCCCCTCTATCGATTCCACAATGCTAAACTCCGGCGATTCTATGAAGCGGAGTCGTTGATTTCCCGGCGTCTCTCTCGATTTTTCCGTTATATTCATTCGTTTCTCCGTCCGATCCAGCCACGCTTTTTCTGTCGTAACATCAAAATTTCCCAGGTAAGGGCATTATCATGTGTTTGTTTTATTCTTATTAGAATTTCGATTTTCTTCTTCATCTTATTATTACCTGTCTCTTGATCTGCTTTTGTTTTGTTTGAGGTTATGATGTTACGAGTGCGTTTTTTTTTCCATCAGTTTTTTTTTTTTTTTTGAATTTGATTCTTTGTCGTTCTCTCACGGGATCTTTGGCATTAGGATCTCTCTGTTAATCTCTGCTGCGAAGAGAAGACAACATTATGCCGGAGGAGCGTAACGGATCCAAAGAAGAGGGCTTTCAGTTACAGGGGTGTTCCAGCGAACCTGGTCTAGAGGCTGAGAGTGTAACCGAGATGAACAACAAGAAAACGGTTAAGCCGATTGATCGCGAGGTCAATAACATTACCCGGAAGGTTCTTCGCTCAGGTTCTGTGGCAATTGATACGGACAAACATGATGTGGCTGTGGAAGAGAAGGGAGATGATCTAAGTGAGGTCGATGAGGTGAAAGAAGAGAAGGCTCTTCTATCTGTGGCAAATGATACAGAACATGATGTGGCTGTGGAAGAGGAAATAAAGGGAGATGTAAGTGAGGTTGACAAAATTAGCTGTGAGGTGAAAGAAGAGGCGAACAGTGAGCTTGTGGAATCTCCTGTGCCTAAGGAGACTCATGGAAAAGAAGCTCAAGTTAAACGCAAAAGAGGACGGCCTCGGAAGCTGCAGATCAGCAGCCAGTCTGATGGTAATGAGGAGAAGACAAAAGTAAGTCTGGCTGAAGAGCTAAAAGTCAAACGTAAGCGGGGAAGGCCTAGAAAGTTTCCCATCACAGGTGGTCAATCTGACACTACTACTCCAGATACGGTTGACTCTATTGATGATTCCAGTAGACCAAAGCGTAACTGTGGAAGCAGGGCTAAGGGACCTGAGTCTGACGGCAGGGGAAGGAAGATGGGACATAAGCGTGGAAGACCAAAGACGAAGAAGAAACCTGGGGAGACTGATGAATTAGATTGTAAAGCAACGATGAGACTACGGCCTTGTGAGAGTTCCTTAAAGTCACGGCACAACAGCAAACCTTCAAGTGATGGCGAAATGAGGATTGGAGAAGAGAAAATTGATGATGGAAGACGATCTAAATTACAATCTAAGAAAAAGCTGAGTGACCGCATACTTCAGCTACTTCTAGCTGCTGGTTGGACAGTTGAATACAGGCCGCGAAAAGAGAGGGCATACAACGCTGCAGTTTATGTGAATCCTGAGGGAAAGACTCACTGGTCAGTGACCAAAGCTTATGAAGTCTATAAAACAAATCTGGAACGCAGCATGACGGATCAAGTAGACTCTGGTCTTGGCTTGCTGCCAGAAGAGGACCTTCATCTTTTAAGGAGAAAAGTTCACAAGAAACGGAGCGATACAGGTAAGCCAAGGAAGGACACAGATACTACTAATGAAGATACGGTGGTTTCGAGAAAGGGAGTAGGAGAAAAAGCGCAGAAGAAACGAAAAGTGTCGCACAAATTTGAAAGAAGTTCGGTTTCAGTCCGGAAAATAAAGAGGGAAGAAAAACATAATAGAAAGCGTGGTGCTTTGTCGGCTCGCAGTTCTTTGTCGGATGCGGATTCCAACGAGAATGGGTACATTTTGTTTGAAGGAAAACGCACCATGCTGGGATGGATGATTGATTCAGCCATTGTGCCACTTAACGGGAAAGTTGAGTGCAAAAACACACAAGGAATAATCACCAAAGAAGGCATTCGTTGCACCTGCTGTGACGAATTATTCTCTGTTCTCGATTTCGAGGTTCATTCTGGAGGGAACCCATTCAAAAGTCTGTATGTAGAGGGGGGGAACTCTATCTTGCAATGCTTTCTTGAGTCTTGGAATAAACAAAGCGAAGCAGTGCTTAAAGGGTTCCATGTTGTGGATTTTGGTAGTGGAGATCAAAATGATGATACATGTGCTATATGCGGGGATGGGGGAGATCTTACCTGCTGTGATGGTTGCCCTTCAACTTTCCATCAGAGCTGCCTCGGCATTAAAGTAAGATATGATGATTGAATTAGCTATGTTGTTGCAGCGTATTGATTATGTTTCTTGTATAAACTGCAGAAGTTCCCAGCTGGTTCCTGGTTTTGTTGCAACTGCTCATGCAAATTTTGCGAGAAAGTGGAGGCAGCTAATCATGGCACTACTACAACTCTTTCCCCCTTGTTGAGGTGCCACCTATGTGAAGAAAAATGTATGAATTTCACCTTAAAGGCGTATCCATCCATCCATCTACTATATTTGTTTATTTTCTTCTGTTAAATACTTAATATGGGGTTTTGAGCTCAAAACATTACATTCCCACACTTTTGCAGATCACCAAGCATGCATCAAGCA
Organism: Brassica napus; assembly: GCF_020379485.1. NCBI lineage: Eukaryota > Viridiplantae > Streptophyta > Magnoliopsida > Brassicales > Brassicaceae > Brassica > Brassica napus. The sequence continues at coordinate 7,813,275 of NC_063437.1, forward strand.
AGATGGCACTGTACCTGTTGAAAGTAGTACTCTTCCATTTTGTGGAAAGTATTGTCAAGAGGTATCCTTCCTTTATTATTATTATTATTTTTGTTTTAATCACAGAGCTGTATTACTTGAAAAAACTAATACTCTGGTAATTTTCAATTATCGATTTAATAGCTTTCTATTTTACAATTATATGAATGTGGTAGTTTATGATTATAGTACTACATTGGACACTGAGAATTTCATTTGTTTGTTATTTTTCTCTTAGTTATTCGACGGACTACAGTTACTCATTGGAGTAAAACATTCATTGCCTGAGGGCTTCTCCTGGACATTCCTTCGCCGATTTGAGGTCCCTCGTGAGGTTTCCGATAGTGACATATCTGAGAAGATTGCATATAATGCCAAACTGGCTGTTGCATTTTCTGTTATGGATGAGTGTTTTTCACCTTTAGTTGATCACAGGAGTGGTGTCAACCTGCTTGAAAACATCGTCTACAATTTTGGGTAAGCTCATTCTCCAAAAACCTGTCCTTGCATTCTTCTGTTTGGTTCAATTCGTTTTTTTTTTTTTTTTTTTTTGGCAAGCCTATGAAAAGAATTCTTCCTTTATTTTTGAGATCTAACTGACTTTACTCACTGTTAATAGCCCATATGCTGCTACAAGATTATGTTTGAACCTTTTTCCTATTGTTTTGTAGGTCGAACTTCCATCGGCTAAATTACAGCAATTTTCTAACAGCTGTTTTGGAGAGGGGTGATGAAATCATTGCTGTGGCATCTATCAGGTGAGTCTGTGGTATCATGAAACTTTATTATATGGATTAATACTTGATTGTAGATTTAGGGAGTTCTAACGTTGGATAGAATGCACTACATGTTAAAAGTTTATGTCTTCCTCAGAAAAATTCCCTCAGTATATGCCCCTAGATGATCTTAATGATATTTATTGGAAACTCTGTTGCTTGTTTCTCATTAAATTGATAGTATGACTGTATGTTTTATATGAATATATTGAGAACGTAAAACTCTGTTGCTTGTTTCTCATTATAGCAGTTTATGTCTTTTTCTTTCCGTGAGTGCGCATGCAAGTGAACAATTGAGAACGTAAAATGAATTTATTTTTATTTTACTCAGGATCCACGGCAATCAACTGGCAGAAATGCCGTTTATAGGAACCCGCTACATGTACAGGCGTCAAGGGATGTGTCGTCGACTAATGAACGGCATTGAATCTGTAGGTCTTCCACACCTTGTCATATCCTAACTTCTTTCTTTCAGTTTTTCAGTTTGTCGGTTTATATATTTTTCAAGTTCTTGTTTATTGCCTATATGTGAGGTTTTGTTACCTACTGACCAAGATCTTATACTCTTTTGTTACCCTTTATTATCACTTGATTCTATGTAATCAAGTAAGACTCTTTTGTGAAGATCCATATTTATATGTGCTTTGTTATCAGGCGCTTGGCTCTCTCAAAGTAGACAAATTAGTCATACCAGCAGTGCCAGAACTAATGGATACATGGACTTCAGGCTTTGGCTTCACGCCTGTTAGTGAATCAGCCAGAAAAACAATCAAGAATTTGAACTTGGTGGTGTTCCCTGGTGTTGACATGCTGGAGAAATCATTGGCTAAGGACGACGGTATTAATTGCATTGCCATCTGATTTGTTAATATGCTCATGTTATGTTCACTTTCATGAACTGACTAAACCTACTTCAGGTGAACTGCTGTTGGCAGCTGAGTTGAGTCTGCCTGTAGATGTTGAGGAAACCAAACCTGAGGAGTGTAAAGACGAGCTAAATTGTGGAACTGCTGATGCCGAATCTCCTTCTTACCAAGTTGATAGCTGCTTGAAGTCGATGGATGTAGTCAAGGGAGTTAATGATACAGACTTGAATCTGAAGTTGCTTAGCGGGTCCTTGGAGGAGAAAGAAGAGATTGGGACTGGGAAACTGACAGATAAAGAGGTCGATTTTCTTCATCTTGTAGTTGATAACCAAAGAGAATCTAACTCGGGAGTTAAGGATGATTCTCATGAGGATCAAACTGATGCAAAAAGACAGCAAAGTGGTGATTTAAAAAGCTCTGGAGTTAAAGCTGAGGGTACAGAGGAGCTAGATGAAGAATCTGATTGTTACATAATAGAAAATTCTCAGCCTCATGGTAATGGTGATACAGAGAAAAAGATTGGCAACAAAGCTTTATCGCTGAGGAAAGGAGTGGCTTCCAGATTGAGAGTATCACCCCGACTGATTCAAGGATCATGGGGAACGTCGAGGGTGAACAAAAGGTACACAGGTACCAATGCCGTGTTGATCGGCTCTTCACATGGCAGGTGTGTTTGAGGTGCATTGCAGCTTTTGTTTGTATGTGCATATGACCAGAACTAACGCACTTTTGTCTATTTTCATGACAAACGATAACGCGCAGGTGAAAGAAAAGTAGTTAGACTATTATTCTAATTGCATTGCTTTAGTAGCTTTTTTATAACTCAGAGCCATAGGTCAAGTAAAACCTTGCACTGCTCAGTGCTTATTAGATTTTTTCTAATAATTTTAGGCAGCAGGCCAATTTATTTATTTCATGGGCATTTTGTAATATCAAACATTGAGCTGCTTCTTCATCTTATTTATCTAATGTGGAAACATCTTCTGGCTTGTATGATCTCTTCACTCTTTCATGACTTAGTGACGAAATTGGAAACTGTATTTTGTCTTTTCTCCGTGAGATTAAATTAATTTTCTACAGAGTGAAGATATCTTTAAAAATCATCTCAACACATATTTATGTATTACTATAATATAAATCTATTTATAATAGCTCTAATGTGAGGTGGAACAACTTCAAGAAAAAATAAACTACGTAGTCATCTTCAAAATTATTATCGACTCATTGTTACTCTATCAGAGGTACAACTCCTTATCCCATATTGCAATTTATCACTGATAGGAGGTTGTCATTGCCTTATCGGGCGTACATCAACCTATAACCAAAGTGATGTGGTCCTACAACCTATACCGAAGCAAAGAAGTTTGAGTACTGGAATGGGGAATGTACGAGGAGGGAACAAACACGAAAGTCACTCATGCATAGTATGTTTGTCATTTACCCCTGAGTTCTGACAAAGAAACCGTAAGTTGTAATAGATTTACCAAGTCAAATACTTGGTTGATAATACAGTTAAAGGATATTATGCTCAATATAGTAGCCAAAGGCTTTACACAAAAAAAATCCTAGACTGCATCAATACTTATTTACCAACGATAAAAATATCTTATGTAATGCTGATACTTGCTGTTGATGCAGTTCTTGGTTGGTCTCTACACAATTTGATACATCAAACAGGACTGCGCAAAAAACCCATTTAAAGAACTGAACCAAATCCGATCCGAAAAAGTTGTACTAAACCTGAACCAAAATTAGTCAAATATCAAAATTTTGGTATCTAGAGAACCGTAACCGAACTCGATCCAAACCGGAAAAAAATTAGGTACCCGAATCTATCTGTGATAGATTTAGTTACCTAAATATATTAATAATTTTTAGAGTTTATATATTAAAAAATATTCAAAATATATAAGACATTTTGAAGTTATCCAAAATACTTATAAATATATACAAATAGTCAAAATTAAATATCTATAATAGCTAAATAATACTTAAAACACCAAAATACTTGAAATATCTATTGATTCTTTATCCAAATATTCGAGTCAAACCAATTTATGTGTTAAGTTTAGGTATTTTGGCATATGTAATTCAAATCTATATGTAATATATTATTTTATTTTTAAATTTTGAGAAATTTAAAATATATAATAAATTTAATATTTATAAAAATATTCTAAACGGGTTATCCAAACCTGAATCGAACCCGAACCAAAATTTATTAAAATCCAAATGGGGCTAAAATTAACCCCGAAAACTTGAAGCCCAAATAGATCTGAAATGAACACGAATGGGTACATGAACGTCCACTCATGCATCAAATGTGTTTCTTAGAGGAGATCTTACAAAAGAGGTATGTATGAAAATTAGGTATGTATGAAAATTACCTCTTGGGCATTCCAAATTGATGGGCTTCATGAAAACCGGCCATTATTACACACTCTAATATATTTGTCGCAGTTCTAGTGTATGTTGCAAATCTATCCTATACTAAAAGCCAAATATAAAGGGATTATAGGATGTCCACGTCGACAATTATATTTGGCCAATGAAAACATTTCATTAATCCACGCTGGATGTACAAAACTCAACTTTTAATTTCGTATGGGCTTCAATTTGCTACCTCTGGGCTTCGTCGTATACACTGGGCTTGCGACACAATCTATCGGTTTAATTAAAAAAAAAAACAAACCTTGACGATGAACACGAGGGTCTCCGCCTCTCATGAGGATCTACTCCTCTAACTCTTCGTCTTCACTGTTTCTCTCCATCGTTTAAGTTCTCTCGATCTACATCTCCATAATCAATTCTCCACTACATCTCAATCCATCAATTTCTTCTTAATGGATGCGTTTGTCTTTGCTCTTTCTCTGCTACTTTATATACTCATTCTCTCTCCCGCATGCAAATCTAACCCTAAAACTTCTCTAACCTCAATCCATGGCGCCGAAACCGAATGGAAAATCCCCTATCACCTCCGAGTCTGATGATAACGTCATGTTCTTCCGAGATGTCTCACTGGGTCCACACGAAACCCAGTTTCGTTTCCGCTTGATTCATTTCTGGGAGTCTTGGAACCCTCTAAAGAAGACGCTTATTGGCATTGAGATGCTTCTAATTGACGAACAGGTACTTGATTTCACCGACCATCGTTTTTTTGATTCGTTGTGTTTTAGATCGTCATTTAGGTATCACTTATATTTCGTAGAATAAGATCTCACTTATATTTAGACGCTTAGTGACGTTTGTGTCTTTCAAATTTTATATATCTCTAGAAAATTTAATACAACGATTTGATTGTTTGTGTATTTTTCGCAGGGAACTGTTATCCAAGGCTTCATTTCGCCAGGACGTATTGAGAGATATTTGCCTAAAATGAAGCCTGGATCGGTTTACAAACTCAACAATTTCTACGGATCAAGCAACAAGTCGGTGTATCGGGTTTCTGATCATGCCGTGACGGTGTCGTTCTCATAGAACTCTGAACTCTCTGTTCTTGAAGACAGTCCCATCCATTTTGATGAAGACAGATTCCGTTTCATTCCTTTGAGGATTTCCAAGCTAGCTGCAATCGCAAAGGAGACCTCTACGGTAATCTCACTTATCCCCCACACTAACTCTTAGTTGCAGTGCTTGATGATTAGAGATATATTTGTCTTTCTTGCTGCTCGGATATAAATCTCGAATTTTGCTTAAAATGCGTTTTAGGTTTGTGAGAATCATTCTGTAAAATATATAAATGACAAATGAAATTCACTAATTCTGTTTGTAACAGTAGAAAGGATTTTTTACTACCCTCGGGTATTGGATTTTTTTTTTGAGGGTTTTATCGTAGCATAGTATGATTAGGATCTGTTAGCTGCTTCTGTTTCTTTAGTACTATGTCTGTTTCGGTTTTGTGTGGTCATGTAATAGTATAATACTTATTTCGTACTCTTCTTACTTACACGCTTGACGAACAATTGGATAGATGTTGTCGGCCACATGAAGCTGGTTAATGGACAGAGTTTCATTGGGACCCCAGTCCTTGACGAAGTGGAGATAGCAAGGGCGAGGCATGTTCTGGTTCATGTGCAGTCACACGAGTATGTTTTTTTTATTTCTTAAACACCCTTTCTCTCTATTTCTATTAACCATTCAGTGATGATATTTTGCAGTGGACCTGTGATGAAGCTCTACCTTTGGGACCAGGCTGCAAAAGAGTTTTGCAAAAAATTCAAATCATACGAAAACACCCCTACCGTGTTATTGGTGACGACCGTTAACACTAAGAGTCTCGGAGGTTACGATTTCTAACTTTAGTATAGCTTTTTTACAGTTACATATCTACTCTTTGTGCTCTTTAAATGGGTTTTTCTTAATACAATAGGTACTCTTTCCCTGACTTCAATGTCATCCTCACGTGTTTTTATGGACTACGATGTCCAACCTACGATCGACTATTTCGGCTGGTAAATATATATATTTGTGTGTTTACATGTACTCTTTCGCTACATAACCCCATATCAATGACTGACTGGATCAATACTTACTACTCTGTCTCAGGTTGGGCTCTAACCCACAGAGTGCTGAGGAGGTTAATGCCGAAGTGGTTACTAAACGGGAGACACTGACCATAAGAGAAATATTCTCCTACATCAAGCAGGGATCTACTAAGGTACAACTAGGTGTAAATATTTCTTAGTTATTGATTCAAATCTTTGAGTCTTATATAGCTTTGCGGTGCAGGAGGCTTTTTTTTTTGAGTGCATGGCTACGATTGATGATGTGGTCCATGGCTCAACCTGGTATTACATATCATGCAGTGGGTGCCATACTAAGGTTACGAAAGGCCCAACTTCGTTGATGTGTTCGAAATGTGGGAAAGTCAACATATCTGGAGTAGCACAGTATTTACTCTAAACTCAGAACTCAGTAACGCTTTGAATGGTATTAGCTTCTAATTTTTTTATGACAGGTACCGTGCACAGATATCTGTATATGACAACAGTGAACAAGCTGTTTTTGTACTGCTTGGGGATGCTGGTTTTGAGTTGACTGGGAAGCATGCTTCCGAATTACTCAGCAACTATTTTGAGGTAACTTTCATCATTCGGTACTCTCAGTATTGGTACTCTCAGTGCTGGTCCTCAAGTTGCGATTGAACATTGGTTAACTTGATTGTCAGGCTAATGAAAACCAAGGAGTTACCCAAGAGGTGCCTGTCCCGGAAGCTTTACTCAGCACCATCGGCCAGAAATATAACTTTTATGTGAAAGTTACAAAGCACAACTTAGATGGGAAGTCTCGATCTTTAACTGTGACCAAGATTCTCTCTCTGGACACTCCACCAGTGACAGAAGCTTCGGAAGGAAACAACAATACTGCAACTTCGGAGGAAACATCTGAGACTGGAAACACTGTGTGTGAAGCTTCCAAACACAGTGTGGATTCTGCAGAGGGGAGTAAGAGAACTAATGACATTGATGAGATGGGGAAAGCTAAACGCCTCAAGTGTGGGAAGTAGAGCTTCCGTGTGTCGTCTGATATCTTGCAAGGGATTGCATTTTAAGTGTTTCTTTCCAGTTTATTATTGACTCATGGTTTCTTTCAGTCTTTCTAATTGTTTTAACTACTCTGAATGATTATGTTTTGATAATCATGTGTTGCACTATTGTTCTACTTCTTACGGATTATTACTCTATCTCTTTAAGTGTTTTGAAATCTATACTTATAACAAACAGGTCAATCATTTATGTATTTCAACATATTATCATTTTCATATTTGGATGTGATCCTTAATGCATGAGTGCAAGGGAATTTTCTCATCACAATTTCTAAAACAAAAAAACGTGTTCGTTAAGGAACATAATTACTCCAAGTAAATGATATATCAAGAGAAAATCAATCAAATTAATGATATTTCCTTCCAATTACGTAAGACATTATTTGCATATCTTAGGCACTGATTTCCTTCCGTATACTTCCTTAAATATATAATCATTCTTAAAAATTCTACAAAAAGGGAACCCAGCTATCTATTTCCCATTGAAATCACCATTGGAAGTGTCTACCAAGCTTTAATCAACGTAAGTGTAAAAAAAAATTAACAGCCAAGAAAATACAAATCATAGTCCATCTCTCTAACTGGTAATCGTTTTGATTCTAAGGATCGAAATATAGAAGCGATGGAGAACCCACCTCCTGCACCCCCTTCGCAAACTGGAGGTAAGCAAATCCTTACTTATGTATTATCCTATAGAAATATTTAATAATCTCCATCACATGACGTCTATGTTATATTTGCCGTTAGATATACACAGAGTAGTGCCTCTTATACAATTTTATTATCTATGAGTTGTTGTTTTGAGTTATCCTTTAGAAGTTTGATAACTCAAATATTAATTTAGCACCAACAAGGTTTTATGCTTTAGAAGTTGTCTCAATATTTTAAGTTTTACAGTTGGTTATCCAACTAAGAAAAGCACTCTCAAAATTTTACTCTCATCAGAAAATAATATATATATATATATATATATATATATCTATATATATATATGGAATTTGTTAATTTACTCACCCAGGATTTCTTTGAATATTGAAATCTTAGCATTTTATTCAATAATCTATATATATTATTGTTTGGAAGGTTGGTATATGCCGTAAAACCATAATATTTTCTAATATTCCAACAATTATATTCAAGATCGAAAAGTTATCAACCGGAAGCTTATGATATATTGGAATCTAATATAATTGTTAAAAATCTTTAGTAAATTATCTACTCGATTTGACATGCTTTCATTCGTTTATTGTAGTTTTATTTTGAGATATTATTCAAACATAAAAATTATAAATGGTTTTTTTTATACAATTTGGTGAGCCACAATTTAAATAGCGTAGGATTATAGTATCATTAATTGTAATATATTTTATACTTACGTTAAAATAAAAGTAAAATTAAAATCAAATTACAAAGTATATTTTTGTTACCTAAAATGACTTATGCTGGAAAATCTGTTTTCAAAAAGAAGATTTCAAAGATATCAAGAATATTTGTTATTGTCTACGTATAATATTTTTCCCTTAAATAAAGTAATATAAAGATATGACAATATATTATCATTCCATTTCGTATAAAAGTTATTATATTTGAAATCACATGTTATTATACACACTTAATATTTTTTTGAAACAAAAAACTCAATATACTAATCTAAATTTTTTATTACAAAAAAAGAATTAATTTCTTTCTGATCTCGAGATCATATCTGTACAATATTATTTCTATATTTTTTCTGTAATTATAAAATATCATAGACAATTCCATATATATGAAAAAATAAAAAACATTTCAGTAATACTAATTATACGTTTGTTTTGGTAGCATTAATCTGTGAGGGAAAACATATTTTAACTGTCCAGCTATTATATATTCCGTATGACTCAAAATGTTAATTTCGAAAATACATCCATGTGTGTAATAATTATAGTTGGAAATTCATGTATCTTATTACAATTTATAGTTTTGTTTGTAAAGTTCTAAATAACATATGCCCTTAATTAAAATCGCATGTCTTACAGTGACATCTTCCATGCAACACATTCCTCAAAGAATCCACCAACTTCAGGAAGGGATTTCAGTGCGTCCTATCACGGTATGTATAAGAAATGTTTGGGACATCAGAAAACACCAAACAGATAATACTCAAACTTCCATCGGCTTCATGTGTGCTACGACCACCACGTAAGCCTCTTTTAAACTTTAACATATATATATATATATATATATTTTCCAATCCACCATATTTGATTTAAACTACTCACTATTTACTTAATTGGTTCGGCACAACAAAATCTGTTCACACTCAGGGACAACTATTAGAAAGTCGGCTCACCGGAAACATTCAGCCGAATGATCCAAAATACTTAACTGAAGGAGATATATATGAGTTTTCGGGATTTTCTGTCATACATAATTCACGACATCAGAAACTCACCCAACTGTCGTATTACATTCAGATCGACCAAAAGACAATAGCATTGAACGTGACACTCAACGGTCCGATATTTCCAGTTCACAATTTATCTCCTCAGAATTACAGAAATCTATTGCGGTTAGCCACTACACCCACATACTTACCAGGTAAGTAAGTCCTTCCAGTATTAATTAAACAAACATGGATGTTTATTCTAAAATCAATGTGCAGATGTCGTCGGGCAGATAGTCATAATAAAAAAATAAAACCGTACCACCCAGAACTCAATATTGATGCCATGATTGGTCTACGGCTGAACAGGTAAGTCTAACAAAATAGTTAAAAACGAAATAATAATTATCTTCATACACATCTCTATCTCAGGTCGACAATTGTTAAACTCATACTGTGCGACAAGCAAGCAGCAGATTTTAGCATCCTACAAAGCAAGAAGGATATGAAATTTAAAGTTGTCATCATCACAAGCATAATTCCTAAACTTTTCCAAGGTAAATAATTTTATTAAACACATCAAAAAATAATACAGATCTAAATTTTTTTTTATCAACATAACAATAATGTTCAATATTTTCCAGGCAAACTACTACTCCGTTCATCACCAGCAACAAATTTCTACTTCAACAAATCAATTGATTACATAAAGCATTTCAAAAGGCGAATAAGAGATCATGCAAAAGCATGCAGCACGGAGTGATTCTAATTCATGCATCATTCGGATTATTATTTTCTTTCTCACAGAACTTGATACCTAGATTTATTTACATTTTAAACTATTTTAGGTTTTATATTTTAAGTAGGTTATTCAAGTACTTTTTATTTTCATGAATTTATTCAAGATGAGATTCCGATCTTTCAAAATAAGAGAATTTATGTTATATACATAATTATATTTTTTACAAAACTCTAAAATCTCAGACTTGGTTCTTCATATTTTATTAGTTAATTGTGTTACATATAATATAAATACTTACTTCAAACTAAAAAAAACAAATTTTAAATCTCCGATAATGTTAAACCTTAAAGTAAAATAACATAACCATCACTATTAATCCCATTACACATAAACACAATATGAAATTAATACTTAGAAACTGCTGATAATATTAAAACTTCAACGAAACAGTAACACGTTAGGATAAAAGTCAATTCAACAGAAACAAATAACTCAAAAAAATTAACATCCATCAATAAATGCTCATTAAAACCAACGTTAAAAGACAATAAAATCATATATTTAAACTCATCCTCTTTACCACATTTCCACAAACACTTCAGCCCCCACAAATACCTCAACAATGGCTGACATACCACTTATATCTCATCGGATCTCACATCAAACAATATCTACAGATGGAAACCCGAAGCAAACCCTCCAAATTTACATCCTCAGGCCCAATACGACACAATCCGTGATTGATTTTCAGTTTCTATCAATGATCGACATCCAAGGTAATTTTAGTGAAACCATAACTAAAATCATGGAAGATATGTTAACATATCACGACATTCACCACCCCAATTCAACATACCTTATTGAAGAAACAAAACAATACGTGATGAATGAAGCTAGAGCCAACATCAATACCTTGGCTAATGATCTTCAAGTTACTCTGACTATCAAAGATTACAACCCAAATGCAACATCAAGACTAGACGTTGATCTGATCATTACTGATTTAGAGGGTACTAATAGGCCTCCAACCACTGAAGAGGAAAATGATATATGTGTATTGTATGCTTCGGAAATTAGAGCCAACACAACAACCTTTGCACCCTTACTTGCGGTCAAAGTTTCCATTTCGCATGCATTGATCAGTGGCTTCGCAAAAACATAAGTTGTCCGATCTGCAGAGAAAGTAATCTATGATGCCACCAATCTTTTTGAAAAAATAAAAAAAAAGTTTACTGAATTCTAAATTCCAGTTTCACTTTTGTCTTCATATTAGTTCTATCGTCCTAGCCTAATGTTACTGATTACTTGGTGGCATATATCTATTAAAACTAAGATACCATTTTTAATAAAGCTGATGATTTACTACTTTTCCTCTCTCAGACGAGTTCACATGGTGTAGACCATTGCTTTTCCACCCTACTTAGCTACTCTTTTAGCTTTTAAACAATTGGGTAAACTCGATATTCACCAATTTTACAGATATTTTGGAACATACAATGCTTCAATTTTTTAAAAATATTGAAACTTATAATCAAAATTCGATTATCAATACACTTTTCTGCGCATCGCGCGGAGAGAGAACCTAGTAACAATGATGAGGTTGTAGAATCTAACTAAGAGTCTAAGACAGACTTAAATCATATTTTTTCCTTCTTGATTTAAGTATACGGATATACTTTCTTTGCATGCAAATAACAAGATTCAGTGAAAGCATCTCAATATGTCAATGAAAGTATGCTTTGGAACTTTTTAATGATACAAATATGCTTGGATGTAAGCTTTATTTGATTCCTATGGAACTAAATCTGAAGTTGTCAAAGACAGATGGTGATCGGTTTGAAAACATTAAGATATACAGTAGGTTGATAAATAAATTGATATATCTTACGATCACTTGTGATGGCTTGTATTTTGCAGTTCACAAGTTAGCTCAGTTTACTTCAGCTCCAAGGATTCCTCACTGTCAAGCTCAGATGAAAGTATTTCACTATGTGAAAGGAATTGTTGGTCAAGGGTTGTTCTTTTCAGCCTAACCATCACTTCAGATCAAACCTTTTGGAGATGCTGATTGGGGATCATGCCACGATCATCATCATTTTTTTTCATTTGTTATTGTTTTTTCCTTGATGATTCTTTAATTATCTAGAAATCTAAACGTCATCAGCTTTATCGGAGAAAGCAGAGTAGGGCTGGGACATTTAACCGGAACCGAATATCCGAACCGGATCCGACCCAAAATTGACCGGTTCGGTTCGGTTTCGGTCACAATCTATTTAGCCGATGGGTATTGATATTGATTACCCATGGATATCGGTTCGGTTTTAGTTTTTACCCGGAACTGATCGGGTACCCGAAATAACCGAATTGTATTATATCAAAACCCATAAATGTATGAAACCTGGGTTGATATATCGAAGTTTACTGTGCAACGCCACTAGACCACCTCGACTTCGTTGTACTTAACTACATATTACTAATATATAGGCGATTTTGTTTAATTTTTCTTAAAAAAGATTTTTTAAAAAATATATATATAAAGAAATATAAATAAAAATATAATATTTCGGGTATAAACATGTATATCCGAACCGATCCGGAATCGGTCGGAACTGAACCAAACCATAAGTTGACCAAGTACTCATTGGATACAGTTTCTAAATAATCGATTTACCCGGAACCGAACGGGTCTTACCCGGAACCGATCCGAATACCCGAAATCCCAGCCTAAAGCAGAGTATCATACTATGTCATTCACTACACAAGAAATCATTTGGCTGCACAATCTCTTGACGGATCTCAGCATTGATCAAACAAAGCCTTTTGTTATGTTTTATGACAATACGACAGCAATACACATTTCTCATAATCATATCTTCCATGAAAAGTTTAACCATGGATATATGGATTGTCACACATTTCATGATCGTATTGATGAAGGGATTCTTAAACTGATTCATGTTCAAACATATGCACAATATTTAACTCCTTCATCCTTTTGGAAATTAGTGACGACCTCGAGGTTCACGAATTGTTAATGGATCTTATGTGGGGCTACTTTCTTGACAAGCTTGCTAGTTAGGGGCAGCTCCTGGTTTGGGATCGTTCGGATGGTTTTCACAGTAGGCGAGTTCGCTAGATCCCGCTCCTTTTTTTTATCTTTTTGTTTTAAGATCGCGATGAAATAATTTTGTAACTGTTCATTCGTATTCTTAACATAAATATTAATTAAAAGGGAATTCGAGCGCAAAGATGAATTGGAATAGTTACGAATCAAGTGATTTTACCCCTTTTTCTTTTTAGTGCTTTTAACGTTGTTTCACATTCTTGCTTTGTACCCACCACGACTTTGATATACGTAACAATATTCGTAAGGATCAATATTCGTATCGTATGGATTAATTCAGTTTCTTTCCTTTTTTATAGAATTAGTTTATTCGTTGCACAAAAAAAAAAGAATTAGTTTATTCCAGTTATTACGTTATAAAATTTTTGATACTTGAAAACATTATTTAAATATCAATAATATGGTGCTTTCAAATTTAGTGTTATGGGAGATAAACATGATTAGAGTGTCACTTCGAGAGAGGATGAGACGGTGATACACAATACTCGTTGGCTCAAGGAAGAGGCTACAAATAGATGAAGCTTGCCAAGCAAAAGCTTATGCAATAGATAAACGTGTGGGTTGACTCTGAATTTGCTGAGTTCTACAGAGCGGATTGAGGCGGCAAGTGCTTTCATACATTAGCTGCTTTAAGGGAAAGAAAATCAGAAATCTTGCTGGTGTAGAAGTCTGGTTGTATCTTGTTCTCAGGGCTTTCCAACATTGAGATTGAAGTAACACCTTTTAAGTCAACAAAACAATGTGAATAAATCTTAGATGGTTGAAATCGAGACTGTGAAAAGAGAGTAACTGTTTATGGATATGATTAGTCATACCCGAGAGGACAAGCAGAGTTTTACAACCACCATTCTGCCCAAACAAAATATCGGTGTCCAATCTATCACCCACCATGCATATCTGTGACTTCTCGATTCCGAATCTGCACAATTTTTTCAAAAATGGCAACGCACAATATTAGTGATCAACATTCTCATTACTTGAGCAAATCTCTTTTGTACACAACGGATGGACATACAAACACACTTTTTCTGTGCTTTATGCACTTGTGGCTTGTAGAAAAAACTATGATTACGAAACAGAAAGACAGAATAGTCTTACTTGTCTGCCAAATAGTCCATCATAAAAGTTGAGGGCTTTCCAACTACAAGAGGTTCACGTTGACAGGATCCAACAAGAGCACCAACCATAGAGCCACCACCTGAGACCCAGTAAGTGCACATTGGTCGATCAAGGATGATAGAAAAGTGGTAACCATAGACAAATAAAGAACTTTTGTATGTATAGTGATTAGTGAGTGGTCGATAACCCAATTCACCAAAACACTACATTTTAATGAGACTAGACTTAAAATTAACATGTTCTTTCTTTAACAGGAGAGAATAATATTTATAATTCTAATGACTAAACAAAAAAAAAGTAAAAATGGATACAAGAAGCCAACCTGCCCATTCTTGAGCATCGGTAAGGTGGGTGACAGCATCTCGGTTTGTAGCAATGAACAGACAGCCAGGGTTTTCGCGTATACAGAGTGTTCCATACCTTCCATTGAAATGAAGCTGTTAGATCACCAAAATTTAACAAATATCTATAGCACAGAGCTCATCCATAGAGCAGTAAGTATATCAGTCCCGGAGTGCTACTTCTTTTTAATAGTACATGTAAAGGAAACACACACATAATTGGAGTATCTTACTGAATTTTGTAGTAGTTGAAATAGCGGTCAAATCCAACCACCACAGCTCCCACCTGGAAAGCATTTTCAGTGAAACAATACTTAATTTTAATCACAATGACAAATATTTCATGCTTTCTATAGGTTGAAGGAGAAAAAGAGAAAAAAAAAATAGCAAAGTATAGGAAGGATTGCATACATCATTATCATGCTCCATTAGAAACCCTGGCTTCAGTTCAATCTGTTTTTTACCATCATCCTGGTATTGTATTTAAAGAATGGACTGTTCAGAATAATGAGAGTTTTGCACAAAGTAAAAGTAGATCACCGAGAACCAAAACGCGAAAATTAGAAAGGAAGGTTATATGATACATACCGGACCTCCAAGGTACTGGAAACCAGCAAGGTCGAGCTCCTTCAAGATACCCTCCTCACCAATCACATAGACCTGAATAAAACACATACATCAAAACTTGCAAAAGGAAGCGACATACTGACAAGGAAAAACTAAAGTTCTATTGAAAGATGATGGGCTTACCTTCTTATCTTTGGGGAAATTAATAGACTGCAAGTATGCAGCTGCAGCAAAAGAAGAAGCAAATATTTCCTCCTGTAAAGGAGAAGAGTACTTTAAGTAAATAAAGGCAAAATTATCTAGCTAGGCTATGAAGTGTGAACTAAATTACTAACCTCGTTAACATTGAGGCCAAGAGTCTCAAACTTTTTGCCATATTGTTTCCTAGACTTTGTTGAGTTGTTCGTCACAAAAACCAACCTCTTTCCCTGGAATGTTGAGAATACGAGTAGTTAATAACAAGGAAAAGCAATTTGATGATACAATGGAAGAAACTTCCCAAAAGGGAGAAAAACGATTTCAAACTAATCAATTTTTTTTTTTTTATCAGTTGAGATTTTTGCTTACCAACCTTGGCACGGAGCATATCAAGAGTTTCAGGAACTCCCTCAATCAATTTATCTCCCTTCCAAATTACTCCTACAAAACAAACACATGGTTCACCACTTTTCGCCTAGAAGATAGATATCAAAATATCCTCATTATAACGATTTCTTCTGATCCCAAAACCTGTAGCATTCTATTTTGAACTACAATGTGTACTACAAGGTTGATATATATATATATATATATATATAGTTTAAAACAGTCATAACAGCATCTCCTTCTCTCCCCAGTGTAACACACTAAACATTCCTCTACGGATTATCTATCTCAACTAAGTGATATCAAACATTTAACATTACTGTTGTAAGCTCAATATGTTCTGAACGAAAGAGGCATACTAGTTTAGAAGCAAAACACACACAGGTCGTATATCTAATCGAGAAACTCCATTAGCATCGTTATTATCAATCTGTGGTTTGATGACACTCACCGTCACAGTCGAAGATAAAAGTTTCAACGGAATCGATGAGCTGATCGGCGTTCTCGAGCTGCTGTGCCGCCATAGCTCTCGGTGTCAAATTGGGAGTCATCACTCGCAGAGGCTTATGGTCGATTCTGCGAACGATGCCGCCGGAGAAGGAGGAAGAACGAAATCCTGAGAAAGCCTTGACGGAGAAGAAAGGTTTGGAGTTTGGTAAGAGAGAAACTGAGGAAGAAGAAACAAGTGTTGTTCTGTTCAGCATCTTTTCTTCTCTTCTTCCTTTTCTCGGTTTCCGTTTCTTTTGGAATATTTTTTTAAAAAATTAATTATAATTGGTTAATACGAGTGTGGATGGTGCTGACGTGGCATTTTGGGTGGACGTTGTAGATGAAGATATCATCATCCATCATCATACCCAAACGTTTCTTAGCCTTATACATTGGATCAACGCTTACCGGACACACATTATTATAATTTGATAAAGCACCATGTCTTAGCCATTCACTCGGTTTAAATCTCAGGACCGATAGAATTCGGTTTACTAAATATGAGTGATAATTTTGATTAATTACGGTTATTCCCTCTCAAATTTGTTTCTATTTCCACATTTAAATTTTAAAAACAAACAGAAGAATTTTTTTTTTTTTTTTTTTTTTTTTTGCCAATCTCATAAATCTCATCCTTTGATGGATGATTCTCAAGTTCAGAAGAGAACGGAGAAGTGACTGTGTTTGAAAATATATGAGTTCAAAATATACACTGATCTTATTTATGACAAAATTATCAAATAACAAGCGTGAAACCATACATGATGATATATAGTTTTTGCCATTTCACAAACATAAATATATAAAATCAACCAAAGAATGTATCCAAAGTACCAAAAATAGAAAACATTGAATTGAAATCAAAGCTTGAGTTGAAAAGGGTAAGAAGGCCAGTCCTTGAGATCTTCTTCTTGCCTCTGGAACTTACTACCATCATCATCTACAACGCTCTCATCCAAATAATCACTGTACTTCAACAAGAACGCTAACACAAGAACAACCCACTCTAAGCAGAACATCACTACGCACAAACCACCGGCAAGTTTAAGAATCACCGCTCCGTCTTCTTCCAGAACATAAGATTTCAGAACCCTCAGGAAATCCCCTGTTCTCGTGAATATCAGAACAGAGACTGCCCCTTGGAATATGGCGGCGAGGACCGTGGCCACCATGTGTGCACCGTACAGTCTGTCGCTTGTGGTTGCGGCCGTTGAAGAGGCGAAAACGGAGCAGCCGGTGACAGCGGTGGCGATGGTGAGAGTGTGGAGGAAGATGAGAGAGAGGCCGGAGAGAGAAGGGAAGAGACGGAGGGAGATTGTGAGGAAGATGCAACTTGAAGCGGAGCCTAAGAGGATGTAGTTGCAGAGTAGGAAGATGTTTTGTGTGTTTCCTTTAGATCTTGAGATTCCCATTTCTCTTGTTTAACTGTTTTACAAACTTTGACAAGAGAGAGGAGAGATATTCTTTTTTTTTTGTTTTTATGTAAGTTGTTTTCTGTTCGTATCAATTCACTTGGTTTTAGGATTTTATATAGAACATTGACATTGGATACGGAATAAAATTGAGAAGCGATAAAGCTGATAATTTGTTGGGATTAACGGTCGAATTTGTTTTTCTATTTGAAAATATGACCGTTATATGGCTTAAAGGAAGAAAATGACTTATGTGTCGATTAAGGTGCAACGGCTCTTTTACTTTTAAAATGTTTCGTTAATTGTACGTTTCTTATTCACCTTTCAATAGTTCTGTAAAAGTCATCTAATGCTACCTACTACTACTCAGGATAACACACTGTTTACTGATCTGAGATTTTGAAGAGTTGAATTGTTAGATATACAAAGGTTAGAAATTAGGAAGCCACTATAAAATGTGTTATGTTTAAAGTTAATAATATCATGTATTTTGTTCAATTTACATTGAAAACTATTATATTACTCAAACTACAGCATTTGAATAATAGAACAGCCAACAACAAAATTCGATGAAACGCTCTACCAGCCTTAACAAATGTTCAATGATATGTTGTTTTATAAGATATTATAGTAACTTTTCTCAAAAAAGATATTATAGTAACTTATTTGATGATATTATATAAGGGAAATGCCCATCAATGTAACAGTCATTTACACTTTTACACTTCTAATTTTTTTAATAATAACTAGTTGATTTTCTCGTGCTCATGCACGGATAGAAATATTTACAAAATAAATATATAATAAAATTATTGATAATCTAATTTAATTTACTTATTTTATAATTTATATGTATGATTTAATTTAAATAATGATATATTATTTTAATTAGACATGTAATTTAGATATATATATATATATATGTATATAGTTTTTTTTGTTATTACTTAGGTATATTGAACTGTATTTAGTTTTCCGAATTTAACCATAATATTTTTTGCTGACATAGATACGTTCAAAAATTCTTTTGTATAATTTGATATTTGTACATGTGTAAAAACAGTAGAGAAACTAAAATGATAATTAGTTACAAATTTTTATAAACGAAGATAAGATTTTGAAAACTCATGAACAGATATCAATATTTACAAAATAATATTTTTTTTTTGTAAATTCTAAGTAACTTTATACTTTAGATGTAGAAAATATATGCATAGATATACTTTATAATTGATAAGTTTTAGTTATTGTCGTAGATCAGTTCTTCATCTTAAATATATGCATATATATACTTTCGTAAATTCTTTTGTATAATTTGATATATGTGGATTTGTAAAAGTAGTAGAAAAAACTAAAATGATGATTAATAGAAAATTTTATAAACGAAACAAAAAATTTGAAAACTCATGAACGGATATTAATATTTACAAAATAATATATTTTTTTTCTAAATTCTAGCAAACTTTATACTTTTGATGTAGAAAATAAATTAAAATATTCTAAATAATATTAACCATAAAATTCATATTGGTTTATTTATTATTATTACAGGTCTATTATGCTGTATAAATATATAAAAAAATTAAAAAAATTATTAAGCCTTTAATTAATTTTTGTAATAATCTGAGAAATTGGGCATGACTATTGTGGTAATTGCATGACCTAGGAGCTATTAGCCATGGACTAATCACGTCGTTGCATGAAACTGGGCAATGACTATTGTGGTAATTGCATGACCTAGCAATAACTATTAGCCATGGACTAATCACATATTACGTTCACATCGATCAAAGACTTTTACATTGCATGTCTTACATTTTAAGTCACAATTATCATTTATAACACTACTATTAGACCATCAGTTATATATATATATATATATATATGTACCTAATAAATACTCATATACTATGTTTTATCAAATGCACCCGTTTCTAGTCTTATAATAATCATACTAGATTTTGACCCGTGCTTCGAAAGCGCGGATATTTTTTTGTTGATCCTTTTGACAAAATTTTCTTGAATCTAATTCTTATTAAATAAATAATTTTTAAGTTGTTTTATCATAATGTTTGAGTTTGAAGCACCATTTTTATATCCAATCCCGACTCATGGTCGCAACTCGACGACCCAGAATATAATCGAGTTTGCATTTATAAAAAATATGATAAATCTAATAACAATCTAAAAATTTGCTATTAACCTGTAATACGATACCGATTGATCTTATATAAACTCAAAAAACATGATAAAAATGATTAAATTTTTCATATATTTATAAAACTAAAATTGAATAAAATTTTATTATATCATTCGAAAAAATGTTAACAGAAAAAAAATTATTGATATAACAGTGTTAGTTTATTTTTGTTATAAATAACTTAGTATAAGTTTATGTTTTCATTTTTAGGTTTAAAAGTTAATTTTATGATATTTTTTATTTAATTATTTATTATGTTAATTTTTAGGTAAAATTTTAATTTGGTTTTACGGAATATTCAAAAAAAAATGTTAATTTTTAGGCAAAATTTTTAGGTTTAAAAGTTAAATTTATAATATTTTTTCTTTAATAATTTATTATGTTAATTTTAGGTAAAATTTTTATTTGGTTTTACGGAATATTCAAAAATAAAATTTATGATGGATGAAAATTAAAATAAATGATAGTCAAATATGTATATGATATATGGTTTACAGTATAGTATTTTAGTTTATATTAGAATTTTTTTGTTATATTGAATATATGCATAATATTTGAATGATTTATTTTGAATATTGATACATAGGTTTTTTAAAAATAATTAGATGTTATTTTGTTTGTTAATCTATACCCTTTTATTTCTTTTAGTTCTGAATGATTTTGAATTACAGAAAAAACATAGATAAGTTGTTAATTAGTATAAAAATCTTAGTGCATTTTTAGTATGTTTACTTTGTACACGTTTAGAATAAATATTTATTCTATGTGATTTGATTCAAAATACTAAATGAATAAATATTAAATAATTGCTCTTGTATTGATAAAATACCATACAGACCTATTATTGTGGGATAAAGTATAATTAATTTGGTCGATTTTATTGTTAGCTTAAATGTAGTTAAATTCCAAAAACTAAAAGAATATTCTGATATTAATGAATGTTTTATTCTCTGTTAATATTATTGATACTATATAAAAGAAGACATGTTAAATTTCTAATAAATAAGTCCAACAATCTTTTGTAAGTAGATTTTTCAAGAGTGATTCCTTTTTAATAGAATAGATGTTTAATCACAACACAGATATCAATGTCACTTGTTTGGGGTAACTAAAGAAGAAGATAAACTTAGTCAGAATATGAGTTTGAAACCAAAGAAGAACCCAAGTAATTTGGTTTGTTATGGCTTTATACCATATTACCATCCATCATAATAATCTATTTGGTACAAATTTATAACACAACGCAAATCATGTAAATGTAGTCATAGCTTTGGCTTTACTTTTCCTGTTTTTTCAATCTTTTTTACCTTTGTTGTCTTCATCACCCTTCAGGAATTTCATGAACCAATAAGCAGAAGATTTTGGGTGACGAGACAAACCGTTCTTGTAGTCCACATATACCAAACCGAACCTTTTGGTGAACCCTTGCGCCCACTCGAAGTTGTCCAGCAAAGACCATGCAAAGTATCCCTTTATGTCCACTCCGTCTCTGTTTCATTTTTTTCCAAATTAACGTAACTCGGTCTCAACTTCTTGTAAAATGTACATTGACTTGATAAACTTCTAGTAAATAAATATATGAATAAAGAGACACGTTGGCTCACTTGATAGCCTCAGCGACATTGGCAAGGTAACTCTTGAAGTAGGCAACTCTACGCTTATCGTCTAGCATCTCATGCATAGAAGCAGATCCGTCATCTTCATCATCCATGCCTGTCGTGTTGCACCAAGAGAACCAAAGCTCAGGACGCATATAAATGAAGTGCGATATAACATAAACTAAGTGTTCACTTAACTTGAGAAACAAATTTCAACAAAAACATGGACAGCAAACCTATTCTGCTCTTCTTAAAAGACTCTGCACTGTACCATATTAAACTGAACACCAGAGTATCAAGGAAAAGTACATACCATTCTCAGTAATAAATATTGGAGGGTGGTTGTATTTTTTGCTGATGTAATTTAAAGTCCTCCGAATTCCCCAGGGTACAATATAAAGCCAATCTGAAGCAGCCTGTAATTGTCACAGATTTGTTTAGTTGATTATTGGCTCATGCATACATGCCTTTAGCATATGTCCTGGAATATAGAGTCATTAGATTGACCGGAGACTAAGAAGGGAGTAGTTCTTACCCTTTCACCTATTGGCTCTCCATCTTCCCATTCAACTATGCACAGAAAATAAAAAGAGATGAGTACTAAGAAGGAAGGAAGTAAGTAAGAAGATGCGAGTGGTTAAAAGATATTTCAGCGTTTGTGTTTGTTACC
The DNA here is from genome assembly GCF_020379485.1 of Brassica napus. NCBI lineage: Eukaryota > Viridiplantae > Streptophyta > Magnoliopsida > Brassicales > Brassicaceae > Brassica > Brassica napus. The sequence continues at coordinate 7,835,692 of NC_063437.1, forward strand.
AAGCCTCTCCAGTTCTTGTGCTTGGTAAAAGTCACTCTCAGCTTCTTTGTTAGAGACATGAGCAATTAGCCTCGAAGTGTAGTGGTTTACGCCAAGAAAGTCCCATGAGTTCTGAAGCATAAACTCCCGTTCTTCCGGAGTAAACGTAGGAAGATTATCTCCAAGTTTCTGGCGCATACTTGCAGGATAGTCTCCATAAAACAAAGGATCCAGGAACCTGCAAAGGATTTCAATCCGTTATTTCAAGGATCTCACGGAAGTAATAATGTTTTACTCTCACTAGCAAAGTTTATGATAGTTTGATATTATAACTTTCTTAAACACAAAGGAACAAAAGCTTTATGTAGATAGGTTGGTTGCTCACTAATTACAACGAGATAATCATGGGAACCATCAGTATAAGTGAAGTTTATGCTCTAAAATATCTACCATTACAAAATGAGACATAATTGCAGAAAAAGAGCTATTCCTAAAATTCAAAAAATTTAGAAACCCATTTATCAGCAATACGATTCTATCTTCATGCTTAAGAACACACTCAATGCACAGCTTACTTACCATCCAAGTTGAAAGTCAATTCGCCTACCAGCAGCAACCTTGTCCTCCATTTTCTCTGAATTTGCCTCTGCCCACTCACAATCAACCGACAAACCGATTTGTCCACCTTGACTTTCCTATATGTAAACCAAAAAGCACAGTGATAAACCTTTGACGCATCTTCACATAACCAAAGATCCACAGTAAAAAAAAACTAGAATAGACAATGGTCTGAGAATAGGTTAGTGGTTATACCTTGTACTTGCTTCTATATATGGAAACGGCAGTTGCATGGGCCAAAACTTGGTGATGTGATACCAAATATGGTTCGACCAAGGGCTTTTCTTTTCTCCCAGGTGCGAATATCCCAATACAGTGTCCATTCACCGAGGTCTGAAGTGGTTCGTTCAATGTGATCCAATGCTTCACTCTATCACCAAAACTGGCAAAACAAGCATCTGCATAGAGCCCAAAATAATCTCTGCACATAAGGAAATAGATTTAGTGTCAACAAAATCAATTCTTATAAGAATTGCGGAAGAATACATGATCTTAGTCTTCTTAAGCATAACAGCTTTAGTCAGTTAAACTTTCACAAGATATGGATCATACGACCTAAAAAATAAACGTATTTCTACTTTCGCAAGATCATATGTAGAAATCAAAACGGTCTCGATTACTACTTACACAATTTTCCTATTTGTCCAACCTCCGATTGATTCCTGGAGATGTGAGGGGAGATCCCAATGGTACAGAGTTACAAACGGCTCAATACCTGAAATAGTAATCATGTTGTGAAAACGATCATGTAAACAGATAGGAAAAGGATCGTTTAGGGGTAGAGAAAATACCTTTTTCAAGAAGTGAATTGATTAGATTATTGTAGAAGGCAACCCCTTCTTCATTGACTTCAGTTCCCAAGCCATCTAGAACAAATGTAATTCAAAGAAAATAAGCCCTTCGATGAACAAACCTATATTGGTTTTTTCAAGGAACCCGGAACACAAGTACAAACACTGCAAGCATAAATGCTATCACATATAAAAGAAGTCACCACCACGCAAATATTGATACTTAAGTACAAAGACAGAGATGAAAAAAACTCGTAGAAAAGGCAAAAAAGAAGAAGAAGAAGAGGACAATAAACCGAGTCGTAACAAAAGCCGGATGAAGAGCCAGATAATTGTATAAGAATACCTATATTCCAGTTTAAAATGGATATAAGTCAGAGATAAAGTAGGAAAGCTAATAAAGAGCATACCAGGGAAAATGCGAGACCAAGATATGGAAAATCTGTAAGCGCTGAATCCTAATGTCCCTATAAGTTCAACGTCCTCCTGCAAATGATTGAAATAACAATGTGAAGAAATAAGGAAAAAGGAAAAAGAAGTCTGTTTTCTTAACCTTATATCTGTGGTAATGATCCACAGCCACATCGCCATTACTACCATCAAGAACTTTTCCTAAATAACAAGGAACAAACAGTGTTTACATAGTCTCCGTTCGTTGTGATAAGAAGGGAGCGAATGAATACCTTCAAGATGAGTGAACTTGTCCCATATATTTGGCCCTTTTTTACCTTCATTCCAGCCTCCTTCGATCTATAAATCAATCAAAATGTTAAAAAAGCTAAGCCTTTGCTATAAAAACTTCAAACCACATTCACTACAAATGCTACATGAAGGACCAGACAATGATGCACCACTTAGACAAAAGTTTCATCTTTGCCAAGATCAACATTTCCAGAAGGATAACGACAAACCCAATTCCAGTTTCCGACTAAAACCTCTCTAAATGAAGCTAAAAGATTCGAATTTTTGTTTTCGTGAGTCAACGTTTGTAGGAAAGCCAAGTGAATGAAAAGATGATCGGGGAGACCTGGTAAGCGGAAGTGGCGACGCCGAAGGTGAAGGTGGAGGGGAAGCTAGAGCGGTTAACATCCGGAGGGACGGCGAGATTGGGCAAGTTAAGCTTCTGCGCCATTTTCTCGATTAGAATGGGATCTGGTAGAACGCAGCACAAGTGTGAAGCAAAAGATGCCAAAAGATTCGGAGACACAAGACCACTCTCAACCTAGTAACCGGCCTTCCCATCGAACCGAACCTATTTGACCGCAATTCAATATGTTATCCGGTTTCATTTACCATTGAAATCCGGTATGAAAAACACTTAAACCTGCCTGACTAAAAAAACACATATGAACCCGCTCAAGTTGGTGAACCGCTAAGCTACGGATCAAATCCTCAGATCATCTAACCCAAAAAAAGCTACGAAAACGTGGTCCTAATGTACTTCGGTGTCAAAGTTCAATTCGGATACGCCTTGACAAAATAACCAATCTGCGTTTCGGAAACGCTCGGTCCCACACGGCCGTCGAGTCCAAACCTAAAAAATTAGTAATTAACGAGTTAGAGGAATTAATATTGTAAAACCAATTATATAAATTATAAGTCATTAAGAAAAATGCATACCAAAAAGTTCATGGCGATCGATAGGGGTCCAAGACATCTAAACCTTCTCGTCCTGGCTGGGAGAGAAGATCTTTGATGGTATATTGAGCATAAGGTGCACATGGCGGCACTAGAACATCTGGATGAACTCCGGCCACAGCGGAAGGAGGCGCATCGTCAGGAGCAATAGGAGGAGCCACCGGTGATGCAACGGGAGCAACAAGAGGTGCAACAGGAGGAAATGTCTGGGAAGATCTCTGAGACGACTGAGAGGCCGTGAACTAATTTTCGGAACTGAAGAAGGTCTCGGTGAAACATCTCGCTATAATGGGACCATTTCCTAGGAACCATCTAAAAGTATTCTAATCAGAAAATTCATTACCTAACAATTTTAAATTCATTACCTAATCTATAAATGCCATAACCTAATTTAGTTTCATTATCTAAACTAACAACCTAAACTATAATAAAATCTAAATATTTAAAATAAATAACTAACCTTTTCTTTTTTGGCACGAGGTAGTAGAGAGAGAGTAGAGAGGAAGAGACGAGGAGGGGAGGGCGAAAGGAGTCGAGTTTATATAGGAAAATAGAGGACCTCCTAAATTTACGATAATTTTACTAGGTCCCGTGTTTTTATTTTATGACGAATATACCATGACTCGTTTATTAGAATACGACGAGGTTAAGATGAATTTAGCAGGTCCCGCGTTTCTAGAATACGACGACGTTACGAGAAATTTGAGTTACGATGAATTTACCATGTCTCACGTTTCTAGTCTACGATGACGTTGCGACAAAGTTGTTATGACAAAATTACCAGATCTCGTGTTTCTGAATTACGATGACCCTACGAGCACTGTATCTGAATCCCTAAACCCCAAGTCCCTTAATATTATCCCCTAAACCCAAATTTCCCTTAAACCCTAAATTCTAAGTTCCTTATCCTGTTAACATGATTTCCTGAATCCTTAAATTTCGAGAACATGTATCAGAATCAAACAAACACACATGAATTAAATCTGAAATTTATTTATATATGAAAGCAAAATGTCTGAGCATATTACATCATTCGGATTCATCATTCGAGTTATCATCATCATTACACTGATCATTACTTTCATCAAACTAGTCATCACATGCTTCATCTGTCATTTATTCAGAATTATCTTTATATTCACGGTTATGCGGTTCAATAAGAAGGACGTAATCAGTTTCTTATTCAGGTATCTCTACTTCATTGATACACAATTCTTTTAGTAAAGGTGTTTCTTCTCCGCCGACTATTCGACCACGATGTGTAACTTTGATAGGATATAACCAAGTTATTCCAGAATCTTTGATCCAAAGGTACATAATGAAGCTACTTTGTCTGTTTGCGAAGCTAATATGAAAATCTTGAATATGTTGTATCTTCGTCCAAAATTGACATCAACAACACCAAAATTTTTAAACCGAACACCTTCGTTGATGAGAGGGCCAAACCATTCAAATTTGAAGAGGACGCATTTCATCTTCACCAACCCAAAAATTGTGCAAGATCCAGTAGAAATCTGTTTTATCTTTCGCACATATTTCGTAATTACTTGTTGCCTACATATTCCATACTCGTATGCATGAAAAGTAAATCCTCGTATGAAATACATAGGTGCTGTGGTGATCCTTGCAACCAGACCTTGAACAATTTCATGAAACCATTGAGATTAATATGGATCGTCATTATCAAACTACAAAAATAAAAATAACATTAAAATTAATATTATACTAAACTAGTATCATGTATTTACTATATATGAAAAAAATCAAAAACGTAAACAGTAGAGAATAATATAATCATGAATGTATAAATATTAGAATGAAATATCTTTATAAAAGTTTACCATATATGGATGCTTTTTCATTAGAAATATTGAAAATATAAAAAATACTAACATACCACTCTACATCCTGTTGCACACAAACCTCTTCAAACAACAAAAGAGGTGCTTCTGGCCGCCATTCTCATCTTGCAAACCAACTGAGTTTAGTGCCACTGCCTCTATTCGACACATAATTACCACAAAACTTTAACGGGAGCGTCTCATAGCATATATTTGTGCCACTTCAAGAACCAACGAACGAAGCTTTAAATAACAAACATGCATCAGAGGAAATATTGAGAAGCCACACCAGATATATTGGAAGGATTACAAGGTGAAACAATAAAACAGCCCGGACAGTTTTGTGACTATCGTCATAGTGAATCCATGTTGAAGGCAAGACTGGAAGATACTCTTATTGCACCACATGAGCTAACCACGAGAAATGAATCAAGACACAAACCCAAAGTCTTCTGACAAGATCAAACCAAGAGGCACAACGAAAAAGCCACAAATCTACATCATAGGCGCCAGAGACCAGTCTCAGAGGACTCTAGAGACACACCATTGATGAAATGTAAGATATGATGAATATAATTCCATAGTTTCTTTAGATAGATTTTAGATTTACTTAAAAACTCAAATTAATTTATAATTTTGTATAAAACATTGATTAGTCCTACTACTAACAAATGTATCACAATTAATAATATCATCATGTTTAGACAACGACTTTTTTTGTCATTGGTGATACAGTCCGGGCAATAAATACTTTCGACCTTTTGCATTTTACTTATCTCACCGATAATTGGATAGCTCTCAGAGGACTCTAGAGACACACCATTGACAAAATGTAAGATATGATGAATATAATTCCATAGTTTTTTTAGATAGATTTTAGATTTACTTAAAAAACTCAAATTAATGTATATTTTTTTATAAAACATTGATTAGTCCTACTACTAACAAATGTATAACAATTAATAATATCATCATGTTTAGAAAACGACCTTTTCGTCATTGGTGATACAGTCCGGGCAACAAATACTTTCGACCTTTCGCATTTCACTTATCTCCCTTGTGCTCCTATCAAACGGGACATTGTATCACCGATAATTGGATAGCTCTCAGAGGACTCTAGAGACACACCATTGATGAAATGTAAGATATGATGAATATAATTCCATAGTTTTTTAGATAGATTTTAGATTTACTTAAAAACTCAAATTAATGTATTATTTTATATAAAACATTGATTAGTCCTACTACTAACAAATGTATCACAATTAATAATATCATCATGTTTAGACAACGACTTTTTCGTCATTGGTGATAGAGTCCAGGCAACAAATACTTTCTACCTTTCGCATTTCACTTATCTACCTTGTGCTCCTATCAAACGAGACATTGTATCACTGGTAATTGGATAGCTCTCATACTTAATATGCATTCAACCAAAACATGATCAAATTAGAATAATCTTTAAAGTTGTTATAAGCAAATTTTATATCTTTTTATATTTATTATTTCTTTTGATTTTTTGGATAGATGTTATGAAGTTAAAAAAAATTCATCTGCATTTTTGTTTAACTAAGTAAGAAATTTTAGTTTCACTGCAATCCTTCTTAAATGTTTAAAATAAAATTAGATATGGCATAAAATATCTTCTTTATATGAAGAGAGAAAAAGAGAGTAGAGCAAGAGAGAGAGAGAGAGAGAGAGAGAGAGAGAGAGAGAGAGAGAGAGAGAGAGAGAGAGAGAGAGAGAGAGAGAGAGAGAGAGAGAGATAGAGAGAGAGAGAGAGAGAGAGAGAGAATAGTTTACGTCCGAGAAGCCCGTTGTCGTACGCTATCTTTACCCACTTCCCTTGTAGTGTCACCAGCGTTCGCTTACTGGAACCGTGTGACCCATCAAACCCACCTGACCTTACCTTATCCTTGATCATCCTTTTAACCACTGTTTTCTCCCTTATCTTTATTTCCACCTGTTCAGATCTAGATCTAAAATTTGAAGATTGTTACCTAAAATTTTCAGCGGTCTTCAAGGAATCTGTTCGATGAATCTCATTGTCGTTATTATGAAATTCCTTACTGCAGTATGCATATCTTTTCTACCATCTCTTGGAATCTTGGTAGTGGATCACGAACCTCACCCTATTATATACTTCATCATTAACTCAAACCACTTCACGCTGTTTTCAAACAATGCCGCCTCACACCTCCTTATGCCGCCATCTCATGCCGCTGTTGATAACTGCCCCACATCGTCGTGATAAGAGAACTTAGAGCTTGCCTCGCTTTCACTTTCACCATCTTTGCAACCACCAGAACTGTAATAACTCTGAATAATAATAAGGACCTGATGAAGCCAAAGAATAGCTGAACGGAAAATGGTCGATATATGACCATGAAAATGGCCGAAGGATGGCCGAATAAAGAAATTCAAGCCAAGACAGTTTTGATGAACGATTTAGGTTCTAATAAGTAAATTAAAGATGAATAAAGCATTAGAGTATTATTGGCATAAAAATAGTACATAAAATTGAATGGCTGTATCAATGTTTAAACTCTTGGGAAATTCATGAAGCACCAGAAAGCCAAAAATAGAAAGGGAAGTGTTCAAAAATGAGAAGTCAAAATCCAAAGGACAAATAACTTAGAAAGTAGTTGTGGTCGGAGTACAAGTTGAATTGATTCCAGTATTAGTTGCATTGGTCAAGAAATAACTTCTCCGATAGTTCGGAAAAGATTGCAGAACACTATAATGGAAATACCACAAGTGATGTTGAGAGCAGTGGCGGATGCAGGAATGTAATTAGGTGGAGCACATACATAAAATAATATTTTTCAGTTGGGGGCATTTTATAGACACCATAAGAATTACTGGAGGAAAATTTTACAATGAGATGGGGGGGGCACGTGACCCCATACCATTGGCTGTACGTCCGCCCCTAGTTGAGAGAATATATTTACGAAATCTCCATGAATAGGTTAAAACCTTATTCCATGGCATTTACATGGGATTTCTTTTTTTTTATTCTTAAGCAAGTCCCCGAGAGAGCTTAGTTGATCCATGATTTATGTTTCGTCTTTTCTTTCATGTTCGTTTGTTTCAAGAAAGAGATCGATCAATTTAATTTTTTTTTCTTTTTCTATTGATTCTTTTGGGATTGAGATAACAAGATATCGTAGGATAGAAAGCGAAGTGGTGTTCAGCTGCTTGAGAGGTGCTTAAATTTGAAGTTGAGTTTTGAAAGAAGTAAGGGTACGAGAAGATGGTTACCAGTAACACCCATATTCGTTCCTAGTGTTTCTATGATGGTTATCAGTTGCACTCCTTATTTCTTCTTTTGTTCTCTCCAATATTGTATTTTTGTCTATCAAGAATTATAAGGATAAAATAAGAAAATTTCACTATCGGGCGTCGAAGTTGGTTTGCTCGGCATAATATCAAGAATCTGAACCACTAGGAGACATCAAATTTACTGCTATAGTAAGCATATTATATATATATATATATATATATTAAAGCAAACAAAAATAATAATCTCCAATTAATATTCGATAAAATTCTGATTTGTTGTGTAGGCGTCAAGCCCAATCCAAGCAAAGAACTAGTGCCTAACGAGTTCTTGAACATGGCTTTAAAAAATATTTCTTAAAAAAATCAATTTTTTTTTGGAAAGCTTGATTTTTTTAATAGAAAAAATATTCTAAATCTAGCTAGATTACAAATCCTAGAACCACTTTAATAGAACTGAATCAACATAAACTGTAACTAAATGCATATTCAGATCACCTCGTGCAAGTTTGTCGGTGATTGTATTTTTTGCCATTGGAATATGTTAGATAACAAAGTTGTAGAAAAAATTTTCACATCGTAGAAATTTATCCATATACGTAATGAAAGCAGATCATTATGTGAGTGTAGACACTATGTTCACCAATTGCGAATGTTGTGAACACCATGTAACATCATCTGCATAGCGAACTTTGAAAAGTAAACAAGGGAAAAAGTCGTATCTTATCGCGACAAGTGGAAATTTCGTGAGAAGTGTAGTTTGAAAACCTTACCAACCGCGTTCAACTTCTTCATAGTGGAGTTTGAAAACCCTATCAACCGCGTTCAATTTACTTTAAATACTACATAGCTTCAACTCATAATGCATCGATATATAAAAGCTTATATCTGTAAGTCGCCTCTATAGACTATAGTTATCTTTTTGGGGGTTAGTTCTCGATAGTTACTATTAATTTATTTATTTGAAAGAAGAAGAGCGCAATGGCGATGAAGACATCACATGCTCCTCTGTTTCGTCTTCTTTTTTGGCTATTATTTGTGGTTGGTCTTGTAGGAGCTTCAGGTCAGTTCAATCATCAATACTATCAGAACTAGAGGGTTTTCCGGGCTACGCCCGGATTTTTTCCTATAATATTATTAAATTAAATTAAACTTGCGTTTTTTTATTTTGAGATGGTAATTGAAATTCATAACTAACAATTTACAATCATAAAATTATAATTATATTTTTAAGTTTATTAATTTATCATTTTTTATTAAGAAAGATGTTTGTTTAAGTTTGTATTTTATAAATTTTTATATGTTAGATAATTTTCATTATTTTGTTTTATTTTTAATAAATTCGGAGTATGACTTGTTTAACTTTTTTATTTTGTACCACATATTTTTGACACTATACAATAGATTTATAATTCATGAAATTTACAAATGAGTATAATAAATTAGTTTGATGTTATTTTCTTGTTCTCAGTCGTTAATATTTATTGACTTTATATGTGGTATGATGTTTATGTATTTTAGTTTTTTTTTTGTTAATTATCATTTGAAGCTTCAAATATTTATTATGGAATTGTTAAAGTAAAATATTGTTAAAAATCTTATGGCGAGTATTAATTTTCATGCATTGTGTTGATTAATTTATAATATATTATATATAGTTAGTTAATGTGGTTTTTATCATTATATATTTTAAGACTAACGTTTCGTACCAAAATAATTTTTTCGCTCTTTGATGTTCGATAGTTTTGTGAATATATATATATATTTCATCTTAAATAGTTGGTTGTTCAAATGTGGACCTATGATAAAAAACGTTCATTCATTTTTGGTTTGGTTCTTGTGTTATATGTATTTTCCATTTATATGTTCTCAGACATTTTTTCAATATGTTTTAATTATATTAAGTTTGTTAGTTATTTATGTCTTCAGTTATTTTTTCTATTTATATGTTTTTCTAGTCCTTTTTTATATGTTCAGTTATGTACTCACTGTTTAGTTATTGTTATTTTCCATTTTGTTCTATGATTGTTTTTTTTAAATGATATAATTTTTTATAGTGTCTAAAAAATGTTCATCTCCTTCAAGTTACTTCTTATAATGATTTATATACACATTATATTGATATTAATTTTATTTTTAAGACATCATCTTGTTCTGTTAGTTGAAATATTTACATGATTTCCATTGTCTTTAAATTTTTCATGGAATTAATATTTTAATCAAGTTGATTTTTCTTGTTTTTTTGCCAGTGATTTTGTATTGGTTCTAACATTAATAGACAAAAATCGAAACTTTAATATTCAAATGTTTTTTTCTGTTAGATAAATTGTTATATTTAGTTTCCAAAGATTAGTCCAAATTACTACTTTTAATGGCTGCATAGTTAATTATTTTCTGGGAAACTAAAAGACATTAAAACTTTTGGTGCTCCACAATCAATCCTTTTTTTTTCACCTTAGAGAAAGTGAAGAGCAGCTCTCAACTCGTAAGCATAATGATATAAATGTGTGACTTCAGCATTAGAATATAGTAGTTGTGGAGCTGGAGCATAGAGTTATCAACATTAAGCCAAGCTTTCCAAGTATCATCATCCCTGTAAAGAGAGCATGAAATGAACAAAAAAAAGCATGAAATCACTACATTAACAACTTAGAACAGTATTACAATTATCTATGCAATCATTCAGCTGAAAAGAAAATTACAATTTTTTACACATAACTGAAACTTATACCTTGAACATGCAAAACGCCTAGATGGTTAAAACATCCTTCTGCACCAAACCTGGGTGAAAAAAAAAATCCAAACGAAACATTGTGTCCTCATCAGAAATATATGTAATTCATGAATTCTCAACAACAAAAGAGAGAGAAGGGAACCAAAAAAACATATACCTTCGGTTATTTTATGAATCTTAAAACCAAGAACTCAAAACGGTAAAAAGCATCAAGTAGAAAAAATTTATAGTTCTAGTACTCATATATAGTAACAGGATCTTCGTAACGCCGTTAGTACTCGTAACCGCTTCAAGCGCCTTCTCTTCTTTGAAAATATAAGAGACGCTCCAAAGCACCGTCACGGCGCTGTCGATACTTTCATCAGCTTCTTAACCACCGTCTTCAAACACTCGCCGTCTCCTCCGCAGATTTCCGATCTGCCTTCCTTTGTGGATGCTAAACTCTTGAGAAGCTTCAAAGATTTCTCCGTCACCGAAACACTCGCTCGTTGGATCCGTGAAAGATAAGAGACGCTCCAAAGCACCGTCACGGCGTGCTCCGTCGCCGCCGTCGATACTTTCATCAGCTTCTTAACCACCGTCTTCAAACACTCGCCGTCTCCTCCGCAGATTTCCGATCTGCCTTCCTTTGTGGATGCTAAACCCTCGAGAAGCTTCAAAGATTTCTCCGTCATCGAAACGCTCGCCGTCGTTGGATCCGTTAACAGCTTCGTAAGACCCTTGATGAGCTTCTCTCGGATTAGATTGAGTTTCACGCGCCTCGGTGAGCTGATTGCGATCAAGCAGAATAGCGTCGCTTTGATTAAGCTCGAATCGGAGTCTCTTCTAATTGATTTCATTAGCTCGCCGACTAAACCGTCTCTCTCGGCGATTAAGACCTTTGACTCACCATCTGGCCATAAGGTGGAGGAAAGGGATTTTCTTTTTCGTTTTTTCGAGAAGAGGTGGAAGGAATTCCTTAAGAGGGTATTGAAGAACATGGATAACAGTTGAGGTTCAGTAACAGAGATTGAATGAAGAAGAAACAGAGAAGATGGAGTCAAAAAAAAAGAGAATCGATAGGGTTTTTTTACTTAATTGGGCCGCAGATGACCAGAATAATATAATTTGGCAGGAAGAACGATTGTTATTTGTGGATTTTACTAAACAAAGTCCAGCGAAAAAACATATGCACCTGAGGCCCAAACGTAACTCAATAGACTGAAGCCCATCTGACATGTCCAAATGAAATGTTCTGATTGGAGGAATATTTTTAGTGATGTGGACAGCTTCTTTGCTCTCTATATCTTGCTTTTAGTATAGTATAGATTAATAACCTTTTCTTGTCTTAAAAAAAAACTTCTATATCGGTAAATTCAAACGAATACCTCAATCAATATTTTGAATGGAAAAGATTAAGATCCCAATAAAACTAATACAGTTAACATCTTAAAAATGTGAGCTTGTTGAATCAGAACTTCACCATTAATTATTAGGAGCAAAACAACCGTAGAATTTTTTTGTTAACCATTTTCATTTTAACCCTCAAAATAATTATCAAAAAGAAAATTACAGAAAACAACAGTAGGGAGGAGTGCATGACAGAATTTGTTCCATAATTATTTAGAATCTTAAATCTCTGTATTCTTTAAAGGAGTATCTGTTGTGACTTTAGGAAAAAAAAAGAATCAAAAGAAGAATAACCATACATCATAGAGGCAGATATTTTATCTAGAGTTTCTTTATTATTTTGTGAGTAATGTTTACAAACCATTTAGATTCATATATATAATACCATCAAATATCAAACGATAATAGATTATATTTCTAATTCTAACACGTATCATATCTCCAAAATGTGTGAATTTTAATTTGAACTGTTGTTCATCGCAGACATGTGGGCTAGAAGCCTAGAATCTAAAACCATAATATTATAATTTGAGTATATTATGTTTTATGGAGAATCTCCGCGATCGCTTCCAGATATTGGTTAATTTGATTGTTAGTCTTGTAGAGAACTAGAGATTAAAATTAACAAACTCACTTCTACAAAAAAATCTCTTCCCATTTCATGTGAACTCTTGTTCACTTTTGTTGGAGTTTTGAAGATGTAGTTTTATGAAGTGGCTCTAAACAAATTCGTAAATTAGTTTAGGAAGGGTCACATGAAATCGATTTGAGTAATTGTTAACATGGATTTCGTGTACTGAGGTACAAGGGTTAGCCAAGTCTGAAAAATGAAAAATATATTTGTTTAAAGACAAATTGATCTTTACTTTAACTAACAAATAAACAAAAACAAAAAATTTAAAGAAGTCTTTTATTGGAGAAAAAGAAAAGAAAATGTTTTTCTTAATAAAAAAGGAATTTTGTCTTGAATGAATAGTGGAATCTATCTCAGTGATTATGAAAAGTTAGAGCATTGTTCTGAAAAAATAAACTTTTGAACATTGTTTTAGCAAGCCTTCCTAGATTTATGTCTGAAAGTAATGATATATTTTAAATTTTGTGACAAGAAAATAGATATAGCAAGGGACTTGTTTTGTATAATGTGCATTTATTCAAATACTATACTTTAAAAAGTTTTAGTTTACATAGAATTATAAATACCTTTAATATTGCTGGTTAATTCTGAAAATTTTAGTAGTATTTAAAACACCACTAAAATTATAAAATGAGAATTCATATTCTTAACAACAAAATACTTAAGTACCATAAAATCTTGTAAAATAACCCAGTTTTTAATAAGGTTATATTTAAATATTGGGCAATTCTGTCGAATAGTTATTTTTAAGTTTTTATCATAAAAAGATTCTTTAAGGAAAAAATGTTTCACTAAAGAGGCAAAAGATTTTTTTATCTCTTATTTGAAGTTTTTTTGTGAAAATAAAGTAAAAAGGCTATCGTACGAAATTCTTCTTAGATATTTCTTCTGTATGTTTCAAATAATTTTTTGTTTGATAAATTTAATTTATAAAAGACATTTAAAAGTATTAGTTCTAGTTATACCATATCCGAATCTAATATTTTAGGTATGAAACAGGTCCGTACATACATACACCACCATCAGGATCATGCAGAGGTGGCATTGCCAAACAAGATTCATCAGAAGTATTAGCGAGGAGATCTCCACCATGTAGACGTCCTCGCCTCCAAAACCCATAATACACTAGCCACGCTAGAGTCCCTTGAACTGTATTTAATAATGATTTATGAATTGTTTAAGTGATATATGGAGTGAAGTGACTTCAATTATATATTTTGTTTTAGAAATATTTATCCTATAAGGACATCTCCAACCCACAACTTCATTTTAGCATGAAAACCACATCATTTTAGTATAATTTTAGCAATAAAAGATTTCTTTCTCCAACCACAACACCAAATTTTACACCAAAACTATTTTTTATTTTTTATTTTTTATATTGTTGAGTTAGAAGTTTTATTATTACTTAATATATAGAATAATAACATTTATTATGTAACTGTATTCACAAAATATATCACACTACAACCTCTATTTTTAAAATAAGTATTTTACTATTTTAATACATAATAATAGTAAATAATAAATTAAATAACAATAAATGATTATTTTACTATTATATATATTTATGTATTTATCTTGTCACTTATATTTATTTAACTAATATTTTTATTAAAAATAAATAAATAATTATTTATTATCTTATTTACACTTACATTTTAAAATTATCTTATTTTATTCATTTTTACTGTTTTAATTTTAATTTTATATTTTAATTTTTCATTGTTTAAATTAAACTTTCTTATGTTTTTTTAAATTAACTTTATATTTGTTCTCAAATAAATGAATATTTGATATAAATAAACTTAAATGATAACACAATGGTATATGCATTGTTATTTAAAATATCTAATCCAATTGCAAAACAATAATATAAATCAAATGTAAATAAATATGTTTAGAAATTATTTAGATAAACAGTTTTGAAAAGAAAAAAAGTTTTTCCGTTGCAACAGTGTAACACTAAATATAGTATTGACACTATAGCTGAAAAGAGAAACCCACCAAAATGAAGTTCTTTATGCCGTGTGGTTGAAGAGATGAGACATAAAATCTTACACTATTTTGGTGTTATGACGTCTGGTTGGACTTGGCCTGAGACAAATTCTCACTTTGGAATACACTTCAAGACACTTCACATATTCTGTCTAAGTAATTTGTCATTCCTACCCTTAGCTACATATTCCTAACACTTATTAACTAATCTCAACTAATTGTATTGTCCACACATTCAGACAAAAATAAAAGACAATTAAAAATACAAACATGTCTCTTTATTCTCTCTCATATCCCCACTTTCAATTCCAAATTCACTTTTTGACTCTTCACTTACTCCTACTCTAACCTTAATTGTTAATCCTATTTTCTCCATCTTCATCAATTTGTAAAAAAAACCATGAATCCAAAAGAGATGAAAATTGTCTGATTTTACGATTATCATGTGGAGCAGAAAACGTGACGGCAAGCAGGTTCGAGCTCGTGGTGTAGAAGAGAACATAAGCAGGCTGTGGTGTTTTCTGATTGGAGTAAAGATGTGGTTTGTATCAGATTTTAGTGAACCTCTAGAAGATTGTAGTCTTAAGGTAGTAAAGCTTTGGTTTATATAATATTTTAGAAGATCTCGGATATGAGGGATTGATAGATACGGACATGGACATCAAAATGTGGATAATAGAATTACAGATTAATGGTTTATCTCATGCAAATGGCTCTGTTATTGAAACCTCTGGCGCCAGTGAACCAGAAAATTTATCACAAACACATTCAGTTCTCTTATACATGTTGCATTTCAACAAATTTAGTTATCCAACTTGATGTATTCACAATTCATTTGTCCACGCTTTAGTGTCTATGTTCACAATTAATCTATAACTTTATTATCAATATTTTGATATCTGTGTCCACATATTTTCTGTATATATGCTAATATATATAATATATATGTCAAGATGGATGTTAAAAGATATATAATTTTATATAATTCAATGGGACAATTATTTTTATTTTATATATTTTAAAACTTGATATAAAAGTTAATTAAAACAAAAAGTAGAATAAGAAAAAAAAAATACCACATCCAACGGCTGTGAATGACATACTTTCCTGTAAATCTAACTAAAAAGCTTTGTAAGTCTGGTCCCTACTAACTAAACATAACAAAACCCAACAATTTTGCCGTGTCTCATTTCGTGAAGCAAAGGGTATTTCTGTCCAAAAAATGCTTTGCTAACCGAGAATGTGTCCCTCTAACAATATGTTTCTTAAGTTGTAAAAAAGGCAGAAATGTGTCATAGGTGATAACACACTTTCTTTTTTATCGGATGTCCCTGAGGGGGTGACTTCAATTATATATTTATCGACATTACATGGAAACTTCCAAATAATAATTTTCTTGTAAAATATATTATTTTATTGAATTATTATGTATTATCAATTTCTTGTAAAATCTATTAACCATGATTCTTAACTTTTAAAATTCACTTTGCCTTTAACTATCTTTTGTTTTAAAAGAATATGGATTTAAAAATTCTCCCAAGAAGAAATAATAACAATGAACAAAATAAAACACACAATATAAAATAGAATGGAATATAAATATCAAAGAAAGGAAAGGATGAAACATAAATCTGAAAAGATGTGACATGAAACTAAGCAAAACAAAACCGGAAACGTTACCAAATATCAAAAAATTTATAATGCGAAGTCCAAATCCTTTTTTTTTGTCAAGTGTCCAAATCCGTTAAAAAATAAATCCAATCACAATTGGAATTCACAGTCAAAATTAGAAAAGAAATATATATATATATATATATATATATATATATTTCAATTGTGATTTTATTTTATGTTTCTGCACTATGTACAGAAATAAAAGTTTTTATGCACCATGTGCAGAAATAAAACTTTTAAAATTTAAATTATATTTTTTTTTTACAGCAAAGAATTTATAGACTCATGTTGACTCTGTAAACCAGATCGGTAACTCCGCATCCATGTGAACAACAAAAGACGGTTGTTTTCTAGCGTTGCGTGCTAAGCTATCCGCCCGAAGGTTCGCCGTCCGAGGTACATGGACGATGTCTGAGTTGAGGAAACTTCCTTTGAGAAGCTTGATGTCTTCCAGATAGCTTTCAAATGCTGACCATTCTTCTGGATCTAAAACCATCTTCACCAATTGAGAACAATCCGGTGCAAACGTTACCTGAAACTGTCTTAAATTCTTCATACATTCCATTGCCCAAATCAATGCATCTACCTCCGAATGAAGGGGTGAAAGACATACCCTTACATTCCTTGCCCCTAATAGACCATCAAACCCCGGTAAATTATATATTTTAAAAAAACATTATGTTAATTTTTAGATTTTATTATTTGCTTACAATATTTAATTTAATTATATGTAAAATTAAGATGATCTAAATATTTATTATTATTATTTATATTTAATAATATATATGTATATATTTTAAAATTATAATCTTAGAAATATTTTTATCTATTTCTTTTAATTTGGTTAAAATATATTAAATCAAATTATACAAGATAAAGAGAAAATTTTGTTAGGTATACAGATAAGAAAATGTAAAACAAATAATATTTCTAAAAATTGTAGATATTAAAAAGAAACTAATGGTATTTGGATTAGAATTTTTTTTTTTAAATCATAAAATTTTGAAGAATTGTTTTAGTAATAAAATATATAATTATAAAAATAAAATGAAATAAAATTTTGAAAATTATAAAAATATTTTTATGTTTGTATTTCAACTATTATATTATTTATTATTATATTAATGATGATCAATGATTGATTACCTTATTTTAAAAAACTTATCAAAAATATAAATCAACAATAATGTAAATATTCATGTCACAATTAGCTTCAACTCATGTCATCATTGTTAGTGTATCATGTCACTATTTTTCTTTGAAAATCATTGTGGCAATGACATAGTAAATCACTTTTCAAATAATATCCAAAAGATTGGGATATAAGCATTTAAGTATACGGTTCAGATTACTGTATCAAGCAACTTAACAGGGTCAGGTTGGTTATAACAAATTGAAATTATGCATTAAATAATTATGTTCAAATTGTTAAGAATATTCTCGGCTTTCGTTAGTCACAACATATTTCTTACCAAACATTAATTCAAACAGCATATTCATTATCTTCAAGGTTTAAAATTCCTTAGAAATCAGATTACTAATTATCATTGAAGATGCTTGCTATTGTGCTGATTGAAAATCCACAACTTAACAAGTAAACTACTCATACTAAAGGTAAAATGAACAGAGTTTCATCTAGCCACCAAAAATTTAAGCATCTTATCAAGAGAGTAATATCATATTGTATTTGTGTGCGAGATGCAAAAAAAAAAAAACATGCAACATGATGTAAAAGTTGTGTCAAGACATCTTTTCTCGAACGGATTAAAAATTACTATATATTATCGAATCATGGATAATTTTTTTTATGTTGGTGAAGTTTAGAACCAAATCATTTGACAGATGAAGATGAAATGTGGAGGGGGGGGGGAGAGAGAATATCACTAAGAATGCTGAAGATGATGGTTACCAGTTGTGGGAACCGAAATTCACACTCTCAAATTTGTTAGTAAAGAAAATGAAGAGTTTTAACGGGGTCTAGATTTTCTGCAGAGCAACCAACAAGTAATCAAAAGATGCAGAAAAATAACAAGACAAAACTCAAAACAAATAGTAAAACTAAAGATTTTATTTCAAATTTGTGTGTGAGTGTTCCAAAGACATAATCGTTCAAGACGTTCGTCTGGAAGCGAAATTACAAACAAAAATCAAAGAACACATGCATAATAAATTGTATCTAAGTTAGCTAGAATCACCACCTATGCAGCTTGTTAACAAGAGATGAAAAATAAAGCTAAATTTCTAATTGCAAAGAGTTTCGATACCTAAGTTTCTTCCTCCTTTATTCTCTGCCTCACCTCTGTTTATATACTCCTCCAACGTCGGCCGAGTATCCCTTTTCCTACAGATTTGTATCTTCCATTTTCCTTCCAACCTACCTTAATTTTTGGGATTCTATTTTATCAATCCGGAAATATTCCATTATCATGTTTTTTCCATTATCCTCTCCAAGCAAGAATAAACCGTCATTGATGATGGGCCGCTTTATGTCATGAGTCATTAGTGGGCTTTTGTCGTGTTTCAGGTTGTTTAGGACCGTTTTACTACTTAGGCATTTTTACGATATTTTCGGTTAAATCATCTACTTGCTCGAAGTTGCGTTTTTTTGCATTGTTGTTCATTACAATGATACAATCATTTTGTTTTTTCCAAAAACAAATCTGGTGTTTAAATTTAACTGTCTATGACTGAGCGTTTGCCTAAATTTTACAAGAAAACAAAGTGTTTCTTGTTTTCTATGTAAAATCTTAACGGCAACTCAGATTGCGAAAGCACAAAGAACTTATAGAGGCCTCGGGCGATGTGGTGAGGCAATGAGGAAAGAAGTAGAGGCCTCGGGCGATGTGCTTTGGTGAGGAGCCAGGAGTGGTGATGAGCGTGTGTGGTTAGGAAGAAAGAAGAGGTCCCGAGCAATGTGCTTTGGCAATGAGAAGTGACAATGAGCACTGGCGATGAGGAAGATAGCAGATGTCCCAGGCGATGTGGCATGGGAGATGAGGAGAGAAGAGAGAGAGAGAGAGAGAGAGAGAGAGAGAGAGAGAGAGAGAGAGAGAGAGAGAGAGAGAGAGAGAGAGAGAGAGAGAGAGAGAGAGAGAGAGAGAGAGAGAGAGAGAGAGAGAGAGAGAGAGAGAGAGAGAGAGAGAGAGGGTGACAATGTGGGCCGGCGATGAGGAGGGAAGAGAGAGACATGGGCGATGAGGCCATCCTCTTGCCTTGTCTTTGATCTCCTTTATTCTATGTTGAAGGATTTGTATACTTTTGGTTTAGTTCTTTCCTATTTCTACTGAAGTTCCAAATCTGTTTATTTTATGGAAAATTCTTTTGTATAACTTCTTTTAATTGTTTTATGAAAGGTTTTCTAAACAAACTTTACGAATTTGTTTTACGGAAGATTGTTTCGTAATGTGTTTTTCTGTATAAACCTTCCGAAAGAACGTTTTTCCGGTTATTTCTTGTTTGGATAGAAATCTCCTTTTTCTTTTCTAGGAAGATACATACGAAGTTTGTTATCTCAATTTTTCGGCTTATTCTTGCAAAGGATATAATTCTCAGAGGATTTTAGTCGCTGGTTATGCTAAGACCGATTTTAATCCCAACACTAGTATGGCAGAAGCATGTATGGATGGTTAAGTGTTTTAAAAAAAATCTTTATGCAGCCTAATTAATCTCCAACATCATATTATGAAACAAAGAAGCTGACAGGCGCTTGAGTTACCCATACCTAAGAATGATGTATGTGAGGCTATTTTCGAAGGGATAATATCTGAAGTTTCTCAACCGTCGGTTTCTAACTCTGTTGGAGCACGAGAATCAAAGCACAACATCAGCTCCTTATCGCATCCTGTTAAGCAAAGCCTCTTTGAAGGTTAGATTCTTATTATTGCAGTCTTGATTATTACATACTGATGTGTTATGTTTTGATTAGTGTACGAGATTATAATTTGTTTGGTGTGTTCTGTTTTGCTTAGAGTAAGAATTTGATTATTACAAACTGATGTTTATGTTTTGATTAGTCTTCCATTTATCGATAAACTTTGCACATTTGTATAGTTTTGCACCTCGAATTACTCCAGAATCTCTAAAGTTGCTCAAAACATACCTAAACCTTAAAAGACTCTAAAAAGACTCTACATATACATATACTATCATGGTCAAAACAAGTAAAAACCATGATATATCAACTCCTCCGTACTTATCATTTGCTTGCCTTCAAACAAAACATAGGATGAACATGTAAAAGAAGTCTGAAAACATGAGAACTCACATGTTCTTTATAACCACCACCATCACCTCTGCAATGTTGCAAGCTACGTCAAATAAGTACCAACCTTAGAAGCCACATCCATGTACTTGATCACTGCTTAGCAACCTGACCATCCAGCCCGCAGCTCACCAAACACCATCTGACATACCCCTCTACTGACCTCATTTCTGAAATAAAAGTGTAGGCTCATCTTGGGAATATCGCCACAAGACACCGGAGTCTTATCAAAAAAAGTTTCTGAACACACATGTAGTCTTCTCTCTCTCTCTCTCTCTCTCTCTCTCTCTCTCTCTCTCTCTCTCTCTCTCTCTCTCTCTCTCTCTCTCTCTCTCTCTCTCTCTCTCTCTCTCTCTCTTCTCAGTGCACTCACTCAGTCAATGTCCCCTTTCTTTGAAGGATATCATTTTATTTTTTAATTGACTGAGATTTTTGGGCAGACTCTATGAATCAACCTCTAATGATTGCAACCACAAGCTCATTTCACTTCATTCTGACATTTATCCCTTTTTCATCATTGTTTATACTCTGACGGGGAGAGAGAGGGAACCAGAAACACACAACCTTTTACCATGCAGACCCGAGCGATGAATCCGATCCAAAATATACCAAGCCCCAAGACCAGCTATTGTGTTGAGCATGTTGGATGTCAGCTTTGGTTCCTTTAGACATTCTTAGCAAACACGGATGTTACTGGTATGTCGATCCACTTTGGCGTTTCCATTCAGTACTCCATGCAGTCAATAACTCATAGAATGGTGGTAGAGAGTGTTTAGGCGGTTTGTTCCAAGAAAAAAAATTGGCGTCCCCTTTTGACTCAATAAAAAGACTCATTGTCACTCAAAATAGAACGCAATGTCAGTAGAAGCCTCCCCCATACTTAAACAACACTGAGTGCTATACAGTCTGAGATTGGCGAAATAAATAAGTAAAGCTTAAAATAAAATCTAAAGAATTCGAGTATGTACCTGAGAACGGAGGGAGTGTTGATCGATGCCCATGAAGAAGGGAAGTGTTGACTGACACCTAGTAGGTGTCGACCAATGCTGGTACTCAACTCTTTTTCATTTTTTTAATAGAGAAATTACCTATTGTTGGTTGCCTCCAACTCATCGCTTGTTTACATTCATTAGCTCGACGTTAGAGATCAGATTCAGTTTAGATGAGATTGGAAACTTGCTCCAAAACAATTCTCAATGTTCAATATCTTCAGCTTCAACCCATTACTCATGAAAGCCTTCATAGACTCTTATTCTTTGTCTATCATCTCAGAAGTGAAAACCAATCAAAATTTTGCAAATGGGTGTGAGAAACCTCTGCTATGCACTATGTACTCTATGACACCTTCTGAGAAGCTCTGAGGAATCAGTGTCAACTGAGGACCCCCCCCCCCCCCCCTTCATTCTGACCTTTATCCCTTTTTCACTTCATTCTGACCTTTATCCCTTTTTCATCATTGTTTATACTCTGACGGGGAGAGAGAGGGAACCAGAAACACACAACCTTTTACCATGCAGACTCGAGCGATGAATCCGATCCAAAATATACCAAGCCCCAAGACCAGCTATTGTGTTGAGCATGTTGGATGTCAGCTTTGGTTCCTTTAGACATTCTTAGCAAACACGGATGTTACTGGTATGTCGATCCACTTTGGCGTTTCCATTCAGTACTCCATGCAGTCAATAACTCATAGAATGGTGGTAGAGAGTGTTTAGGCGGTTTGTTCCAAGAAAAAAAATTGGCGTCCCCTTTTGACTCAATAAAAAGACTCATTGTCACTCAAAATAGAACGCAATGTCAGTAGAAGCCTCCCCCACACTTAAACAACACTGAGTGCTATACAGTCTGAGATTGGCGAAATAAATAAGTAAAACTTAAAATAAAATCTAAAGAATTCGAGTATGTACCTGAGAACGGAGGGAGTGTTGATCGATGCCCATGAAGAAGGGAAGTGTTGACTGACACCTAGTGGGTGTCGACCAATGCTGGTACTCAACTCTTTTTCATTTTTTTAATAGAGAAATTACCTATTGTTGGTTGCCTCCAACTCATCGCTTGTTTACATTTATTAGCTCGACGTTAGAGATCAGATTCAGTTTAGATGAGATTGGAAACTTGCTCCAAAACAATTCTCAATGTTCAATATCTTCAGCTTCAACCCATTACTCATGAAAGCCTTCATAGACTCTTATTCTTTGTCTATCATCTCAGAAGTGAAAACCAATCGAAATTTTGCAAATGGGTGTGAGAAACCTCTGCTATGCACTATGTACTCTATGACACCTTCTGAGAAGCTCTGAGAACCCCCCCCCCCCCCCCCCCCCCTTCTCTTGTGAATTGGATGGCTTACTTGTGAATTTGAGTTCTAGGATTGTTCCTAACAAACTTTTAGCATCTATTTATTTAAGTTTTGAGTACATGTTTGAATATCCATGAGTGGCAACTGAGTCTAGCATTTTTCCCAATCGTTTTCAACTTCATTTACTCTATGTTGTTTACTGCTTTCTTATTTACTGTATAGTTTAATCTGAAACTAAAGTCTATTGTGTAAAATATTGAGTATATGTGGATAAGATCCTCAGGTACTATGATGTCAATATTATTTGATAGAGTTGCTTGATGTAATTTAAGTATATCAGTCATCTATAAATAAATGATACTTAATCTAAAAAAACACATTCGCAATCACACATAGTCGGCAGAAGAACTAAAAGTTATATAGCTTTGAGTATTTTTGCCGAGTTCTTTATTCTCTAACAATTTTAGTATTCTTTTCTTATAATCAACAAATTTTTTTTTATCTTGAATACGACGAATTTAGACTAAACAAATTTTCCAAAAAAGAAAGCTGCTATAAAAAAAAAGGATAGCGAAGGAGGGAAGAGATTAGGTGAAAAGTATGGGCTACAGCTGCAACTCGATGTACAAATAATCCGTGACAAATAAAGATTGCTTAGGTCGAGAAAAAGTGTGCGCATTGAATTCTTCCAAACTTTAAATCCATTGAAGTTGAAACTGAAGAGTAGTGGCAAAATATTTTATGCATCATAATACCCTGAAACACTTTAGACTAAGGTGTGACAGAGTCAAAAATGGCTACGAAGGCGTCACATTTTTTTCTTCTTCTATATTTGCTTCTTCTGTGTTTATCTTATTCCTCTCAAGTTCGAGCAACACACCGCATACTAGGTCAGTACATCTATGTATATATCTTTCTCTTATCACCAAAGTTATCTTAATCGCAAAACTCTGAGTCATACTGGATTTGAAAATTTAGAGCTTAGAAGTTTAATAAGTATATCACTGAAAATGATATTATGGAAAAGAGAATTGGGTTTCTAATGTCATGAGAATTTTACTTAAGATTGAGGGCTAATTAATATGCGTATCATGGTGAAACAGTAAGGCAAGAAAACGAAAGCCTTGTAGACGCCATCCTCCACGACCACAATTGAAAACGTAGGATGCGTGTATAAATGTGTAACACCTTCATCTCCCGTCAAATGTAAAATACCACACCTCGCTATTTACTAATCGACGTCAAGTTATTAGACACATACCCATTATTTGTCGTCTATACTCTATATTACGTGCTACATGACTTTTATTTTCTACATTTCAAAAAATAGGTTTCTACTTTCTAGGTTCGAGTCGGTTCTTTCATCACTTCGACTAACCGAAATTGGAACTATATGTAACTTTGAACGTTGACTATTATCATTGTTTGTATCATATCTCTTTATATTATTCTTACTCATGACATTACATAATCTATAAAAAAGCTTGGCAGAAAGTCCTCGTGCTGACGTAGATGATAAAATTACGTTGAACGGAAAAGGTTGATATTGAATGATGCTTCCTTTGCTATATAAATCATGGGCTGGTCTTGTAATGGCAATGTGACAAACGAAGTCTAACACTTACCCCAAAATGGTTACACAAACATCACGCACTGTTTATCTGCTATCTTATATGCTTCTTCTGCTTTTGTTTATCTCCTCTCAAGTTGGAGTCGGCGAAGCTATACGCTACGAACGTTAGTATTCCTTCTTATACTCATTCGCATATTCTAGTTTTGGAACGAAGAAAGCATTTTATAAAATCATCTCAGATATCTTTGTGATATACTGACGTCCTTCTACATGTCATTGTTTTTTCTTAAATTATTGTTTAGACGAATAATCTGATATTGTCAATTTATTAGTAGGCCCAAAGTCCTCGCCGTGTCCACCATCGTATCCCATGTCTTATCCGCCTCCTGGACCGCCCTCCATTTATTTTCCGCCTTCTAAATCGCGAAAAGGAAGAGGTCCATAAATGAAGTGAGTACCAACAACTTGCCTCATTTGATTGTTATCAATATTTTTTTTAATCTTTCATTAGTTGTCTAGTTTATAAGAAAATGGATGCTAACACCAACAAAAAGTACGGGATAAATAATGGTCTGAGTTTTAACTACGATAAATTAGACAAAGCTAGTAATTTAATGTCTAAAAATTTCGAGAAAATGGATAACTCTCAGCCGAGCTAGCTGATAATGTGATATATGAAAGAAGCTCATCCCAAACCCATAAATATATTTTTGTATAAACTTAAGGGTGTACAAATGTTTTTTCTAAAGCCTATAAAGGTGTTGAGCCTGCTTGACTCTCAAAAAACTGTGTTAATTATGCTAACTCGGCACAATCCGATATTATTTGGAATGATCGAAATTAGTACTCCCATTTCTGTGTGTAAGTAGATTCGATATTCCAATTGGAATTTGATCGGAGGACTAATCAGTTATAAGAATTTTCCAATGCTTTAAGAATATTAAGGACAAGTACAAACACCAAAGAAGTTCGTTAAGCAGTACTGTATTCCTAAATGGAAGCAATTAAACATTAATTTGTAATCTCCATCAAACATACAACACATGTAATATAGTAAAATAAAACTGTACAGTCAATAATACTGAAATTATTTTATCAATTTATATAGTTGTTAACTTTTCAGGAATATACTAATATGATATAAAAACAAGTTTTTAACTAATGAATTCATCATAAGACATTATTTAATAAATAATAAAACAAATTATAAGTGATTTTTATTGAATCTTTAAGACATATTATAGTGTAAAACAAAATAATTTCCTTATAACATTATTTAATATAAATAAAGAAAATATTTAGTAATTATAGTTTTATATTACTAATGGATCAGTGTTTATAAACACATATTATTATATTCTTTTATTGATTTGTGTTTTATTTTGAACCAATTCAATTAAAAATATAAAGCTTTAATTTATCATACTTAATAATTTATGAATTGTCTATATTTTACTGTAGATATTTTCTTACAACTTAATTACATTATTAATGTGCGTGTTAGCTACAATGCAATTAATAGACACCAGTTCTGAATGATCTTGCAAAGCCATTAGCATGTATGTAAAGCGAATCAAACAACCGAAATATTATAAATTTTATAAGATTCATGCATTGTACATTTTAAATAAACTACTCTATTTTTATTCTTTGTTCTTTTTGTTGAAATAATATTCTTTAAATTTTATTGTTATTTTGTCTTCTTTGACAAATCGTTAATTCTTGTTGACTTAGGAAGAGGAGGAAGGCGGCATAGTCGAGTTACTATATGCACGTTTATACCTTGTAGTAAAGATAAATTATCCACCTAGTTAATTATCATCATTATTAAAATAAAGTTGGAAATAAAAGTAAACATTACTGCGTAATAATTAATAGTGTATATTTTTGTAAGATGACCATATAATATTTTTTTAGGTCTTTAGCTTTGTTGACCGTGACATTCGGACCATCATCACTGCCAAGCGAAAGTGAAAGAACTTTGCTTCTTTCTCTTGTCTCTTTTGCAGAGTCGGTCCTACAAATTTTAGGGTTAGAAACAAAAAAAAAAAGTTGTTTGTTAAGCAAACGAACCCAAGTTACAAACAGTAAGATCCATATAATGTAATTTTGCCACTAGACTAAAGAAGAACCCTGAAAAATGTAGGCGAAAGTATTATTAAAATTAAGCGGCCGGAAGCCTGAGCTTACTTCGCTTGCATCAAGGGCCGGCACTGCTCTTTGGCTTAGATAACTGATCTTCACAGATCTTCTCCCTAACTCCATTATGTTTTTTCACCTTTTTTGCTATAGTGGTGCTTGATGATTTTATAAATCTAACTCTTTCATTAATTTGAATATTAACAATTTAGCAAAAAAATAAAATAATTAGGTGTAGTTATATTCTTTACGATGTTTCAAAAATCTTTTCATATGAAATTTTCTTATGTTGGTTGTCCAGTTTCGGTTTGAATGTCTAGAACTACTTTTAGTTTAAGTAATAGAATGATCGTTTGATATAAAAAAAAGTGTTGTGTTAAAAATATATTTGAAAAAATTTCTACAACTAAATTATTTGATGGTTGACGCAAATAGAAGATTACTATATCTCAATTTATGATCACTCTTTTGTGAATACGGTTTGTTTCAAGTTTACATTGTTGACTATTTGGGCCATAAAACAACAAAGCAAAACCAGTGTTCTTTTATTTTTTGAACGTGTTCATACATGCCAAAAACAAAACAAAAACATGTGAAAGTCGTAACGCGGGAACAAAAAATCAAACAAGTGGCAAGTACATCAGTTAGGCGTTGGTTATAAATGTACATCAAATTATGAAAATTTATATATATTTATAGTTATTTGAAACTAGAAGAGCGCAAGGCAATGAAGACATCAGTTGTTCCTTTCCTTCGTCTGCTTCTTTGTGTATTCTTTGTGATCGATCTTGCAGGAACAACAATACCAGGTGAGATCACATATAAAAATAATCTAGTTCATACAATTGCATATTTTTCTCGGTTTTACATATTAGTAAAGTAAAATGAAATATCTCTCGAAGATGTTGTGAATGGTGAGTTAATAAAATAAGTACAAGAGATTTAGGGAAATTTGATGCTACAACCATAAAAAAAAAATTATAATTCACAAAGTAACCATAGCAAACTGATGGTATGATATAATACATATTATTGACATGATATGACAGATGAAAATACTCTTTTTATAAACGCTTGACTACTCGCATCTGATATCAGACATACTGAAAAAAGCAAATTAATGCATGACGAAGAAGCATAAGGAAGAGGCACGACATTTAATTGAAAATTTTGATGGGTTAAAGGAAAATGGTTTATAATAATATTTTTTTATTAGGATTGAGTTTGTGTGTTATGGGTAAAGTTACAATCGTTTTTTCAGGGATTAAGAATTTTGATAGTTGGTGTGGGAAAATGGAAATGATGATGAACAGTTACCATTTTGTGTACTATTCTATTTTATTATGAAAAATAAAACAGAAATGAAATTTCATAATAAAAGAATATGAGTTATGTAATTATCATGTATTATTCTATTTTATAATGAAAACATATAATAAATATATGATTTCCCACTAACAAAATATGTGTTACTTTTTCTTCTTTTCCTTCCTTTGTTCTTCTTCATCTAATTTGAGAGTTTTCTATCCGTTAAAAATAATACATTTCCAGTGAAAAATATATAAAAGATTGTGTACCAATTTTTGCATACGTTATAGTATACTATTCTATTTTATGGTCATAGTATAGAATATTAAAACATCCTCCTCCTCTCTTTCCCTTCTTCTCCTCTGTGAACAACAACATCCTCTCCTCTTATGTATTATTTTTGTTGTTATCTTACTAATGACACCGACATCACCACCACCACCGGCCTCTTCCATTTTCGACTCAATCACTTCTACATGTACCTTCATTACCACTATCACTATCAGTTGTCCATCGTAACCACCATCTTCTCCTCCACCATTGTCGCCATTCACCGTTATCCAATCATCTTATATTCTCCTTCACCACTTCCCACCACATCCTCACCTCATCTCACCATTATATACTGTTTGTATGAGGAGGTACTCTCATCAGCTTTTAAGTGTCCTTTTCGACGACAACAATATGTTTCTTATAGTTTTTCTATCTATTGTGATGTCATGAAAAAGACGCTAACAAATATTATACTTTTTATTCTATAGTTAAACAAAGGTAAATTAAAATAGAAACAGTCTGATGTACAAGTTATTGTAGTCGTGTGACAACTTCCTTCTCCTTTTTTTCTATTTCATTATAGAACCATAGAAAACAAATAACTCCGCGTTAATTTTGTTTATGTATTTATGTGAACTAATTGTTTTTATTATTTATTTGATATATTATTTTATTTTACAGTTGAAATATAAAATAAATGTGTGCCAATTGTATTATGGTACGTTAATATCACGTCTACTCATGAACAAGGTCAAAAATGCTATTTTTAGATTCATATCACATCCCACCGTATGCCATTACATTTTATTTTTCTCTCAATATGTACATTCAATAAATTTACCCAAAGATTTAAGGTAGCATCGACTACTAAAAAAAAAAGAAAAAATCAAAGAGAACTGCATTACGCCATTTTCTTCCCCACTCCCTAGATCTTTGATTTAGTTAAGAAAACAAGGTTATTTCATGAAGCAAAACTTTACATAGCTTAAAGATATTCTTGATATATCGGTTTATATTGTATTCATGTCTATTACTTTGATCAAGAAACTAGATTTTCAGATTCTCTTAACTATTGGTTGTCCAATTGAACTTCTAGTTTGATCCACTGAGTATCAAAGCATTAGATCCAGGAGAATACTCTTGATATCAGTCAAGTTAGGGATGTGAAAGTATACCAAACATCTAATTTTGTCACATATGTATTAATTGTGGGCATGAAATATATATAGGTGGTAAAATGGTTCCGGAAATAAGCACTCCTCCATCAGGATCATGTGGAGCTGCTATTGCAAAAGACGATTCACCACAAACACTAGCTAGAAGACCACCATGTAGACGTCCTCGATTGCAAAACTCAGAAGATGTAACCCACACTACACTCCCTTGAACTATAAGAGAAATACTCGATCTGCATGACTGCATGAATTGTTGTTTAAGAATTCTTGAAGCAATACTTGTTGAACCGTGATTTTAACAATATGACAAAACTAAATAAGTGTGTAATATAATAATATAAACAGAATAAAAATTACAATAACTGATACCAAACTTTTTAAAAAGAACTATTATGTGTGGTGGTAATTGCCCTTATTGTGACGGTTTTGATCCATCAAAATCCTGATATACATTCATATTTTGACTATTATACAACTCAATAATATAAAGGCTAACAAACCAGAAATCTTTTTTTTTCTTTATAAACCTAAATCTATATTGTCCTCTCAACTTCAAAAGAAAAACAAAGAAGGAGATTGTGTTTGATTTGTTGCAAGTGCGTATGAGAACTGGAGACCTTTTTTCCTTATCACAATACTAAAAGGGAGATATCTAGACTTCTTAGGGTGTCCACGTAGGCATGGAAATTCAAGCCAATCATAAGTCAAGAATGTGCCATGTCATCAAATACATTCATAACTTTTACAGATCGATTCGCCTCCGGCAAAGAGCAAAATAATTTTCTCGATTCACCTTCTCCCACAAACCGTAATATCTCTCACCTTTTCTAAATGTAAATGCACAATCGAAACAGCTCTGGAACTGAAGAGGATATTATGGCCTCCACTGGTTCATGATCATTATATAAGCTGTCTAGGATTGTGATTCACCTCCTTATCTCAAGAAAGCTAAGCCGATTGCTGGTTCTGCCTCTCAGAAGGACATCCAGTATCTGAGCACGGAAGGTGTGATCTCCGCTCCAGGTAAATTCAATAATTATATTAGGTTGTTCTGTTTCGTTTGATTCTCTCTGCAATCAATGAAAGCAAGTCTGAATATGTTGATGGAACCTTATGTTGCCGATCTGATGACCTCCATTGTTCATGTATTTTCTTATATTCTAAGTCAGTTTTTGATGACATTGACAGTATGGTGCCAACACAACACGTCACTCCATAGCTTATGATGCCTTCAGGTCAGTCTCTGTCTTCGTAAGTGTTTTTTTTTTCATTCAGCAGGATGTGTGACAGGCTTTTCACAGCAACCTCTCATCCCCTTTCTGAATTTATCTTCTTTCTTAACAACCATTGTTAACAATTGAGTGACATGGTTAAGGTAAAGAACATGCATGAGCTCGCATCCACATCTTTCTCAATCTCTCGCTCTATTTCTTCTGTTTAGTTTATTGCTAAATTTTTAAGCTTTCTTGATTGGATCAATGGCTGAAAGAGCTTTGCATCAACAGCTTGGAGACCACAAAGAGGCGTACTTATAAAATCTGTGTCTATACTCCGCACTTGGCTCTTTGAACATTGCCTCCATCTTAAGAGACATCCTTCTTACTTCTCTTTGTTTAATTAATAACTATTTCCAGCTTTTTGCAGATATCCAAAGAAAATCAGACAAAATCATGCTTCCGAAGCAGACTTCCTCAGGGTCATTAAGATGCTTAACTAGACAATAGGAGTGGTGCTCGAGTATATGAAAGATACACAGGTTGGTAGTTCTATGCTCTGTCTTTTTTATGTGTCTACAAAATGTTTTTAATTGTAGTTTTGTTTCATACATGAAAATGGAAAGACTCAAAGAAGAGAGGACATTATCTTCTTGCTTCTGTGCGATTGTTAGAAGGTGATATAAACAGTCTTTATTCTAAAAAAATACCTTTCATTTTCTTTCTTTTTAATGTCTCTTTTTCCTGACGAAAAATTTACATTCTACATTGGTGACTTTTCTGCTCATGTGATTGTTATTTGCTGCTTCAGTGAGTTTTGAGTACTCCTTATGGAAGAACATTGATAGCCTCTGTCACTTTAGCTTTCACTGAACATTGATAATCCAGGTTCGTTCGCTAAGGATCCTGTCCTTATTTCTTTTACTCTATTACAAGGCTTTTACCATAATGCCTCCCAGGACAACTTTGTCTGATTTTTTCTTGACAGCCCTTTTGTGTCCACTTGCTTCTTACAAGTTACAATATTTAGCAATCGTCGAAAGCAGAACTGAACATTTACTCGAAGTGATCAACTCGAGAGATGATGTGCTTGGGACGTTGATGAGAAGGTGTACGTATCTCAGGTATGTGGAAGCTGGATTGATGGATAGGTTCTATACGCAGATGAGATATTGAAATATGGGTTTGAATGTGATTAAGACTTCTTATGTCCTTTGGAGGTTTTGAAGAATGTGCAGGAAGCTGTTAGGGATATGATGATATTGTCTTCAATGGTCTACCATCGACTGAGCCATTCTAGGTGTTCAATGAGATTAGTAAGTACTGAAGAAGAGGGTTACAACTCCTGTTATCATTTCTCTGGCCAAGGGTGTGGAAGCAGAGTTTGAACCTCATAATCTGATTGTTACTCATGTTCGAATGATCTAACGAGCATGTAAAATCACTTTTCATGTATTCTTTGTATGTTTGCTAGAATAGATGAATGTTTGATGTCATCCTCCTTAGTAATTTCATGACAGAGAGATTTTGTTTGTTATTGTTTTGCTACTGTGTATTGATTATTCACCAGAAATACCAAATTGCTTGATTGAGTTTAGTGTTAGTAAGAATCAAAAGCAGCTACTGTTACCAACTGCATCCACGGCTAGCCACCTCTTCCTTCCTAGAAGGGCTGTGATTATTCACCAGAAATACCAAATTGCTTGATTGAGTTTAGTGTTAGTAAGAATCAAAAGCACCTACTGTTACCAACTGCATCCATGGCTAGCCACCTCTTCCTTCCAAGAAGCGTCAGCCCCAATAAATGGAATTCTAAGTTTAGCTTCTTCGTAAGTTTCCCTTGATCATTCCAATCTAAGAAGCAGGAATGCGTAGGTATAGGGAAAAAAAAAAGCTCCAGATGCAGAGCTTCACTTTTATATAGTCAAAGAATGATTCGTGAGAATAACTCTAACACCGAAAGCTGTTAAAAAACTATAAACTGGTAAGCTCATATACAACTCCTCAAATTG
Organism: Brassica napus; assembly: GCF_020379485.1. NCBI lineage: Eukaryota > Viridiplantae > Streptophyta > Magnoliopsida > Brassicales > Brassicaceae > Brassica > Brassica napus. The sequence continues at coordinate 7,868,521 of NC_063437.1, forward strand.
TCCCTAAGTCTTTTATTTTTTTATTGCCTAAAGAAAGTATTTGTGCAGATTCTTCTGGTAGCTTTCACACGGGTGAATGGCATCAACAAGCAAGGAAACATCACTGTGCTAGATAAATATGGAGGGGGGAAACCCTTCTTCTGCAGAACAAAATAAAAGGACGGAACCATCTTGATGCGACCTATCTTTGCCTCATGTCTGCGTTATTCACTTCGACGTTGGCTAAGCAGTGGCGGGAAGTTTTGTTTTATTACTTGGGTTTTAAGTTATCGTCTGGCTGCTGGAACATGATTTAGCGAGACATTGTCATCTTTTTATATGAAATCCATGAAAAGACTATTATGATTTAATCTGTTATGGGTATTGTTATAGCTTTCAAGAAAATTTATGAGATATAGTGTTCAAAAGCATTTCAAAATAAGTGAAAAGATACTAAGAAAATATGCAGTTCTCTCATTTGGCTTTGGGCACTTTCTGATTTTAGAAGTTTGACTCAAATAGCTGGCGGAAAAAAAGACTTCAGTCGCCAATATTCATGGCATGAGAATGATGCACACCAGTCATCATACATATAAGTGGCATTTCATATAGATTTTGAAAACCCATAAGATTCTATAATACCGTAAATAATTAATAAAAACAACTCAAAAATTCTAAAAACAAAAAACAAAGCTCGAACGTTTGAACCAATTGTTATTAACGATTTATTTTCATTGAACTTTATGAATAATTTTATCTAATGTCCCTGAATGACTCCTAAATATGAATGATGAATTGGATTATAATTCAAGTTTAAAGTAGAAAAAGGTTTTATTGCACTCATTTCAAATTTGATATGAACTTATACTTTTATAATATGGCCACAATATATAGTATATATATTGAATAAAAAATATTTGTCCGAAATCCGGGCGTAGCCCGGAAGAATCTCTAGTATCAATTAAAGGGAGAATGAGAATCCATTATCATAATATATAAATTAATAATAATTAACAATTTTCTGTTACAAAATCAAGTTGATAAATCACTTTAACCATCATAACTGGAGATATTATATCAAATTTTGAAAAATAAAAATCAAAAGAATTCAGCTAAAATAGTTTTTTTATCAGTTGGAATATTTGCCAAATTCTGAAGCCGGAAATCTAAATCTGGGTCGGATATCTCTTCTTCATAATATACTTATGTGTATTCAAAGGTTTGAGCTTTGTTATAATTCTCAACTTTATATACATGATGATGATATTTGAAAAAAAATATTTACATAATGATTTTTACCACCCATTTCTAATATGGGACACAAATATTGTATTTTAAATTTTACAAGCATTCTATTTTTGATTTTCATTAAAACGAATATCGTTTATATATGAATAAACAATCTCATAGTGTTCCCAACAAAAAAAAAATTCAAAGATCAGGCCATTCCAGCAACTAAGTTGCACGGAAAAACTACCAAATATTGACAAAAATTGTAACAACCACTTCTCCTAGAAAACCAACCAAGGTTCAAAGCTCGGTGTTAGGGACACATGTCTACGCCAAAAGACAAGTCATTGTGTCCCACCAATGGTCTGAGGATCACAGACATGTTTCCTTCTGTTTAAATCCACCAACCCAACTGATATTCAGCTCTTCTATTTACAAGGGAAATGAGGGCATGAGTAAATGTGTTACTCAGTGAGATAGCTTTTGTGACCATTCCCCCTCATGAACAACTATATGGCTCAATGAAGAACGAGGACTGACTAGTCGCAGAGAACATAACGATAAGACTCGATAACGATAAACATTCAACTACGACACTACACACACAAGAATCACAATTTCAATTTCAACTCATCACATTCCACACTTCCGCTGTTTTCCCTCTCTAGGCAAACTGCACGAACACACAACAGCAATTGTTGTCCCCCCAAGGCCGTTTCCCATACACACAGTGCCTCACCCTGCCCAACCGGCATTCACACATCTCCATTCCACACTCCTTTTATCCACCAATCAACACTTCACGACCAAAAGCATACAGCACATAGTCACGTCCTAGCAGTTGTTCATCTAATAGCTTATTCGTTCAATTCTCTCTATCAGACTAAGTCGCACATAGTTGGTAAACAATCATCACAGCAATCACATAGTCTCATCCTAGCATCACAACAGTCACTAGAATTTTTACCTTTGTACACTCATGGAGCTTTGCGCCTAATTCATCTAATCCACCCACCCTTTTTACATTGATCGATAAATAAAATTCTAAAGCTCAAGGTAAAATCTAACTTCTGTTAATAGAATGAAAAAAATAAAATAAATGATTTACATAAAAAACAGAAGGTTTACTTATGTAAAATCATAGAACTTTGCGCCAAATTCTTCTAACCCCCCCCCCCCCCCCCCCCCTCACCCCCCTCTCCATGGAAAGATAAATCAAATTTCATAGGTCAAAGTAAAATTTTAGCTTCTGCGTACACAGTAAAAGTATATTTTTTTATGAAATACCTTAGTAAACTTATGGAGCTTTGCGTCGAATTCATCAACCCCCCCCCCCTCTTGCCCATGGATCGATAAATTAAATTTAAAACTCAAAATAAAATCTTAACTTCTGCTAACACAATGTGAATATAGAAAAAATTAAATGAGGTAGATGAAAGACTTGAAGGTTTTACGTTTGTAAACTAATGGAGCTTTGCACCAAATTCGTCTGACCCCCACCCCTCACATGAATCTATAAATTAATCAAATTTTATAGCTCAAATTAAGATCTAAACTTCTGCTAATACAATAAGAAAAAATAATTTAGATGAAAGACTAGAAGGTTTACCTAGGAAAACTTATGTTTTCGCTGAATTCATCTAACATCTCCTCCTCCCTTACATGGATCGATAAATCAAATTTTATACCTCAAAGTAAAATTTTAACTTGTCTTTACACAATAAAAATAATTAAATTAGATGAAAATTAGAAGGTTTATATTTTTAAATTCATGGAGATTTTTATTGAATTCGACCCCCCCCCCCCCCCCCCCCCCCCATCACCACAATGGATCGATAAATCAAATTTTATATCTCACAGTAAAATCTTAATTTCTGCTAACACAATGAGAAAATAGAAAAAATGTTTAGCTGAAAGACTAGAACTTTTGAACTTTTGCCTTTGTAAACTCAGCCACGGTACAAAATAAATAACTGATTTATATGAAAACTAGAAGGTTTACCTTTGTAAACTCATGAAGCTTTGCGCCGAATTTGTCTGATCCGCCCCCCCTCCTCCCTCCCCCCACCCCCTACATGGATCGATAAATCAAACTTTATAGCTCAACGTAAAATTTTAATTTCTCCTAACACAATGAAATATATATATATATATATATAAATATAATAATTTAGATGAATTACTAAAATATTTACCTTTGTAAACTCATGGTGCTTTGTGCCAAATTTGTCTAACCCCCCCCCCCCCCCCCCCCCCTCCCAAATCAAATTTTATAGCTGAAATTAAAATTTATACTTTTGCTAACACAATGAAGAAAGAAAAAATGATTTAGATGGAAAAAAAATAGAATGTTATACCTTTGTACACTCATGGAGCTTAGCGCCTAATTCGTCTAACTCCCCCTCCCCTTTTACATTGATCGATTAATCAAATTCTATAGTTCAAAGTAAAATATAACTTCTGCTAACATAATGAAAAAATAAAATAATAATTTAGATGAAAAAAACAAAAGGTTTACCCTTTTTTATAAACTCATGGAGCTTTGCGCCGAAATCGTCTAACCACCACACGCATGGATAAATGAATTTTTTTAACTCAAACTAAATTCTTAGCTTCTGCTAATTTTTTTTAAAAAAAAAAAAATATATATATATATATATATATATATATATGAAAGACTAGAAATTTTACCTTAACAAAGCTTATGGAGCTTTGCGTTAAATTCGTCTAACCCAATGTAAAATCTTAAATTATGCCAACACAATGTGAAAACAGAAAAAAAATTGACTTAAATGAAAGATTAGAAGGTCTACCTTTGTAAAGTCATGGATCTTTACACCGAATTTGTCTAACCCTCACCCCCTACATGGATCTATAAATCATTTTTTATAGCTCAAAGTACGAACTCAACTTCTGCTAACACAATAAAGAAAACAAAATAAATAATTTAGATGAAAGACTAGAAGGTTTACCTAACGTTTGCTTACAAAAAGATTAAATATTAGAAGGTTTATCTGTTTTGCTATAACACAATACAATACAATAGAAAAAAAATTAAGTGATTTAGATGAAAGATTAGAAGGTTTATCTTTGTATACTTATTTTGCTTTGTGCCTATTTTGTAAACCCCCTCCCCCTTACACAGATCGATAAATCAAATTTTATAGTTCAGAGAAAAATCTTAACTTCTACTTACATAATAAAAAGTAAAATTAAATAATTTAGATGAAAAACTAGAAGGTTTTACCTTTTAAAATTCATGCATTGATACGTCTCAGCTACGGTACAAAATACATGACATATCAAATACGTTTACGTCTTCTCTCCTGGAAAGTTGCTCTCCTGAAATATTAATAATTGACATTGGCTAAGTTGGTTTTGCATAAATTTAATTGATTTAGTGTCAACCACACAGTATTAAAGTTTATTGAGTGCTAAGAAAATGTCATTTTCGCATATACGTGCTTAAAATATACTATAAAAATGTAGAAAAATGTATTTTTAATCAACACAAATATAAAACGGTGAGTAAGGAGGATATAGTAGAAGACAAACTAGTTTTTCCTTTAAATCCAATAACGAGATATTGACCCGCTCTTTCAAAGAGCGGGTATTCAATCTATTAATAAAATGTCATTTTTTCAATTTTAATATTATTTCTAATTAGATAAGGATGTGTTTCAATATTTTATTATCTAATATGGTTTATTTTATAAATTGTAATTCTAATTAGTGCGAGTATGTGTTTGAATAGTTTATTATGTAATATGGTTTTCATTTTTATAAATTGTAATGTAATTTATTTGTTATTAGTAAAATTGTGTTTACACATATATGACTGCAAATCCGTTGTTTGTTTAATTCTTAAATATATCATATATATTAATTTGTTTATTTCTTAAATGTATAATCTCAATAAAAATAAAACAGGTTTTTTATGATTTTAAGTATAGATATTTTACACAAATTGGCATAATGAGTTAATATATTTGTTTATCTCTTAAATATATAATCTCTGTATAAAAAATAAAACAATCTTTTTAATGATTTTCACTAAATATATTTTAAACAAAATGGCACAATAGGTTAACAATGGTTCAATTTGGACCTATCGAATGGGTTTTAAATTTTTGTAGATCATTAAAGATATTAAAAAAAAGTAATAGTATGTTTTGTAATTTTTTTTAAAAGTTAGGGACATAATCATAAGAAGGATTCTGCTTTATTTTTTTTTTTTTTATTTTTTTTTTTTTTTGAATGAATGTTAAATTTATTCATCAAAAAAGCCTTATTACATAAATGCATCCTGTTTGTTATGTAAACCTCAAGCAAACATCACCCTTTTACAAACTATTTTGGAACCAAAATTGCATTAACTCTCCTGCTCCCTTAATACCTTTCTTCCGCATCACACTGAACTTGTTTCTGATACTTTTATCAAGCAGTCTTTTAAGCACCCCCAATGGCAACAACTTGTCACCATGCCTGATCTTGTTTCGCTCTCTCCAAATCGCATACAGAACTACTTGAAAAGCGTATCTTATACAAAACAGACTTCTCTTCTCCCTTGATGAATCATTTATAAACTCCATAATCTCCGACCAATGCTTGGTAAAAGAGTTACCCATTATACCTTTTGCCATAAACTCCCAAAGTTTGGATGTGTAATCACACTCGAAAACAAATGATTCCTTGACTCCTGCGCAGAACGACAAAGCACACAAGTTGAATCTACTCCATGACTCCATTTAACCACACGATCCATTGTTGATAGCCTGTCTCTAGAGGCTAACCATGCCATAAACGCATATCTGGGAGTAGTTTGAGGAAACCATATCCCACTGGCCCAAGAACATAAAGGAGAACTTCCTCTCAACTGCATCCAAGTTTCTTGTGTGGAGAACCTCATCCTATATCCCGCTTTACCCTTCCAAGTGCTCACATCATTTACCCCAGGGTCAAGCCTGCTGCTAATTTCTCGAAGCTCAGCTTCAATATCATTCAGAACACTAGTGCGATGCCTTCGCCTTCTCCGAATACACAATACAGCCTCTTCCACCGTTGCGTCTTTCCCAACACCCAAGTCTATGACTCCTCTATCTCCCAGCAGCTCAGAGAATACACCTTTGTCAGACCAATGATCATACCAAAAAGAAGAATGTCTCCCATTTCCAATCTCTTTCTTATAGAACAGTTTAGCCACTTCTCTTAGCTTCAAAATCTTCCTCCATATCCAAGAACCCATTTGTGGATTTGACTTCACTGCCCAAAAGCTCTTCCCTTTCAGTAAATTACCTCTTACCCATTTACCCCATAATGAATCACCAGTTAACAGCCTCCAAATCAACTTTAGTCCATATACCTTATTTACTTCCCTCAGATCCCGAATCCCCAAGCCTCCTTCACTCTTAATGCAACAGATTTCCTTCCAAGCTACCTTAGCATTTGAAGTTTTAAGAACTGGCCCTGTCCATAGAAATGCCGAACAAATACTCTCCACCTCCTTTATACAACTACTTGGAATACGAAATACAGAAATCCAGAAGTTGACAATGCTAACAAGCACAGATATTATGAGTTGTAGCCTGCCTGCATATGACAAATATCGGCATGTCCAAGAGTTGATCTTACTTTTTATGTGCTCCAACAGAGGGTAGTAGTCTTGTGTTCTCATAGCTTGAGTCATGAGAGGAAGCCCCAAGTAACGTACAGGTAGTTCACCTTCCGCAAACTTGAAGTTCGTCAAAATACTCCTCTTCTCATCCACTGATACTCCAGCCATGTAAATTGTGGATTTCTCCACACTTATACTTAACCCCGACCAGACTTCAAACTCTTCAAATACAGAAAGAGCACCCTGCACAGAATCCTTGGAGCCTTCTACAAAGACCATTAGGTCATCTGCAAAGCAGAGATGAGTAAGAGAAAGCTTTTGACAACCCGGGTGAACCTTAAACTTCCTCTCAACCATTGCTTTGTCCAGTTTCAGAGATAACACATTCATACAAAGTACAAACAAGTACGGCGAGAGCGAGCAACCCTGACGGAGTCCTCTAGAGCTTTGAAAATAACCCGCCAAATCACCATTGACTTGAACTGAGAAAGAAGGACTGGTAATACATAGCTCTATCCAGTGTATGTATTTCTCTGGAAACCCAATAGCTCTCAAGCTTCCCAATACAAATGACCATTGCACCGAGTCGAAGGCTTTTGATATATCAATCTTCAGAACACACCTTGGACTGACCATTTCCTTATGATAGTCTTTGACAAGCTCCGATGCTAATAGAACATTTTCCATAAGCAGTCTCCCTTGCACAAATGCTGACTGGTTCTCTTGAATCATTCGAGGCAGAAGTTTCTTCAAGCGGTTTGCCAAGAGTTTCGAGACCACCTTGTAGAGAACGTTACAGCACGCTATCGGCCTATAGTCCTTCATCTCAAGAGAGTCCAGTTTTTTGGGAATCAATGCTAGGATTGTTGAGTTTACTCCTTTTGGGAGGAACCCATACTTGAATACTGATTGCACTGATACAATGAAGTCATTCCTTATCACTGACCACGCTGTCTTGAAGAACTCTGCAGGATAACCATCTGGACCAGGAGACTTGTGATTTGGCATCGCAAAAAGAATTTTCCGGATTTCCTCTTCTGAAACATCAGCCTCCAATAACAGACAATCATCAGGAGAACATCTAAATGCAATCAACTCTTGTAGTTCTTCTACAGAAGTATCCTGATAGTTATCTGGACACCGGTTGAGAAACTCCTTAAAAAAACTCTCTGCCTCCTTCTTAACTTCATCATGAGTACTTACTATAGTCCCTCCTTGACATCTAACTTCCCTTATCAGGTTCTGAGATTGCCTCGTTCTGATAGCTCGGTGATAGGTTTTATTATTTTGATCTCCTATTTCCAGCCAGTGCAGCTTAGCTTTCTGTTTCAGATGATCCTCTTCCAAACTTGCTACATGTAGCCACTTTCCATAAGCTTCAGCTTCTTCTTGAATAGATACATCACACGGACTAGCAAGAGTAGCAGTCTGCTTTTCACACAAAACAGCATAAGCCTCCTTAGTTCTTCTCGTTAAATTACCCAACTCCTCACGACCCAGCTCTCTAATTAGCGGTTTCAAATTCTTCAACTTTTTTGAAAATCTGTACATGGCTGAAGTAGATTGATATAACTCCACCGTAGTGTCCCAATAAGCTTTAACCATAGGCAGGAATGATGAGACACTGCCCATGGCATTAACATACTTAAAAGGTTTTCTTATTTTTTCACAGGGAGGACATAGCTGGATTTTGCACCTCATATGATCAGAACATCCACCTGACTCGAAAACCGAATACGCATTGCTGAATCTTAGAAGCGCCTCTTCATTTAGTAAGACTCTATCCAGTTTCTTGCATATTACACCTTCCTCTCTCTTATTGCACCATGTAAACTTAGGCCCCTGATAAGCCATATCAGCAAGATGGCAGTGGAGAACCAATTCCTGAAATTCCTTCATCCCATTAGGCACCCTCCCCGTAGTAGCAAATCTCGAGCTTTCATCACCTTCCAATATCTCATTGAAGTCTCCCATAATTATCCAAGCCTTCTTTTTGAAACTAGCAGAGCTATGATGATGCTTTAGGTCTTCCCATAATACTCTTCTCTCTTCCATTAGATTACTAGCATAAACACAGGTACAGTAGAACCCTTCTCCCTCCTTAGGTTCCACCAGCACTGTAATTATCTGATCAGTCTTGTAAACTGGAGAAATGCGAACCATATCCCTCCAAAGAAACCAAATTCTTCCTCCCCTGCTATGTTCATAATTAGCAATTGAAGACCAATCACTAAATACTGTATTCAAAATGATATCTGCTTTACTCTCTTTCACTCTTGTCTCCAAAATACACCCAAAACTCATCTCCTTATGATAAATCCACTCACGAACAATGGAATGCTTCAAAGTTTTATTCAATCCGCGCACATTCCAAAAAAAACTCTTCATGATTATAGTTTACGCCTAGAAGACCTTTTACTCTTCGGATTTGCATCCTGAGTTCTAGTCTTCTGGACTCTCTTCCCCCCTTTTAGCACCCCTACTTTCTCGTTCTCCTTAGTTATCTGCTCCAATATCTCGTCTTCCAACAAATCTTCCTCTCTTGTTTCATTCTCCCCTTCTTCCTCAATACTTCCTTCCTCACCCCCGTTTAAAGTTGTCGGTAGAACCTCACCCTCTTCTACATCATCCACACTCAATACAGAGTATTTAGAAGCCGAAATCTGAACTACAACTTCCTCCCTTCTCGGTGTTTTTGATTGCGATCTACCCAGTCTGCCTGGAGAGAACCATACGTTTTCCACAGCTTCTGTACATACTAACTCCCCGGTAACTCCTTTAGCAGCAGATACTTCTTGAGTCTTCTCCCTCAAAATTTCAATGTCTTCAGTCTGTACCCCTTCCTCCTTCTCCCTAGTTTCTCCATCCTTTGTTACTGTATTACCAGTTTTTGAAGCACTTCCCATTACAACTCTGTTATCCCCATGTTTCTTCTCACGTTTCTTCTGCACACAGACCTTCTCCGTATGACCCCATTTTCCGCATACATTACATCTAGACGGAAGCCAGGGATAGTAAAACTCCGCTGTAAACTCCTTCCCTTCTATCTCAAACTCAATCTCTTTTGGTAAAATTTTTGAAACATCAACATTAACAAAGACTTTAGCCTCCTCAAAATTTGAACAAGCTAACGTCTCTGGATGTAAATGAACTGGGAACCCCACTGTGCTTGTCATGAAACTTAAAGCTTCCCACGAAAACATATGTAGTGGCACCTTCCTCAGATGAACCCACATCGGAATAGCTTCCTCCTCCTGCTTCTCCTCTTCAGTTTTAGGCGTCCACTTCTTCACAATCATAGGCACACCAGCAATGTTCCACATACCTCTCTTGATTATCTTCTCTCGAACCTTTGGATTTCGTATCTTAAATCTCATTGTCGTTGCGTTAACATCATAAACCTCCACCTTAGCTGTTGGATCACCATAACTCCAGATTTTGTTTACCACCATATGAACTTTCGCAATATGAGGCGCAATATCTAAGAATTTCCCAACAATAAAATCCTCCCATAGCGGAGTAGCTTCAGAGAGAATCGCATCCGGGATCACCACCTTATGCTTACCGTCAATCGATTTGACCTCCACTTCATACTTTTTAAGACTCCTCTTATCCTGCGCCACTGAAACCCATTTCAGATCTTCTTTCCCCGTATCCTTCACCCCAGATTGCCTTGATTCCTTTGGATCCCCTTCCTGAATCACAAGATTGCGGTCCGGGAACTCAGATGATCCCGGCGATGAAGCCGAGTCCATCAGAAAATCCCTCGTCAACGTCGTTCTCGAAATCGCCAAAATCGCCTAAAAAATCGCCTTCAGTAAAACGGTGCGTTTCACAAAGACTGTTCGGTGAATGTTGTTTTATTCCAGGCTGCACCAAGGATTCTGCTTTAATAGTATAGATATATAATATACGGTTTAGATTAATTATTGATGTAGCCGCTTAGATAAGGTTTACTAAGGAATAGATGTCATCAGCAAGAAAATATCTCCCAAGTGTTGTGTTGTGTTGTTACGATGGGATTCATGGTGGACACGCAACAGGAAGGTGGCGAGCAGCATCAATGGAGTTGTATAAGAAATTTGGTGCGAAGGAAACAAGTCGACTCTTCAAATGGCAAAGCCGAGCACCAACTGGCCAAAGCCTTGACCTTTCCTCACTTGATTGCAGTTGGTAACTCTTTTTTCTTATGAACTAGTGAATCTTTCTCTCTCAAGGATGAATCTGAGTTTCTTTCCAAGTTGATCTTGTTCTTGTCAATGATTTTAGGATACTGGTTTTATAGATTATTTTAAAAGGCTGAAGCTTTTTTGTTAGCTGTCAAAAAAGTTTGAAGCTTTCATTCATAATCTTGATCTTTATGATATATCTTCTGCAAAGTGAATATCTGAATTTGGTTATGTTCTTCACTAAACCTCAAGAGTTCTTCTGGTGGTAACAATTGTAGGTGTTGGATCAACAATTGGAGCAGGGGTTTACATTCTTGTGGGAACAGTGGCGAGAGAGCATTCAGGACCTGCTCTCGCCTTTTCCTTCCTAATAGCTGGAGTCTCTGCAGCACTTTCGGCGTTTTGCTATGCAGAACTCTCGAGTCGTTTTCCCTCAGCTGGGAGTGCCTATCACTATTCTTACATTTGCATTGGTGAAGGGTAATGCTTCACTTTACTTTTCAATTACTTGGAAGTTTCTTGTGGTTTCACTCTCCACCACCCGTTGGATGTTGGGTTCCTCCTGCAGTGTTGCGTGGTTGATTGGCTGGGCATTGATTCTGGAATACACTATTGGTGGTTCAACGGTTGCTCGTGGCATATCTCCAAATCTGGTATTATTATATTACATAAGGATGTTTTGAGTTGGTGAAAAAATCTGAGCTAATCATATCTTTTTTTTTTTTATGTGGTGGATAGGCAATGATTTTCGGTGGTGAAGATTGTCTGCCTGCAATATTAGCTCGTCATCAAATCCCGGGACTAGATATTGTTGTAGACCCATGTGCTGCTGTACTAGTCTTCATTGTAACAGGGCTCTTATGCATCGGCGTAAAGGAGGTCTATAAACTTTAAATGATGTCAATCACATGTTTGGACAAACTTAAGCAGAAGCATGTTTTTAAAAAGTGAAATACCTCTTCTATGCAGAGTACATTTGCTCAGGGAATTATAACAACAGTAAACGTATTTGTCATGATATTTGTAATCGTTGCTGGTAGCTATCTGTGTTTCAAGACAGGCTGGGCTGGTTATCAACTTCCATCAGGGTAAAATTGAGCATTCATTAAATTCATCATACTTTAAGCTATATATGAAACATAGTATTGTTTGTGTTTCTTAGGTATTTTCCATACGGTGTTGATGGAATGCTTGCTGGATCTGCTACAGTCTTCTTTGCTTATATAGGATTTGATTCAGTTGCAAGTATGGCAGAAGAGGTCAGTTGAATGTAATATATTGTTGTAGTTGACTTCATCTGTTTTAAAGGCTTGCTACATTGATGTTTTCATACGGCAGGTGAAAAATCCGCAGCGGGATTTACCTCTCGGTATCGGTCTTTCACTCCTGCTATGTTGTTTGCTGTACATGATGGTGTCTGTAGTTATTGTTGGTTTAGTGCCTTACTATGCTATGGACCCTGACACGCCAATCTCCTCTGCTTTTGCTACTCATGGAATTCAATGGGCTGCGTAAGTTAAGATGCAATAATGTTTTATCAATGACTTGTTCAAGTGAATCCATTTCTTCATTCTAACCTTATTTTCTTTTGTAGGTATTTGATAGCATTAGGCGCTATCATGGCTCTCAGTTCTACTCTAATGGGCTCCATTCTCCCTCAGGTAAACTATTAAAGAGTCAAATGTCAGATCTGTGGATATAACAATGAAATCTTCGTAGAATGTGAAGATGCTTGTTTCATTTTTACAGCCGCGGATTCTGATGGCAATGGCTAGGGATGGTTTGTTGCCTTCATTTTTCTCAGACGTGAATCAACGCACGCAGGTTCCTGTTAAAGGAACCATTTCAACTGGTTTTTGTGCGGCACTCTTAGCTTTCTTTATGGATGTTTCACAACTGGCGGGAATGGTAACTAAGAGCACACTTAAATTAACCATTTTTTGCCTGTAACTGGTATTTGACAAACTCTAGTTGGTGTAGGTGAGTGTTGGAACACTTGTTGCGTTTACGATGGTTGCAGTATCAGTGTTGATACTCAGATATGTGCCTCCAGATGAGGTAATTAGTAGAAGAGATTTGATTAAAGAGAGACATCTCCCTTTTAGTTTGATAGTTGCAATGCTTATGCACTAGACTAACAAGGCTTTTATCAGGTACCTCTTCCCTCATCTCTGCAAGAGAGGATTTGTTCTGCTCCCTTTCTACGCGGTGAAGAGAACTCGTCCAGTCACGTCGGCACTTCCATTAGTAGCAAACAACCTTTACTTTTCGAACCTGGTGATTCAACTGTGGAGAAGAAAGAAGCTAGCTGGGGTTGTAAGTTACTCTATTCATTCTTTTACACAAGCTGCAGAACTGATTCTCACTGTTGCATGAGCTGATCATCCCCAGTCTTGGCTATAAGTAAAACTTTCACAATTCTGTAGGGGTTCTCAGTAAAGAAAACAGAAGGAAATTTGCTGGTTGGAGCATTATGTTCATTTGTATTGGGAACTTCCTGATAAGCTATGCAGCATCCAGCTTGCTCTTTCCAGGGTTAGTTCATCAAATTAGTATATGTACCTGAGGCTATGCCTTCTACTGAGAATATTAAGTGTTCCATTTTATCCAGACTCCTCCGGTATTCTCTCTGTGGTGTTGGTGGATTTCTACTTCTTTTCGGTTTGATTGTGCTTAGTTGCATTGATCAGGATGATGCCAGACACAGTTTTGGGCATTCTGGAGGTACTGATTTTTTTTTTATTTTAACCACAGCCTGATGTTTTGTTGGAACATGAACTCTCCTTTCTTACAGGTTTCATTTGCCCGCTTGTTCCACTCCTGCCTATTCTCTGCATTCTTATAAACATGTATCTCTTGGTAAACCTTGGGTGAGTATGCCTCAAGACACCAGATTTGTGGATAGTAGTAACCAGTGAGTTTACTTCATATATGACATTTTTGTCTTGCTGATGTTTAGAGCTGGGACATGGGCTCGTGTATCGGTGTGGCTGTTCATAGGAGTGCTTGTTTACGTTTTCTATGGGCGACGACACAGCTCTCTAGCGAATGCCTTTTACGTCACCACTGCTCATGCCGACGAGATTGGTCGCAATTCTGGATATTCTTTGGCTTAGTGAAACCATCAGTGGGGGACTTTGAGCTTCATTTTGTAAGTATGGATTTTCCTTGTTAAAATATGTTATACAATCTGTAAGATACAGTATGCAATAAAATCTGTAAAATATATTGTTTGAGATTGGTGTAAAGTTAGTCCACCTTGTAATCAAAAGCTCAATGTCATTATTCTACTTAGAGCTAATGTGTATAAACTATACAAAAAGGAATATAATTGATGAATCTAATGTTTCCAGAAATATATATAATGAATCCAACATATTCACAACAAGAAAAATACATAATCAAAACAAATTGGACAGAAAGCTTTAAAGTAAGATGCATTAAGCCTTTTGAAGTGTCGAGGTGTTGGAGCTTCGTATAACTCGATACAGCAGACGTTATCCCATCAGTCTGAAAGCACCTAAAGAAGAAACCCATCAGTCTTTGATTCTACAGAAACTAATGAGTTTGTTGGTTGCGGAAATGTTAAACCAAGACGAGGTATATAAGATATGTGAAAGGTACTTTATGAAAAAGAGCTTGAGTTTGTGGTATCCTACGTACGTGAGTCCCTATAAGGTGAAAATGGCTTCAATTATTCACTTCTTCGCCTTCTTCTTTGGCGGTCGTTTCTTTCTGGACTTGTTAAATCCGCCTCCACTCTCCTGTGGTACAAAATACAGTTCTATGAGTTAGTTCACAGACAAGGTGTCTGCATAACACCATCAGATATTACAAACCAGCTTCAGTAGATGCTAACCTTTTTGTAGCATCTATATGCGCTTTGACCTGAGAACTCCTGTCCACTTTTAGATATATAGACCTACAAGAGCAAGAAACAAAATCAGATATTACAATGTTTCAGACGTCTCTTGTCATGTCTGTGTTTCTGTAACATATACTTTACTTCCCAATCCCATGCTTAAAAAACGTGCATGTGTGTTTAACAGCTCAATCCCAGTTGTAATTTTCTTTAATTGTGGAAAGAGAAACAGACCTTCCTTCCTTCTGCGGACGTGAACCAGTGACCTGCGTTACCAGTGTTAGCTGATACACGTCTTCTGCCAGCATCCTTTGGAACTGCAGCAGATCTCGCTTTGGAGCTCTCTTGGTCCTTCGAGACCTTTGACTTTGCTTGCGTCCCTCTGCAGCTTTTACTGCTAGAAACTCCGGTTTTAGAACTCCCGTTGCTGCCAAATTGGTTCCTACAATGGCATTGGGAAAGTAAATGTCAATTCCCTGTTAAAAAGAAGACTGTATGTATGAAAATTAGAAAGGGAATAGAAATATAACGCACATATAATCAATAAGGCACTCCTCTCGCCGGTTCTCTCTATCATTGGAAATCCCCAGAGGCAAGAAGTTTGGTAACCGCTTCCGGGCCAAATTCTGGATCCTTGGATCACTGTGCAAGAAGAAACGATGAGATGGAGGAGTAGGGTTGGAAGAATCCGAGAAATGCCCATTTTGCTGAAACAATCCACTATTGCTACTACTTGCCACAGCACTGCTTTGTTTCTGAGCTGTGCTTTTGTTGATCGAGCTAAAATAGTCTTGACAAACATCATCCAGAGCTGGTGTCTGAATCTTAGAAACTGCCGCTGGGGAAAAATCTTTCCACAGATCTCCAAGTTCCTTTCTCTTTGGTTTACTTGCAACAGATGGTTGAACCTTTGAGCATGAACCATTTGTTTTAGTTACTCGGCTTGATTCTTTTTTGGTGGATGGGCAGTCATCTTCAGAATCTGAATCTAGTATCTGCAACCTTCGTAGTGGACTACGAGTTGGCATATATCCAGGTTCCTTTTTCTTTGAGGATGGATCATTGGTATTAGTTACTCCGCTTAAATCTCTGCTGCGGGTGGATGGGTGATCGTCTTCAGAATCTGAATCTAGTAGCTGGAACCTTCGTTGAGCTGGTGTTTGAGTCTTTGAAACCCCAACCGGAGGAAAATCTTTCAACAAATCTCCAGTACATGGAAGGGATCCAGGTTCCTTTCTCTTTGAGGATGAATCATTAGTTTCAGTTATTCGGATCGAACCTCTGCTGCGTTTGGATGGGTGGTCATCTTCAGAATCTGATTCCAGTAGCTGGAACCTTCGCAGAGGACTACAATCTGAACTCCGAAACAATGGTGCAACAGAGGTAATCCCAGAGCCAGTACCAGTAGATACTGGAACATCCTCCAACCGCTTTCTTTTTTCCAGGCTCCGAGAGATAGAAGAAGAAGGCTGGCTAGTAAAAATCCCAGAACAACGAAGTGAGACCCTTGAACTGCAACTAGAGAAATGACTTCTTGTTGATGCAGGTGCATCTACATGTAAGCGAGCAACACAAGTGGTAAATCAAGATGAAACCACAAAACATGGAGACTTTAGAAATATTACAAGGACTAGACTTGAGAGAGAGTTTTGTTAAAGCACTCATCCACAAAACAAATCTTAAAGAAACAAGTTTGATTTATCAGTCGCCAAACCCACTATCTACCAGAGTTCAACAAATGCAATCATCTTTGAGCCACAACACATGAATCATCATGTTTTCCTCGTATAATATACCATCAATTCATCAGGAATCATTATTACATAACATGTTATACAATCAAGCACACAAACCCCCAAGAACCATGACGTGAAACCCATTTCGATTTATCGCTTGAAAAGCTCCAAAACTAACTCTATCTACCAGAGTTCAACAGATGCAATCAAAAAGTTTTCATCTTCAAATCATAATCATAATGTAACAATCGTAAACTATCCTATACCATTCACCATGCATCATTATCAAATAACATCTTCTATCATCAAGCACACAACCATCACACAGATCCATTCCAAGACTAAGAATCAACCTTAATCCCTAATAGCTCAGGGAGACTGACGGTTTTGCAACTTAGCATGAGCTCTTTAAAATTCAATAGTTTCTAGATACTCCTTCAATATCAATGTATCTCTGATCCAAGAAACCTAAAGTTCCTCAACCGCAATTAAATGAACAGTTCGAATATAAAACCCAAAGAGTGATAGAAAAAAGGTAAAATTACTTGTATCAGAGACGTGATTGAGCTCAAATTCGATTCCAGCAATTTAAGCAAGAGCCAGTTCACAATCAACACATAACAGGTAAAAGTGGAATCAAAAGAATCGTAAGTTACCTTCGGGAGAAGAGAACTCCTCGATGTCGTCGTCGTCATCATCCCGATCCTCCGCGCGACCTAACAACTCACTGGCACCATCTTCCGCAGAACACTTGTTGGTATCATTGAATCCGCGTCGCAACCGCTTGAGAGCGGGGCTTGAACTACCAGGTCCAAGCTCCAGATCGGAATCAGAGACCGTAAGTCCCGGCTCAGGCTCGTCGTCTCCGGTCAAACCAGGCTTGGGATCCGATGCGGCGTCAAGGTCAAACCCTAGCGAAAACGAGGGTGCTTCAATCGAATCCATGAGAGGAAGAAATTAGGGATTCTTTTGCGAGAGAAAGAGGAAGAGACTTTTTTTATGTTGCCAAAGAATCTTCAAATTGAGATTTCCCTCGCCTCGCGCTCGCGGGACAATCCTCGATTTCAAACAAATTTCGAGCTGATTTTTTTATGGGAAAATTGGAAATATGCAACAAAAAAATTAGTATATTGTCCCTATACCATAATATGAACAACAAGTTGTCCACTTAGCATAAATTTTAATGTAAACCCAATTAAGTCCCTAATCTAAGCTTAAAACGTTTTTTGTAAAATTAATTGTTAAAAATAAAAGTTAAAAGTAAAAAAAAAAATAACAGATGGTAAATAAACAAAAGGGGATAATCTCAAATCGTGACTTAGAACTCCAATTTCGCCTTCTCCTTTGGCGATAGAGAACAAAAGACGATTTCAAGTCATCGGGATGTCAGAGCTCGCCGTCGCCGGTGTTCCTTCAGCCCGCTAGGACTCCAGTGGTGTTCTTCTTCATCTTAATCGCAGTCTGAGAAACCACGTCCACTTCGCATCTCGTTCTCAAGTACTCGCCGAACACCACTGAAGCTCGAACCTCACCGATAACCGAAGCTCGTGCCTCTCCAATCTGGAATATACTCTCTCAGCTCTATTTCAAGCAAACCAATCGAGACTTTTCAGGTTTGTTTGTGAATTTTTTTTGCATGTCTTTGTATCTTTTACTTGAGTCTTTTTTTAATCATAGTTTGACTGTCATAAGTTTCGAATTTAGTTTATGTGAATGATTTAGGCTTCTATGTTATCAAAGTTGCATACTTTTTTGATTGTTTGTTTGTTGCAACCGATCTCTTGTACCTGTTGTTGTTTCTCGTGACATTGAGGGAGAATGGATTCGCATTTAATTGGGTATTGACATCTATAAAGCATGTAAAGTATGTGGTTTGCATTTTGTATGTCTTTGGTGATTTTGTTTGATTTGTTTTCACTAGTATGTATGTCTTTGGACGATTGTTTTATGATGAAAAGTGGCATGAACCGTGACTGTTGTGATTGTATTTCTTTCCTTGTGTTGTGATTTATAAGAGTTTATAAGAACTGGTGACTTCATTTTCATGTCTTTCTTTTTAAAATATGTGTTTCATTATCCTAATTTGTGCTTGATATGTATCGATTTTAGTTGAGATAGTTAGTGTTAATGATTTAGGTGTCTATGTTATCAAAGTTTAATTCTTTTGATATTTTTGAACGCTAAGTAAAGTTTCAAACTTTTTCTTGTTTGTCAACGCTTAAGTATTATGAACTTGTATCATGATGACTTTGTTTTATGAGTACTGACTGTGGTGATTGTATTTGTTTCATTGTTCACAGGTATGGCGATGGATCGGTTGCCAAAAACCCTATTCAAAGAGGGAACAGAAACACAAGTTGAGAAGGTGAACAACACTTGTCGAACTTCCATACTTAAGAAGGTGGAGAAGTATGTTGAAGCAGAGTACAAGGAAGTGTTGGGTGATCCGCTATTTTCTCAGGTTATGGATATTTATGTGCACAAGCTTCAGTATTCAGGGAGAGTGATCCACAGCTTCGTTTGTAAGCAGCTTCTGACCGTAAAGCGCCATGAGTTGTGGTTCCATTTTGCTAGGAGGGCTCTCAGATTTTCAATGCAAGAATTCCATGCGATCACTGGTCTGAAATATAAAGACGACGAGCCTGACTTGGATATTGATAAATGGAGAGGTGATAAAGGGTTTTGGAGTAAGTTGCTGCGGAAAAAAAGGAAAAATTAGCCTACAGCAAATCAGGAAGGTGCATCTGAAGTCTTGTAATACATGGTCTCATATTGATAGGCAGAGGATGGTGTATTTGTGTGTGATTGCTGGTCTGGTTATGGCGAAGGATGAGAAGGTGTGCATCCCACACAAGTACATCAAGCTGGTGATGGATTTCGATAAGATGAGAAAATATCCGTGGTTTTCACTCTTTTGATGCGCTTGTGACTTCCATTACTGAAGCTAGGGATAAAGTGAAGACGCAGAACAGCTATGTCATATATGGATTCTCTTATGCACTTCAGATTTGGTTGATGGAGGCTATTCCAGACATCGGGTCTCTTTTGGGTACGAAGCTCAAAGAAGGCGTCACTAGCATGAGATGCAGAAATTGGAAAGGATCTGCTAAGGTTTCCTATGAAGATATTATTAGTATTGAGTCCGATTTTGCATCCACTGTAAGTTTTGCTTCCTTTAATCAATGTGGACATATTTCATGATTCTTAATCTTTGTGCTAAACTTTTGAACTTTGTTTTTTTTTGTAGGGAGTTGTGTTTCCATACATCTCTTCAACTTGGAAATAGCAACATCATTGTTGATGCTGGGTTTGAGCGAGACGATGAGATGAATGACGAAAGGGTCGATCTGATCATTAACATGTACAAAAAGAAGTATGACTGGAGTAAGCATGTTTGGGGTTATCAGGAAACTGAACAACCATATGTGGAAAGTTATGAGGATGATGGTTCAAAGGAAGAAGAGGCTGGAGAAAGAAGTGACTGTGGAATGGAAGAAGAAATAGAAACCGCCCATGTGTCTCCTGCAAAGAAGAGAAAGAACCAGTATCGGGATATATGAGCCGAGTCAAGGAAGAAGAGGTTACTTTGCCAAAGATCAACCGACAAATACAGAGATCTTGAAGAGAGTATGAAGTCCTATATCCAGGGTATGTTTAAGTCTTCTTTTACTGCCTTAGGGCTTGAGGTCTGCGACTTAATTGAAGACCGGTTTACCAAATTAGAGCAGACGATCCTTTCATCTCAGACTCCAGTTGGTGTTCCGGCTTATACTCAGCCTCATGGTCCTGCTCCGACTTATATTCAGACTCATGGTCATGCTCCGGCTTATAATCATACTCCTGCTGCTGCTACGACATCTACTCATACTCATGCTGCCGCTACGACATCTACTCAAGCTCCTACTCCTACTCCGGCGTCTACTCACGCTAGTGGTCCTGCTACTACTTCCCGCGCTCGAGCTTCTCGCGACAAAGCTTCGGTTCCTTCTCACACTGGTGGTCCTACAACTGCTGCTAAGACAAGGTCTCAGACAAAGGTAAACAAGAAGTAGATCTTTTCTCATGTATTTGAATTCTCTTCTTGCGGTTTGTATTCGGTTACTGTTCTTGCGGTTTGTAATATTATTGTATGGATGATGTTTTGTTAAATGTTTGTAGTATTGATGTAAGAATGATGGTTTGTTTGCGGTTTGTAATATTTTGAAGTAAGAATGATGTACTGAAATTGCATGTATTTGATGTTCTCATATATATGTTTTAAAAATATTAATGTCATGTTTTTCTGTTTATAACCAGGATCCAGAGTTGTCTGATGTGTTTGGCAGCTTATTTGACACTTTAGATGTCAATTTAGGGACCCAAGAGGACTTAGAAAAGACAATGGGCAACCTTACACAAGAGTCTCATGTTAAAGGGTTTGATCCATCTCAAGATTTCTTCAACCGACCATTCTTGAATGATATAGATGATCCAGAAGTTCGTTGCAAAGACAGCGACTACGAATTGGTTTTTATTCCAGAAGACAAATTCTCCAAACTAACCGAATGGATCCTCAAGCCCAAGTAAGCAGTATTTGTATTGTTTTACTATTTTTTCTCAATTTTCCTCACAAACATCGTCACACTACTGCTTTCTATTTACAGAGTACTTCAGATTGGGCCATCTAAATTTGATGCAGAGTTGGCTTCACGTATAATGGGGCCTAATGAATGGTTGAAGAACTATGTGAGTTTATCTGAGACTTAATTTACATATTGAATAATAGTTTTTGGTTCTCATTCCTTAAAAACATGCATTGTCTTTTTCGGGACATGGACGCAATGATGTATTTGTTTTGGGAAAAAACCTCATTGCATCGGTGGAAGCCAAACCGAGTAACATTTCTGAACTGTATGTTCAGTAATCAGATCATCACCGCCTACAGCAAGTTTGATGGGAACAGGAGAGGGTACAAAGTCGACAACAACCTTCTCGAGTATGGAAGAGGTGAGCTTCCATATCATGGAAGCACAGGTTCGGTTTGGGGTGTTGATGTCGATCGTCTCTACATCCCTATTTGTGTCAACCAAATCCATTGGATCTCTATGTGCGTCAATCTTGTGAACCGGACTGTTGAGGTTTTTGATTGTGGAGGTAAGAAGAACAACAAGGCCGTGGAAGCATTTGCCGTCCTCATTCCACGAATCGTCAAGGCTGTCCAGTCATCAGATAAGAAGAAAGATTTTAATGTCAAACAGTATGTTGTTTCTTATGTCCCGATGCGCGCTCTAAACACGAGTGGCAATGACTGTGGTGCTTATTCGTTGAAGTTCATAGAGTGCCATCTACTTGGTTTAGATTTCTCTTTGGTGAATGACGGAACATCCAAGAAGCCCGACACAAGATAGCGTTTGATCTTTGGGAAGCAGAAAATGATGAGTCCTTGCAGTATCGAATGTCCACATTTAAGCCTCCAAAGCGTGCTCCGGAGAAAACGGTTGAACTCTTTTGAGTTCATGCTTGTTGTCTTTGATAGTTTGTGGTTTATCATTTCAGTTCATGCACTACTTTGATTGTTTTGAAACTGATCTACTATTTGAGTTCACGATTATTGTTTATGTTTCGAAACTAATATATTAAGTGATTTAGGGTATAGGGTTTCAACCCTATCTAATTTATTTGAGTTCATGGTTAATTGTTGTTGTTAATTGTTATGATAGTTTTCATTTTAAATAAAAACGGGTTGAAACCCCTAAATTCATTAAGGTTCAACCCACCAAATTCAATGTTGAACCCAAAATTCGATGTTTAACCCCTAAATTCGATTTGGTTGAAATCGTATACCCTAAATCATGTTATAGAGTGTAGTTTTTAACAAGAGTAAATAAGAATTGTGGGTTTAACAATTTCTTGACAATATAATATGTAACATGACGATTTTAATTGATTTCTAAGATATGTTTTACGGGTTAGTATTTTCAAATTTTGTCTTCATATACTTCTCAGAAGTCGATTTTTGTGTATTAGAGTGTAGTATTTGAGCAGCTAATATAAGTGTTTTAGAGTATAACCCAATTACGGTTTATACCCACTAGGCCCACCCGAAAATGTTTAAAATCCGACCCTAAACCCGGGTCCACACACCCCCAAACACGTGAGTTTCTTTTCATTTGTCGAAACTTAAGAACGTAAAGTATAGAGAAAAGGGGATTAGGGTTCTTTATCTGCGAATCTGGCAACAAAATCGCAATGACCAGTTCGTCAACATCTTCTACTCGTTTTTCTCGAATCTCTACTCATGGTGTGCCTACAAGATGTTGGTGTGGCGAGGGCATAACCGCGTTTGGTTCATCGACGGCGGAGAATAGGTATCGACGATTCTACCGATGCGAAATCGCGAGAGATGTAAGTCCCTGTTTTGATTTCGTGTTGCAGATTAAACCATACTATATCACTTAGATTTACAGTTCATAATACAATACTGACTGAATTTTGTTTCTTTTGCGCTAGAGAAAAACTGAGAATCATCTATTTAAATGGATTGATGAAGCTTTGATTGAGGAGATTCGGATGGTGGATGCGAAACATGAGAGGGTTGCTCAAGTGATTACGAAGTTTGAAGAAAGGGTTATGGAAAAGGTGAAGTCCGAGATGGTTAGAGTTGAACGTCAGATGTCCGAAAAGCTTAAGGAGAAGGTAGACTTGGAGATTGCTAGAGTTGCACACGAGATGAAACATAAGCTAAAGATTGCAACGGTGGCTATGGTAGTTGTAGGAGCAATCGTAGGAATATGGACTTTTCTTAGTGTCTGAGCAAGTTCTAGTTGTCGGGTGCTTGTTGTCTGAGTTTGATTTTCTTCAGAATCTATCAAGTTTGCAGTTTTGTTTTTCATTATTTTGACTAATATACTCTATGGATTCTTGTTTACAATCGTTGGCTTTATAAGCAGCTTCAGTTCACAGTCTATTTCATGTTTTTTAAAGAGTAAAAGTTGCAGAGAAACATATTGATCAGCTTCAGTTTACAACTTATTGTCAAATATATAACATTGCAGAAAACGAAGGAATGATTGCATAAAATAAAGTAAACCATATCCAAGAACAAGAAAATCCAGAAGCAAGAAAACCAAACAAATCAAGTAACCAACACCAAAATGAAAAACAAGAAAATCGAAAACAAAGACATGTCTAAATAGCTCTGTCACACGTAGCCCTGTTATGATTCTCTTCGCCACATCGACTGCACCTGCGCCTCTTTTTTTCTTGAGCTCCTTGCGACGAACGGAGCTTGTCTTCAACAGTCTCATACCTGCGTTTTCTTCTCCTTCCTGCTCCTCTTCTTGATTCAGGAGCTAGCACACTGGCATTTCGAACAGTATCTGGAACCACCCAACTATCCTCAGGAACACCTATTGGATTGATAGTTTCTTCATAAGCTGTTCTTCAATTGGAAGTCGTGTACATGAAATCCGTTAGTGAGGATGGGGCGCGGCCAACTGTTAAACCAGCCTTGATTGCGTGTCTACATGGGATTTTCAGTAGGTCATATTTCCCACAAGAGCAGGTTCTTCTGTCCAAATCAATCAGGCAGTCGATTGTATCTCCACGAACCAAAAAACGATGCTCGTTAACTGGCTGGACAAGAAACGTTTTACCCTTGTTAATCCGTCTATCTATCTTTTTCTCGATGGCAATAGTTAATGGCATTGTGTGCTTCCTGCTTCGTGTGCGTCGTTCGAAGAACCAATGGGTAAGCATTTCTCTGATGCTATCCAACAAAGGAATGACTGGATACTCTCTTGGTGAGCGCAAAGCAGAGTTTATTAACTCAGCCGGGTTTGTCGTCCTGATGTCATACCTGTATCCTTGAAACTGACAGCGAGCCCACTTTGTAACATCTGCATCTGTTAAATATTCTCCCATAGCTGGACTAATATTGCACACAGCTTCGAATCGCTTCTGAAAATCAACAACTCTATAAGCTTTA
The DNA here is from genome assembly GCF_020379485.1 of Brassica napus. Taxonomy (NCBI): domain Eukaryota; kingdom Viridiplantae; phylum Streptophyta; class Magnoliopsida; order Brassicales; family Brassicaceae; genus Brassica; species Brassica napus. The sequence goes on from NC_063437.1 coordinate 7,893,077, forward strand.
GAAGCTTTTGCAATCAATCCAACCACTCCTTTTCCTCTGTAATGTGTGACCACATTATTTAACAAATGGTGATTACAAATTCCATGTTGAGAAAGAGGATACACATTCTCAAACCCCTTACAAAGTGAGTTATTTATGTCCGACACAAACGCAAGACCACGCTCGTCCGGAACAACAACCTTTAGTTGTCTGAAAAACAAATTCCATGAACGATCATTTTTCGAGTCGACAACAGCAAATGCAATAGGATACAAGTTGAAGTTTCCATCTAAAGCTGTCGCAACAAGTAATACTCCTTTGTATTTGCTCTTCAAAAATGTCCCATCAACAACAAGAACTTTTCGCATGGATGTATGAAATCCTCGTACTGATTGCCCAAACGAAAGAAAGAGAAATCTGAATTTACCATCAACATCGGTTTCGTAAAATGTGTGTGTTCCTGGATTAGCTTCTTTCAGCATGTGCAAGTATTTCAGAATTTTTCCAAAACTCTGCTCGGGAATGCCTCTAACCAGATTAATCGCATACTCACGAGCGTCCCACGCTAATGATTTCGATATCTCGCATCCATGTTCCATTCTCATAATCTGTATGATATCATTAGCTTTGGGACCTTCTTTGACACCATCATACCTATGCATTATTAGACTCCTAATAGTTTTTGCAGAAGCTGTCCGACCACCATTATCCATATTTGACGCAGCACATGTATGATCCGCCACATATTTTTTGATGATAAAATATGTAGATCCTGATAACCCCTCAGCACGAACACTCCACCTACACTTGTTGTCCACGCATCGGATGTACCAAAGTTTTCTATCTGAATTCACAACTTTGTAATCGAAGTTATTCTTCATTGCTGACATTTCCAATGCTGCTTTTAACTTATATTTGTTTTGAAACGTTTCACCCGTCTTCACAACATGCTTCAAAGAGAACCGAACACTTTTTCCCCTATCCTCTTCTTTTCCACTTAAGTCAGCATCTTCATTTTCTTTCAAGGCGTTCAAGTTACATTCGTCTTCACCATCCTTGCTCGATTGAGAAGAACTACCAATGTCATCTCCAGGTGAAACGGAGGGAGGCTCACGTCGGTCTCTGCCAGACGCGTTAGATTGCTCCTTATCAAGCTCAATCTTGTCGTTGTTTGCATTGACAGGTGAAATAGACACACACAACCTTGAAGAAGCTTTTCCACATACATATGTAAGAAAATTCTTGACTTGCCGATCATTCCCAATGATAACTGGAGGACAGTCTATCGTACTGATTAACTCCATAGGTAAGTAGCTTAACTCAAGCTCGACATCGTTTTGGTCAATGCCAAAATCCTCAAAAGCCGTAGTCCTTAGATCTTCAAAGGAACTTGTCAATTCCACAGCAAGTACTCTTCCTCCTTTTTCCTTATCAAAAGCAAATCCCCATCCTTTACAGGGATCAAATTTCCACACCCCACAAGAGGCATAGATATGCATGTTCTTCAACAAGAGATTCAAATTTTTGGGGTGGTTTCAAAATTAATCAACAAGTTGTGAAGAAGAAGAAGAGAGATCACGGTTATTTTTTAGAAAACATAACTTTAGGAAACACGTAAAATTTAGAAAATTAAAGATTTACAGAATATTTCTCAACAGATTTTGGAGAGATTTAAGGAATATTTTCGAAAATAATTCGAATTTGGCAGAACATGCATTCTGCTGCACGTAGCTTTGATATATGATGGTAGATACGACGGCAGAATGTATAATCCTACAGAGATAGGTTATAGTATCTTAGTAGATAACGAAATATTACCGTGGTAGAGGATTAGTAACTGGCAGATTCTATGATTCCAGGACAGTAGTTATATAGGAGACACTAGTTCATGAAATCTTTCGGGGTTCAGATCGTAAGCAAAACCATAACCTTTTCTTTCTACGGTAGTAGACATATTACGAAACCGTAGACTTTACTATCTTCAAGCGTCAGATACCTATGTAGTTAACCGAAACTACGATCTACATATCCGTAGTTAGTAGATTTTGTTTTCTGCGATCCGAAGATCAAAATATGAAATTGTGTTACACTAATATTTAGTCAGCCAAATTATTTTTCATATGATTGTTTCATGTTTATGTACATTTTGAATAATTTTTCATATTTTTCTGACTCTTAAAATAATTGATATGATTTTTTGAAGTTGGCCAGGGGCATCTATGTCCAAATCCGACAAAAAAAAGATTTATGCTATAGGGACAATGTAGTTGATTTTCTGTGGTGTTTTGGCAAATTTTTCTTTTTTTATTTTGATTGATATTAAGGGTCTGACTGGTTCAACCGCAGCGGTTGCAGTTGCGGTTGCGGGAGTTTGCGGATGCGGGTGGTTGCAGTTTCTAGCGGTTTTAAGAGATTTGTACGACTGGTTCTGCGGTTAGAAGTTGGTGTGTTTGCGGGATACTTATGACTGGTTAACTACCAAATGCAGCAACGATTAAATAATAAATTAACAATATTTATATTTTATACAATTATAAAAATATCAAAAATAATTATATTATAATAAATATAAAAGTTATATTTAGAAAGTTATACTTTAATTTTTTTTAAATTATAGAAAATATTTTTATTTTAAACTTTTATAATATTAATTAAAATATAATAGATATATTTTAGCATTTTTATAATTCTAATTTAATTTTTTATTGAATATTTTTATTTTTGTATTTATATTGTTTTGGAAAAAAAAGAATATTTTTTTATCCTCCCGCAACCGCCCGCAACCGCAAACGCTAGCTGGAACCAGCTTTTGAATTTATGAGGTTCAGAGCGATTTGGAGCGGTTTGGAACGGTTTGAAGGATTGTTGCAAAACGTTAACAACTGCTACCAACCACAAAAGCTGTGTTTGCGGGTGGTAGCGGGAAAACCAGTCATACCCTAAGTTTTCGTCGAAATAGCTTTTAAATTGGTATAATAACCTTTTTAATTGTCCGTAAAAATTATCGTAATGGGCCGTTATCAGCATATATGCTGGCCCACCTACAAATATTAACACAACACAATCAATACTACAAGTATATATATATTTTTTTAACAAATATGAACCTTTTTAAAAATATATTTATATACAAATATGCTATAATTTTTGTGGCTTTTAAGATCTTCATAGAATGATAATCAGAAGCAGGTTTGATGTTTGACCAAACCAAGTGCATCTCCAAGGACATTGACACATGAAGATTGTGCAGCTTCATTAGCATATCTCAGACTAATGTCCTTCATTCTAATACGTGTGCATGGAGCTTTAGCACTGCAATCCAATTTTACCGCAATTTTTGTAGCCGATGTTCCTCTTATGCCTTGATATATCACATCGTTTATCCTCACTCCTGATTCCTATATCATTATTTCAAAATGTAATTAAATCCTTAGAGCTGTATGGCATCAATGTTGTTTCTTTAATTGATATGTATTTGATTATGAATTATGATCAGAGTGAAAGTGACTTAAGCATTTCATCTTTATTTATCTATAGTAATTAAAAGTAATAATAGTAGATAATACTCAAAATACTTTTATATTGTTATTCTTAGTTTTAACGATTTCACAAAACACTTTATATACAGTATATATAGGTAATCCCCAGTCCAAATAAAGTAATGATTTCTAATTGTAATAAAAAATGTTTTTGATTATGGTACCTGAGTAGGACAGTTTATGTTATGAGGGCAATAGTGTTGGTCAATGATGAGAGGAAACTTGACATTGGACATAAGAGACTCTAAGAATCGAACCCTCTGAACAAAACCGGACGATGGATTAGCCCATGACTTAATTCTTAATCCATTGTCTGTTCCTACAAAAACTGTCTTCTTCACCGTCACATTTTGTACCCCTTCCTCTTCTCTATCTTTTCCCAAGCTCCCAATGCTACATTTCAGACAAAACCATATTTTAAAGAATTATATATGACACAAGATTCATTTGGGTGCCAAAAAAAAAAAACAGCGTGTATATACTTCATATCGTTAGCCAAACATATTTGTAAAAAAAATGATTTCAAATAAAACAATAATTTGTATATAATTATTAGTCGTATAATCGTGGTTCTTTGGAGAACATTTTCTACCATACACAATATGTTTTCCAAAGAACCACGATTATATGACCAATAATTAAACACAAAATTGATTGATTTTTCCTACCTAATCTTTTTAGAACTCTATTTTTAAATGACTCAAGTAAGGTTAAATCTAATTTAGATGAATCAAAAGTTAATGATTTTAAAAGTAATATTTTTCTTGTGTTTTTCTATATGATTAATCAAACTAGATGTTTGAACTTACCAGTATAGTCAAGCCATTCAATTATTTTCTGACATATATATAGGTGCGCATATACACTACTTATTACACATATATGTCACGATCATTGGATGAATGTAGTCTTCTTCTTTTTTCGAGATGAGTGTATATTCACATAGGACTGGAAATAAATAAAAATATTACGCGAAAACAAAACGTTGAATCACCTGATTCCATGACCAGGGCCACATGTGACTCGTTCGACCCACAAGTTCTTGGTTCCGGGGCCAATGGAGATACAGTCGTCACCAGTTTTGATGGAAGCGTTACGAATTTCAACATCAGTTGATAGTTGGACATGAATGCCATCTGTGTTCGGGCTTTTTCCATCCGCCACGATCCGAATATCGTTGATCTTAACATCACGGCATCGATTAATGACGATGTGGAACATTTGGCTGTTCAATGACAATAATCCCTTCACCTTGACTCTACTTGACTCCACAAAACTTATTGTCTGCATCATTACACTCAAAGAAAAACAATTAGAAAGAAGATCTAAGGTTTTAGAATATCGTTTAATATATAGTTCTGTTAAAAGGGCTTAATTATTTTTTATAAGATATTGGTAAATTCTCATATCACTACTGAAATGATTCCTACTGTAAAATAAAAAGGAAAAACACCATTACATTAATTTTCAATTGATTTTGAAGTAAAATTCTTAAGTTTTCAAAGTTGTTGTGTAGCCTAATTGACCTTTTAATCACTTTCTGGTTAGTAGTAGTTTTTATATCTCCTAAACCTCAAAAGACCATGTTAGAATCCTTTTAAATCACTTTCTGGTTAGTAGTAGTTTTTATATCTCCTAAATCTCAAAAGACCATGTTAGAATCCGTAATATGAAATATAAACAATATGAATTATTCCACTTATTTTTAATTGGTTTGGAATTCCAAACATGGTCTAGTAAATGTTTTTGGTTCCGACCAACTTATCATACCGTAGCACCAGCGGGACAGCTGTTGTTGAAGGAGGCCTTGCAAGCCCACAACGAAGGTCCCTTAGCGTCGAAAGAACCACCGATAACAGAAACTCCAGTGACTCTTTCAAAGCTGAACCATGTTTCTTCTCGCCCAAGAAAGTTATAGTCCCCCGAACCAACAAGAGTCCCATCGATCCTGAAAACAATATCAAGGCTCTTGCAACTTTCACCGCTGAAACGAACAGGGCTAACAAGATATCTTCCTTTGGGTACGTATATAACCGCAGCATCCGTCGAACTACACGCTGCATCCCATGCCTTGGCAAAAGCTGTAGCTGAGTCAACAATACCGTTAGGTTTAGCTCCGAAGCTCAGCACATTGAAGAGTATTGTCGCGTGAGATTGTATTGGCAAAGACAAGAAGATTGTTGTTGACATAAGTAAATAAGCGTACATAATCGTATATTGGAACTTCTCCATCTTGCTTTTTGTGTTAATGTTTGATGTGAGGAAATGAAAGAAACTCCTTATTGGGTACGTAAATTGAAGTTGAAAAGGGAATAAAATACTTGATGGCAATGAGTAGGTGTAGTAAGGTATATGTATATATACACACACGGTTTATTTATTTTATATTTTGTGTTAGAGTATATTGTAATTATATTCGGATAAAAGGATAAAGGGTGTTGCGTTTAAAGCTCATATCAAATAGGGTGACAAAGACACAGCGCGTCTGCATGGATTACTTAAGTTACAAACTAGGCCAGTGTCGTCTTTACCTTGTTATAATAATAGCGGGTCATCGTTGCTCTTTGTTTTTCGTGTTTTCCCCTTTAAAGTCTTAAAAGATGATAAAAATTTGTTATTACAGTGCTATGATAGTGGGATTCAAATCTCCTTTTACATTTTTTTAACAAGAAAAACGGTAGAATCTCGGAAGTTTCAAATAGACTATTGACAACACTTATGCGGAATTGTTCATAGCTAATATGATTATTTTACACGAAAGTTGCCTACTATTTAGCAGTTTAAAACTAAAATGGATATTTCTTCAAAAGGTAGCAATTTAAACGACTTGAGCAGGCGCAGCTTTCTTTTTCCCGAATCAAACTACATTTTGTTTAGAATTACATTGAATCTTAATAAATCTTCGATTTGAAGAGATATCAATCGCCTTTTGTCACCTTCATCCTATGCTAGATTAAATTCATACATTTGATGACAATAAGCTATCTCTCTCATCTTTGACAAAAAAAAAACATATAGTCAATAAAGTACATTTATAGATACACTGAATGTACGAAATATATATATATACACATAAGTTTCTTTTCTTTTTTTAACATGAAACAATGATTATATTACTCAAATTAAACGTGAACCGGATAATCAAATCGTACTAAAACAACCAACAAAGTACATATATCTATGAATCTCTGTGCTAATGAGTTTTCTGCTCGGGGATGGTATCCAAATTAGAACTCCTAAGATTCTTGTTTCCAAATCGCTAGCTCCTTTAACTTTGTCGAAAAGTTTAAACATGTTTTTAGATCTTGAGTAATCCAGATCAAGTCTTTACAATCAACGTAACTTCAAAACGCTGACATGTTGAGTGCTGCAACATATATCTATTGTCCATAATAGTGTTTCTAATTCTGCATGTAATGACAACAATCTTCTCCTCTGATTTCTGGTTCCTAATAGTTGAATCATCCATGATAATACATGTTTGTGTAAACACTAAAAAAGCAAAACAAGAACACAGAATTACCGACGAAGAGCATTTTATCAGAAATTACTGAGGAATCACCGAGGAAATACCAAAAAATGCAAATAGAGCAATCGTTGAGATTTCGTCGGTAATTACCAACTATTTTTTTTATGAAAAAAAATCGTTGGGAATCACTGGCGAAATTCTAACGAAATGATCTGGCGGGGTAAATAAAATGCATAAAATCTATGGTTGGTTATCGGGTTGAAGATCTAGGGTTGGGATAGGGTTGGTTAGATAGGTTTTAATTAGGATAGTGTGTTTATTAAGGTCGCAAACCCTAGAAATGATCCACACAAAAATAGGTTTTAGTTAGGATAGTGTGTTTAGATATTGTCGGGTTGAAGATCTAGGGTTGGTTATTTAGGAGTTGGGTTCAGCTAAAATTTAGGTTCTTTAGAGACGGTTTATTTGTAATACTGTCGATTTTTAAAGTGGGTATTGTTGCAGCCATGGAGGCGCACATGCAGATGAAAATGACGTTGTTTGATGGAGACGACCATGAGGTTTGGATTATAAAGAAGAGGAATCTTTTGATAGCTCGTGACCTATGGAAAGTTATAGAGAGTGGATTCTCGGAAGAAAACACAAACCACCAAATGATTGGATTCTGTTACGAGCCAAAAAATCAGAGAATCAAGGATATGACGGCTCTTCATATGCTGCAAATGTCTGTAACAGACCCGATCTTTCTTCAGATAGGCAGAGTAACATCGTCCAAGCAAGCATGGGAGATTCTCAGAGCGGAATTCGGAGAGACCAATGAGATTCAGGATTTGAAACTGACCTACCTTAAGATCAAATTTGACGAAATGATGATGGAGAAGGAAGAAAGCTTTGGGGAATATATTAAAAAAATGATGGAGCTTGTGAACCAGCTTAAGTTCTACGGGTCTAACATGTCTGATCAGGGCCGGCTCATGTGGGAGGGCCAGCAGTATACTCGTCCAAGACCCACCTAAAATTAAGCAAATTTAGTGATATAAAGGGGCCAAATATTTTTTTTTCTCAACAAAAACGGTCTAGTTTTTATTTTTTCACTTTCAATTTCAGATTGACATAATATTTTAAAAATATAATAGTCTAAATTTTAAAAACAAACAAATTAATAAATTTAGATAAGTTTTTATATATATTTATTTAATAATAATATTTAATTTAACTAATTATAGGGGCCTAAAATTACTTTTTTGCCTAAAGGCCTTTTATATTCTTAAACCGGCCATGTGTTTGATCAACAAGTCATCCGTGAGATTCTTGGCAGCTTGCCCCCAAAGTTTAATGGTAATATAAACAACATGCATGGTGAGAGGATTGCACTCACTAAAGTTGTTTACCTCTTGCCAGAGAAAACGAATGTCAATTTGGGTTTAAGACCATTTCCAATTCAAACCTATTTTTTTTCTATATTCTCACAGCAATAGAGTAAATCGTTGGGACAAAATTTATCCTATAATAGAGATTTTATTTTTGTGAAAATTATTGAGGAAAAAATAGGTTTGGGTTGGAGATACCCCGAGAATCATGAAGAAGAGAGGAAGACAATAGAGAGCTCTTTCTCTACCTATGCTGTTTGTTTCTTCTAATGAAAACATTTTAGGAAGAAGTAAGATTAAAATGTTGCTGCTTTGCAGTTTTAAAGAGTAAGATGTGTTGTTCGTTTGATGCTCAACAAAACAACTCACGAAATGTTCTATTTTGGTAGTTTCTTTGGCTTTCAAATCATAATATTAAATTTTAGAAAGGTGTCTTCTTGAGTTATAAAAAAAAAGGTTATAAAATGTTTTGAAATATGAAAACAGGGATTCAGACAGAGACTCGACACCAGTATTCGATTCTTGTAGAGACAAAACAGAGAGAAAAGTACCTTTGAACAGTGTTCGTTGGGTGTTGAATCACATACAAAACTACTTGTATTACAGTAAATTACATTCAAAATTGAACCAAGATTAAACCGGTCGGTACGAATCGGCTAAACGAATCCTGTTAAAAAGGTGTAACCTAGCAGCTTAAAACCCTTTTCAGAAACCCAAAAAAAAAAAAAAAAAGAGTATCGGAACACAAAAAAAAATGCTGCTCCGGTCGATTCGCACCGTCGAGCACCTCCGCAGAATCTCAGCTTATTCGGTTTCCGCGTACCTCACTTCTCCTTCCTTAGTAAGCAGAGCATTACCGAGGGAGAGTGCTCTGTCTTCTCCTATCTCTAGATTCTATTACTCTAATCCTCATCATCGACACACGACGACTACATCGTCACCGGTTTCTTCACGGTGGCGTATCAGCATAAGACATATGTCACGGCGGAGAAATGCCGCAAAAGGGTCGGCGGCGTATTCTTCAGCGGTGGATTTGGCGATGGACTCGGTGGTGAAGATATTCACAGTTTCGACGAGTCCTAGCTACTTCCTTCCTTGGCAGAATAAGTCTCAGCGAGAATCCATGGGCTCTGGTAATAGCTAAAGACCATAACTTTTTTGTTTTGTTTGGTTTCTTGTTGTGTTTTCTTTTGCTGCTTTAACTTTGAATGGTTATGATGTAAGGATTCGTAATATCTGGAAGAAGGATTATAACGAACGCGCACGTGGTGGCTGATCACTCCTTCGTGCTAGTGAGGAAGCACGGGTCCCCTATAAAGCACAGAGCTAAAGTTGAGGCTATCGGACACGAGTGTGATTTAGCCGTTTTGGTGATTGATAGTGAAGTTTTTTGGGAAGGAATGAACTCTTTGGAGCTGGGAGATATACCGCTTCTGAGGGAAGAAGTGTTTGTAGTTGGCTATCCTCAAGGTATGTTTTCTAATTATCAACTGATAAGACTTGAGTTGTGTTCTAGCTCCAAGTACAGTGGATAATCATATATCTAGTGCAGGTGGTGATAACATCTCTGTTACGAAAGGTGTTGTGTCTCGTGTTGAACCCACCCAATATGTTCACGGTGCCACCCAGCTAATGGCTATTCAAATAGATGCTGCTATCAACCCTGGAAACAGCGGTGGCCCAGCAATCATGGGAAACAAAGTAGCTGGTGTTGCTTTTCAAAATCTTGCAGGTGGTGAGAACATAGGGTGAGTCTAATAAACTTTTGATACAAAGCCTAAGTGATCAGAAAAAGATTTAAACTAACTGGTGCTTTCAAAGTGCAGTTATATCATTCCAACACCGGTAATAAAGCATTTCATAAACGGTGTTGAAGAATCTGGAAAATACACTGGTTTCTGCTCAATGGGTGTATCATGCCAGCCTATGGAGAATGCTCAGATCCGTAGCATCTATCAGATGAGTTCTGAAATGACAGGGGTTCTTATAAGCAAGATTAACCCTCTCTCCGATGCTCATAAAATTCTGAACAAGGAAGATGTTATTCTCGCATTTGATGGTGTTCCCATTGGAAATGATGGCACTGGTAGATTTTTTCTCTTTTATTTTTCCATGAACCTCCTCAACGTCGCATTGTTTACGTAGTAGTTTTTGCTGGTGAATTAAAAAGTGTGTTTTCATTTACTTTGCATTGCAGTTCCTCTCCGGAAGAAGGAGCGGATCACTTTTGATCATATGGTATCTATGAAAAAACCAAATGAGACAGCTCTGGTTAAAGTCTTGAGGGAAGGAAAAGAACATGAGTTTTGTATCACTCTCAGACCTGTAAGTCATTATTTGTCACCGACTGTAGAACTGGGCAATCTTCTTCTGAGCCTTAACAAATTTTTATTGCTTGCTTGCAGCTACAACCGCTGGTTCCAGTGCATCAGTTCGACCAGCTTCCAAGTTATTATATATTTTCGGGCTTTGTATTCGTGCCTCTCACTCAGCCATACCTACACGAATACGGAGAAGATTGGTACAACACTTGTCCCCGCAGATTGTGCGAGCGTGCATTAAGAGATCTACCTGAAAAATCTAATCAACAACTTGTCATTATCTCTCAGGTTTGTTGCTTTTCTTTTTTGTCTTAGTTCTATTGTTGAGATTAAGAACGATTGACGATCACTTGAGTAACTATGATCGTATTTACTTGATAAGAGTTTTTGATATTGCCAACACAAACATCATCTGGTCATTTAGGCACCTGACTGATAACTAATTATCTGTCTGATAGGTGTTAATGGATGATATCAACACAGGATTTGAGCGTCTTGCAGAGCTGCAAGTAAGTATGAAAACTATAACCGTATTTATATGATGATCCTTTTGTCATTCTCTGAATCCAAGCGCATCATGATTCATTTATTCATCTCATCATGGCATACATTTTTGGACTTAGTAATTAAGATAACAGAACATCATCATAGGATTCTAATAAAGGGCAAATATGAAATGAAACACTTTTTTTATTACTACCAGGTGAAGAAAGTGAATGGAGTGGAAGTGGATAATCTGAGACATTTATGCCAGCTCATAGAGAACTGTGACACAGAAAATCTGAAATTGGATTTAGACGATGGGAGAGTACTCGCCTTGAAGTACCAAGACGCAAGATTAGCCACTTCTCTGATTTTGAAACGGCACAGAATAGCGTCTGCCATGTCCAGCGATCTGCTTATTGAACAAAATAATCTAGCAACTGAGTTGGCTGCTTCTTGTTCTACTGCGGTTGTTTGAGCCAAAACTCCAATCGCATGTTGTATGTACACTTTCACATTCATTCATATTTTCAGAACCACTGTGTTATAATGTTCGTGAACATTTTAGGATTTTTTAAATCGGATTTTTTCCTTTTATAGTTTTCTTTGTTTTCTACACACAGCTCTTCAGACACTTTACTTGATTCGCTATTTAAAAAATATCTATAGAAAACTTAATTCTTTTAACCCCCCTCCCCCCCCACACAAAGTATTGATCAAATGTGGACACATCTAATGAGAATTCAATCCCAAATCTGGTTAGTGCGTAGGAACTAGAAGCCAGAGACTCCTTGTCTTTTTCTCCTTTCATTACTACTTTTATGTGTTTTTTGTCCATTAAGAAAACAAAAATACCTTTCCGTGTCTTCTGCGACCTGTCACATCCGTACGTGCACCGTAAAAGACGAAACTACCCTCCTAGTCTTATGAGTGTCTCTCTTAACTAAGGTCACTGACCTTTTGTTTAACTCACTCAGGAAGTGGAGAAGCAAAAAGGCTTTTCACTATTCGTTTGTGTGATGATGTCGTCTTCGTGGGAGATTCAACTAATGGAAACGGCTAAGGAGGAACTTGAGATTCTTCAGGCTCAATATCCCAACCGCTTCGCCTACCTCAAGTCCGACCTTCAGTCTTTCATCTCTAACCTCAGTGAAGACCACGCGCCTCCGTCACGTGCCTCCTCCTCCCCCCTCGTCCTCACCCAAGGTACTACTTGTACAATCGTTCTCGTTTATGTGTCTCTGTCCCTTCGGCGATTGCTTGTCGTGTGTTTAGTATATGGACTGCTGAGAGAAATAAAAAGCTTTGTTCCTTAATTATTTTCGGTTTTATGCTAACAATTTCTCAATTATTTAGATAACTATTAAGATTGTTTTTAGTCAAATTATAATATTTGACAAACCTTTTCGGTCGTATATTCGTGTATTTATGGTGTTGCATTAAAAAAAAATAAGTCGATTGAATTTCCCATGCCAAAATTAAATTTATTCGACAACACGTCTTCAAAAATATTCGACAAGACATAAATAGATTCTGTAAGAATTTTCTGGCCCTTGTATTTGGTTATACTTTCAAAAATCTATACCCTTTGTTCATGTTGGATAAAGTTAAAGTTGTACGGCTTTACAATTTCTCACTAGTGCATTGCGATTGAAGAATCTACTATAGCTTGAAAATATTGGTTTTGATTTTACAACCGCAATAACGTTCGTTTCTTTTGAAATGATTTTTTAAACATAAGTTGATTTTTAATATAGTTTTAGGCAATTTGTTAGTCTGATTGATTGTCAATTTTTGTTCTGCTCGTTTTACACTATTATAAGTACATATGGTTTCTTGTTTCTCAAATGATGTAAATGAACAAATAAATCAAAAGACTCGTTATGCAAATGCATCTAGCTAGTATATGCATAACTCTCGAGTATATCAACAAAGATGGCTAAGCAGTAAACGATAAACTATTTGTTACCTTATCATATTAACTATCATGACATTGTCTTCTATTATGTCATGAGTCATGACGCTAATCTTGGATATTAGTGTAGTTAGGAGGGGTCATCAAGTCAATTCAAATCTAGATTTCGTTCACACATGAAACTGTGTTAGCCGCAACTAAAAGTTGTTGTTAATGCGTTGGACAGAGTCATCAAACTGTAAGAACAAGCAGAAACACAAGAAGAGAAAGTACACAAATGAATTATTTGGAGATCAGACATCGTCATCAACGGGAAAGATCCACAAGAACAATAATCATAAGATGGTTCAGAGAGTGGTCACAAAGAGAAAAACTAGAGTTGAAATGGTTCTTGAAAGGGCCCAACTTTGTCTCCAGAAGATAAGAGACGTGAAAGCGTCTTTGTGTTAGACTTTTATTTAACAACCTTTTCTTCTTCTTGGGGGTTGAAATGTAAGAATGATGTTATACGGTCCAAGACAATGTTTAACAAGCATTGAAAATTCAATGTTTCTAAGAACATCGGTTTAAATAGTTCAGCAGTATATATCAGTCTTTTCTTCTCGGTCAATGATGAGAAAGAAATCAACATTTATGAACAACAACAAGAAAAAAATGGATATTTTATTAATTATTTACATGGTGTGAAACAAAATGTATTTTTTTAAAATAAATAATGATAACGGAGACTCAGCGTAGAACGGGGGAGGGGGACTCGGAACCCTCAACCCCTCATTATTAATGCAAATTCTAAATTAATAAAAACTTAAAAATGAAATTATAGTCTAAACCTGAATTTGCAGTTACTATTCCTAACCCTAATAACACTGTTAGCAGCCAAGCTATCAACGAATACACCACACCTCACAAAGAATTTTACTTCCGGCAGCTTTAATTTCCCAAGCTTGATCCGAACCGGTTGGGTAACTCTAATCCGCAACGGTATGCTTCCAGTTAACTGTTGCTGCTCTAGCAATGTCGCCATTAAACTGGTTGCATTCTGAGTATAACCAGTCATTTCTACGAATATAATGGTCGTATTCTCATGTCCTTGGTAAAATTTCGGCAATGACCCTGTAAATATTACAAAATACGGTTAGTCCTTCAAATATACTTCTGGTCTTTATTTTTTGGACATCAAAATTTCGTCCAAAGATCTAACTAATTTTGTGAGTGAACAAAACTTTAAATAGGTAGTTTTCGGTAAACCCTACGCTAAAACATCAAGAACTCAAATCCAAGTGCATTATATGGTCGCGCGGATGTAAAAAAAAAGTGATCAAATGGTCCACGAGGAGTGTTTATACACTGTGAAATGGAACTCGGTCTATAGCGATTTTAGACCTTGGTCTTAATTAATACCAACCGAGTAATTTGGTTTCTTTAGGGAAAATAAACACAGGTAAAATAGCCTAGCTAGTTTTTCAAACATTTTTGACGTACCATTGCTAAGTCTGGTTTGCATGTACAAGACGCTAATTTTGCTTCCGTCTTCATAGTAAATTCCGATCTTCTCGTTGGGATTTTTGGCCGTAATGGTGACGTTAAACGCGGTCGACAAACTCGAATCTTGGTTATTGAGTATAGACCGCGTGAGCTGTAACCTGTCGATATTGTAATCCGGTAACTTTGGTCTAAAGACAAGGTAGAGTATACCAACGGCCGCTCCTACGACGACAATAAGAAGAAAGAGAACGAGGAGCGTGTAACACACACACCTACACCAACAGCTTCTCCTTCCTTTCTTCTTCCTTTGAGGAGAATCCAACTGTGGTGGTTGCGTCACAGATTCTTTGGTTGTTTCACCGTGTTCCGATCTTGAGGAGCTACGTGAGACAAGAGGAACCGTTGGATGCGTCGGAGGTAGTGGAGCTTCCGGATCGCTCACTGGATGGATTTTCAGGTGTTCGGACATGTTTCACGTTCGTGAAGATTGGCTTACGTTTCGGGAATTACAACTCAAGTAGTCTCCAAGTTTTCGAGGTAAATGAAGATCGTTTTAATGGAAAGGGGATCTTCTTCACGTTTTCTTTTTGGTTAATTGTATTTATAAGCAGTATGTTGGTGTTTTGTTTAAAAGTAGTGTATTCATGAGGAGAAAAGTAATTAAACATTTAAATTTTCACACAAAACGTGTCCTTTTGAATTACTTGTGCCTTTTTGGACCGTAATAGTTTTGGGTTAAACCAAGACTAGGGGTGTCAATTCTGGGTTCCGCAGACGTAAAGATGAACGTTCGTGCATGGTCCGCATATACAACGGGTCTACAAAGACATTTTAATAAAAAAACTAGATTTTGACCCGCGTATATTTTAAAGGGCGGGAATATTTTTTTGTTTCAATTTTTTTATTATTTCAAGAAATTTGATTTTAGACACAACCAGAAAACTATAATCAGAATTTAAAATAAGTTTGTGTCTACAAATTTTTGTACAAAAACTATTAAAGCTGCAACGGTAATCCAAAATTCTTAAAATACTGGAGACATTTAAAATATTTTTTGGGATTTTAACCAAAGATTTAAACATAGGTAATTTTGTGTTAAATTTCAGTATTTGTTCATGTATTATAAAATTTATATGTCATTTGTTGTTTTTATTTTTGAATTTTGAAAATTATAAGGAATATTTTAGTATATAGAATTTTATGATTTACACGGATAGTCAAGACCAAACCAAACCCGTAAAAATATGAACTGAAACAAAATTTATAAATATCTAAATGAGATGTAAATCACTACTTCCAAAAATTTGAAACCTGAATATACTTAAACAAAAATCTCATCATATAATTAAACTTTATATTTCATTAATAATAAATATTACAATATCACCAACTTAAAAGATTTAGGAGTCGACTATATATTTAAGCCGATAAAAATAAGAATGATCATGTTTTAATAACACAAGCTATATTTTGATCCGCGCTTTTATTTTATGATGTAAAACTTCATTAATAATTTTACAATTTTTTTGTTAATTTGTAAGGATTTTGTCTATTAAATGTTTTTGTATTTAAATCAGCGGTCTTAAATCCAATTCGGATCTATGATCAACACTATAAACCCAGTAATTCAATATGTAATCCGGTTTGTGTTTCAAAACATATCCATCAATTAAA
This sequence comes from Brassica napus, assembly GCF_020379485.1. NCBI lineage: Eukaryota > Viridiplantae > Streptophyta > Magnoliopsida > Brassicales > Brassicaceae > Brassica > Brassica napus. The sequence continues at coordinate 7,909,312 of NC_063437.1, forward strand.
AACTTGATAACCCGTAAAAACCGCTAAAACCAGAGGCTGCATGTTGAACTTATGGGTGATCGGTATATAATCCAATTTTGTTTAAATTATTATGTTTAAAATTTAATTTTAACGTTTGAATTAAATATTTAAATAATTATTAATTTTGATATTATAGTACTGTTTATTATATGTCATAACTCTAACTTGTTATAAAAATTGTTTAAATTATATTTTTATGTGAAATGAAAAATAAATAATTTGAATTTAAAATTTTACTATGTTTTTAAACATGGGGTTTTCTTTTATTTTAATATTGATATATTCATAATTATATGTTAAAATAAATTAAGAACTGACATAGTTATCTACGGTCAATCTAATAACTCAATGACCGAAAAATAATTAGATTCAACATTGTGTTTAAAAGATTAACTAAACCTTCGTCATTTCATTCCCATTAATTTTTGTGGTGAAAATAATCTACTCTATTAAAATAGGGTCCTATTTGAAATTTACCTTGGCATATTTTAAATTTGGACCTATTAAGTATGTTGTGACTTAATATTATTAAGTCATTTAAATTATGGACCTACCTAAAATAACTCAATCTAATCAAGATAATATTTGAAAACTAAAATATTACTCCATAACTACCTCCTTAAATATTGCCTACTAATTATTGTTATTTAAATTTCCTTTACACATAGAAATTTGAGTTGATTACCGTATGGGACACATTATGTATTTTGTTTACATATAGAGACACAATGTGCTTGCAAGGCACAATATCTTGGATCAAGAAGGAAATTGGACATTTCTGCCCTCAAAGTTGCTATAGAGAAGATGTTGTCCGCTTAGGAAACCGGTTGCTAGCTGTCTGGCCGGTTCGTAAACAATAAAGCAACATGGTGACACTTTAGTTTGACACCGTTGGATTGGAAAAATTAATTTTAAATCAAACGGTGAGATTTAAAAGTTGTGTGAGCGTTGGGTGTGAAAATAAATGCACATTGATTCTCGACGTTGAAGAACAGGAAACAGACAGGATCTTCTTTGTTTGCGCCAGAGGGAGCAAACTAGGTTAAATTTTTTTTGTTTCCTTTAGGCATTATGAAGGCCAAAAAAGCTAAATACTCACTTGTGGATAATTGTGTTTCCAAAAATTAATGATGTGGAGTTGTTGTTGATTTTTGTTATCACTTTTGATCGTCAGATTAAGAAGTGTGTAGTGCAGGTAAGCGTTGTTATACGCACAACTAAATAGATGTGTGGATGTGGACATGTACAAGGAACACATGTACAACAAACCTAAAAGAAGGCGAACACAAGGTAAATCCCCTACATCACAAACATCCACAAACAACACATGTGGTAATTATAAATGTAAAAGAGTTGTAAATCATATTAGATTATATGATGAGATAGTTGGTTGAACTAGGATTCATAGATTGACATAAAAACTTAGTAGCTACGAAGAACTAAAACTAGAAGCAGGAATCGATAATTTAGTTCTAATGTTCAGAGGATCTTCCAATAAAAGCATGCGATAGCTATAACAATGCCAACAGCAGCTGCGAAGTTGTGGCCCGGTCCATTGTCGCTGAGCTGTGTTGTGTTCATGTTTGAACTGAGAGTAGCCTCCATGTCTTCTTTGAACTGTCAAGTTGCTTCATCCATAGATTAGGCAACCTTCGACATGTGTTCATTGAGCTTAGACATCATCTTAACCTCAAGCTCCTGTAGCCAAGTTTTGTGTGAGTCAATCTGTTCAGTTACGCTCTTCGAGAGGCACTGGAAGTCGTGGACGAGATCCAAGACTTTGGCCTCCACCATGTGTGTTGTGGAGAGCTGTGGACGGGAGAGTTGTGGACGGGGGATGTGTGTTCAGGGGAGTTGTGGACGGGTGAGCTGTGGACGGGAGGTGTGTGTTCAGGGGAGCTGTGGACGGGAGATGTGTTCAAAGTAGTTGTCTGGTGAGAAAGGCGTGAATTAGTTTACACGAGACAGGACATTGACGTGCTGGGAGCTCAAACAACTTCCCGAAACAAGAGTTTTTGATGTACTGAAGCTCCTCCGTGTTCCTTAAGACATGTTGTATGAAAGGTAGAATGTCTGGCTTGGAGTAGATGTTGAGCCGACCGGTAGGGAACCGGTATTGCGCGAAAAGCCTCGGTGGGAGGCGTTTGTCCGGCTTGTTGTTTCCTACAACGAGATGAGAAAAAGATTATGACCGTGAGAATAAACTCACAAACAAAACAAATGAATTGAGAGGGAGAAAGCAGTAGATAAATGTAAAGAGAAGGGGGAAATCTCGAAAATTTAAAATCAAATTTTTGGTAAGATTTAAAATTTAAAATCAAATCTTGGAATTTTGTTTCAGAAATCAAATTCAGAAAGTGTTTACCTCGGAGTAAACCTCGCATGTTGGAAAATGTGGACGCCGGCGTTCTTAATCTGCCGCAAACCTGAAGCTAGGGTTCTTAATCTCCGCCGCAAACGTTAAGAGAAAGTGAAAGAGAGATAAAAGAGGGGAAATGAGGGAGATAGATCGCTAGGGTTTCGTATGTTGGAAGATGTCTACGCCGGCGCTCTTAATCTCCGCCGCAAACCTGAAGCTAGGGTCTTTAATCTCCGTCGCAAACGTTGGGAGAAAGTGAAAGAGAGAAAAAAGAGGGGAAATGAGAGAGATAGATCGCTAGGTTTTGTTTAAGTTGGTCTTGGTATGATTTGGTTTAGGGGAATATTCAGATCGGTTTGGTTTCATTTACTATGAGGGTATCGATGTCTTTACCTCATAAGAAAGGTTGCTTCATGCGACATGTGCCTTATCATGTAATGCCAAACTCAAAATGTGTCTTAGGGAGTAAAAAAATCTAGAAATTTTGAAACAAAGGTTTGTATTACTATAGAAATGAATTTTGAAAAATGTGGAATCACATACCATATTCTTATATATTCACCCTTACATAATATTAATTTTATAGATGACTATATATATATATATATATATTCAGTAGAATCTAATCCTAATTCTCCGTGTATTTTGTACTCCTCCTATCCTACCTCAGTAATATTATTTAATCTTTTTAGTGACATACCTTTTGAATCTTATAATATAATTGATATACCTTAGTAAAAGAAGCTATATACTATATATAACAAATAAATAATAAGTTATATACCAAAACCATGACTATTAACATATGCTATATATCGTCCATAGATTTTTCAGTACATTTTATATACATTTAAATTTTATATTAGATAAATTATATCTCAGCTTTCAATTTTTAAATTCAGAATGAACAAAATAAATCTTTATTCTGAACAGAAAAAAAATCATTTGGCATATCATTCTAAATTAAAAGATGAATAAATCATTGATTATTGTTATAATATAAATTCCACAACTTTGAATTTGTGCATTGTTTTTTTTAAATTCTGAAACCAAATATATTTTTTTTTGTTATATTATAAACATATGTAACCATAACCATATATTTTGAAACTTTTTCCATGTAAATTAAAACGATATATATTTTAAATAGCCAACCTTACAACATTGTTTAAACTTTTTTTTTTTTTTTGACAACAAAAACATCTACAGACTCATGTGGACTCTGTAAACCAAGATTGCAACTCTGCATCCATGTGTACGACGAACGACGGTTGTATCCGAGCACTGCGTGCCAAGCGATCCGCCATTATATTATTCGTCCTAGGAACATGAACAATATCCGAGTTGGTGAAGCTTCTTCTCAAAAGCTTAATATCCTCCAGGTAACTTTCAAATGCTGGCCATTCCTCTGGTTCCGAAACCATCTTCACCAGTTGGGAACAATCCGTTGCAAACGTGACCCCGTACTGTCGCAAGTTTTTCATACATTCCATTGCCCAGATTAATGCCTCCATCTCCGCATGAAGAGGTGAGAGACTTGCCCTTACATTCCTTGCTCCTAGTAAACCTTCAAACCCCGGAATGGTACTGAACCATCCTTGTCCTGAGAAAGAATCTTTATCTTTCCAAGAACCATCCGTGAAGCACCATCGTCCTGTGTTCCCTAAATGTGATCGGATCTGTACTTCAGGCGCCACCCTTGGATTATTAATCATCTGTGCTTCTGCCCAAAGTGTTGATTCCAATTCTGCTAATTTAAGCGTCTCCCTCGGATCCGTATCTATATTACTGAAAACCTTATTATTCCTACCCTTCCAAATGTACCATAATATCCATGCAAACTGATGATCTTCCATTTTCGGGTTTACTCTCCAAAATAAATGATCCATATTAGCGAATAGAGAACCAATAGGAAATAATGTCGGGTTTGACGGAATCTTGGATAGTGCCCACACTTGACGTGCCGGAGGGCACTCGAAGAAAGCATGATTTATTGATTCCTCTGGGTCTCCACACCGTACACAAAACTGTATCTCCTTTTATTCCCCTTGATTTTAAATTCTTTGTCACTGCTATACAACCTGTCAGTAACTGCCATAGAAAATGCCTTAACTTTGGAGGGCATTTCACTTTCCAGCAGAATGCCTTGAGAATATCCACATTGGGGCCATAAAACTCCGGTGGTTTTTCCTTATCTGGATATATCCTTTCGACATGATATCCTGATTGTACTGTATATCTCCCATTATTAGTGAAATGCCAACCATTCCTGTCTTCGAATTGATTTCTACTCAAAGGAATACTCTCAATCAATTTCGCATCCTCAGGTTCCACCAAAGTCCTAAGTACCTGTAAATTCCAAGTGCGGGATTCCTGATGAATAAGGGAATCCACTGTAAGGTCCGGGTAACTATTATGAAGGTTTTTGTTAGCTGGTCTCGGGCGAGTGGATGGGAGCCAAGGATCATTCCATACTGAAATAGATGACCCTGTGCCCACCCTTTTAATTAGTCCTTTACAAACCAGAGATCTAGCAGAGATGATACTCCTCCATCCATACGACGGGGAGTATGAGCGAATCGGTTCCAGGGGTGAAGCATTCCTGTAATACCGTCCTTTAAAAACTCGAGAGAAAAGAGAGTTTGGTTTCTCTATTAGCCTCCACAATTGCTTTCCAAGCATTGCCGTGTTAAAATCATTTAAGTCTTTAAAACCTAGTCCACCATTATCCTTATGGTCACACAATTTATCCCATGATTTCCAGTGCATTCCTTTTGTACTTCCTCCTGGACTCCACCAAAACTGAGCTACTGCACTCGTTAGTTTCTTCACTGTAGCTTTCGGTAATCTGTATACCGACATCACATGGTTTGGTAGCGCAGTTATCACCGACTTGATAATTACCTCTTTTCCCCCTTTGGTAAAAAATCTAAAAGTCCAACCATTCACCCTTTTATTGAGACGATCTTGTACAAAACCAAACACTTGAACCTTCGATCCTCCTAGACTTTCCGGTAGACCTAAATAAGACCCCATTCCTCCTAAATTCTGAATCCCCAATATGTTTAAACTGAAAATACAATAAATATGTTTTGTATTGTTCAACATATATTTAGTTTAACGATTTCAAGAATATTCTTATAATTAATTTCACATAATTTCATATCTAAATTCAGATCCATGCGTTCGAACTGAACTCAAAATTTTAGGTTCCTAACATTGTTATTTGAACAAAGCCAAAAACTAAATAATGAAACCCAAAACAAACCAAACTTTAAATTTATAAATAATCAAACTATTATTATATTTCTATAACCAAAAATCAAAATCCACAACCAAACCGAAAAATCAAGAGTACAACCTCGACGTAAACCAAAATTTACAAAATATCATCAAACCATAAAATTTTAATTTTGAAAATAAATTATAATTTTAAATGATGCTAAAATTATAAATATAAATATAAGTATTTCCGCGCAACCGCGCGGGTCAAAATCTAGTATTTATTAAAGTATAGTATCAGTTTTACCGTTTCCAAATGACGTAATTTTTATTTATTGGACTTCATAAGGTACTCGACAGTTAGTAATATTGAAAGTAGTGGATCACTGATATTTTGGAATTTAAAGGGTGACGTTACAAAATATGCATACATCTTAGAAGTAGTTACAAAATTATTTTATTAGTAACATATGTATATGACAGGATTGGATCCGAAAATTTTGGAACAAAAGTGGAAGTTACAAAATTATTTTATCGAGGTGGTTATTTGATATATTTAGATAATCAATTAGATGCAGTTATATTTTAAGTTGGACTGAGCTAATATCAATGAGGCATGTTCCTGTTTTAATAGTATTGATATTTGTTGCAACGATGTCCTTTTCTTAAAGTTATGTACAGAATGTTGCTTTTATGCCTTTAACTTTTGTATTTTGATATATCATGAGATATTGGTAAGATATATATATTTACGTTTTATTTTTGATATAATGAAAGTATATGTACGTATATTAGGACTTAGGACCTACAACTAGACTTTTATGAAAAGAAAAATTAATATCAGCTTATACACTAACATTATCTCTCTTAACGAAAGGGGTTATTATTAAAACAATTTGCCTAGTGCAGTTTTTCTTTTGGGTAAAATGTTAAATATTATATCAAATTTTCAATGTGTGACAACGATTATAGGCGTAATTAGTAACGGAATATGGAAAACTAAAATAAACAACATATACAAAATGACAATGATAAGAAACCTAAGCAAGAAAGTAAGCCTAGTAACCAGCTAAGCAGTTGGACGGGTTAAGATCAAAGCGAGCAGGAAAGACCAGAGAGGAGTAGGCAGCTGCTACAAGTTATCAAAGATAAACAACTCCCTCGAACCTAAAACTGCTGCTTCTGTAGCTTCCAACAACCAGTGGTGGATCCACTACAAGTATTATTCGAAAATTTACATAAATTGTATTTTTGCTTAAAAAATACATTGATTCTTAGTAATAAAATGGTGAAAAATTATGTTGAACCCAGTAAATTAGTGATAAATTTTTATTCTGACACTGATCAAGAGCAATCATGGGTCCGCCGTTGCCAACAACGCAGCCCAACACAAACAGACTCGGATAATTGAGCACATAACTACTTATAAACCCGACAAACAAAACCTTCAACAACATGAGAGAACTTCCACGCAACAATGCCATTGTTCAAAAAGCAGACTGGAAGAATTTTCTGTGCAGTTTAATATCTCAAATTCTTTGATAACATGCTGATTTCAATCTTTCCTATTGTTATTTCGAACAAAGTACTTATTAAACTTGAGCCTAAATCAACAGTGAATCAAATGCTACACTTATCCCCTATATATTATTTGAGGATCTTTTAAAAAGATGTAACCTCAATTTTGTATTAATTACATAATAGACTTGCTGAGGTGTCAACACCTACCATCATTTTATTGTTTATGTGGCAGCCTTACAAAAACTTTAACCAAACCTTAGATTAAAAATTTATTCTCTAGCCAAATTAAATAACTTAACATAAAAACGGTCAGTGTCTATACATTGTTACATAAGGAATTATATTAGTGATTCATTATGCAAAAAATATCCGACCACCCCTTATATGATCGCCCCTAGTTAATAATATTTTTAAATTTGTTAACTGACCGGTTCAATTGATAAATTTTCAGACCGGTACACTTTATCCTTTTTTTATTATTTGAGGAGCATTGTAAAGAATTAATATTTATTTCATGTGTTTATTACAAGTGTGCAATTTCCTGCATGTCAACACCACAAGCTCTCTCACATCATATATTCAAAAACTCATTTTTAACTAGACTAATTACAAAAATTGTCATTTATCATTAGATTATAATTTGGGTATATACTATAAGCTTATTGAGTATTGCCTAACAACATAATGTACCTTGACACCCTTGCGTTTAATGCTTACAACGCGTTTATTTTTAAACGGTTTCATCTTTAAATGCGGAAAGTAGGAAGATTTCATTGCCATACCCAGAGATTCTTGATTGTTTATTTCATTATCATTCATCATATACCATGACTACAGACACATATATATATATATTTTTTTTTTTTAATCGTGCTTGATGTTGTCCCATGACGATAAGTGGGAAATGAAATCTTTTGTGTACGTATGTATATACATATATATATATATATATATGTTGCTGCAACTCTTCTCCGTATTATTGCAAGATACCAATCACAATCGCATAGCGGCAAATTAAGAAGAACTTACAAGCAAAATCTTACTTAAAAATATATTGTAGACGCGTAATAATATGGTTAATTAGATTTCACTATTTTTCATATAGGGTTTTGAAATTTATTAAAGTTCTTTTTATGGAGTCTTTGCACTTGGAATTGTTTTTTTTATGGCAACTTAAACGATCCAATATATTATATTTTAAAAAGCATGATTGCAGTTTCATATCTCCTCCTTTGCACATTAACCACGTTTATCATTTCCATAATTATCAATGCAATATACTATTGTAGATCATTTTATGACAGTTTAGTATAAATGAATTCGATTCAAGGCAACACAATTAAATATACTACCTTCGATGATACATTTGTACTTCTTTGATGTTTTAAATTGCCAACGCTTTGTTATATGTACTAGAAGAAGTTAGTTATGATACAATTTTTTTTTTTTTAATACTGATTGCTTCTCCTTTGTAATTGATAACTATGTTTAGTTAATGCCATATTTCTTAATGCAACATACTATTTGATCATTTTATGGCAGTTAAGTGTAAATGAATCCGATTCAAATTTACCAAAATAAATATATTCCTATGTCAATTAGGTCATTGATTCGCTTAATTTTAGTGTCTAAATACCAGAATAATATATCTACGTTAATTATGACATTGATTTGGTTAATTTAAGTTAAAGACCAACTTTGAATTGTCAACCACGTCAAATTTAGAATGCAATGTGATTGTCATTGATTGATTTTTACATTTAATTTGATTGACCAGCACCCCATTAGTTTCCTATAATTCAACAATGAAATAGTGTACGATAAGGAACAAAGGAAATAATATATTCAGATTTCGATTTGGAATACGAAATCTGATTGTAGCGATTAATGAATCTGATTGTAGCGATTAATGATATAGAGTATACCTTAGACCTAGGCGCCTTACATATATAAATCCTCACTATTCTCTCATTCTCAAAACATCTTTACCACTACGTTCTAGCATTCGCAACAGTCATGGCATTGTTTAACCATCAATTTTTAATTTATTTTTGTTTTCTTATATTTTGTTTCTGAAGAGTTTTATTAGTTTATTGCTTATGTTTCATTTTATCTCTACTTCATAATTTATTTATATTAGTATTTGCTTACTCTTATTAACAGTCCCGACTCTAACCTATGGCCACATTGGCAATTACCATGGGTCTATGGTCCAAACAAAATTTTGGTGTTATTTTACTAATTAGAAAGGTCCATTTTAATTTTTTAAATTATCAATTAGTTGGTGAATTTATAATAAAAAATACCCATGATTAACAAAACCAATTTTAAATACAAAAAGACAATATTTTTTCTAAACTTCACCGTTCTTAATTTTTTTACAACAAAACCTAATTTACACTTAAAGCCCATTTTTTTCTTTTAATACCACAATTTTTTTGTGTGCTTCAGTTTAAAGTAATGCAATAATTGTTTTTAAAAGGGTCTATTTTAAGTTTGGCCTAAGGTCATTAACTTTTTTAAGACGGCACTGTATTAATTCACTTCCATGACCTATAATTCAATTAAACAAACAAAAATACAAGTTGAAAAAACGAAGAATAAATGGTTAGTGAAATGCGCAATTTCCTTTAAATTTTTCTTTTTAAATATGTAGTACTTTTTTCTATGATTTCTACCTTTATAATATATATTAATTAAAAGTGATAATCTCTTTAAATCTATTCACTCCGCGTAGGGCGCGGATTATCACCTAGTTTTATAACTATAATGCTCCTTCTTTTACTTTGGTCTCATCCTTGCATTTCATTGATTGATTAAACTGCCTAAGCTCTGGGACAATAACATTAGCTTGAACATTATAGACCTATATGGACTAGAGACGACACATAGATCATAGTCAATCCGAATTCAAACTCAGGAAAGGATGTAAGAATCAACCACACGTTGTAAAGCTGTATGAATCTATATAATGTCCAAACCGGTATATTCATTCATGTTCGTACACTATGTTTGAAATTTTATAAAAACAAGATATAACCCAATATTAGTTTGTATATATACATATATTTCACCAGGGCGAATGTACTGTGTGTTTTTCAAAGGTACATATAAAGCAAAGTATTAATCTCATCTTAATTATTTCTATGTAGACTAAAATTAGTTATTTATTTATTTATTTATTTATTATACCTAATTATTTTAAATGTATTGTGTGTCGATAGATGTAAATTTCAAGGACAAATCATATATGTTTTAATAGTTTTGAATTCCATGTAATTGTAGTTCGTATGCGTATGAGTTATTTATGTAAAGACTATTCCGTATGAGTCTGTATTCTAATACATCTGTAGTTGGTAAATCAATATTTGTTGATTGATTTCAAAGATATATCTTACTTACTGTTTTTGTGCCAAAGTATATATGATTCCAAAGATATATCGATAAGTTTATGGGAAAATGAAATATATATTTCAAAGATATTAATTCTTTGAAGAAACTATATCAAACTTTATATATTACATTTGGTTTAGTAATTTGAAAGATGAGATCTATTTTTGCAAATTATTTTTATGTTTAATTATAAAATACAAAAAAAAAGAAATTTGATTACGTTACATACTATTAAATAGAAGAAACACTTTTGTAAACTATCTACGATTTGCTAATTTGAATTAAGAGTGCTCAACCAAGTAAAAACCGTTATTCTGGAAGTCGAAAGCATGGTCAACATGAGGCTTAAAAATGTTATTCTGGAAGCCTCATCCATTGAGCTGAGAGAAGCACTCCTTGAGCCTCATCAATACCCAGAGTTGAAGTCACTAATAGATCGCATTTTGCTTCTCCTCTCTCGACTAGATTCGTGGTCACTCATCCATGTTCACAGTTCGAGAAATAGAGTGGCTACTGTTATCGCAGTGAGTGTTATAACTGACGTCCGCACCCAATCGTATGTTGCTACTGGAGGCCCTAGTTGGCTCTCGCATACCATCCTCTCCGAAGCACAAGCTGTGTGATTAAGCTATATGTGCTGCTGCTGGGAGATCTCACTTATCATGAGTACACATCTCTGTGTAATCTCTTCTCTATTTCTGTTTTTGGTACCTATTGGTATCTGCTGTTTTGTTTTATTTCTTTTGTCCCCCTATACTTTGCCTGCCTAGGCTTTGTTATTGAAACTTTTCAGTGTTACAAAAAAAACCAAGTAAAAACCGAACCAATTAAAACCAAACTGAAACAAAATAAAGAAAGTAGTTTAGATTTGGTAACAACATATAAACCGAATTGATGTTATTTTTAAAACATGTGGTATGTGGATATTGTTCATTATATAAACCGATCAAACCATAAAAACCGAATAAAATGATTAATTAAAATATAGTAGTGTAGTTATATGAAAATTACATAAAATAATATATGCTGATTATTCATAGTTACTTTATTAATATGATCTTGATATTTAAGACATTAATTTGAATAATTGGTTATTTTTAGGTAAAGACTTTCATTGACATACATTTGTGTTGAAATTTCGTATATTATTAATCTTTTTTTTTTATTTTCATCTTATGAATCTATAATAATAATAATAATTTATTTAATAATTAATTGATAATATTTCATATAATCTTCCAAACTCAAAAATAGTTTTGCAATTTTTCAAATGTTTCTTTACAAAATATACAATTTTGAAAATAAAATCTTAAACTCAAAATGATAATATTTCAAATTTTACAAAAGATAAAATCATGAATAATAAAGAATAATTTTGAAATTCAACATGAAAAAACAAATTATGTTGTAAAAATTAAAGTAATATAATATTTTGAAATATTAATTTAATAACAAAAAAAACTTAATATCAAAACATCCAAACATATATATCATATATCAATAAAATTTACTAAGATAGTATGATAGATGCTACTATGTATAAAATTTATTAAAATAATAGTGTTATATTATTTAAATAAAACAATGTATTTACTTATAAATCCAGTAAAATACTAAAATAATATATATTAAAGTATATTTTTTTAAACACAACATGTAATTATAAATTACTAGGGTCGGCCCGCCCTACGGGCGGGATATTAGTTAATTTGATATTCACTAAATGCTCGAGTTGAAATTTGTTTTAAGATTCATGAATTTGGTTCTCTGTTATGTGTTAGTTATTAGTATGCGGTGGTATAGTTGTTTTTCGATTATTCTTGCTTTGGTATTGTATCCAATTAACTAATTGTCCAACTCATAATTATAGATGTACAAATGTGGATTTGTGATAAAGTTTGATGACAATACTGTTTTTTTTTTTAATTTTTATTCATAGTGGAGTGTGCATGTGTCAGAAAGAGGCATATATCAACTTTTATGTTTTTGCGTATGGATTTTAAATATATATTATTTTGTATAATGCATACTTGCTCTACAACATTTGCTTGTAGACTAAAAAAACTGTTTTCTATATTTTTAAAAGAGAAAATATTTAGTCTAGAATGTAACATGCACATATGTATTGACTATATATAGAAGTTGGTGTTATTTTAAAATGACATATGTATAGAGGTTTTTCAACCATTACTTCACTGGCACAAAACATTTATAACTACAAATACCTTCTTTTAAAAGCAAAACTAATAAAAGCGTGTACAACAAACGTATTTTGATATATATTATATGCATCAAGTTATAAAGGTTGGAAACATTGCAAAACTGTCTCGAGCAAAGTTTTTAACTTCACGATCTTCATCTTGACGTCAGTTCAGTGTCGGTCCTGGCCACAAGCAGAAGAAGCATGGGCTTCCAGCCGACACGATAATAAGTATTTTCGCGACCACATATTTATAAAAAGTGACTTTAGCCTAGTGGTTCTAAGAGAAACTAGATTTTGATCCGCGCTTTAAAAGCGCGGGATTTGTTTCCTCTTAAGTATAAATATCAAAACCATGTATACTTGGGTGTATGTTATAGTAAAATAATAATTAAAATGCGTAATACTATTCGAGTTACATATTTGATAAAATAGTTTATGTGCATGAGTTAGTGACAACATTTTTCTCTAGTTTAAAAGTATTTATTTTTTATTCGTTAACTAAAACACCAAGATAAATTATTATTTATTTCCGCTGTCAAATTTTAAATTATGCATAAATTGTATTGTACACATATAATATTTATATTTTAAAGTGTAACTTAGGAATAAAGTGTGATTATTGTTCTTTTTTGAGGATATAGGATAACATATTTTTACCTTAACCATAAATTACTCATTTTTTATAATGCTTATAATAGCAATACTTTATAATGTTTATATTTTATAATTAAATAATTTTTTATCTAATTAAGACTGAGCTGGTTAATGGACCAGAATAATAATTTATTATAATTTTTAACTAATTATCATGATGAGCTGTTTTTTTGGATCTAATACCTTAAGAAAAGCCCAAATAAAACTTAATTGGCCCAAGCCAGTTCTATGTTATACTGTTAATCGATAGACTTAAATATTTTTTCCTTAGTCATGTTTCGGACACCTGCATTGGTTTGTAAAAAAAATAACTCTCAAATAGCGATTGAAGAAAGCAACCGGGTCTTCCACAATAAAACTCAGCGGCATCTCCAAGGTAAATCATTTCCTGTATGTACATATATTGTTGATACTCAGTTGAATTCAAAGCCCCAAGGTCATTCTTTGGGTTTTGATTTCTTTTGCATGTCCTCTCGGATGGCTTAAATAGAAAATATCGGATGAAATCGATTAGGATCTGAGGCATTCACAAGCCGATATTGGTGAGCTCGTTCGATTTGGTATCGAAATGAGAAAATCTCCAAAGGTTTGATGAAGTTAATATTCAGATACCATTTTTTTTTATATTTTTTTTTCTCTTGCAAGGATTGATTAAGTTAATATTCTGTGTCTTAATTTTATAAAACATAATTTTGGTATAAAAATGTATATATTTACAAATTTAAATATAGTTATATTTATATATCCGGACAAATAATTATAAATAGTTTTTGAGAAACATATTTTCTCATTTTTTTATTTAACAATTACGTTATTATTAAAAAAACTTTGCTATGAAGTATTTTTTATTATTATTATATGATGGAAACGTGTGTTGCTATGACTTCTAAGTAAATAAGTTCTTTTCCAAAATTTCAGCCGTACAAATTCATATGGACACCAACAATCGAAAGGTATACTTTTAAATGTAGATATGTTTGTTAAAATTGTAGATTCTTATAAATATATAATTGTTTTACAATAAGAAAAATAAAATAATGTTTTATTTAAAGCATATTATTATTTTCCTCCAAATAATCGTATTTTTTTGTATTTTTTAAAATTTTTGTTTAAGCAGATTATTCTTACTGTCTTTTGTTTTTACTCTGAAGTTTGCCAACGGGATTTCACAAACATCTCTACAAATGAAAAAATACTCATCATTAAACAATGACTGTGGTAAATACTATCGTGGGTGTTTATGATTCATGTCTTCAATATTTAACTGTCAATTATTTACTATATCGAGATATATACATATAGTTCTTTATAAGAAAAAAAATAATTTTATATTGTGACCATTTTCAGGGAATACAAAATGTTGTTAGAGTACGCTGTGCAATACAAACAATCAGTAGGAAGATAAGGGTTCTTCTTAATACCATCATACTATTTAATATCCATTTCATTGCTTCCTTGGGTCAAAATGTTAATGTTAAATACACTATTGCAACACCAAGAATCTAATGTTTTTTACAGATTATTTATATACGTTAAGAAAAAACAAATAAGGAGATTAAGATAGTACTGTGATGGCATGAGTCAGTAACTAACGTAAATCACGTAATAGATTACTACTCAAATCATATTAGTACTGAGTTGTGAATAGAACTGAACTATTAGTACTGTGTTAGGAATTGAACTTATTCTGGATAGGTAGGCAAATGGGGACCGTGTGCTGATTGATGATTCCTATTAAAAATTCACGGTTGAACCTATGATTTAAGATGTGTTAAAAAAAACCTATGATTAAAGATATGTTACCTTATGTTTCTTCAGGTGAACTCGATTTTCTTAACTCCTTTCTATTAGATTGGAGAATTCAAAGCTGAACTATTAGTAGTACTGTGTTAGGAATGGAACTTATTCTGGATAGGTAGGCAAATGGGGACCGTATCCTGATTGATGATTCCTATTATAAATTCACGGTTGAACCTATGATTTAAGATATGTTAAAAAAACCTATGATTTAAGATATATTACCCTATGTTTTTTTCAGGTGAACTCGATTTTTTTAACTCCTTTCCATTAGATTGGAGAATTCGAAGCTCCCCAACATCTATGACTTTTCCAACGATGTAAACATTTAAGAAAATAATTAAGAATAATATTATTTATCTGAAAATAAATATAGTACAATATGGATAAATAAAGAAAATACCAATTAAAAATTCAGTCTCTAGTCTTCCATTCAAAACAGAATTGGATATTAATACTATTCATCTGAAAATAAATATAGTAAAATATGGATAAATAAAGAAAATACCAATTGAAAATTCAGTCTCTAGTCTTCCACTCAAAACAAAATTGGATTGTTCCCAAAGATTTCAAATAGTTATTCCTACAAGTAGCATGAATTATGATTCCCTGGAAGAAATTTAAAACAGCACATACATTATTCACGATGTCAGTAAAACAAATCGTAAATGAAAACTTACAAAAGTCGCATTATTTACCTTTTTGTATGCAAATATGATCTCTAAACTCTCACCAAACCCTGACATTCAACAGTTTCCAAGTGGGGATGACTTTGGCTTCAATCCACCAAGTTTTTTCCATGGTTAAATTTCATCAAGGTACACAAATCTTTTTCTCAGAAAACATTATAAGAGATACATTTTGAAATCAATGTATTTGAATTTGAGGTTCAAATGCTGTATATATAGAAAAAGAAAAGGTCGTGGATTTAGGATATTTCAATTCAATACATTTAGAGATTATAAGCCGGTAGTTTAGTAAAATCATATATCTTGTGAATCAAGTTTATGCAAGTTATAGAAAAAAAGATTTTTGGGTATATTATAATATAGATTTAAGTTACCAAATTCTGCGGTTTCTTGTTTTAATTGGTTGTTATTGATATTTTGAAGATATGAAAATATGAAGATCGAGCAGGTATTTACAATTAAGTATATTCACTACTGTTATTTAAGCAACTTCCTAAATTTAGTTTATTTGATTAAATTTTAGCTTTTTATTTAATGGTATAGATATTTATGGTTACTGATTTGAAAAAAGATTGATATCTATGATTTAGTATATTCGACATGGTTATGCATGGAAATTCCGAAAATTTAGTTTATTTTTCCTTATTTTTAGCTTTTGATTTAGAATAAACTTTTATGTATGTAAAATTTTATTCCATAATAGAGATTTAAAGTACCAAAATTTGCGGTTTCTTGTTTTGATTGGTTGTTAGTGATATTTGGAAGATATGAAAATATAAAGATCGACCAAGTATTTATAATTTTCTTTAATTCGCTATTGTTATTTAAGCAACTTCCAAAAATTAAGTTAAATTGCTTAAAATTTAGCTTTTTATTTATTGGTATAGATATTTATGATTATTGATTTGAAAAAAAAATTGGTATTTATGAAATTTCTTAATTTTAATAAATTATATATAAAAGAGGTTTTGGGGGTTATGTGTTCGTTTATATCTCATACTATACATATAAAATGGCTAGCTTACAAAGATATGAATAATGTAACATGTAAGTTTTCTGGTGAAATTGTTTGTAACCAAAACATTGATTGGAAGTGACGAATGGTCGATACACTGATAGTAAGAAAATGTTTTGTTTTTGTTTGGTAGCTTCAGAATCCAATAAGAACAAACACGTTGAAGCTTTGGTGTACATGGAATATTATTATCAATATACAAAGATTTTGTACATATATGTCTATTAATTGAAGTTTATTTTAAAAGTAGCTGTTGATATGTAATCTTACATTATGGTTCAATAGGAAGGAAACGCTAAACACATAGATGTTGTTTTTTAAATAAAAGGATTTAGTGCTGTTTAGATAAAAAGAAATTCAAAAAATACAGAATTTAATTAAAAACATAGCTTAAAATATTTCAGTGGCAGAATCTTGTAAATATTGTTGAAACAAAAGGGTGTCTCAAAAAAAGGGCCTTCTGTTTTAATAGTATTGATTACCAGTGCTGGAGGTGCTGAGTTCAATTACCCCTGACAGCCTTTTGTTTTATTTTGAACCCAAATATAAAATAGGACACATGTCACTCCCATAACGCACGACTTGATGACGTGGCATCACAGGAGGGAGGCGAACATATTTTTATATATATAGATAGATCTTAAAAACATATTTTTAAAAAGATTCTCTAATTTATTATTTGACATTGTTATTTAATCGTTATATTAGTAAATATTTAAAAAAAAAATAACAAAGTAAAATGTATTAAACAAATTACTATATATTAATAATTCGGAATAATAAATATAAAAATAATGTTATAGAATTACATAACAGACAACAATAAAATGAAAATTATATATTTAAAAAAACTTTGTAATAATAATATTAAGATTATACATTTATAAAAGATGAAAAAAATATTTGATTGGACTAGACGACTAACATGGGTGAAGATCGGGAAAAGAAAAAGAGTTGACCAAAAAAAGAGTGAAGAAGACACAGTCGCTTCACTGTAGCTGGGTTCGTTGAAGATCTTCTTCCACGGAACAGTGTCGGGATCCTTTGCTATGTCTCTTCATTTCCAGCTTTTTCCATCTCGATAGAAAAGAAATTTACGATAGTTACAGTGATACTTTCTCCATAGCAACCAAATCTGTAAGCTCCTCAATCCATCGATGCTTCGTCTAAACACCTTCTTGTGTCTGTATGAGAGAAAAAAAGAGTCAATTCCTTTGCTGCAATGAGAATACTCACTCGATTGGAGAGATTCGACATCCGCAGATTGCTGTCGGGCATCATCGTTACCGCTGGTTTAGTTGTTCTACTTGTTCTGTGTTTCGGTATCCCCTGTCGCAGTTCTTTTTGCTTGTCTCCGGTTAAGGTTTCAGGGATCGTAGCTAACTCCAATGAAGTAGTCTCTGTCGTTAAAACAGAGATAAATCACATAAATGATGATGCTGAATATGAAGAGGAGACAAGAAACAATGGTTCTTCTAGAGATAATGTTGTTGCAATTAGCAATGTAAAAGTACAACTCAATGTATCTGTTAACTCTTCACCAAATGTATCATTGGGGAAGCCTGAAATGGCGGTCGAAGGTTCGGTTTTGGTTAGGAGTAATGTTTTGCCTATTTTGAAAAGACAGAAGCAAGTAGCTGCCACAGTTTCCATATCTCAGATGAACTCATTGCTGATCCGGAGTCTTTCTTCTTCTCATTCCCCTGTAAGAGTCTTCTTCATTGTTGACTTTTCTCATCTAAGGCTTTGTCTATTAGACAAGGTAAGTAATGTTTTGTCTAATTTTCTTTTGGATATGCAGAAGCCGCGTTGGTCATCTGCTCGAGACTCTGAAATGCTCTCTGCCAAATCCGAGATTGAGAACGCTTCTGTTGTTCATGAGTCTCTTGGACTCGATGCTTCCGTTTATCGAAATATCTCCAAGTTCCTAAGGTAAGCTGTTGAGACTTTGGTATGTTTGGAGTAGGATTGGTGATATCTCAAAAGACTCTCAGTGTGTTATACTTAATACTTATCTAGGAGTTACGACTTGATGGAGAGGAAACTTAGAGTTTATGTGTACAAGGAAGGAAAGAAACCTATATTCCATAGGCCCATGCCTCGAGGAATCTATGCTTCAGAAGGTTGGTTCATGAAGCTCATGGAAAGCAACAAGAAGTTTCTAGTAAAAGACCCGAGGAAGGCTCATTTGTTCTACATACCTGTCAGCATTAAAGCTCTCAGGACCTCTCTGGGACGGGACTTTCAGACACCAAAGGGTCTCGCAGACCATCTGGAGGAATATGTGGATTTGATAGCAGCAAAGTACAAGTTCTGGAACCGAACTGCTGGAGCCGATCACTTTCTTGTTGCTTGCCATGATTGGGTATACACATCATTCTCTTTCTCTCTTTCTTTTATAGCTTAAAGGTGAGGCCAAGGAACATTGTTTCTTCATGTTATTTTCAGGGCAACAAACTTACAAAGAAACACATGAGTAACAGTGTCAGAGCACTTTGCAACTCAAATGTTGCACAAGGCTTCAGAATTGGGATCAACACAGCTCTACCGGTCACGTATATACGCTCTGCCGAGTCTCCTATAGAGTACCGAGGAGGCAAAACTCCATCAGAGAGGAAGATTCTTGCATTCTTTGCTGGAAGCATGCATGGCTATCTCCGACCCATCCTTGTGCAGCTTTGGGAGAACAAATCACCTGACATGAAGATCTTCGGCCCAATGCCTCGTGACCCTCAAGGCAAGAAACAGTACCGTGAATACATGAAGAGCAGCAGGTACTGTATATGTGCAAGGGGTTATGAAGTCCATACGCCAAGGGTTGTGGAAGCTATAATCAACGAATGTGTTCCTGTTATCATTGCTGACAACTACGTGCCTCCCTTTTTCGAGGTTCTGAATTGGGAGGAATTTGCGGTGTTTGTGGAGGAGAAAGACATACAGAATCTGAGGAACATTCTGGTGTCTATACCAGAAGAGAGATATATTGGCATGCAAGCAAGGGTGAAGACTGTTCAGCAACATTTCCTGTGGCACAAGAAACCTGTCAAGTTTGATCTCTTTCATATGATTTTGCATTCAGTTTGGCACAGCCGACTTAACAGGGTTAAAACCAAGTCAAGGCATTGACTAGTATATATGTATGTAAGAATATTGTAAGGGCTTGTTACAACTTTTCATTTTGTAACGTTGTCGAACTTCTAAGTTAGTTAATACTTCAAATAATACAAAGATGATTCCATGTCAGATTGGGAATGTCTAGGAGGAGGCTATAACTAGTGAATAAAATTTGCATAAACTGATGAAGCAAAGCTTTTATAGTATTTGCTTGCTTGGTGTTACTTTCATTTTTTTTTCATACATAAGCAACAATCCAAAATAGAGAAGGATAAGCTAATTAATACAATACACAAAAAGAAACATGAGAAAGTTAACATGTTAACGATTACATCTAAAAATAGAAACCAATACATTGGATCTAATCAGCTGCCATGATCAAAGAGGTAACCTCATTCAAGAGCTCTACCTTGTCATGTGCACATTTATCTTTCATAGTCTTCAACATCTTTTCAAACTTTTGACATTCAAGTTCATTGGCATGCAACTTCTTCATCTTCTCTTGGGTTCCCTTCTTAGTCTCAGTTGGCAACTTGGTCCATTTTTCTTTCAGAAAATCCATACCAAGAAAGAAAGAACTTTCATCATCCCAATCAGATCCTTTCTCAACAAGTGAAGACTTCTTCATATCTCCTCTTTTATAATTACTAGCTTCTTGAGCCTTCTTACCCTTAAGTGAAGAGACCAAGTCACGCTTCTTTGATACTCTCCCCTCACTCTTCTTTAACTTACCGTTAGCAGATTGAAAAGCTATCCCATCAGCTCCCCAAATAGCCTTTGATAACTGAAAACACTTTTGTTGATGAGGATTCAAAATAGAAGCCTGTTGTTCACCGCTCTTCTCTTTAGCTGTATATTTGTTGTTCATATGACGAATCTTGTCCCTGAACTGATCCAAGGTAACATCAGAGCTAAAAGAACCCTTCATTGATTCGTAAAGTGAACGCTTATCTTCTAATGGATTCTTCCCTTTGTAATCAACTATGCCTTGTAGCAAAACAATCTCATCTTTCTCACTAAACAGTCTCTTCTTAGTTCCCATCTTCTGACCTTTCTTGGCTCGTTTCGAACTCACGTTGCTACTTGAGATCCCTTCACTCAGCCGCTTCCTCCCTGACAGCTGAGCCTCACCGGAACTCCTCGGTGGAGGATCTTCTGGTTCGTCCTCATCAGAAGAAAAGATGGTGTGCTGGTGCCCTTCTTCATCTTCATCTTCTTGAGACGACACGAACTCTATTTCTTTCTCGCCGGCGCTTGAAGATGGGGATGATGGTGGATCTTCGAATGGGTGCTTGAGGTTATTTGCCATTGTACTGTGATTTGGCTTTTGGATTCTATGAGTGGTGAAAGCTTTAGTGCTTTCTGTACAACAAGTCAAGAACTCACTCTTAACTCTTAAGCTAAAGACTCTTCGGTTTCCCTGTGCTTTTCTTAACACATTAGAAGGATTTTTTCTTTTTGTCGTGCACGACACACTTTAGTTTAGAGCAAACTAATAATTACACAAACATAGAGTCTGTTATAAAAGTGAAAGTGGAAAACACGTGTAAAATAATATGTGGTTGGAATGTATCTGGTTCGCGAGTCTTCCAATGACGTCATCACCATCTCAATTAATTATTTTTTACAGTGCTGTCACCTCAGGTGATGAAATCATCTGAGAAGCCCGGTGAATATTCATACCATGCTTGCTCCTGTGAGCATCGCTTTAACCTTTGCATATGATAGCCAGAAATGTTTGGTAGAATCTAGTCTCGTCGTCGGTTATATTAACCCTTGCTGGCTTGTTACCGAGAACTCTAAATAAAATATGTTCAGTTACAAATTATTATTTTTTTTTTTGTCAACAAGTTACAAATTATTTCAAAAATTGTATTTAGTTTAATAACTTTCTTGTCAAGTATTTAGTTTTTTTTTGTCAACTGTCAAGTATTTAGTTTAATAATTTATTCTTCTATTTTATATATTTATGATTTAGCTATGTAATATATATTATATTTAAATTTACTGTTTTGAAAGTTAATAAAACACACAAAACCTTTTGTAAACTTTTTTCTTTTTTTTGTGAACAACTACTGCCTACAATGCGACGTTCTAGCAGACGATATCATCGCAACAGCCGTCGACGAAGAGGATCTACCCGGAGGTACTGGCGGGCGGCGCAACGTATTCACAACTCAACGCTCGCTGTCAACCCACAGCTCCTTTGAGGATTGTTACCAACGGACAACAGAGACATACGTCAGTGGTTTTCTAATGATACGTAAGTTAACGTGAGGCCAATGATCATTGGTCTTATAGCACCCATCTACTTACGATTCTTGGCTCTCTCTCTCTCTAGCTGGTGCTTTCGATGATGATTGGGAATGTCTAGGAGGAGGCTACAACTAGTGAATACAATTTGCATAAACTGAAACAAAGTTTTCTATAGTATTTGCTCGTTTCGTAGGCAACAATCCAAATAGAAAATCATAAGCTAATCAAACACACAAAAAGATGCCAAAAAGTTGAGATCTTAGGTTTTAAAACAACAAAGGCACTGAATCTATGTTGCGATCACATAGCCATTGCATCTAAAAAGAGAACCCAATATATTTTTATCTATTCTACTGCCATGATCAAAGAGGTAACCTCATGCAACAGCTCTACCTTGTCATGTTCACATTTAACTTTCATATCCTTCAGCATCTCTTCATATTTTTGACATTCAAGTTCATTAGCATGCAACTTCTTCATCTTTTCTTGGGTTTTCTTCTTAGTCTCAGTGGGCACCTTGGTCCATTTTTCTTTCAGAAAATCCATACCAAGAAAAAACGAACTTTCATCCCAATCAGATTTTATCACAACATGTGGTGACTTCTTCATATCTTCTCTTTTACTACCATCTTGAACATTATTCTTACCCTTACGTGGAGTGACTAAGTCAACCTTCTTACTCTCCTTTGATTTACCGTTAGCAGATTCAAAAGCTATCCCTTCAACTCCCCAAATAGCCTTTGACAACTGAAAGCACTTCTGTTGATGAGGATTCGAAGCAGAAGCTTGCTCACCCCTCATTTCTTTAGTTGTATATTTCCTCCTCATAGTCCGAAACTTCTCGCTAAACTGTCTCAACGTAATATCGAAGCTAAAAGAACCCTTCATGGATTCGAAGAGTGAGCGATAGTCTCCTAATGGATTCTCCCCTTTGGAATCAATTACACCTTGTAACAAAACAATCTCATCTTTCTCACTAAACAGCCTTCTATGATCTGCTCCTATTTTCTCACCTTGTGTATACATTCTCCTGGCTCGCTTCGATCTCACGTTGGTTGAGATCCTCCTACCAAACAGCAGAGCCTCGCTGGAACTCCTCGGTGGAGGATCTTCGGGTTCGCCCTCATCAGAAGAAAAGATGGTATGCTGCTGGTCTTCTTCATCTTCTTCTTGAGACGAAATGAACAAGAACTCGCCGGCGGCGCTTGAAGATAGGGATGGTGGATCTTCCAATGGGTGCTTCATATTATTTGCCATTGAAGTGTTGCGCTGAAAGCTTTAGGGTTTTATGAACAAAATAAATCTCTTAACGAATATAAGGAAGGTTTTGAAAATGGAAGAGTCTTCCGTTTCCCATTGTCATTTATGATTAATTTAAGTTTTAATATTTTATTTATATCATATTTAAGCCAAAATTATTACAGCTTGATATTTAAATACACTTTCCTTTTAATTTTTGAAATAAATATAAAATAACTTTAAACTAAAAAAAAAACAATTAGGAAACTAACTAATAAACATTTCAAACGGAGTTCTAATAATACGCTTTGTAGTATGTGCTGATTTGGTGTAACCATTGATCAAAAAGCTCTTCAAGCGACATCTTGTTTTGCTTGTGATGCAAAGACATGTTGTTTTCACACATAGGCAACAATCCAAAAATAGAGAATCATAAGCTAACACACAAATACGCACAAAAGCACAAAAGAAAGATAAAATCTTAGGTTTTTTTTTAATACAACACTTAAAGCATTAAATCTAAATAAAAACCCATAAACATATATAGACGATGATATTGAGCCAGTGCAACCAAAAAAAGAGAACCCAATAACTAACAACTATATATTGGATCTAATCTGCTGCCATGATCAAAGAGGTAACCTCATTCAACAGCTCTACCTTGTCACGTGCACATTTATCTCTCATAACCTTCAACATGTCTTCAAACTTTTGACATTCAAGTTCATTGGCATGCCACTTCCTCATCTTCTCTTGTGTTTCCTTCTTAGTCCCAGTTGTCGGCACCTTGGTCCATTTCTCTTTCAGAAAATCCATACCAAGAAAGAAAGAACTTTCATCATCCCAACCAGTAGATTCTTTCTCAACAAGTGGTGCCTTCTTCGTATCTCCTCTTTTACCCTTACGTGGAGTGACCAAGTCACGCTTCTTTGTCAATCCCCTCCTCTCACTGTCCTTCGATTGGCTGTTATAACTGATCGAACATTCAAAAGCTACCCCATCAGCTCCCCAAATAGCCTTTGACAACTGAAAACACTTTTGTTCATGAGGATTCGAAAGAGAAGCTTCTCCACCCCTCATCTCACTCCTTGTATATTTCTTCTTTAGAGTCCCAATCTTGACCTTGAACTGATCCAAGGTAACATCAAAGCTAAAAGAACCCTTGCGTATAAATTTTCCCACCTTGCGTATAAATTTTCTTGGCTACATTCGAAATCGCCGAGTTGGTTGTGAGACGCTTCCTCCCTGTCAGCTGAGACTCGCTGGAACCACAAACATCCTCCTTGAAACCAGATCTCGGTGGTTCGTCTTCTTCTGAAGAAAAGATGGTATGCAGATGCTGGCCTTCTTCTTCTTCAGACTCTATTTCTTTCTTGCTGGCGCTTGAAGATGGGGACGATGGTGGATCTTCCAATGGGTGCTTGGGGTTATTTGCCATTGTAGTGTGATTTGGCTTTTGGATTCTATGAGTGCTGGAGCTTTAGAGCTTTCTGTTCAAGAAGTCAAATAAAAGTGTTTAGAAACAAAGCTTGAATCTTTACTGAGAATATGATTTTCATTCATCTTAGTTACATCGATTACACTTTTTTTTTTTGAAACACCGAATCGATTACACATAAGTCTTTATTTATACAACTAAGTGAAAACCCTAGAGTTAGGACAGATGTCTTCATCTTGCAGAGTCTCCAAGATCTAAGGCTGAGAATCGACTGTACCGGTGCAGAGAGTTTGCTTTCGTCAGCTGTACTTTGCTTTTGCAAATCTTATCTTCACACGGAGGAGATAGCCGTTGCGCGGGTGTTTCAAACTGATGTGGGCTTGAGATGATTGCAGCTTGTTGTCTGGGCTTAGACTCACTCTGCTTTGCTCTGTCTAATAATCAAGAACTCTCTCTCTCCGCAAATTTAAGAAAGAAAGATTCCAACTTAATTTTGGAAGACTCTTCGGTTTCCTAATGTTTATCCAATAGGTTAATATTCCAGATTTTTGCTTAATCTCCAATTTAAGTTAAACTTTATTAAAAGTGGTGACGTGTTTATGAAAAATGAGGAAAAGTACCATCTAAGACAAATTTAATTTGGTGTTACAAAACACACAAATTTAATTTTTATAGTTATAGTATTTATTTCATGATAAAGTAAAAATGGATCATTCTAGAATAGAATATTTTTTTTTGTAAAAAATAGAGTAATGATTTAATTTTTATTCACTATTATATTCTTCACTCTAAATGCAGTGGAGTTTAAATAAAATTCAATGACAACAGAAATCAATACAATTAAAACAGTAGTCCTTTTTTTGACATCCCTTTAGACTTTGTAAATATTTACAGCAAACTGCCACTATATATTAATTATTAAATATAATAAAGATATTATTATGTTCTACGTTTTATGGGATATATATATAAACTTAATTTGTTCACTTCGAAATATTGCCAATTGGTTATCTAAAATCTATCAACATAATAACAGTTCAAAAATTTCTAAGCATATTCTCTCAGACACTGACGCAACATACGTCATTAATTCATTAATTAGTTGGATTAATATCTTGCATTGTTCTCGCCAATATATCTTCACACAATAACAACCAAGTTAATATTTTTAAAGTATATTCTCAAAAGACAATCCCAACATATTGGCAGAATCCAAAGATAATATATTTTAAATTTATAACAAACCCTAATTCCCACGGCATTCTATATTCCGTTCCTTTCCTATATCACACAAGTAATAAAAGGGAAATAAGCTCATCATAGAGACTGTCCACGTAGGACAAAATAATCCACCAATCAGAAGTTCTTTTTTTGAAACGTCAGATCGGATATGTGATGCTGGGCTACGATTTTTTTTTTAAAAATGAAAGAATGTTAATGTGTTGGCCCAGCAAGCCCATCTCTGTTCCTATGGCTTCTTCTTCATGCCGTCAAAATCTGATATGCGAGAACCTCGACGTTTCCTTTTCTCTTTACTCCAGATCCTGTTTTGCTTTATTTTTTCTCTAGATCCCCTTTTGCTCGATCGAATCGTGAGACCCTTTGCTTTACCTCCCCTCTTTCCGTTTCACGATCTCATCAATCAATACGTTCCACACTTCCTTTCTCCATTTAATCTGATTTATGGATTATCTCATCCTTTCGCGTTCTGAATCCATTTATAAAACTCTTATTCCGAGTTTTATTTCGATCGAACTTGATTATCGCGATGAGTTCGAACGGAAAACTGACGTTGTCCGGTGATCTGAATTCGAAGAAACAAAGAGGCGTTGGGGCTGACTCCTTTCCCGGTGGCTCTTCGGGCATCTCAATCGGCGATCCCCATTCGAAAAAATCCAAAGGCGATGCGTCTGTCTCTTCTCCCGGTCTGAACAAACCCATCGGCGCGACGGGTGACTCTTCCGGCGTCCCCACCGGCGTATCTAATTTGAAGAAACCTAATGGTAAGAGGACCCGTGTATTTCGTTATCTTATTATAATATCGGAGGCTTTGTGATTTCTCAGACAATGATAACGATCATACATATTCTGCAGGTCCGATAGTTGAAAGGGCGAAGTCAGTTGTATCCTCCGGCGTTAGGGGCAAAGCCGCTGTCTCCTCTGACGTCAGGGGTAAAGCTATTGTCTCCGTCAATGTTAGGGAACTGATGTTCTTCAAAGATGTGAATTTCGGTCCTCATGAAGGCGAGGTGAGGTTTCGGTTGATCCACTTTTGGGAAGCTCGAAATGTTCTGACGAAGCTTCTTTTCGGTCTCGAGATGCTTCTCATCGACGAAGAGGTATAAACCGAGTTATTTTTTATGTTATAAGTTAATAAATTGTTTAAACTACAAGCTAAGATATCATTTTAGCTTCAAACTTATCTGTATATTCCAAGTTGATATTTTTTAGAAGCAAATATATATTGATGCACTTTTTTTAGAATTGAATATTCGTGCTTGATATTTTAATCACGTAAGCTAATTCTTTTTACTGTCTCGCTTGTGTGATTTGCTCTACGTTTTTAGATTGTTATTTATATCAACAAAAACGTTTTTGAACTTACTGAATTCATATTGCCTGTTGAGTATCTTTAATATCTTTGTTCACCTTTCAAAGAATTCGTGACTTTCTTTTCTAATATAACTCTTTCATGTTGTTAACAGGGCACTGTTATACAGGGCTTCATCCCATCTGCACGGATTGAAACCTACTTGCCACACATGAAAGCGGGTGGCATTTACAGACTCAACAATTTTTTCGGGTCTAGAAATAAGACTCTGTACCGAGTAGCTGAGCCAAGTGTCGTTATCACCTTCTCATCAACATCCGCTCTCTCTGTTCTGGAGAACAGTCCGGTCTGTTTCCCTGATGACCGTTTCCGATTCCATGGATATGAAGAATTCGATGCTGCCTGCGACTTGAAAGGAGATCTCTATGGTAAGTTCTCACAATCATTCCACCTCATCATCATCTGTATACGATGATGTTTAGTTTCTTTTTGGGTTTGTCCAATCTTATATATATAGGTTTCATTGCTGCGAATATAGTATATAAAGTATTGACTTTGAATGATGTCTTTTGTAGATTATGTTGGCCACATCAAGCTTGTGAATGGGCAGGTTCTCAATGACAGTCTCGTGCTAGATGAATCTGAGATAGCTTCAACTCGCCGCATTTTGCTTCATGTTCAAACACATGAGTAAGCTAATACATATCTTCTTCTATTTTCATATATTGTTTCCCTTACCACGCGTGTTTTGGATGTTGTAGAGGCCCCGTTATAAAGCTATACCTGTGGGACAAAGCTGCTTTCGACTTCAGTGAAAAATTTAAAGCATCTGGAGGAACTGCAAAAGTTATTTTAGTCACCACGCTAAACCCGAAACGCTTTGGAGGTTTGTATATCAATTTTTATTTTATTGTTAAAGAAAATACATAGGATGGGAGTGATTCTTATCTGTGTAGTTTAGCTTTGATGAATAGAACTGCAGCCGATTGGATTTGTAGTTTAACAGCTTTGAGCGTTTGTAAAGTCTGTGAAGCATTAGGTGTTGAGTAACTCGATAGGTTCTGGGTATCATAAATTATAGATGTGCATAGTCTTCATCTTAATTTATTAAGATTTTGATCTGTATTACATCATTGGAACTGGTATAGGTGCCCTATCTCTATCTTCCATGGCCTCATCACGTGTATTCATGGACAGTGATGTCCAAGCAACCCGAGATTATCTTGCTTGGTAAGCATACTGTTTAACAAATATTCATTGTCTTCCAGAATAGTATTTATGCTTTGACATTGTCTTCAGGTTGGTCTCAAACTCGGATGTCGCCAACAGAGTTGATGCAGACGTTGTCACTAAGACTGAGACAGTGACCATAGGCGAGCTCTTTTCTTATATGAAGCAAGTAGCTGCCAAGGTAGTTTATTACCAATGGATAACACATTAACTATGATAGTCTCTGTTTCTCACTTAATTTTAAAACTTTTTTTGCAGGTTGCTTGGTTTGAGTGCATAGCGACCGTTGCTGATGTTGTGCACGGTTTAAGCTGGTATTACATAGGCTGCGGTGTGTGCCACACTAAGGCAACCAAAGGGCCTACCACCCTTATGTGTAAGAAATGTGGGAAGAGTGATATTGTCGGTGTTCCACAGTAAGTGAACCAAATTTGCCTATACTCATTCTTTTAAAGGATTCATTATTAATCTGCTAACTGCACAGGTTTCTGGCCAAGATCTCTGTGTACGATAAGAGTGACCAGGCGTTTTTTTTTCTCCTTGGTGATGCTGGTCACGAGTTGACTGGAAAGAAAGCTTCTGAATTGGTTGAGAGCTATTTTGAGGTAATTACAGACCCACCATCTTTGTTTTTTGAAACTGTATTCTTACAATATAGTTAGAAATGTGTAGTGACAATTGTTTGAATGTATGTTAGGCCAATGAGAGTGTAAGAGATGATCACATAGTTCCAGTGCCTCAAGCTCTGTCTGATACCATAGGTCAGACTCGCAAGTTCATTGTGAAGGTCTCAAATCATAATTTGACTGGCAAGACCCAATCTTTGACTGTGACAAAGGTTCTCCATTCAGACGATCCAGAACTTGAAGGCGAGCTGGAGGAAGATGTGATTATCCCAGCCGCCCAGAAAACTTTGGATGATGGAGGTGCTGAGGATGATCCTTCCATGGACTCTAAGGGCGAAAAGGTGAAAAGAGCTGCTCAAAATGATGAAGCAGGTGATCCTAAACGAGCCAAATGTGGCTAGGATGTTTTAAGTGGTGGTGTTTATGGTTACTAGACATTTATGCGTTTTTACTTTTCAATTTCAAACTTCATATTTGCAACAATTGAATGTCTTTCTTGAAAACTCTTTTTGGTTAACTTATGTTATTGCTTTCTTTTTAAGTTTGGTTTTGCTCCATATATTTGTTTCGATACTCAGCTTACAAAGCATAAAATGTTTGATATATACTATATCTGAACATGCACCAAAGCCCTACAAAGGGCTAATACCATATCAACAAGTTAATGAACTGAAGCTCATGATCATATTTTTGAATTTTCTATTTCTTGCTAATCAAAATCTGTACGATAGGTTTTAAATTGAGGCGTCTTTCACATGCTGTTCTGTTCCTCTATTAATGTTCTTTTCATTGGAACCAGACATATCATCACCAATGCATTTTAGTCTGGAATAAAATTATCTTAAGCACCACAATATGAATATCAACACTTACTTAGCATAAAAGTAACACACTATCTCATCTTATGTGGTTATCGACTTTCCATATTATATTATAAATAGTTTGTAACTGTTTTCCTTATCAAAACATCGTTACAATAATAATAAAATTTAACTCATTTTAGATATGCTTATAGTATTTTTTTTTTTTTTGCAAACACTGGAACAAAGTATAGACATATTTTGAACCAAATACTATACACTAGCCAAAATCAACATAATCTAATATAACACCAACTATATAATAAATGATCTATTTATTAAAACTGCTTAAATACAAAAAAAAAAATATACACCGTAGATTCAAGTTCAAACACAATATTTTATGTAGTCATTCAATTTATTAATACTCTTTTTTTTCCAACATAATAATACTCTTTACATACACAATATAATATACAAATATCTGTTTTCCTAATTCTAAAACATATTATGGACATGGGCTGACCCATTTACAAATCACAACAATGTAAACCATAAAAATCCAACACTCAGCTAAATCTCTGGCCAGACCCAATATAAAATGTTGATCGATTCAAATTTCTATAAATAAACATAACAATGATACTTAATTGTAATAGTTTGGTAATACATTTTAATATTTTTGATAATCTCATTGTTATTTTGTATATTTTTATATTTTTAATCATATTTATTGTGTTCATTGCATAGTTTGATTTCCATTATAAAAATAAAGTAATGATAGGTACAAAATTGCATTAACCAAAACTGCTATATTCTAAAAAGAAGACTAATTCTTTACCTTAATATCAAGATTTTTTTCTGAACTTTCGTTTTATGAGATCATTATGAATATAAAAAAAAATATTTCGTTTGAATTTTTGTGAATATTTTCTTTAACATATATTTTAATTGAGAAATATAAAAGGGGAAAAAAGATAAACTCGAATTTTCTTAGTTTTGGAGATACATTCCTTTCAATCCAAACAAAAACATTAGAAGTTATTATTATTAAAATCGACTATCAACACACTTTTCCGCGCATCGCGCGGAGAAAGAATCTAGTATACCTAATACTCGACATAAGCAACCTTACACCGTAGTAAAAAACAAACCTTAAGGAAATGAAGGCTACACCAAAGCTATCTTACCTGTTCGATATCAGGCTGTACAAACCTGAATGGTGGATCCAAGTCAAGGTCATTCATACCTGGAAACAACACAGTAAATTCGGTGAAACCATGGAAACCATTTTTGCTGACAAGAAGGTAAATGATTTTGATATGCTTTGTCTCTATAATATACAATATTTCCAGACTGTTAACAAATAATGATTAAACATTTTTTACTTATAAAACTCTGTTTTTCATTATTTTAGGGAAACAAAATTCAAGCATCTTGCAAAAAAAAACTCCTTGCTTAGTTTGGGTGCGGAATGCCGTGTGGGTGAATGGAAAAACCTAGAAAATTTTGTGATAACTCTAGCAGGAGGTGGATATCGACCTACCAATCACCCTTGTAAGCTGTCGTTCTTGAACCTCAATTGCTCCATATGAATACAGTAGTATCGATATGTTTCCGGATTTAGTGGAGTTTGAAACTATATTGAGTGGACATCTAGACAATAATCTCTTGATTGGCATGTTTTTAAAACATTTTGTATTGTAGTTTGTTTAGTTATTGTTTATTAATATATTGGTTTTATCTAGATGTTGTGGGGAAAGCCATAGATATTGAAGAAAAGTTAACTCTCCGATGTAGTATCGGGAAAGAAAAAAGAAGATTGAATTCAATCTCAGAGACATAAAGCAAGTTATAACAAAGAAAGTGGTCACATTTTATAGTTAATGAATCGTAATGTTTTTTGACTTAACTATTTTCTGTTTATTTGTAGTGATGAACAGGTATGTTGTCTTTAGGGGAACTTTACTGATACTTTGGAATCATATATAGAAGAAGCACAGTTGGGAGTGGTTGTATGTTTGATCCGATTTGCAAAAATTGGATCATTTAGAAGTAAATATCCTTTACTGCTCTAATATAAATTAATTTTATCTTTTAAAAAAAATGATATATATATATATATATATATATCTTTGTTTTAGGTAAACTCCAAATTTCAAATGCTTTTGATACTTCTCAATTATTGATCAATCCACCAATAGAGGAGACTGCATTGAAAGAAATGTGAGTAATTTTGACTCTTGAAAGTTTATACGTAGCTCTTTTAGAGTTTACGACTAAGTTTTTATAATAATATTTTAATTAAATATCGACATGTCCAGGTTTAAGTGTGATACAGAAAACATGTCAATTGTTGAATCAAACGATTCCAACAATCAGATGGTTTGTCACGAGAATAAGGTGATCAAAATTGACACCTGGGATCAGTATGATGATAAAACTGTGGCTGAATTATTGACTTCTACACAGGTTTATTATAATCTTTGTGATCTGATTAAACTTATTTTATGTTGTCATATAATAACTTCATTTCAATATCACTTTGAATTCTTTACAAATTTGAAAAGCAACAGTTTGAGTTCATGAGATTGCAATTTACCTGACAAGGAAAGGGAATAGCAGAATCGTATTTTGTCACTGAACAAGAGGTAACTCTCTTGACGGTAGCTAGAAATTCTCTTAAACTTAGACTCTTTTTAATAGTATAGATGTGTCTCCTTTGTAATTTTAATATTGATCTATAACAAAAGAGGGAAATAGGATTTTAAAATATCAAGAACAAATTAGAAGAAAATACATCAAAATCTTGACCCGCCTTTTACCTGTGATAAAGTATGAGTCAGATGCTTTATGAGACCATCAAAGAACCCTAACTTTGACCCGCAAAGCTGATTCAAGAGAAAATATATTTGGTAGTGTTAGTCGTTATCTTAACAACTTTTTTTTCCTACCAAAAATATAGTTAGTCATCGTATGGGTTATAAGTTGTAGTGAGGAAGCCTACTTTATAAAATACTAGGGGAAGTCCGCGCTTCGCGCGGGATTTGATATTTTGTTAAATATATTTTTGGAAGTTTGTTTCTAAATATATTTTGCTATGATAACTTAGTTATATGGCTAAGTGTTACTATGTTTATATGGAAAAAAATAAGTATAATAAATATGAAGATATATTAATATTTCGATGAAAAATATATTAACCTTTTATATATAAATGTTTTATAATATTTTTGTACATGAGCACGGAAAATCACCGAGTGTATCAAAACACTTTCTAATAATATTAAGATATTATGTTTTACATTATGGAAAAATATATATATGAATATTGGATACTAATATATCATTTAACTCATGATATTATTTTCAAAATAATTAATCTTAAAATAATTACAAACAAAAAAGTAACCAAATAAAGAAAGACAAAACAAAAAAAATAAAAAAGAAAGATAATATACTTTTGGCCAATTAATATCTATGTACAAGGATCACCTTCTCAGGTATTGGATTACATTAAATCAAAGACTGAGATTTATTTATTTATTTTTATTTGTCCTCTCTGACTTCTCTCTCACGACAGATTCATTCTCCTTTTTTTTTTCTGTTTCTTCTTTTCATCTTCTTCAATCTTCACTCCAATCTCTCCCATCTTCTTTCACTCTCATCTCTCCCATCTCTGTACGCTTGAAAGCTCACCAACTCTCCCATGTCTCACTTTTCAGATCTGGTTAACTGAGACAGGATGAAGATGATGATGGAGACGACGAAGAAAGAGACTCGCGGGGACGAAGCGCCGAGGCTCACCGGAGAAGAAGATGCGCCGGAGTCTCTCTCTCTCTCTCTCTCTCTCTCTCTCTCTCTCTCTCTCTCTCTCTCTCTCTCTCTCTCTCTCTCTCTCTCTCTCTCTCTCTCTCTCTCTCTCTCTCTCTCTCTCTCTCTCTCTCTCTCTCTGTCTTGATCTAATTATGATTTCGTTTTTTGTTTTTTCTTGTAAACAGAGGTAGATGAGGCAGAAGAAAATGATGTTTGGTCACCGCCGCCGAGCTGAAGCGACTCAAGCCATTTTGCTTCCCGGAATGGCCTAACCCCGCCGGATCTAAATCTGAATGCTCCGGTAAGATCCATCAACATACAATTCCAAACAATACCACTGGAAATTTAAAATCTCAGAAAAACTCTCGAATGAGAGAGAGAAATTTACAAAAAAAATTGGAAGCCTAAGAATGATTCTCAAGGGATAGGTCTGATTCTTTTATAGGTGGAGTTTGGAAGAGGGATAAGACTATTCGATGGAACTGCTAATGCATGTTAGGAGATGAATCGAGAACGAAACGTCACCGGAGTAACCGACATAGACGCAACCATCGGTCACGAAGACGATGCATGCCTAACGGGCCAACCTTCTGACGTATGAAGCCCAAATAGAAATATCTCTTGCTTGTGAGCCCACCTGAAACAACAACGAAAGCGTAAAAAAAATAGGGAGAGGACAGGTGTCGGCCTGTTAGTCATCGACTTTCCACGTGGCAAAGCAGGAGAGAGACCAACATTTTTATATATATAGACTAGTGGTTTTCCGGCGCTACGCGCCGGGTTTGTATGTTTTATTTTTAAGTAAATTTATAATTTACTTAATGGTCTTAGTAAAGAAAATATGTTAAAAAGAATGAAGACGAAAATATGTTAAAAATGATATTTTTTCCCGATCCAATTGATAGTGATTAGTGACCATAGTGTATGACTTTGGTTTGAAGTTCTTAGTGGCCAATACCTTGGACGCAACGGTTGTCGTGTTTTTTTCAATGTTATTGTTTTAAATCTTATGTGCTTAAAAAGTTCGGTGTATGAACTTTGGATTGTATAATTGTGAATTAATTATTTTCAGTTTATTATTCCTAAGCTTGCCCTGAACATCATAGATGTTGAGGCAAAAATGTGTTGCGAGCCGCATGTTGTTTATGGGTGCAACTGGAAAGTAAACATTTTTCTGTAGCCTAAACGGTTTTATAAGCATTGCAAGTTTGAACGTTCTATGCAAGGGTGCATGACTATTGACTTCACAGATCCAATTCTGAAAATGACTTGCATTACTAATTGGAACAACCACCACCACCACATAGAGTTTAAAAAGGAGAAATAAAGCTAAAGAAATTTGAAAGTCTAAAAGGAGAAATAGAACTAAAGAAAATTGAAAATGTGACTTATTACTAATTAAAACAACCACCACATTGAGTATTATAAAAAGGGAAATTGATTCAAAGGAAATTGAAAGATACAAAAGCAATTATTTGATAAAGAGAAGACGTGGTTGTTTCTCATAGTAGACTCATTCCAAACGTGGTTTCTTCGGTGCATTCTCTTCCAAAGCGACTTGCTCACTGGCTGATGCTGTATGTCCGGCAAGTGAACCATCCAATGTATATGGCACCTCTAACAGAGCAAGTGTTATCAACTTTGACATCAGATCCCGTTGTCACAACTTCAGGCTGCGATGCTTCAGGGACCTGCGCACCTTCCTATTAATAAGGTAACAAACACAGAGATTATATACAGATAGCAGCAGATTCACATTAAGAAAAGAGACCAACATTCACAACAAAGACTGGCGCAGGTGCAAGCTCTCTCGAAGGAAAGACGCCAGAAATGGTGAAGGTTTGGTGCTTTGAAGTAAAATTGAAGTCCTTTAACTTGAGCTGGAAGGTGTATGTATTCCCAACAATCTCAGCAAGGGACCGAGGCAGTTCAGTGTCTACCTGAGCATCAACACCTCTTTTCTTACTTGAGTACAACCACAACATTAGTTTCATCACATGCGACACATTTGAAGGAATATATCTCTTGGACAAATTTCTTTGAACATCCAGTCACTTTAGCTGTGCAAAGAAACTCAATTATCTGTAAAGTGCAGAAGAAGCAGACAAAAAAGAAGAATAATCTCAAACAATATTAAATTTAAATAGACCAAACTTCACCTGAGGATCAACAGTAATAACCTATTGGCTAAGCCCAGCAACGGTTAGAGGTTCAATTTTTTGGGCATGAACCAGCTTTAATGAAGACGCTGTCTGGTCTGTTCCATCGCCTGTCAATCTGCAATGGGCTGAGTTTGAAAAACAGTGAACAAAGTAGAAATTCCATTCATCAGGACAAGACCAAAGTTGCGATTATCTAATCAGAATGAGGGGACTTACTTGTCAAATTCTTCTTTTCCTGCAGCTGTCTCAGAATCAAAGTAGATATGTGTGCCAGAAGTGGCCTTCAGAACTAACCGGCCTGACATCGCATATGGTTTTTTTTTAAGAGAATGTCAGTTCAAAACAAACACTCTATTGTATAGATTTGTTGAACCTATGTTAAAATGCAACTACAGTGAAAAAGATTGTCTCTTACCCCCAACTATCTTAGGATTAATGTTGGTGGCAAGCACAATTTTAAGCTCTTTCCCGTAGCTATCATTTTTTTATGAAATGCAAGACCAAATAGTCAAACATACTAACACGAACATTTACATCCCTGCGAAAAAAAAAACAAAAACCAAAGTTTTAGAGTCGCAAGTATACATTAGAGTATCTATTGTAACAAATGGAGGTTAAACAATTCAAGGTACCTTTTTAGACGCAGAGTTAGCATTACACACTGGACCCGGATATACTGTCGGTGATTGTGCTCCTGATTGAACTTAGCACACCAATTATATATGAGAAATGATTTAACGGGATTAAGTTAACACATGCTATCACAAAAAAACAAAAACAGTACTCAAACTAAAGACACATACCACGAAGTTGTTTGTTGACTGAAACTGGATACACGTTCACACTTACAGAACCTTGAATAACAGTTGATTGTTGGAAAGGAGCCAATTACATGATCAGACAATCTGAATGGATGTTATCGCCGCCAGGTTCAATCGAAAACAGAGGTGCTTACCTGCTCATCGTACCATGTCAAGACTCATGAGTTCACTGACTTTCCTAACGTGTTCCTCGCCTCCCAAAAAATGCAGCAAACGAACCTCAAAAGTGTTGGGGCAGCGCCAGGCTTTCACATCCGCAAAGAGGGTGAAGGAATTGGCCATTGTTGGAATCGATATTTCAGACAAACTGTTCTTCTCGATCTCGTTGAAGTTGTGCTGTTCATCGGTGCAAGGTGTGATATTTATACTTGCAGCTTTAGTTAATTAGTTTGGAATGCAAAGAGGTCGATTGAATGCTTTAAATTGTGAGTAGTGGGATAATCGCTTTAAAGCTCGGATTTAAGGGTATTTTAGTGGAAGGTGGAGGCGTAACGGTTCGTCGATGGAAGCTTCACTTTCTGAGAAAATTGACATAGAAGAAGAAGGTAGAAAGACGATGAGAAACCTAACTCTTAATTGGGCTGAAAAAAAAGTTTAATAAAAAGCCAATAAAACATGCGAATGGGCCAGCAGCAACATATATGAGATAAAACCCCAATCCAATGAACGTAACGAAAACATACGCTCGTTGTGTTTTTATAAGGGACACGTGGCATCTTTTGCCCTCATAAACCTGATGACGTGGACGCCTGTGGAGAGACTAAAGTCTACTTTATTTATAAAGATAGATTTACGAGACAGAGATCTTAAATGTAGATATCAATATGCATTAGAATCATAGTAATTTTAAAATAAACAAACAAAAAGACTGTGAGTACCAATTGTCCTGCATCCCAAAACTACATTTGGTGTCCTGCATCCCAAAAGTACATATATAATCAGAGTAAGAGCAAAAAAATAACTGACGATATTAGAACTCTTAAATAAAACAAAAAACTTACTGATTGTCAAGAGGATGCATGTTTGAAAGATCTTTTTCCGGAAAGATTTGATCCTTTATCTTCTCAATACATCTTAACCGATTTTTTTCCTTCCTATGAACTGAAGAAGGATAGTTTTCTTCAGTTTTTCCAGAATCGTCGATTTGGACGAAGAGAGCTGCTATCTTTAGTTTGTTTTTTTACTAAAGACATTACTTTCTATCTGTTTTTTTTTCTCAATAACCTTGATTATTAGATCACAATTTTTTTTTTAATTTGTAAACATTGGATATATTTGGGCACAAAGCTACAAGCCTAAAATATGTCTGAAGCCCATTTAATGTTTTACAAATGAAATTAAACAATGGTCAAAAAGTCTAACTTATATGAACTATAAGCCCAATATAAATTAATGAGATGGACTTTTCTTTTTGAATCCATTTATAAAAAGTATAATAAAATTTAAAATGATAGGAAACTTAATAAAATAAATTGTAAGGCTGAGTATGATTCAAATTTTTTTTTATTATTTGCATTTAGTTATTGTTCCAAATTAAAAACACATGTATAAAATTCTTTGAACAAATTTAAAATTTGAAGGAGTGCAGTAATAAACAAACTAAAATAACCAAACATCAAATACAAAAATAACCATCCAGCCATGAACATATATATATATATATATATATATATATATATATTCATATTTTGTATAACATGACAAACTATAACTAAATTGAAACTTAACCGAGAACCAATACAACATACATATCCAAAATTAACCAGATCAAAGCATCTAAGCTCGAATCCATATATAATCAGACGAATTGTATATCTCTTTAAACTAAAAACTTAAAAACACAATCGAATTGAGACAAATAATCCCGCGCTTTTCAAAGCGCGGGTCAAAATCTAGTTTACTTTATAACAGAAACAAAACACATGAGATTGTATTTACCAACACAGTTTCGGCAAATTAGCAATATACCAATTCTAACTATTCAAACACTGGACAAAATCGATTATGACTCTGATATCCCTATACCCTGAGCCATTTGGGAAAAACTTGGAGTAGGCAACATTTTATAAGTAGACTCGCTAAGATATGATAAACTGTCATAATATTTCCTCTTTATAAATGACTCTTTGTATCAGATGAAAAAAAAAAAAAATGTAGCTAGTTTATAGTAGAGACACAGACGCACTAGCCCAAGTTTGAACGCCTTTCTTTATCTATAAACCTCTCATTTTGAAAGTTTTAAACTTATTTCTAATTGAATCATGGAGACTAGTAAGATGACTTGCAGGGGATGCATTTGGAGAAGAAGATGGCTTTTTTCTACTGCCAACATTGCGGCGTTCGAGCAGACTGAGGATATCATCGCAGCCGCCGTCGACAAAGAGGATCATCTACTCGGAGGTACTCGTATTCACACTCAACATTCGCCGTCAACCAACAGCTCCTTCACAAGGTACTCACAAGAGAAGGTAAGAAGTGGCGGCGTAGCAGATATACATACATAGGTTGTGGTAAGTCAGCTTAAAAACTCTCTCCCACAATCGAGCTCTTTAGCTATATCTTTTCATGCTTGTGACCCACGGATATAGTGAGATAGGCACGAGTTTGTATCAGATTGGTAATGTCAAGGGGGAGGCTACAACTAGTGAATAAAATGTGCATAAACTGAAACAAAAGCTTTATAGTATTTTGCTCATTTGGTGTAACCTTTGAGTAAAAAGCACTTCAAACGACATCTTGTTTTGCTTGTGATGCAAAGATATGTTGTTTTCACACATAAGCAACAATCCTCCAAAAATAGAGAATCATAAGCTAACACACAAACACCACGAACACAAAAGAAAGATAAAATCTTAGGTTGGTTTTAATACAACACTTAAAGCATTGAATCTAAATAAAACCCATAAACATATATATATTGCGATCATTGAGCCATTGCAACTAAAAAAAAAAGAGAACCCAATAATAACTAACTATACAGGGATCTAATCAGCTGCCATGATCAAAGAGGTAACCTCATTCAAGAGCTCTACCTTGTCACGTGCACATTTATCTTTCATAACCTTCAGCATCTCTTCATATTTTTGACATTCAAGTTCATTGGCATGCAACTTCTTCATCTTCTCTTGGGTTCCCTTCTTACTCTCAGCAGGCAGCTTGGTCCATTTCTCTTTCAGAAAATCCATACCAAGAAAGAAAGAACTTTCATCATCCCAATCAGTAGATTCTTTCTCAACAAGTGGTGACTTCTCCATATCTTCTCTTTTACCCATACGTGGAGTGACCAAGTCACGCTTCTTTGTCAATCCCCTCTCACTCTCCTTTGATTCAACAGCTATCCCATCAACTCCCCAAATAGCCTTTGATAACTGAAAGCACTTTTGTTGATGCGGATTCGAAGCAGAAGCAGAAGCTTGTTCACCGCTCTTCTCTTTGGCTTTATATTTTCTTTTCAGATTACGGATCTTGTCCTTGAACTGAACCAAGGTAACATCGAAGCTAAAAGAACCCTTCATTGATTGGTAGAAACTGCGCTTATATTTTAATGGATTCTCCACTTGGGAATCAATTACACCTTGTAACAAAACAATCTCATCTTTCTCACTAAACACTCTCGCAAAAGATGGTGTATTATTATTAGTAGTTCCCATCTTCCCACCTTGTCTATAAATTTTCTTGGCTACATTCGTTGAATTACTCACGTTGGTTGAGAGACGCTTCTTAGAGACAGATCTCGGTGGAGGATCTTCGGGTTCGTCTTCTTCTGAAGAAAATATGGTATGCAGATGCTGCTGGTCTTCTTCTTCAGACTCTATTTCTTCCTCACCGGCGCTTGAAGAGGGTGGATCTTCGAATGGGTGCTTGAGGTTATTTGCCATTGTACTGTGATTTGGCTTTACAGTACAACAAGTCAAGAACTCACTCTTTCCAAATTTAAGAAAGATTCCGACTTAATTCAGGAAGACTCTTCCGTTTGCTTAATCTCCAATTCAAGTTAAACTTTTTTTTTTTTTTTGTAACTGATTTCAAGTTAAACTTATTAAAAGCAATTATGTATTTATGAAAAATGAGGAAGAGTACCATCTAAGACAAATTTAATTTCGTTTAA
This sequence comes from Brassica napus, assembly GCF_020379485.1. Lineage (NCBI taxonomy): Eukaryota > Viridiplantae > Streptophyta > Magnoliopsida > Brassicales > Brassicaceae > Brassica > Brassica napus. Next base: position 7,950,347 of record NC_063437.1, read on the forward strand.
AAAAAAAAGACAAATTAATTGTAATATTTATAGGTGTTTCAAAGAAATATAAAACGTTTTTTTTCTTGCTAAACTCGAATATGAAATATATTTTAGTTTTTATAGTTAAATAATTTTAATTATTCTTTAAATAAGACTCTTCTACAAAATCCGACACCCATATCACCCCAATCTGTATCAGAAGCTTTGAGCTACGAGGATTGTTACCAACAGACAAGAGATAGAGATACGCCAGTGGGTCTTGTAATGATGATGATAACTTGTCAGTGCCATTGATCACTGGTCTTGTCGCACCCATCATCTGCTTATGATTCTTGGCTCTTTCTCTCTGGTGATGATCGGGTTGGTTTTGGTTGCCTCCTGTGAATTTCTAACTATCGCGCAGGCTTCCTGAGGAGCCTGATCATGATTTCTGTGTGTGGGAACGAAAGTTTAGGAGGTTTGTTTTCTGAGGAGCCTGATCATGATGATGAGGTTGATGCAGAGTTACCAACAATGCTTATGCAACTTCTGAAGAACCTTGAAATGAAATATTATGAACTTAATGCTGAAACCACTGGTAGAAGAATCTCTTTACAAACACTATCTATCTTCCTGCATGATTTGTTCGTCTCTCTGGATTTTGCTAGCCTTCCTGAATGTCCTTCTCTTTCGCAGAAGATGGAAAATATATATATATATTTGTCGTATATATGGCACGGGAAAAACGAATTAGAAGCAGCATCAGCTGATGACACATACATAACCGTTAATAATCTGTGGAATCGTTACGAGGATGTAAGAGAGACCCTTTTGTTTCAAATTCTACTTATGGAATATGTTTACTAGCTTTTGATAAAGCATCTCTTTCTTTCACACGTTTTGTAGGAATCTGAACATTTTATGAAACACTGATGATGATGTTGGGACTTCATCCAGGAGGGGAAGAGGCTCTTCGTGTAGTAGTAGTAGTTATACAAGAAAAAGCCTAACCAGGTCCTATGAGACAATCTGCTTCTTTTCTGTCCAATTCATACAGAAATTAGTGTGAACAAAGACAAAAAAAAAAAATCTTAAAATTCAGATCGTGACAGAATCGAAGAAACACCCAAATTACTGAAAAATGACCAAATGGTTGCAAAAGAAACGAAACAGAGGTGTTTGCTACTCTGCAACCATATAAAAAGAGTAGATACACAACACCAATCAAGAAACAAACGAATTCGCTATTACACCGCAACACGAGTTGTTGTCGCCACTCTTTTGCCTCCAGCTCCAAAACCATTCTTCTTTAACGGATCAAACTCTTGCACACCAAACGGACTCCTATCACGCTCTTTGTTGCCTGATCTCCCACCCACTCGATCCGTCGATTCAGCTGAGTTCGGTTCCCACGAAGAAGAAGTTGAGTATCCCTTACGTTGCACCACACAGCTACTTCCCGTGATACTGTTGCTTCCGGAAGATTCTTGCTCCTCCATGTCCTCCAAGGAAGAAGCACCTCTCTTAACAGTCACGTACTTCTCAAAGCTTGGCTCCATTAAATCCGCTTTCTTCGCTGCTGCTGCTGCTGCTGATGTGAAACTGTTGAGCTCGCTTCTTTGGTGTTTATTCGTAGTGGAGTTAAGGTCTGAGACTGCTTCAACGATGGAGCAGGCTTTGGACATAGATGAGCTGATGGCATTGACATTGACACTCTTCTGATGGAAGTTTTGAATGTCCTCTAAAAGCAAAGCTGCGTAAGATGCAGGTGCATTGTTATTGTTGTTGTCGATGTTGTTTGAGAGCAATGCTTCCGGACAGAAATCGAAATCGCGTGACTTCCTCAATGATCTGCTCCTGCTCATAATCTGAGGCTTCGGGTTTTCAATTCCTGACACCACTATCTTACACTCTTCCACCGCCTCTTGCTGCTCTTTCGTGACACGACTCGGGCTTGCGCTTCTGCGGATTGGAGCTTGAGTTCCCATTTTAGCATTCATCTTCTGAAACACAAACATTACAAAAACACATTCATTCCAATCATAACAGGTTCTTGATTGTGAAACATCTGTTTCTTGAACATCAACAACATTCATCCCAACAATACCGAACACTTGATTGGATTCATTACCTGACCCTCGAGATTGGCAGATTCATTGTCTCTGTTCATCATCTTCTTGTTGCCATGAGGTTGAGGATAGGCCAAAGAGTTTGGATCAATCTCTCCCAAAGGGTTCCTCCTGTAGGGAGAATGTTCAGTTTTCCTCCTGAGCTTCGACGGGGAAGGCTGAGCGTTGCTTCTTTGCGGAGACTGAGCTCTTGCCGGAGACTGTGACCTCGGAGACGCCACGTTTCTCTTGACAGCAACCCGCTTGATAGAAGCCTCTGCGGCGTTGTGGTTGCTCTTGTCTTTATCCGTTGCGGGAACGGAGACGAACTTGGCAGGTCTATTGTTGTTACTCGAATTTACAGAACTGCCACTGCCGGCGCACGAATTAGGGTTAGGGTTCGTCTCCGATCTTCTTCCCGGAGATCTGCTTACTCGTCTGCTTCCGCTTCCCCTCTCCCTACTTCCCGATCGGTAGCTCTTCGAATCTTCCCTTTCTCTGCTCGGAGTCCGCCTCCGCCGCTCCCGAGGCGACTCTCCGCCGCCGCGTTGGCGCTGCCGATGAATCCGCCGCTCGGCTTCTTCCTCCCCTCCGTCTTCCGCATCAGCTTCGTCGGCGTCACCGTCGCGGCTCCGCTCGTTCTTGTCGAAATCGAAGCTCCTCTTGGATCCAGAGTATCTCCTGGTTTTCGCCGCGGCTGAGTTGCTCCGGCTTAGTCTCCCGCATTGAATCAGTATAGCATCTACGTCGGCTGGAGTCTGATTCGTAGTGCCGGTTGATTTCTCCTCGGAAGCAGTCGAATCCTCCGGATCTGTCGTCGTCGTCGTCTTGGATCGCTCATGGCTCCTCCGATGTTTGATCACGAACACTTCTTTCCTCGGGTTGCTGTTTTCTTGTATCTCTGCTTCGTTCTTGGGTTTTGGTTCTTCTACTTCGAGCTTCTTCGCCTGCGCTTCAGCCTCTGGTTTCGGAGGTTTATCAATGGCCGATTTGTTCGGATCTGGGGATACTCCACTCGGGGAAGAAGATGATGGAGAAGTCTTCTTGCTGAGGCAGCAACCCATTTGTGCTCAAGAAATTCAAGCAGAGAGAGAGAGAGAGAGAGAGAGAGTGTGAGAAATTGAATTGATGAGAGAAAAGACAGAAACCAAATTCAAAACTTCAAATTCTGAGGAGAAGGAAAACGTTTTTAAAATACTTTTTTGATCAAAGAGGTGATATTTGAAATTTCCAACAGTTAGCACAAAGAGAGCCGTTATACGTGTACGAGAGAGATGGAGAGGAATCGACGATAAGGGTATTTTCCCCGCTTTGTCTTTTGAACTTCTGTCCAAAGGAAAGTCATTTTATTAATATTTCAAAACAATCTTTATTTAATTATGTAAATTTAAATTTCTAACGGCTAAATGCATGTTATGTGTTTTTTTGTCCGATTATGACAAAGAATCTTTTTTTTTTGAACACCTATGAAAAAAGAATATTGGGAAGATTTCCATGGTAATTAAATAACAATGTTATTCAGTGACAATTGTTCTACAAAAGACAATACTGAACAAACAACACATTTCTTTTTTTTTTAAAATAACATTGCTTGGTTAGGAGATAAGCAAATAACTATGGTGATTAGATATAAACCAAAAACATAAGAGGCAGTGTGGGCTTTCTCATCCACCGTGTGAAATAACATTGCTTTAGTCTGAATCGCGTTTTCCGGCCAACGGTGTGGGCTTTCTCAGCCACCGTTGGTCGGGTTTGTACTCTTTTATTGTTCATGTCACCTTGCATGTCCTTTTGTCTTTGATCAAAGCTATTCTGTTGGGTTTTTCTAGATCTAGATCCAATGTTTTGTTGGAGAGATTAGAGATTTGACGGTGTTGGCTTGTTTGGTTCTGATTCTTCGGATCTGATTCAGCCTCCTTCTTCCGATCAATGCTCTTTCTCTTCGTTTCTCGCCGATGACCTTAGGGGGTCTTGATCTAAGGCTTCTCTGTTCTTGGTCTGCATGTGTGTTTATGGTCACTTCTTCTAGTGATTTTACCAAGGTATTGAAGGATGTGCTTATCCTTGTTCTCGATCGCTACGGGTCTGATTCTGGTGGTGTTTAGAAATCCCGGCTTGTCTTCAAGGATTTGGGGCTTCGGCTCGTTCTGCACCTTGACGTGGAGGTTTGAATGGTAAAGGTTTAGTCTTCTTCCTCCTGGGTTATGTCTTTGCAAGTTCTCGTGGCTCGTCTGATGTTCGTCGTCGGAGTAGTATAAAGAGATGCAGACTCTCCCTGAATAAAGTTCGTCATTGGGTGTGCGCTTATGTCTTCCTTCTGCCTTGGTATTCTCTCTTGTTTGAATGTGTTTTTCTGATTCGATCTAGTCTAATCTGTCAGTTTATGCTTTGATCCTTGTTCATAATGGTTTGTCTTAGTCTGCGGAGAATTTGTTCAATTCTGCCGGCTTAAGTTTTCAGAGGAAGGCTTTGTTTCCTGCTGGCTTTAGTTTCTAGGGGTTGAATCATGTAACTCGCTAGCTATGTCTCTTCTTCCTGTATTACTCTTTCTTGTTTAATGAAATCCTTCAGCGTGAAAAAAAAAAAGAGGCAGTGTGGGAATTTTTGTTTAATTTTGGGTTTGGTTTGGTTTGTTTGGTTAGTTTATGTTTGATTAAACTCCAATCAATCTCCCCAAACTAATTTTGGTTTAGTTTAATTTGGTTTGGTTATATAGTGATTTTGTATTAATTGTTAAAAATAATTAACTTAGTAAAAAACTAGAATATGAAAGTCTCGTTGTATGAAATTTATTCTAGCTAAAAATCCATTAATCAAAATCAAACTATTCAACTTAGTTACAACTTACAACTTATAAGAGCTAAGAATATGAACCATTGAGTTTTTTTTTTGTCTTATAAAACATCAGGGTTAGAAATAAAGAATATATATAATATTATACTTTAGGATATTAATTTTTAAAAAATGTGAAAATTATTTTAAAAAAATATAGATAAACATGGCTTTTACTTAAAAATAAATACATTGGTTTATTGTTTTTTTGGTTTGGCTTTAACCGCACTGAATCATTCAGGTTGAGTTAAACTTCAACCGATTGAGTTATGCGTAAAGTATGGATTGAGTTGAGTTGATTTAACTTTAGTTGGTTCGGTTCAGTTTGATTATGTTTGGTTCTTTTATAGTTAGGTTTGCGGATCAATTCGCTCCGGTCCGCCGTGCTCCACTGTGGATCGAATCATTTTTATGATTCAAAAGTCTGATCCGTATGATCTGCAAACAAAAAATCTTATACTCGCATCTGTCCTGCTAAAATCTGCCAGTAACTGCTAGATCCGTAGATAATATTAATTATATTAAAAATAATTATTTTAACTATATTAATTATTTTTAAATAATATATTTATAATTTTAATTATATAAATATTATAATATTCATATATATTTTTACGAAAATAGTTTTAAGAAAAATATATTTTTAAAAAGAATTGTGTGTTGGTGAATATCTGCGGCTGAAATTTGATTGATCCGCATCCGTCCTACGTTAAAAACACTTAATCCCTACCCATAAATCAATTTTCAAAACCACTCGATCAGCACCCGCTCCACAGTGGATCAAACGAGACGGGGACAACGGATAATGATTTAAATTCGCTGCCCTAGTTTCTTTGGTCATTCCCTAGACTGTGTATTACCATAAGTGTAATACCAAATTTTCATCCAAAGTTTCCTTTCATTAGGATTAATATTTTCACTAATGTGGTATCAAAAAATTGTTTTGTGTCCAATTGATGGTTCTCTTCGACTCATTATCCTTTTTAATCAATTTTCATTTTTTCCAGTTTACATGTTAGATATATTCTTTCGGTTATTGCACCAATTTCACTACCAAAACTTATTAGGTAGTAGCAGCAGTGAAACCACATAAAATGTATGTAGAAGCTTGAGCAAGAATGAATTGCCTGGAGGACGAACTAGCTCCGCTTACAGTCTACATCATCTCTGTGTGTGTTTATATAGTTTATATTTTGTTTTTCCGGTTCATGTAGTTACTGAGTCATAGTGCTCTCCATGTACAGAGATTTTTCCAATGAAGAATGTAATCAATATATGGACTCATATAGTTGAATTTAATTTCCCAAATACTTTATTTCTATATGGGGCTCTCCATGTACAGTGATTTTTCCAATGAAGAATGTAATTGATGTTATGGACTCATATAGTTGAATTTAATTTCCCAAATACTTTATTTCTATATAGAGATTCATATATCAATCCAATAAATTATTTGAATAAAAATATATGAACCATTTATAGTTATACTGATACAAATTACATGATAGCATTTAAGGAGTTTTTTGAAAAGGTTTTAGATGACCGATTAGTTTCTAGATTTTTGTGCAATTTTGAATTTAACGGTATTGACCAAAACTCCGGCTTAACCAGAAATTAATGTCTAAAAATGTTTTCCAGAACTAAAATAGGAGAGGAATCTTCAACGTCCCAAATAGAACCAATGATACTAGAAAAGTAGAGAGCCTAGAAAGGTTCTTATGTTTGTGACCAGTGTGTCTAATACAAAGCCAAGACAAAGTACGCCCTCAAGTTTCAGGACCCATACTCACAGATATGATTGATTATGTTTCTTTCTACCAACGTCAAAAGGAGAGAGAGAGAGATGCGACGAATGACAACATATAAAGATCAGTGGAATGAAGCGACTTCAAACGTCGCAGGTTTTAGAGATGGGTCGGGTTTTGCGGGAGAGACCCGCCACTGCCTTCACCATGATCCCCCATTTCCTGCACATCTTCCGGCGATAGTATCTTTATGTACCAAACGTTACTCACAAATGACCTGCACCACATTTCCACACATGGCTAGTTCACAAAAAAATATCTTAATAATAACTGTAAGAAGAAGAAGAGCGTAGTTTTTTGAACATACTCCCAGGGGTCATCGCCAAGGAGAAGAATATCATTTTCCTTGTCAACGAATACAAGCTGCCAGCCTGATCTAAGGGGGTCTTCCAACAACCCTTCGATAGCAAACATCTTCCCTAACTCTTCTCGCAGCTCATGATAGCTGCTGAATCGGGAGATGTCTAATGATCGCCCTACCGAACCTGATTTATAAACCTGCATTATTATTTTTTTGTAAATACAAACGTCAGTATATTATTATTGAGACCAGTGGAGTAAGAACCAAAACCAGCCTCACCTTTACAAAGTTCTTGGTTTGGTTGGAGGGGCTAATCTGTCCAACTCCATGCAACAACTCATGAGTTGTGTCTTGCATGCAGCTGTTGTATAAGGAATTCTCAAACCCTGAATCCGCTAGTGACATTGGGTAAGCTTCCGCATCTCCTCCTGATGAAGAAGAAGCAAACCGAGGAACCGTGCTTGGGAGGAATAGTCCAGAGCCAGGATCAACACCGAATACAGAAGGATTCACGTTGGCACTTGCAGTTTCTAGAGCAAGGCTTTTCCCAGCGTACGCTTGTGGTGGAAGTGACAACGGTTCAGAAAAAGTGTTGGATGCTTTTGGTGACCAGCCCTCTCCCATTAACTGCTCAGGCAGTACAGACTGACCGGTTATAGAGAAGTTCAACAGATTGCTGCCATGTCCAGCAGACCCAGGAGAGGTAGAGTTTTGTTGCATTGGACTAGCTGTTGTTGGGAATTTGTCAGTAAAATCTGCTTTCATGAAAGAAGAAGGAGAAGGCATATCCGAGTGCTGCTGCCACTGTTGAAGTTGACCGTTTTGCATTTTAAGAGCATTAAGATATGCATTTTGGTCCACCGATTGCTGCCCACCACCACCTGGTTGCTGCTTACTAACTTCTTGTCGCTGAGGAAGATTCTCACTCATAATCTGAGTTTGAGCATGCATCAGATGCTGCTGCTGCTGCTGTTGAAGCATCAAATCAGAATTGTGGGAAGCTGATTGTTGAAGATACTGGTGGTGAGGAGGAGGCTCTTGCAACTGGACAAACTGTTGTCTGAGAGGATCTCCACCGCCCATGTTCTGTAATCCAGCAGCCAGCATTGCTTGGTATTGCTGATTGTTATCAGTCCCGAGTTGTGCGAGATCCAGCCTTTGTTGCATCCATGGAAACAAACCAACAGATGGATAATTTAGAGGAAGTAAACCTTGCTGCTCCCCACCACCACCTCCCCTCAGCCATGGTAGCCCACTTCCCAATTCACCCCTTCCATCTGTAACACCACAGTGATTCAAGTTAATAGCTACTAAAAGTTTAGGAGAAGAGACAAATGGTGGATGGATACCATGTAAGGATGAAGTGCCAGCATGCCAAGGACGTTTGAGCCTGAGAGGAAACAGAGAAGGATACATGGGGAAGGTAGTAAGAGGCTCAATCTCCCATAGAGAAACCCTTGGCTGTCTCTCCCCTGCTGTCGATTCATCCCAACCAACCTACACCAGAGAAATATATTGGGACTAAATCATCATCAGTGTTTCTTAAAACGAAGTCACAGGCTTTTGATGATACCTACCTTCACAGATCGCCAATGAGAGTTGGGCCAACGAACAGAATCCAGATCACTGATACCAGTTATAGTACCCATGTACCTGCAAAGTGTTGTCTGTCAGAACTACATGTTAAAAGTAATGATAATAGTTTTGAAGATCATCATCATCACCTGCGGACACTGGACTCTTCGGTCTCGAAGAGCATGCGGAAGCGCATCCCAACTGAAATACGGGTGTGAAAAACGGCTTTAATGTACTTGGAAAGTTGTATCACAAACTCAGATTGGCTAGCCCTGCAACCACAAACAGAGAAAAATCAGTACGGTATGGGAGAGAAGAGTATGGGATGGAAGTAGAAGAAGAACCTTGGATGAAAGAAAACAGTAAAACAACTGTTGGTTGCAGAAGCATGTGCAGCAGCAGCCAGGAGTCCAATATGCATGCTATCACTAGACAAAACAGATGATGGTACAATCGTCTGTGGACGAGTCGCTCTACGTATTCCCAAAAACAGTTGATTCTTTTCATTCCTGAAGTAAACAAGTAAATAGGGTTTAAAGATAATAATAAATGATTATAATCCAGAAAGTGAATGAATGCACCAAGGAAAGAAAATAAAACCTGATGAAAATGACAGAATCTCCAGCTACTAGTCGCTTAGCACTAACAAATACACTCCACCCAGTAGTTAGGAGATGCCGTTTGGGTTGTCCTGCATGGTTAATAAAAACAGAATAAGGATTTAAGTCCATTATAAGAACATAGAGCAGCTCTAGTGTCTCCAACTTCACCAAACAAGCACATTGCTACTTCAGAACATAACAAAACGATAATCCTAGTTAATGTGAAACAACCTACCACGAAAGATGTGCCTAAATTTCCATTCAACATCATGGAGATCTCTTGCGAGCAGTTCTTGCGCTGGTGGCTGCAGTGAGTAATCCTGCAACAGGGGAATCAATATATTATTCACAATTATTCCGCAGGTTAAGCTAAAGAAAAGAAAAAAGAAGTGTTACACTACCAGTGGAGGAAAAACTTTCTCAGCAGCGCGTCTAGGAACAGAAAACCCTCCATGAGTACTAGTATCACTAGCTGTAAGAGTCTTACAGAAGTAATTGCTAGGTTGCTTGCTCGGTATCCCCAACTCTATCGGTACAAATGTTTCCTTCTGCTCCTCCTATATACACCACCAAAACACCCAACTCTAACGTTTTAACTTGTAAATTGGAAAAAAAAAACAGCAACTCTAGGTTATAAAACCATACCGGTGTCAATGGTTGAAGTGTCATTTGAGCATAGACTTCATCCGTCTCCACATCTGCCTGAAAAAAAGTAGAAAAACGAAACCCCATACTTACAAAGCACACTTTATAAAAGAAAAATGTAAAAAAATTGAAGGTGGAAAGGGACAGGGAACTAATTAACTACGCACATGCATTGTAACGTTATGGAGCTGGCAAATCAATTGTGGTGGTAGGCTTGGGTAATTGGGTATGTGACCATCAACTTCCTTATTAGTTGTAGCAGCTACCTACAAGTACACTTCAATTTTAATGGAAATGCCCCAAAATATAAAACAAGTAAAGAAAAGCAAAGCTCCTCCATACTTTTAATCTTCTTTTGCAACCAACAACACTCACAAACAAATCTTTAAACCCAAAAAAAAAAAAAAGTCTAAGAACCTGTTCGCTGTGACCCTGTGGAAAGTAGACAACGCGGCTTCCAGATGATGGAAGAGATACCAGTGGTCCAGCACAAGCATGCCATAGCTCAGAGTTCAGACATTTCTCTCCTATTAAGACACACACACACACAAGAACTAAGAAACATGTCCAGAAAACAAAAAAAGGATGAAAAAATCAGAGACTGAAGTTGAAACAAAACCTTCATGACTTTGTTGAACCAATCCAGATGTTGACAGCTTCATCGTCGAGAATATTCAAGATACAAAAAGGTACTGCTAACTTTTGAAATTGGTAAAAATAAAATAAAAACCCTAATTTTGTCTTCCGTACAAAATCTAATTTCTTTCACTTCCAGCTACTATAGCAGCTATAACTCTTCAGTTCAAGAAGAAGCACAAACTCGTCTTTCTCCATCTCCTTTGTTCTTCCCCCACAACCATTAAGACTTTTAGACAAAGCTTCTTATTACCATAAACCCCAAGAACCCAGGAAACTGAATAAACCCCATTTTTATTCTTAAAACCAGAGTATGTTGCTTATCATCTTCAGAGCTTGAATACTACACGGAGCACACTAGACGAGCCCAAAAGGTAGCTAAAAGACCCCTTCTCTCGCGAGATCTTTGTGGAGAATGAAAGAAGAAGAACCTCTTCTACCACTTAGCTTCTGGTGGGCATTAGACTAAATCCCTCGAAGCAGTACCATCACTGTCTGAGGAGAGACACTTTGGCTTTCACAACAGAAGAGAGAGAGAGAGAAATATGTGTCAGAGAGAGAGAAAGAAGAGTGCGTGGGGGTGAAAGTGAGTGGTTTTCCTCTTCTTCTTATAAGGGACCCGACCCGACCCGACCCGGTTCGAACATGAGCACAGTGGAGAAGAAAGAGGAAGAGAGAGAGGGTCCTACTAACGAGAATTATGAGAGGTGGTGTCAGTACCTGAGTGACCTCTTTTCATCGTTGGATTATGCTCTCCAGATCTTGACCGTTGATTAACTACTATTTGTTTTTCTATTTTATTTTCTTATTACTTGGATTCGCTGAAAAGGACAATCAATTATACTATAGTTTTAAAGAGAGAGAGATAGACATGTCATAAATGTTAGCTTTCTTATTTTTTATTTATTTATTTATTATAACATTTTTCTCCATCCATTGATGAATGAAACACCAAATACTCCCATAATTTGTTTTAACTTTTAAGGATATACAATACTTTATATTATCAAAATAATTCAATTTTCTTTTTGTTCGAGCTTATTTTGCTAGATCCGCGTTGAAAATATGGTCAAAAGCAGCTCTATTTAAACACTTCCAATTTTATTATACCCCCATATTTAAATAATGATAAAATTTTATATCCACAAAATTAAAATAACACTCACGTAACATCTTATATATTAAAACAGAAATCACGACTTTAATTCATATGTGATTTTTTGAAAAAATGGACATAATGTACATATTCCTATAAAGTTATGTTACATTTAATCTCTAATCTTATCATTTAAATTTAGTTCTACCAGAAATTTTTATTGGGTTATTAATAATTAGATTTAAACCCATTGAATTTATGGATAGTATAAATTAAATAGATATAGTTTAATGTTGTAATAATATACCTTCATATGTTAATTATTTCAATATTTGTCGATGTTAACTTTTAAAATTATAAAAATTATTTTTTAAATAACAAAAATCATATTATCTAACAATGATTAATATTTACTACATTAAACCAATGAAAACAAATTAAAACTATATAGTTTATTTTAAAAATTAAACAAAAACTAAACGTTTAATTATTTACTCGATAATATAAATCTATGAAGCGAAAAGTTTAATTTTTCTTAAACTTTCTAAATTTGTGAAATATTACAATATCTTTGAATATGACAATAAAACAATATCTTACTAATCTTTATAGATATAGTTACGATTTTAATAATGAAATAATAATCCAAATATATATATAGAAAAAGATACAAATACATGTGAAAGTTTGAAAAAATCTATTCAATGAAAAAATATACTGTAAACTTATTATGTTTTAAAAATTGATATACACATATATATTATAATATATACCAATTTAGAATTGAAAAAAAATTATATAAAAATAATTGAAACAAAAATCTGCGCGGTTGCGCAGATCGAGATCTAGTAAATTATTAAAGAACGATTATTATAAGGAAGTATAAGAGAAGTTATGGTGCGAGATACAAAACATCGATTTTCTTATGATGCATCCCAATGTTATGAATACCAGAGTAGAAAGTGATTTCGTGAAGACGTTAACTGTATTTTCACATAATTGGACGTATCTTACCTCAATCTCTTTATTCTTTTTGAGCTTTTGAGTGTATAAAAAGAACTTCGGATGTATATGTTTAGTTCTATCGCTTTTGATATTTTTTTCGTTTGAGCAACGCATGCCGCATTATCTTCATATAGAATTGCTGATTATGTATTGTCTACGGGAAATGGAATGGCTATGTGGAGCACTGGAATTGATGGAAGTTGTATACTCTGCCACCAACACCTGGAAACGCGAAGTCATGTTTTCTTTGCGTGTTCTTACTCTTCCACCTTGTGGAAGAAGCTGGCGCAAAATCTCTTAGGGAACCTCTATACCACCGAATGGGAGGACATTATGTACCATCTCATGCATGGAAGAATCTCACTAGTTCACAGATTCCTTCTTTGCTACGTGTTTCAGGCTGCTGTCTACACCATTCGGAGAGAGTGCAACGGTAGGAAGCATGGTTACCTTTCTCGTTCAGCAGATACTCTATTTCGGCTGATCGACAGGCAGGTCAAGAACAAAATAGCTACTCTACGAATCGACAAAAGGACAGAGACCACTTATCAAAGTTGGATTGGTTTTGTGGGAACATAGAACATAGATTGTTTACCAAAGTTCATTGTTAGGAACTAAGTCATAAACAAAGTAGCTCATGCCGTAAACAAGAGTATTTTCTTTTAAATGAAATTTAATATTTTATGTTTTAAAAAAGAACATATGTATTGGTTTATTGATCTTATCTTTGTGATGAATCGAATCTCCTAACGAACTCCACAGATCGCAAGTTCTAGCTCTCTGTTATGCTTCTTCCCGATCGCTAACTCTCACAACTCTCTCTCACTCGTTCGATAGAATAAGAACTCTAAAGAAAACGTAAAGAAAGACACAGAGAATTTGGTAACCCAGTTCGGGATCCAATGTGGATCCTTTACATCTGGGGCTTGACGGCACAAGCAAAAGGTTTCACTAATCACTCCAAGAGTCTTTACAAAGAAGATGATCAAGAGATGATACAAGTACAGCACACTCAAGAAACGATCTTCTTTCTCTCTCTGATTCTGTAACAACCTTTCTCTCTCAGCTCAAATCAGCTGACTCTCAATAGATTGACATCACCTTTCTTCTTCTATATATAAAGAAGACCGGTACACTTATGTCATAAGCCGATTCCAATAACCATCCCGGTTATCACCTTCTTATAACCTTGTACCAAGACGCTAATTGAACCAGCTCCGGTTTAGCTCTTCTTATTGTTGAATGTCACCAAAACCATAACATCCATACACACTCTCTACGTGCTCTATGGAGTGTGATAAGCTCCGCATAATTGGAAGAGATGGGCCACAGGTGTTTGTTTCTGAAAACACCAAGATATATATGTGCTCGATCCTGAAAATTTATCATATATGTTTGGGCTTTGTGTAGATCTAAAAGATATCCGGCATCTTGAAAACGAACCATTTCACTTTTAAAATTTTAAGAATAAATAAACCTAAAGATATGTCTTCTTCTTATTTTCAAGACAATTACAGTGGTCTTGGTTTCCCATTTGAGCTCATGATCCTTGTGATCCTTTCCAAGTTCTATCGCAAGTTTACTTGGGTCGTCCACATTGTCATGATCAATGGTCTAACTATCTGTATTAACATGTGGGCAGTCCTTGTCATCTTGATCGATGGTGAAACCGTTCATGATCGTATCACTCATCCACTGCAGAAAAATAGTGGTGTTCATGTCTTACATGTTCATTCAAGTGACAGTTTGGCTATTACTCACTAAGGCATTACATTAGTGATGGGTTCGCGGGTCAACCCGCTTCGACTCGCCGCAGGTCGAATCATTTTTTCGATTCAAAAACTCGATCCGTATAACCCGCAAACAAAAACTTTTATATCCGCACCCGCTCCGCTAAAACCCGCGGGTAATCCGCTAAACCTGCGGGTAATATTAATTATATTAAAAATAGTTATTTTAATTAAAAATGATTATTTTCTAATTATATAATAATTATTTTTTATTTATAAAATAGTTAATTTAAAAAAAATACTATATAAAATAATATATTTATAATTAAAATTATATAAATATTTATTGTTTTTTATATATTTTACGAAAAATGTTTTCTTTTCTTAAAAAAACTTTTTTTTTAATTTGCGGGTTGGCGAATATCCGCGATTCAAATTCGGCTGACCCATACCCGACTCAAAAACTCGATCCGCACCTGCACCCGCGATTTAAAAGTTTCAAATGGTTCGGAGCAGGGCCCGTGGGCAATGATTAAAATTTTCAGCTCTACATTACATAATGCTACTTTCAGTAAGTTAGTTCACCTTATATAATTACGTCTCAAATATCTTGAATTATGTTATGTACACACGAAGGGAAGTGATACATGTTGCACTTTTTCGTTAACCATAGTTTTCTCATTAGATTTTTCTTGTAATGGTTTTAACGAAGCACCATGTTGTGCATTTTAAAGTACTTTAATATAACACGGACACTAAGTAGAAATGTTATAAATATTATGTGATGTCTGGAAAGTATTTGATTTGTTCATTTTTTCAATATTTTACTTGTTCTCTAACTTAGTTCTCAAGTAGCTGTATTTATATATAAAAAAGCTCATCATTCATGGTATAAGTCTAAGGTACACAAATTCTTTTTTAATTCTCTTCTTACTTACAACAAAACTGAAAAATGTCAAAGAAAAAACCATGAAATTTTTTCAAATTAACAAAATCTTAAAACTTTTATAAATTTTGGCATACCTAATCATATTTGGAATTGAAGAACTAAATAGAACCGGAGAAAAGGGGATTTGATTCAGATTTGGTTCCAACCAATTACACAATCACATCATATATCTCTAGAACTAAAGAACTATAACTGAACTGAAATCAAATCAAAACCAAACTGAAACTAAATCAAGAACCGAATAGATATCCAAATTTATATAATATAATTTATAAATACTAACTATATTCAATTTTAAAATAATCAAATAATTTAAAATATTATTTATAAACTGAAATACCGAAAAAATGATTACCATGATACTTTTATCCAAAATATTTTAAATTATCCAAATTATCTAAATTTTTATCTAAAATCCAAAAAATGACATTTAATCCGAAAATCTTGGATTTTTTACTTTTATCATGAATTACCAAAAAAATTGAACTAACCCCGAACCAAATAGGATCCAAAATTATCTTGGTTATTAATCGGTTCCTAACTTTGTTACCCGAACAAAAATGAGAACCGAAAAAACTGAACCAAAACCAAACTAAAATTTCTAAATTACCGAATATATGCTAAACCTCTAGAACCCAAAAACCGAAGAACTGACCTGGAAACGAAACGAACCCCCATGGCTAGGTATACATATTGTCAATTTAGTTTTGTCCACTTTAACCATTACCCAATTTGGTATTCAGCTCATTTAGAGTGCTTTTAAGTTTTAACTGAGCGTGATAACATGTCCATAACAAATTGGAATGGGCATTGAGAGAAATTAACAGCTATATTTGGAACTTAACCTAAACTAGCTTTCGACGTTCGTAAATGGTTATTTTTGGCGCCATCATAATGAACATGCTTCTCATATTTTCGGCTTAATCCTTATCTGAATATTACATAAGAGAGTAATAAAACCCAAGAAGAATATTGAAACGTTTCTAGTACCTATAAGTATAACTTGACTTTAGCATGCGATAAAAGAAGAATATTGAAACTAATTAACAATTGTTTAATTAAATTAAATTAAAAGAAGAATATTGAAACTAATTAACAAGAGTTTCTTGGAAAATGTTGAAAGAATAACCCAAGAAGTGCCATATTCGGTTCATTGGTTACTTCATAGTTGCATTTAATTAAATAAAATTAAAAGAAGAATATTGAAACTAATTAACAAGAGTGTCTTGGAAAATGTTGAAAGATATCATTTCCGAAGTTTGTGGACTATTGGCATTCCTCTTTCTTTTAATGTAGACGAAAGTGATAGTAAGAGTTACACCAGATTTGTTTTCTTCGTCTCTATAAATTCTTCTGCAAAAGTCCTCTAAAGTACTCCATTTGCTTTCTACTTGTCATTTTCGTTGCTTGCTTCTTAAAACATTTCTAACCTTACTTAGGTTGATTCTCGCTGTTTCTCTGATGAATAATCTTTTAGAAAGACGAAGGGCCGTGGAAAAAAACGAGAAAACAACTCTGTTTGATAGAGTATCTTCTTGGTCTATCAAAGATATTCTCAACAGAGACCTCTTTAAGCAAAAGGTTTGTGATCTCTTTCCACCCCTTTGGTCAACAGTGCTTTTATCTTTGTTACTTTTATATCATGTTCCTCATCAGTGGTGTAATTTTTGAACAGAGAAAGATAATACCAGACAGGTTTGGAACTGTCTATGAATACGTTCACTGCTTCATTCCTCACCTACTCGAAGAAACTCGAACCGAGTTGTTCTCGAGCTTAAAATCTTTATCTAGGTCTCCTGTCTTTTTCACACATTCTATGGAGAAAAGGATCAAGGAATCTAGTGGAAGTTCGTCGAACACATTGCTCTACGACATAACATTAAGCAATGAAGATAATTTTAGTGCCAAGTACCAGCCAAAATGTGGAGATCTCATTGCTCTGACCAAGACAAGGCCAAGAAGAATTGATGACTTGGATCCCTTACTCCTTGTCTACGTATTCAAGATGGATGGTGATCTTATCATCTCTGTGCATGTGTCTAGATCGTTATCTCCTGGTGAGAAACATTCAATTCGTTTTGGTGTTTCCCTCACGACTTTAACAACAAACACAAGAATTTGGAATGCTTTGCACAACGAAGCAGCTAATTCGACTCTGATCCAGAGTGTTCTTCAGGGAAATAACCAGGTGCGTGTGAAGAAATAATCTTGTGTATAAATTTATGCTTATAGATTTTATAGGTTTAGTTTATAAGACTTCATATCAGTGATTATAACTTTAATATATCACTTGGATTATATATTATCACTATAATGTTTATTGTATAGCATGGTTAACCTGATTAGCATGTGCACTAAAACAATTTTGAAGTGCTTTATTTTTGCTTCTAGATTAATTAACTTTTTTTTTTCTCTATCCATCTTAAAACAGTGGTTTATTTTATGCTTCAGTTTGGTGATTAGTTGTTTTGCTTGTGTCACAGGCTACAGAACAGTGTTTTTGTTTTGGTAATGACGATGACGATTCTGACCGTGTTTTGGATATAATCCGTTCAACCAAATTGAACAAATCCCAAGAAGCTGCAATCTTGAGCTGCGTGAAGACAACAAACTGTAGTCACAAGAACACTGTCAAACTGATATGGGGACCTCCGGGTACAGGTAAAACGAAGACAGTGGCGACCCTTCTCTTTGCTCTTCTCAAGCTACGGTGCAAAACAGTTGTGTGTGCTCCTACAAACACAGCTATTGTAGAGGTAACACAGAGACTTTTGGCTCTATTTAAGGAAACCTGCTCGTCAGAACTTGCTACTTGTGGGCTGGGGAGTATTGCCTTATCCGGAAACCGAGAGAGAATGGGAATAGACAAGAAGGATGATCTTCTCAATGTGTTTCTTGATGAGCGCATTGCTAAACTTGGTCACCTGTTCTCGCCATCATCCTCTGGTTGGAATCAGAGGTTAGAGTCACTGATACAATTTCTTGAGAACACAGAGTCTGCTTACAATGACTATGTAGATCCACTTGAGGACAACTCAGAGCCTTACAGTGACTATGTAGATCAATCTGAGGAGGAAGAGGAGAAAGATACTTTTGGAGAGTTTGTCAGGGACGCTTTTAGTTACTTAAGTGAAGACCTAGAGACGGATATGGTTGATCTCTACACTCATCTTCCAAAGTCTTTCATTTCACCTGGAGTTGTGAAGAAAATGGAGGCAGCCCGTCAAGCGCTTCAACGCGTCAGATACTTCTTGAAGGAGAATGGCTCAGGAGATCAGTTGATAGAGGGAAGCTTTAAAATGGACTGCTTCAAGAGACTCGTCACTTTTGACTGTCTCCAGGCTCTAAGTTTGCTACCAAAATGTTTTGAGGAGATTCCAGACTTGTTGGAAACTGAAGATATCAAGAAATTTTGTCTCCAAAACGCGGATATAATCTTCTGCACAGCCTCAGGTGCTGCGGAACTGAATCCAGGAAGAACTGGAAGTATAGAGCTTCTCGTGGTCGATGAGGCGGCTCAGCTTAAAGAATGTGAATCAGTTGCTGCATTGCAGCTTCCTGGTTTGCGTCACGCTGTTCTAATAGGAGATGAGTACCAGTTACCAGCAATGGTTCATAACGAGGAATGCGAGAGGGCGAAGTTCGGAAGAAGTTTGTTTGAGAGGTTGGTTCTGCTTGGTCACAACAAGCACTTGCTTAACGTTCAGTACCGGATGCATCCTTCCATTAGCCGTTTCCCTAACAAGGAGTTTTATAGTGGGATGATCACAGATGCTCCGGTTGTTCAAGAAAGCATTTATCAGAAGAGGTTTCTTCAAGGAAACATGTTTGGTTCCTTTTCTTTTATCAACGTTGGTCGCGGACAAGAAGAGTTCGGTGATGGACATAGCCCTAAGAACATGGTTGAAGTTGCTGTGATTGCTGAGATCATATCTAATCTTTCCAAAGGTATTTTGATTAGTAATTTAAGAAAATATGAATCTGTTTGTGTTTATTCTTACTATGCTTTTAAAATCTTGTAACAGTTTCAAGTGCAAGAAAGATGAAGGTGAATGTTGGGGTGATATCACCTTACAAAGGACAAGTCAGAGCCATCCAAGAGAGAGTCGGTTCCTTACCATCAGGTCAGCTTTTGACTCTGAATGTTCGATCTGTGGACGGGTTTCAAGGAGGGGAGGAGGACATCATCATCATCTCAACCGTTAGAAGTAACGGTAACGGCAAAGTGGGGTTTCTGAGCAACCGGCAGAGAGCAAACGTGGCACTGACTAGAGCAAGGCATTGTTTGTGGGTGGTTGGGAACGAGACGACTTTGGCACTAAGTGGTTCGATATGGGGGAAGCTGATAAGCGAGGCAAGGTCACGTGGATGTTTCTTTGAAGCTGCTGATGAGAAGAATCTGAGAGATGCCATGAATGATGCTTTGCTGGAAGATGTGTCTTCGAGTTTCGGAACTCTTTCTATTGGGAGGAATAGGGGAAGAGGTGGTTGGTAGTTTTTTTTATAAAAAAATTGTCTCATTGTCTCATTTTCTGTTTTGTTTTTTTTGAGTTTTTATTTTGGTATGAAAACTTTGTGTGGGATTTATGATTTTATTATGGTATTTTTCTATTTTGGTTTCCAAATTTTCACATATAGAATTCGAATTTTCTTAATAAAAAAAATTTAACATACTGAATGGCTAATGAAGGAAGAAATTTATAACTCTTCTTTGAAATGTTTTTGCCGACAACGGTCAAGAGTTCTTCTTTGACTTTGCTTGGTCGATAAAACGACACGGGTTTGGATCATTGTTCCACTTTGACGATCTGAAAAACAAAACAAAGAAGGTAGCATCAATGGCGATTGGAGATGTTCTTCCCAAAGAGTACGGATATGTTGTCATCGTCGTAGTCCTCTACTGT
The DNA here is from genome assembly GCF_020379485.1 of Brassica napus. Classification (NCBI taxonomy): domain Eukaryota; kingdom Viridiplantae; phylum Streptophyta; class Magnoliopsida; order Brassicales; family Brassicaceae; genus Brassica; species Brassica napus. The sequence continues at coordinate 7,970,496 of NC_063437.1, forward strand.
GTACTCAATTTCTGGATGGCATTCCAAGTCGGCGGAGCTCGCAAGAGGTTTCCACTTTCCACAACATTATTCTTATCCACTTTTCTTGCTTTTCCCGCCTTCAGTTTTAGTTGAAGTTTATCTATGTACTGCGTCTGAGCTTTTCTCTATATTCAATCTTCGATTGGATCTCGCGTTGACTTTTTCTGAAAACAAAACTGCAGGTACAAAGTTGCGTATCCAACACTATACGCAACCGAGTCTGAAAACAAAGATGCTAAGCTCTTCAACTGTGTTCAGGTTTCAAACACTTTCCTTTCCCTCAGTGTTTTTTTTCTTCAAGATGTGAGACGTAATTGGGTGGTTTTTTTTTTTGCATTGGCAGAGAGGTCACCAGAACTCACTAGAGATGATGCCGATGTACTTCTTACTCATGATCCTTGGTGGGATGAAGCACCCTTGCATCTGTACAGCCCTTGGCTTGCTCTACAACGTTAGCAGATTCTTCTACTTCAAAGGCTATTCCACTGGTGATCCTATGAAGCGCCTCACCATCGGGTTTTTACTTCTTCCTCTTCCTTTTTTTTATGCTTTAACAAGTTATGGCTTCCTAATTTTGAACTCGAAAGACTAACTACACCTTATAACTAAACTAAAGGCACCTAAATGCTTTTACACGTAATCTAGCTAAGTAATTGACAAACTCGGTTCCACTGTTCTGCAGGAAATATGGCTTCTTGGCAATGCTAGGTCTTGCCGTCTGCACAATCTCGTTTGCCATTACACTCCTTCGCGCCTGAGCTTAACGGTCTTTGTTTGTTTAAATGCTTTTGGTTATTGCTACACTCTTTTGGTTTCTCTACAAGTTTTGTAACATTGTGATTACTTTCTCAGAGTTTAAATGCTCAGTGTTTTTTTCGTAGTTGTAATAAAGCCAACTTTCTGGTCAATCAGGTGAAAAGAATATTGATTAATGGCTCTCTTAACTTATGGTGCTAACAAACTGATTATAAAGAGTAGGTTTAGCTGCTAACACCACAAGTTGAGGGGATCCAAAACCTTGAAACTTTGAGCATGATGGTGATTAACAAGCACCGGCAATAAATAGATTCTGTCGAAGTTGATGGATGATCTGAAATTGCATATGCACTGAAACATCAACCTCTCTAATTATTGGTTGATCAACTTCAATCACTCATATCAAAGAGATTTCATTTGCTCTAAAACAAAGTACAACTCAACCCATTCCACAGTTTACTAGACAGAATTAAAGGTTGTATGTAGTAGATACAATAATAAACATTATTAATATTAGAGATCATCCTAGAAGGATTATGATGAGTCTTTCTCTGATGAAAGCTGCTTAGCGAGAAGGAGAAGCCCAGCTGTTGTGAAGCCTGACAAGACGGCTGACGCATAAAACGTAGCTAGAAGAGTCCCTCTTAGAGACTGCCCAGATGAACAACCAAATAATACATTACACAAATGTTTAATTTAAAAACCCTCAAAACAAGAGAATGCAGTATACACCACAAACCTTTGCGAGTACCAACGCATTGTCATTAGCATACTGCAATGAGCTCTCTGGTATGCTTTGGATTCCCTGACTGATTTGCCATGAAAGTATCCTGTTCAATCCAAGAATGAACTGTTTTACAATGTTGTTAAGAGACATTTCTCAAAAGTAACAAACAAAGCTTCCACACAAATACCCAAAGACAAATGCAATGGCAGCTCCAGCGTATGCTTTCTCTGGACTCACAGCAACCTGAAGCTCCCCAAACTGCAATTTTAAACAGAAAAAAATCTCATCCGTGAAAAGTAGCTTCAGTGAGCGTAGAGGAGAAATCATATTATCATTATTATTAAAGCATTGCCTTAAACATCCTCGTGTTTGACTTTGATTCATTTCCAACTGAGGCAGGTGACGTATTTGCAGATAGGACCTCTCCAGTTGTAATCATCGCTTTAGCAATCTGCGGGTTCTCAGCAACGTTAGTTCTTGTAGGCATGGATGATCCATACAGATTAAGTTAGATGAGTTAAGACTGGTAATCATTATGATAATCAAAACAATCAGTAGAAGAAACCACACCTACTAGGTCTCATGCTGTACCTTCTGTAATTCACCTTGACCATACTGTCCCATTCCCCTGAACCTTCTTCCAGCAGATATCAGACGCCTCCCAAAGGCTGAAGCAATAAAGAGAAAACAAAACGAGAATGAGTTAGATGTAGAAAGACATACAATAGAGCTAACTTTCTTTCTAGTTACCTGATTTGGCACCATCTGTTAATGAAGATTCCAGTTCGGGAAGTTTCTTCACTAAACTACGAGAGGTTGATGTGTCAGCTTGTTCCCAAGCACGCGACAGATTCAGTAACGTCTCCCCAAGCTCTTGACCACACTACCAAAATAGATTCCAGAGGTAAGTCCCTCGAGTAAGAGATGCAAAGATGTTAGCTTTTATACAAAAACACTACAATAGCTATAGCAATATGAAGTGAAAACAGGAACAAAGGCGCTAAGTGAAAAAAAGAGAGACAGCTTCTCTGCTACAATAAGGATGAAACATTCTAATCATTAAGCAATGAACAAGTTTCACATGATTTGGTGGTCAATGGAAGCGAGCAGGAACTAACCTCATCGATGATGGGTCCATTGGAGAGATCAAAGGCAGCATCATTTAACTGGCAAGATAAAATTAAAAGAAGGCGTTGCAAATCACTAAGAAGTGAGGAAGAAGGGAAGCTTACATCGAGACGAAGATCACTTGGTAGCTGCTGGAAGTAATCTGATGGAAGATCGAAACACTTCTGCAACAACACAACACAACAAAGTTTCAGTTTTTCGACTCATCGTTTATCAGAAAACAGAGTTTTGCCACTTACAGAGAGTTGTAGGAGAAGAGATTTCGAGCTTGTTTCTAGAGGTTGAGGAGAATCTGATTCAGCAAGAGCAAATGTGAGGGTAAAGGGTTTCGAAAGATTGAGTCTTTTCGAGGGTAACGGTGGTTTCAGGGAGGATGAGAAAGGAATCAAACGAGGACTTCTTCGCTGCCTTGAAAAGAAGATGGTGGAAGAGAGTCTGTGGAGAGGCTGAACCAGACCAAGAGAATCCATCTTGATACAAAAAAAATGGATACACTCAGTTTTTAGATTTTATGGATATAAATTGTTTTCGAGAAAAGACGAATTCTTTTGCAACCACTAACAACCAAAGTTAAATTTATATATGTTTTTAGCAGAATAAACAAAGTTGTTGAGTAAGAAAATCAAGACACAGTGCAAAGTCGAAGCAATTCAAGATAAAAAAGATGAATTCTGTAACAAATAGGTTTGCTGGAAGTTTGAAACAGTAAAAGTAAAACAACATTGCATCATCCTACAACATAGAAGAAGCATTTCAAGTCCAGAGTTTTTTTTTTTTTGGTTTTGTTTTCACCTCCAAGAGGAACCACCAAGCTTGATCACTTCTTCTGAACTTGAATCCCTCCTTGTTCCATATCCTTCTTCCCCTCCTTTCTGACTACTTGCGTCTCCATATAAATCTTTTAGCTTTGCGAGGTTGCTGTTAACAGTCGCAGCTGCTTTCTCCTTGTTGCCATAGTCTCTTTTAGGAGTTGGTTCACGCTCAATTTGCACACTCCTGCTTCTGCTCCTGCTTCTACGGTCGTGTCTGCTTCTATCATCCTCGTAATCACTGCGTCTGCCTCTGCTTTCATAGTCACGCCTTGACCTCCTATCATTACCATAATCCCTCTCCCTTTCTCTGTATCTATCTCTTTCCCTTTCGCGGTCTCTCTCCCGCTGTCTATCTGACTCTCTGTCCGAATAATAGTCTCGGCTCTGGCTCCTCCGTGGGGACCGACGCTGCGGTTCATCCCTTTCGTTTCTGTCATAACCAGAAGGTGGAGGACGGCGAACAGGAGAAGAGCCTCTGGTGGAGGCACGGTGAGGTGCACGCTGCCCAAATGAAACAGAGAGGGATGCTTTTACTGATGGTGGACGACGGGCTGTGTCTTCAGAGCCACGAGACATGTCCCCTGTTGAACCTGATGGTTTTGTTGGTAAATTCATCTTCTCAAGGTTTGATACTATCTGGCGCATCACAGGAACCGGAATACGTGGAAACAATGTATCAAAGTAATACTGCCAAAACAAAACAAACAAAGTCAGATTCAGGAATTAATACATTAACGCATCATATTGCTCAAAAATATGCATGGATAAAAATGACTCTATTATATGGTCAAATTCTAGTGAAAATTTACATCTTCATATTCTTCGCTTATGTATTAATTCAAAAAATGAAGTAAACTCTTCTAGCAGATAACCACAGAACGCTCTTCAGAAAGATAACTTACTACTAGGATGATTTTCTAGGTACAGATGCAAAACCAATAAATATTAACTATTATTATTTGGTACTCACCAGGCCAAGCAGCAAATCACGTACGTAAACACCCATGGTCGTCGTCCGTCCATTTGATCCTGGTGCGAACTCCTGAAGCAAAGTAAATAAATATATTTAATTATTCTTCTAAAGCAGTATACTAAATTGAGATGCCTATAATTGTAGCCATTCAGGTCAAAAACATTCTACTGTATGGATCCAAACTCTAATTCATGAACACCTCATTTAGAATACTAACAAGAGCTTCTATACTCTAAAATACATATTAAGGAACTAAAGAAAAACAAGATGATGCTAAACTCACACACAAACTACAAGAATCCAGATGAATGGACAGGCAAATGCGTACGGTATATTTCTTGAGAGCTTGATATCTGTAAAATGTTATCCATAATCGTATGTTACTCTTAAGAACATGATAAAGAAGGTTACCTCATCATCTTTAATGTATGGTTCATACCATGTCCACAACGTCTTTGCATCTGCAACATATCTTAAATATAGGAATCCCACCTGCACATATAGTAACACGTGGTCAGATCAAAAGCAATTAACATATAAAAATAGATGAGACAAGTTGTTATGACATGGAGGAACGTAGCTATGAAATGCAAGGAAGCTCACGATTAAAAGAGAAAAAAACTTCACACAGATCCTAGAACTTTAAATGGACCATCGGTACGCTAGACAGATTATTATCACAGTCGCCTGTTTCTATACTGTTAAATGGGCAGTGGGCAGTGAGGTGATCCTAGGGAGATAAGAGAATCTAAAATAGAAAAGACACCTCAAACCTTGATTTGCAGATACAGCTAGCAAAGAAAGGTCATATTAATAATGGTGGGGAGAAACACTCAGCAACACAAAGAACCCAACTTTGTTTCTGGTTGTGAAAATCTGCTATGAAACACACAAAAAAATTACGTGTAGGCTCATAACTTCAACACGGAATGATAAAAGATTAGTTTCAGATGGAACCCAGAGATTAAGAATGCTATTACCTGACTGTTAAGAGGATCTCTAATTATTAACATAGACTAACAACTCAGCTGGTATCAAAGTAACTGGAGGAACATGTATTGAAACAAACAACACACAAATATGCACAAGAAAATGGTTAAGAAGATTCACTTACCGCTCTGATATAAGGAGAATCAGTGTGCTTCAACAGGCCATGCATCTGCTTGACAGTGAGTTTCATGGTGAAGAATTTGTACAGGAGACAGTAAGCTGTGGAAGGACCACGGCAGTTTCCACCCATCCACGGCTCCACATGGCTAACTTGGTTGTAGATTTCATCAATGACCTCATGATAAGTCTTGAGACCATAAAGCTCTTTGAAATAGTCAGAAGAAACAATGTTCATCGAAAGAACCTTCTCCAAGAGTGACTCGTATGCTCTTCCATTTGTCTGTATCTCCGCCATGAAATGCTCACAAGCCTACTACAACTCTCTCTCTCCCCGAAACCTGAAACAGAAGACATTAACAAAGCTAAAAGCTTGAAACTTTGTAGTCAAGGGACGAATGATTAACAATTTAAAGAACAAATCGTTTATCTTAAAATTGAAAATCCTAGATTCACCCGAAACCCTAGAAATCGGTTATCGATGCTCTCATGTAAAATCAAACCGTAAAGGAGTTGAATTTCGTGAAACCCAGAAAAGAAAAAGTGAAATTCGATATCAATTTCTAGCCGAACTTGAAAAATCATTACCGATTAGGGTTAGAAGAGACAGCTCGGAGCTGTGGATTTCAGCGCCGGTTAAAACAATTTCTCAGAGTAATTGAACTTTTATTTCAATTGAAATCGCAAGGAGTAGACGAGAGAGAGAGAGGGAGAAAACCTGAATCTGGAGGAAGTGTGATGGAGATTATAGGGCTTCTTCGTTCAAGAGGAAGAGGAAACCAAAGAACCGCAAACGGCGATCTCGTAATAAAAAGCCTCAACTTATAATTATTGGCTAACTTTCAAATATGACCCTCATATTATTCGATATTTTTATATTTGACCCTTCTACTATAATATACTATTTCTATTCTTATGCTGAGAAACAATTAAGAAAATTCTACATTAAGACACACAATTGAAAGTACTAATTAGTAATTACACACAACCAACTTGAAACACAAGTGATGTCTCTTTATTAGAGCGACTGCAACGGAAGCTCAAGTGTGATCCTTAGCCTTAATTCTTAGGTTACGGGTAATATAATAATAATAATTATCTGACTTAATCTAAGGATTGGCCCGTCGAGAAAGATTTTAAGGAGTTGATCTTTGTGTACGTGTCATTGTTTTAGTGGATCAGTGTCGGTTTGTGTTGCGGTGGATTAAAAAAGAAAATTCATTCTCGACCGACGGCGTAGAAAAAAAAAGAGCTCTCGAGAGAAAGGCGACAGCTCGGTGATTCCTCTCCGTCTGCTTTACGAAGGTAGATCGATGGCTAAAATTGTAGATCTTTCGATTTAGATTAGTTATCTTCTTGATTCCTCTCAATTTGGTTGGGTTATGGGATTTGAATTGATTTCGTTTAACGATTGAAATTAGGGTTTCAAAACGATTTGGGTATAAATCGATTTGGAGAGAGGGTGCGTTTGTAGATAGCGTTTCGGATCGATTTTGGTTTCAATCGGAAGCGGATCTTCTCATTTTTTCTTACACGAATTGAAGACCCATTTTCGTTTCAATTGGTTCTAATTTTTTTTTAAGCTCGTTCAATCCATATGTTCTCCGCTTCGTTGCTCGTTGCTTTCTTTTCTCTAACTCGTTGATTTTGTTAAGTTCTAATCTTCTCTTAACTTTCTCTAACTCGTTGAAATCGTTTTTTGTTTGATGATGATTATAGTTGTTTAACTATGTTCTTACATTAATTGTTTCAGGTTAACGAAAATGGGACAAGATTACAGCTACAGCCAGCCCTCTTTATCATCAGACTCTCTTGACATAACCTCCCTTCTTGAAGCCGAAGCTCAGATATACGCGGATGAAGCTGACAGTAGCTACTGCAATGTATTGCCGGTTCAGTACCCACCTCAACCAGAGGCTGATGATGGAATCCCGACGACATGCTACTGCGGTGCTCAGCCTGTTCTCGGATGCTCTTACACTCCTAAAGATCCATACAGAAGGTACTTTACGTGCCACAATGCTGATGATGGAGACTGCCACGTTTGGAAATGGTGGGATGTGGCGATCATGAGGAGATGAGGGAGTTTCAGAGACAAGTTAGGGATCTTAAGGTCCAAGGTAATGAGATTGACCAGAAGCTCCTTAACCTTGAGAAGATAGTACATGAGCTATCAAAGGAGAAATCAAGAGTTAAGCTAAGGGTCTGTCTATTAGTTTTAATAGGTTTGGTGTTATTGATTCTGCGTGGTTAGTTTCTGTCCTCTTTTTCATTGTAGTTTCTTGAATTTCGATAAAACATTTGACTGTTTTATGTAATATTTTTACAGGAATTGTTGCAAAGGGTTCAAAGGAGAGTGGCGTTCGTCGGGAGTTTCTGTAAAAAGGTAGGATTTTTTTAAAAAAAATTAGTACTCTAGTTGTGTTTGAAATGAACTTAGTTGGTTTGTAACTTGCCATCTGCTATGATTTGATTGGCTTTAATTATTTAGTACTTAGTTGGATATGAATTTAGTCGGCCTAGATTTGGTGTTAAATGATATCTTCCCAACTGCTATGATTTGATAGGCTTTAATTAGTTTTAAAGGTAGCTTACTTAAGGGTCTGTGTCGGTAGAATAATGGCACAGACCCTCCTCTAACCATGGGTAACACTTCTGGCTATGTAAACCTTCTAACTAGTCAAATTTCCATTGATCTTGATTCACCCGAACCTATTTGGTTCGGTAGCCAAGTTCCCGATGAGTCTGGTGTGAAGAAGAGGAGGAAGTGGTCTCCCAAAGAGGATAAAATCCTTATTTGTGCTTGGCTTAACACCAGTAAGGACCCTGTTCTCAGCAATGAGCAGAAAGCTGATGCTTTCTGAAACCGTATTGTCGACTACTACAATGCAAGCCCTCACCTGGTTGGGACAATACCGAGGAAGCTTCGTCTTTGCAAGCAGAGGTGGGCTCGAATTAACGAGCAAGTATCCAAGTTTGCTGGATGCTATGATGCGGCTCTGAGGGAGCAGAGAAGTGGTCAAAATGATGATGATGTGATGAAATCTGCGTTAGACATTTTCTTTAATAATAACGGCTACAAGTTCACCCTGGATCACTGCTGGAGGGAGCTCAGGCATGACCAGAAATGGTGCGACACTCATATGGCTAAGGACGGTGAAAAGGAGAAGCGCAAACCAGCATTGGAGGTTGATAGAGAAGAAGGGGAAGAGGGAGAACCAGAGGGTAGACCTCCCGGGGTAAAGGCTGCAAAAGCTGGTTGTAAGAAGAAGAAGAGTGTTAGAGAGGAGGAGTTGACGAAGCTGCAGGGTGTTTTAGAAATGAAAGAAAAACTATCTAGACATAAACTCCTTGATCGTTTACTTACGAAAACCGAGCCACTCCCTGACATGGAGACTAGTCTTAAACTCAAATTAATGTCTGAAATGTTGTGATTTATTAGTCTTTTTTGAGGTATTAATCTTGTTATGTGAACTTGGGACTTTTAAAATGTTTTGATCGTACTAACTGTTGTCTTATTTGATGTGTCAGGGTCCGTGAAGGCATGTGAACCAAGTCACGGGTGCATTGGGAGGTCTGAAAGTCTTTTGGTCGTTAGCGCATGTGAACCAAGTCACAGATTCTTGTGTTTAACTTTATGTATTATAAGTAGTAGTCATGGTTGTCTTTAGGTATGTAGCTCCACTTTCAAAACTTGTATCCTCTTGTTTCCTTTAGCTTCATGTGCTTGTGTTTCTCGGAGAGTTTGTAATATTTTGGTACGACGTCATTGTAAGACAGACTTGGTGAAAGCACGGGACTTTCGTGTTTACACCATTTCACTGACGGAATAATACAGTTATTCGGAGATGAGTATCTACGAAGACCCACACCAGAAGATCTTCAACGACTGCTCGATATTGGAGAGAAACGCGGGTTTCCTAGGATGGTTGGAAGCATTGACTGCATGCATTGGGAGTGGAAGAATTGCCCAACCGCTTGGAAAGGACAATACACACGTGGATCAGGAAAACCAACAATTGTCTTAGAGGCTGTGGCTTCACAAGATCTTTGGATATGGCACGCTTTTTTTGGTCCTCCAGGTACTTTAAACGATATTAATGTCTTGGATCGGTCTCCTGTTTATGATGACATTTTCCAAGGCCGAGCTCCCACGGTAGAGTATGTGGTCAACGGACACAAGTATAACTTGGCGTACTATCTCACAGACGGTATATATCCCAAATGGTCAACCTTTATCCAATCTATCACGCACCCTCAAGGTCCTAAAGCAGAATTATTTGCTAAAACTCAAGAAGCAACCCGAAAAGATGTGGAACGGGCTTTTGGAGTATTGCAAGCTCGATTTGCGATTGTGAAAAACCCGGCTCTTTCGTTGGACAAACAAAAGATAGAGAAGATTATGAGAGCTTGTATCATACTACACAATATGATAGTCGAAAATGAACGAAATGGATACATTCGGTATGATGATTCTGAATTTGAAGAAGGAGACGTCACCAGAAGTTCACGGGTGGGTACCGACAGGCCTACGAATATCCATAATATGCTCGGCATTCGGGATGATGTTCACGATACCCATTTACATCAATGATTGAAAAATGATTTAATTGAAAATATTTGGAACAAATTTGGTGATTCATAAACATGTTGTATCTTTATATTTAATCATGTTATAAATAATTATGTTGTATCCTTTTTAATCATGTTATTTATAATCATGTTGAAGATTAATAAATATTGTATCTTTATATTTAATCATGTTATAAATAAAATTTTTATATTTTACTTTCAAAAATAAAAAAAATTAATATTTTTTTATTAATAAGGACTCCAAAAGTGAGGCTCACCATTTGACATAACATTTGAATTAGGATCTTTAACTATTCAAATAAACAAAAAATTAGTTTTATAAGGCTAAGGACTTCATGGTGAGCTTCACCATTGCGGATGCTCCTCTCTCGCAGCCATACTTTTAACTTAGTTTCTCTCTCTTTTAGCTTGTACAACTTATTTTCTTCCGATTTTCTTGTATCTTATAATTTCTTACGAACATTAATCCCTTCCAAATTAAAATTTTCTTGAATTCACCCTGCAGGCCTGCACTATTCGATGCACCCATTTCCATAATGCTAGAAGAGATCATTCGATCAGTCGAAGCCTTTCTGAAGCCTAAAATTTTTGACCCAGAAACCCTACGTCGACCTGAATCTCGACATGGTTCTTCTCATTTCGGGCATCACAACCTCCATTCTCAACACTGTTGATCATGACTCCGGGAAAGAAATGAAGGCAATAAGAGCCACCTTAATACATATCCACACAAATCACACCACTCCTATTCGTACACACTTTCAGCAACCGCCAACATCATATGCCACTCTAAAACCACAATCTTCATTGAGTTTTATCTATTGAGTACTCTAGTTTTAAAACGAAGGCAATAAGAGCCACCTTAAAACTCCATGACATATAAACACAAGTGGTGGATTGTTTTCTCGGATATCGTCATATATATGCATCCACAAAACACCGTCCATAAACTTTTCTGCATATTAACTATCTATCCAGTAGATTTCATTTCATCTCATTGATATCGAAAGCAATTACTATTTAAGTTAGGATAAAATAATTTAAAATAAAATGGAAGTAATACTGGATAATTAATACATAAAAGCTCTGACTGGTGACATGTAGTATTGAAGTCGAGTTACAATATGTGTTACAATTCGATGTAACTGGCAGTAAAAATTATGTGGTAAAAGCTGTAACTTTATGTGGTAAGTTTTGCAGTAAAAATAATAGTTACCATTTTAGTAAAACTGATGACTGGTAACATTTTTGATGTACAAGTTGCAGTATAGTTTTTAATAAAAAATATAAGTATAAGCATATAATAATGAATTATTATTAATAAAAAAATATTAACCTATTTAAAAATAAATAAATAATAAAAATTGTTTTTAATATGTATAAAAATAAATATTAACAAAAGATAAGTTGCAATATATATTTTTCTAAGAACTATACTTACTGATGATATTATTTATCTGATATCAATAACAAATTAATTTATAAATTTCCAATCAAAATAAAATTTACAACTAATAAGATTATGTAAAATAATAATTAAATAATTCAAAAATAGGAACAAGAAAGAGAATAAAAAAAATTACCTAACACAAAACTAAGTGAAGTGTATAATATTGTTAAAAAATATTTCCAGAAATAAGAATAGATATTGCTATGGTGGTTTTGGAAAAACAAATAATATTTTATTTACAAACAAAAAAAATCCAAAACGTATAACAGTTTTCGTACGTGGAGTGTTTCAGATTTATTATTTTCACTTGTATTTTAGACAGAAGCTTTAATTATATTTGTAACTCAAATCCTAAAACATAGGATTGGTCATGATGTTGCATTAAGTTTTGATTTAACAATTTTACAAAGAGTGTAAATCAAAATTGTAACTCAAGCATAATACATGATAACTCAAACTTGAAATAAAAAAAAAAATTTAATGCATGATTGGTGATATTTTTATGTTATCTGAGTTAAACCCTTAACTCAAACTAAATCAATGTTATCCAAATCAAGCAACACTCCTTTACTGTGGGTTTCATGAGCATGTACCCATCCATACTTTTCCCAACCACCCACATCAAATACCAATAAAACTTGAGGCTTTGTTGATTTGTATGCACTCATTTCTTATCTGCCCAGTGCTCCAAATATTAAACAAATACAATAAGGGCAATCCTGTAACAACATGACAAATACGCGCAACTGTTAGATTCTTTTTTCATGGATGCCGTCATATTTACTGAAACACATTCACCAAACACCGTCCACACAGTGCACAAAATTCAACCTCATGCGCCACTACTAACCAAACAATGTTTGCTCATACTTAATTCCCAAAAGTCGCAACCTGCAATAACAAAAGAGAACGAGTGATATATGCAAGAAAATCACCTTCATCATGCATATATTGTCACACATTCACCTTAATTAGTCTTTCTGATTCAGATTTGAATTGTCGAAGTCAAATGGAGATCAACTCAAAATAATTTAATTCTGTTGTTATCTAATTATGTGTTGTTCTTTTTTTTTTTTTGGCTCAGAGATATCCCATCTATACTATTAAAGCAGGATCCTATTGTCATAATTATCTTAGCCTGCCATTTCCTTTACTAACATTACATGTTTCATTAAGGACAATTAAATAATATTAATAACACATCTATATTGGATCATTATTTTTGGATCCAGCCCACATCAAATCTCTCTTGAGCCATTTGGACCTATTAAAAAATCAGATTCAATTCTCACTTTTTTTTTCCTTTGGGCCATTGAGTCTAAGTTCAAATAATTTTTTTCAACTATTCTTAATTATTATTTTTTTTTATTTTCTTAATATAATTTAAGCATTCATAAAAATAATTGAATTTTTTTATTGAAAAGTATAAATCTTTACTAAAAGTATATAATTTTTTAATTAAAATATTAACCATATAATAAAATTAATTTATCAGAGTTATACCAACTTAATTCATTAAAAAAATAAAGTTTAATTTTTTAAACATAAATAGTCATTTAAAATGAAATACAATAAATAAAGATAAATTTTTTAAATCTTTTATAAAATAAAACACAAATATATGAAAATGTGATATTTACTAAATATTTGTCAATTGGAAAAAAAAAACAAAAATAAACCCGTGCTTTGAAAGCGCAGATCAAAATCTAGTATCTATACTATTAAAGCAGGATCCTATTGTCATAATTACCTTAGCCTGCCCCTTCCTTTACTAACATTGCATGTTTCATTAAGGACAATCAAGTAATATTAATAACACATTTATATTGGGTCATTATTTTTGGATCCACCCCCCCCCCCCCCCCCCATCAAATCTCTTTTGGGCCATTTGAGCCTATTAAAAAATCAGATTCAATTCTCACTTTTTTTTCCTTTGGACCATTGAGTCTAAGTTCAAATAATTTTTTTTCAACTATTCTTAATTATTATTTTTTTTTTATTTTCTTAATATAATTTAAGCATTCATAAAAATAATTGAATTTTTTATTGAAAAGTATAAATTTTTATTAAAATTATATAATTTTTTTAATTAAAATATTAACCACATAATAAAATTAATTTATCAGAGTTATACCAACTTAATTCATCAAAAAGATAAAGTTTAATTTTTTTAAACATAAATAGTCATTTAAAATGAAATACGATAAATAAAGATAAAATTTTTAAGTCTTTTATAAAATAAAACACAAATATATGAAAATGTGACATTTACTAAATATTTGTCAATTGGAAAAAAAAACAATCAAAGCGCGGGTCAAAATCTAGTATATATTAAAAGAGAAACATTACAACCTTTGAATTATGACATGTGTCATCATGAGAATCAATTTCAAAATCCTTAGGAAAATAAGTTGGTCCATCTAAACATATAATATGTTTTTCATTAAACTAATCATATAGTTAATTATTAATATAAAAATATTCTTTATTATTTCCTTAAATAGAACAAACAGAATTACCTAATCTGATCAAAATATATACGATAATTAATGATTTCAAATAATAAAGATTTGATAAAAAATTTATACATCCTCTATCATTTTTGTTTTATATTAATATTATTAAAATAAATTATACAATCAAATTAACCAATTAATAAAAAAATTTATTTTTCTATATATGCTATAGTTTGAATTTTTAAAAACGAATATAAATTAATAAACTTTTAAAAAATCTTACTTTGAAAATTTGTGATCAATAATTTAATATTTATATATAAAAATATACATATATATATATATATATCTCTTATATATTAAAAAGTAACATTACAACATTTGAACCATGACACACGTCATCACGAGAATCAGTTTCAAAATTCTTAGAAAAATAAGCTGGTCTATCTAAACATAGTATACTTTTTATTAACCTAAACATATAATTAATTATTAATATAAAAATATTCTTCATTATTTCCTTAAATCGAACATACGGAATTAACTAATCTAATCAAAAAATATATGATAATTAATGATTTTAAATAATAAAGATTTGATAATAATTTAAACATCCTCTATCATTTTGTTATATTATTATTATTTAGGGGAAATTACATGTTTACCACTTTCATGGTATCACTTTTCATTTTTACCACCAATAATGAGACATTTTCAAATATACCTTCTTCATTAAGTGGCAAAAAACTCTTATGCCCTTGTTATTTATATATATAATAAATCATTATTTAAATAAAAAAAAAACAAAAAAAAATAAAAAAAAATAAAAAAATAAAAAAAAAATTATTATACTTTTTCAAATTCGAACTTTTTTATAAATCTTTTTTTTTTGAATTTCTTTTCTCGAATTTTTTTATTTTGTTTTCAAATTTCTTTTTGAAAAACGAAAATTATGTTTGAAACTATTTTTTAAAATTTTATATATATTTTTTAAGTATTTATATATTTATTAGAATCATAAATTTCACATTCCAAAAACCCTACCCCACCCCTCAACTCTAAACACTAAGTCTAGATTAGTTAACCCTAAGGGTATAATTGTATTTTACCCTTCACTAAAAGTGAGAGTAAAAGTGGTTAGTGTAAACATGAAAAGTGGTACTCTGAATGTGGTATTTGTGGCAATTTCCCTATTATTTAAATAAATTAGACAATAAATTAACCAAATAATAAAAAAATCAATTTTTCTATATATGTTATATTTTGAATTTTAAAAAAAGAATATAAATTAATAAACTTTAAAAAATCTCATTTTGAAAATTTGTGATCAATGGTTTAATTTTTATTTATAACAAGATAGAAATATTCATAAAACTACAACAAGATATATATATATATAGATATTAATATCGTTTAAATTAAATTATATATTATATAAAATGTATAAATATTTAAATTTCAAAAATCTTATTGAACAAATACTAAGAATTTAATATTTTAGTTTCAAATTTTCATTGAATTTGTAAAATGATTAAAAATTAGTAAAAAATATTAAAAATTTCATATTGAAAAATTTGTTATCAAATTTAAATTTTTTGTTATAAGAATATAAATGATCATAAAACCATGTGAAAAACGTTATTTAATAAATTGTCATATTAATAAAATATAATATTTATCGATGTTGATATCAATTTAAATTTAATTATAAACAATATAAAAGATAAAAAATATTATTTTGATTTATATGTCCGCACTAATTTAGTTTTATATATAATAGTCACTGACCTTTCACTAATTTAATATAAGTATAAGAACACAAATAAATAATAATACATAAAATAGCATCTATATACAACATTCATGCCGCGCAAGGCGCGAGTCTTAATCTAGTGTCATGTATAATACCTACATACTCTTTATATCTTCAAAAAATTTAAGCGAAGAAAACAAAACAAGCCTTACCATACCGTGAAGAGATTAATTAAAAAAAACTACTAACCCCAGTCAACAAAGTGTTGGACCAATTATTATAAGCCCAATATTTTGAGTAATAAATGGGTTGTGTGAATAGAAAATCTTTTACAAGCCCAATGGGCTGTGTAAAAGATTGACTTTATGTGAATGATTATGGGGATTATTGGACTCATTTTGCAAACCCAATGGGCTGAGTATATTTAATGGGTTAAGGTTTTGAATATCTAAAAAGAGCCAACTTGGTGACCAAGTTAACCAACTTGGTGGCCAAGTTTAGCTACCTTGGTGACCAAGTTAAGCCAACTTGGTTTCCAAGTTTAGCTAACTTGGTGACCAAGTTTAATTCTCTATAAATACCACCATGATCTCTCCATAATCGCACATCTCATTCTATCTTATACACAACTATCTCATATTCATCTCTCTCATTACACACATAAACCAAGCTTTCTCTCACTAGAAAAGAAAAAGAAAATCTAAAATTGCGAAACGGTCTCATCACGGTTGTATCCTGGAATTCAAAAATCGCATAAAACCGTCACACATTACAGGCGATTTATTTAGTTAAGGAAAGAGATCAAATCTCGACTCCGTGAATTTTTCTATTTCCTTACGATTTGTTAAACGTTGTAAGTCTTTATATTATCGTTTATATGCATTTTGTTTTGTCATTTTCAATCAGGATTTTCGCGGTCCTACAATCTTAACTCAATAAATCCGCTTCCTGCTTGTCGCTTGAATCGGATTGAATATTGCGAACAATATTTTAAAACAATTTTATAAAATAATTTTACAAAAATGTTTTTTAATTCGATCTGAAACGGTTCTAAGCACGCTCGTTAGCTATTCTTTAGAACGTTTTGGAATAAAAAGACGAATCATGTTTATAAGATGATTTACGTGACATTCTCTGAAAGGATCGCGATCTCTTTTTCTAAAGAAAAATTGCATTTAAGAAGGCCTTTTGGCGAATTCTGAAAAATGACTATTTAAAAGTTTAAGAACGTTTTTTTTTGCGATTCTGAGAACAACTATTAAAAGTTCAAGAACGGTTTTGTGCGATTCTGAGAACAACTATTAAAAGTTTAAGAACGTTTTTGTGCGATTCTGAGAACAACTATTAAAAGTTCAAGAACGCTTTTATGTGATTCTGAGGCCACATATTAAACGTTTAAGAACGCTTTAAAGCGATTCTGAGGACGAATATTAAAAGTTCAAGAATGTTTTTTAGCGATTCCAAAAATAATTATTATCGTTTAAGAACGCTTTACACGACTTCTGAGAATGCTTATTTGAATTGAGTTCTCAATAACTACTACCATTTGTATTTTGTGAACATATTCAATAATGACTATTGATGTCAATGACTTCAAGTCAATAAATGGGTTACTAAGTTTAAACTCATAAGATAAGTCTTGTAAAATATGGATAAATCTTAAAAGATTGAGCTCAATATAATTTTGAATAAATCTTTGAAGATTAAATTCCTAATATTTTTTGGATAAATATTATAAGACAAAGCTTTTTAATACCTTTGGATAAATCTAAATTTAATGATTGAGTCCAAATAACTATAATGGATAAATCCAAATATAAAGATTATGTCCATATAGATAAATCATATAAAGATTGTGTCTAAATAATTGTAAAATATTTATTTTTTGAATAAATCAAATCTATATTTAGATTGTGTTCAAATATTTTCTTTTGAATAAATCTAAATTTTAAGATGAAAGACTGTGTTCAAATAATCATGAAATATTTTATTATACGAATATAACCAGTGAGACGACAAACCTATTGGGAATGGTCATCCACTTGGATTGTCTTCATGTGAAAATTTGTCTACGCCTAGTAAAACCATTATATAAGCCTATAGTGAGTTGAATACTTTCATGGAACTTTGAGTTTCGTTATGGACAAATCAAGGCATAGAACATACGCTCAAAGAGTTTTGCAATGACAAAATTTCTTTTGATGAATTATATGTTTATCATATATTAGTCAAAGAGCTGTGATTCTTTATGCATGAGAGAACAACTGCATGTATATTAATTTATTTGATATACTAGGTCTATAGATAAATTGGAAATTTTCAGTAAAATCTATCTCTCATAAGCAAAGGTTACGAGCCATAAAACTTGACTTTCAAGTAAGTCAAATATGCAAATCACAAAACATATGATATTCACATTTGTGAACATAAAACAAAAGTGATTGAGAAAAAGAACTAAAAAAGCCTAATGTTCATATGAAATTATACATTAATTTCAGAAAGCAACTTGCTTAAAAGAAGTTCAATAGATAATTTCAAAAAGCTGACATACGTCGTAGCAAGGATGGCTAATGTTATAGCAATATTGGTTTACATAGAGAAAAAGTGAAATCTCAAACCAATTTGATAAAAACTGACACATGAAGTGTAGTTTTGCGTCAATGTTCCATAATATAATGGAAGATATATGGCAACTTAAATGAAAATAAATGTGTTCTTAAGAGAATTAACATTATTCCTCATAAGAATTGCTCCTTATTCACTAGAATCCAATGAAGTTGCGGAACAAAAGTTCTAAACTCATAACGGATGAATGCAAGCATGCATGATCCTGAATTAACTGAGGAAATGTGGGGAAGTGTTGCTTACCACATTCAAACATTGGCAAAAAGCCATGTACTTTGAAAAGCTAATACAAATACCTCAAAATGTGGGCGTGCTTAGTAAAATCTATAACAAGGGTGTTAAATTATTTGCCATACACCCTAAGTTATGGGCTGTTCTAAGGTAAAAAACCAAGAGTTTTAGAAAGATACAGTGATGCATACTGGATATCTGAATCTAAGAACTCGAAATCCATGAGTGGAGATGTTTTTACACTTGGAGATAAAACAATATCTTGGAAATCTTCCAAATATGACCAGATTCACAATGTAATCTGAGTTCGTTGCTTTAAACAAATAAGTTGAAGAAGCAGAATGATTTTGTAAATTTTGGAAGATATTACAGTGTCGGAGAAACCATTTCAGCTATACACTTAGTCAATTGGCTATAGCTCGGGAACTGGATATTCTCTATAATGGTAAGTCGCATCACATAAGACGACATAAAATCATTAGAAACTATGATCTCAAAACGTCAGCTGACAACCTTGTGGATTATTTACCAAAGGTTTAACATGAGATTAAGTATCAAAATCATTAAAGGGGATGGGATTATTACCTATAATTAAAGGATGTTTGATGGAAACCCTACCAGCAGGATTGGAGATCCCAAGAAGTTGGTTCAAAGGGACAACTAAATCAAACAAAATCTGTTAAAGCGCTGAAACCTACCCATATCCCAAGATAATAATAGTGCTCCTGTAAATTTAAGGTTAAGCATTGGCTTTTAATGAAATAAGACCATGACCTGCATACACATGTATATAAAGTATTACATGATATTTTATTGTGTATATGATAGGCGCCCATGGCAATCACCTAATGAGTATGAAATGAGACCGTTTCTAGGAGAACAAAGTTAAGGCTATACTCTCCAAGTTCACTCATGACTAACCATGCAAGTTCACGGCCAAAATGAACACAATAGAGAACTTAACTCTACAAGAAAACACAGCTGTGTTATATCTGTTGGCTCGGTTTACATAAACTTTCGGGGGGTTCAAGACATCATGTTCACCACCTGAAAAGTAAATCTGACAGGTATTAACAATGAGTAGTTCAAAGCTGGATACTACATCATATACAGTTAGTTTTTTCGCCTATACTCTCGAAAAGTCCGTCTGTCTAGTATAGTGTTAGGTCTAGTTGTAGAGTGGGTCTTAGTCTATCTAGTCTACTATTTAGAGTAAAATTTTATTCATGTGGGGGATGGTTGGACCAATTATTATAAGCCTAATGGGTTGAGTAATAAATGTGTTGTGTGAATAGAAAATCTTTTGCAAGCCCTATGGGATGAGTAAAAGATTGATTTTATGTGAATGATTATGAGGATTATTGGACTCATTTTGCAAGCCCAATGGGCTGAGTAAATTTAATGGGTTAAGGTTTTGAATATCTTAAAAAAAAAGAGCCAACTTGGTGGCCAAGTTTAGCCACCTTCGTGACCAAGTTAAGCCAACTTGGTTTCCAAGTTTAGCTAACTTGGTGACCAAGTTTAGCCACCTTTGTGACCAAGTTAAGCCAACTTGGTTTCCAAGTTTAGCTAACTTGGTGACCAAGTTTATTTCTCTATAAATAACACCATGATCTCTCCATAATCTCACATATCATTCTATCTTATACACAACCATCTCATATTCATCTCTCTCACTACACACATAAACCAAGCTTTCTCTCACTAGAAAAGATAAAAAAATACTCTCGATTTTCTTTTTAGAGTAAGTGTATCGAGAGTATATCGTAGTAGTTAGTTCGTAGATTCTGTTTCGGGTGTTGCGAAACGGTCTCATCACGGTTGTATCCTGAGATTCAAAAATCGCATAAAACCGTCACATATTACGGGCGATTTATTGAGTTAAGGAATGAGATCAAATCTCGACTCCGTGAATTCGTCTATTTCTTTACGATTTCTTAAACGTTGTAAGTCTTTATATTATCGTTTATATGCTTTTTGTTTCGTAATTTTCAATCAGGATTTTTGCAGTCATACGCAAAGGACTATAAATTATCAGAACATTAAACTCGATATGAACGCTTGATGACAAAGAGGATGATGATTAAGGTTGGAAAATAGAGTTCAAAACTATATACATATTACAAAAACATATGTTTAGTAGATTTTGTCGTTAATTCATAGTAGTAGAAAAGTTAAGATACATTAATGAAGAATATCTTCTTAAGCCTATTTTGTAATACTAGTCATCATAAAATCATCCTAAAATTTTCAAGGTCAAAAATTGTCGTAAATAAATTTCCGCAAATAAATTTATTGTATCTTTGACGTAACTCTTATGAAGAAAGTAATCGTCGTTACATCTTTGTAAAATTGTTGATGATAAATTACCACTAATCGTCAATGATAAATTATCGTCAAAATGGTCTTTAACATAATTAAATTATCATCGAAATGGTCTTTAACATAGTTAAATTATCGTTAAATGAACAACTATTTTAAATCGGATTCGGATGTTATTGATTGTTAATTTAACGATGAATTAACATCAATTTATAAGAAATAATGTTAATTCATCATTTAATTAACAATGAATCATCATCGAATGTTAGATGTTTGCGATTGTAAAATGGTTGTTATTACAAACCATATAAATTAGAGGATAAACCATAAATCCAAAACACGAGTTCGACGTTTAATAAAGAAAATATTAATGAGTGATTCAATATGTGACAATGGTAAACAAAATGATTACTCGGATGCAGATATTGACTTTACATTAATATCATAAAGGTTAAAATATCATTACCGGATATCAAATACAATCTACAATAATAAAAGCAAGATATAGAGAGCAGAGAAGTTGTCCACGTTGGATTTTTAATTCGGACCAATCAGGAACATGTAATTTGACACATCAGACGGGCCTCACAGATCACAAAAAATAACCGTCGAAGGATAACGATTCTCCTCACCTTTACCACTTCGTCTTCTCCGATCGAAGAGCAAAGAAGCCGAGAACCACTTCTACACAATCAATACTTTTGTTTCAATCAGTCAATACCTTCTACTGATCTTCTTTCTTTCGTACAAACCAAAACCCTACAACCACTCAAAGCTCAATCCATGGCGATGAAACCACAATTACGGGTATGAAATTTTCTTTTGCTTAGTAAGAAAGAACCACTTAACCTAACTAATTTTATTAACCAATAAATTTTCAACGCCTCCCTCAACCAGACGCTTCTCTCCAATTCTAACCTGCTCCGAACAGGTACTGTTACAGTAATATTTGTTCAGTCTCAGATTGGTCAGTCTTGTGTAGATTGGTTTCACCATAGTGTATGGCTTTTGATGAAATTATATCATGTTCTGCTATGTTTCTATGCAGTGAAGTTATGATTTTCATTCGATTTTGCTCTGTTTTTATAATATGAAAGGCTTGAGCTTTCTCTGTTTTGGTCATTCATTACTCATCTGTGATTCTTGGTTTCTCCAGAGTGTAAGGATTTGATGAGATCTTATCATGTTCTGCTCTGTTTCTAGTGGTGGAAATTATGATATTTCATTCCATTGCTCTGTTTGTTAGAATCTAAAAAAACTCGAGCTTTCTTGGTTTTGGTCCATTCACGTACAAATCTCCTTTTTTTACCTTTTTATGGCTTTTGCTTCTTGAATCAGAAAGTGAAAAACATATATTTGAGAGATCTTTGATAGGTCTTCATCGAGAATTATATATTATGTACAAAAGGTGAGAATTCTGAATCATTTATCAGTGTCTGACTCATACACATTGATAATCTTTCAATCATAAGAAAGTTAAAATGGTCATCTAGAGATAGTGCTACTCATGAATGTCAAAGCATATTGCAATCTGTATTCAGGCTTTTCTTTTTAACTTGGAAGACCAAGTTGCGTCTTAGCCAATATAAAGATAATGTAACTAAATGACAAAACGGTCAACCATCTGTTGTCTAACAGAAAAGAGAGGCTTATTTAGTTAGGTTTTGTTTTAAGCAAAAACTTTAAGGGTTTCATGAAGTTATTGTTCATAAAACTGTATTCTATGAAATATTTGAAAGAAATGTGTTATTCTCATCTAATATCAAATTGGGTGATCCGATAATCTAAAATTATTCTCCATATAAGTAATGTGTTTTCTCTTATTTTTTTCAGCAAAAGGAGCTGTCAATGTCACCAAAATTGGTTCGAATATGTCGTATGTGGCGTATTTTCAATCAAAAAAAAAAATAACCAGTATCTTGGAACATCGGTCCTTTGTATTGACATCAAGGTACGTGATACTTTTATTACTTTATCAATACAATAAAAATACCACAACAAGATTCACAACAGTTATACAAATAGAGGAAAATGTGGGAACCGAAATTCGCACTGTCGATTTCCATTTAAATAAAGAAACTAGGAAAACCCTAATTTCCCAGAGGTCCCGGATCTCTGCGAGAGCCAACGACAAGTGATCGAATATATGCGGAACTCATGAAAAGATAACAAACGAGTTTAGAGAAAACAGTAGATCTTATTTCGAGTCCGCGTAAGAGCGTTGCGATCATTACAAGAGAATACAAAGGCTTTGGCCGCAGGGGCCGTCAGCGAGTTACCTAGTTCTAGCAACATAAAACCCTAATCCTAGTTGAGTCGCAGCTCGATAACAAAGGACGAAAAAGATATCTAAAAGGCTTAGATTGATTTCGGACTGAACCTTGTTAAAGGCTGCCTACGTACCCCTTTCGAGGATCAAGCCGAACGAAGTTCAATTGATAGAGCTGGACAAGAGATCGAACTGCCTGGGCGAGTTCGTCTAGTAATTGAGTGCCAGTCATAGAAACCGAACTTGTCGAAAATAAGCCTAAAGTTTCTAAGTGCAGAGAATTCCGAATCTAAAAAGTTCTCTCCCTTGCTCCTCGCCTAGGACTCCTTATATACTAGCTCCAAGGTCGGTTTACGCTTTTACTCTTCTGCCCTTAAGCCGTCATAGCATAAAAATGGAGATATTCCATTTTTCCCGATCTTCACAATTATCTTCAAAACTTCCGTTATTATCCGCGGAAACTTGACATTTATCCTTCCTTGTGGACCAAGCGTAAACCAGGCTGTGGTTTACGGGCTTTTGGTTAGGAAAATTATAGGATGGGCCTCGAGTCGTGTTTTAGGTCCCTTTGGGCCGTCTTTCGACTCGACACGTTTACTACGAGTTTTCCGCGGTTTCTAATCCGCGAAGTTTGATCGATGAATTAGAATGGCGGGAAACATGGACTGAGCTTGCTACGGTCTTCGGGAGATAGCATTCGAAGGTTTTGACGAGAATGCAAGAACTGGTGTCGTATTGACGTTCGGAAAGGTTCAATCGCTACACAGCGACCGAACTTTGGCTCGAGCCCTGATGTGCCGCAGTCCACGGATCATTACATGGAACCAGCTCAGCATGGAGTTCAGGACGTTCTGAACATTTCAACCGAGGTTCATGTTTTTCACCGTACCAGACTTGACTTGGATCATGCCAGACTTGAGAAGGATCATGTCAGACTTGAGAAAGATCATGCCAGACTTGAGAAAGATCATGCCAGACTTGACAAGAATCATGCCAGACTTGACTTGGGTCGAGCTAGACTTAGCTTGGGTCTTGATGAACCTGAAGACAGACATGGATTCTCACCCGGCGGACCATCCGGACATTCCCGTAGGAGTCCTTATCGTTATCGCCGTGCATCCAATGGGTTCGGATGAACCTGGACATCAGCTAAAGAGTCATCTTTGACCAATCTGCATGGAAGACTGAGTCTTTGACTCATTAATTCAGATCTGGTCAAGATTATATTTTCTATGTATTGTTTTTACACAGTTTCTTTAATTGTATTTGACTACAAAACACTATAAATATGTAGTCCCTTTGATGAATAAAATCAGTTCAGTTTTGGTTGTTTATTTCGTTTCTTCTCTGAGTGAGAGAGAGAGAGTTCTTAGCTAGTTCATCGGTTTGAACCGGCTTGTTGATTTGGTGGTCAACCAATTCATCTTTGTGTGTTGTTTGGTGGTTAGCCAACACATTCATTCTTTCTTTGGTGGTTAGCCTTAGATCGTGGGTATATCAAGAGCCATTCCGCATCTCTTGACGATCCTTTCAATCCATCTCAGTTCCAGAAGTGCCGTTTGCCTTCTCGGATCATATCCAACACCCAGCTAAAGTGATCCTCCCTATCCTAGGGTTCTTCAAGCCCGGTCGCTTCGTAGCGACCGAGCTTGGCTGAGCTCGGTCGCTACGTAGCGACCGAGCGGGACGATCGCTCGGTCGCTACGTAGCGACCGAGCTTTGGCTCGAGCTCGGTCGCTACGTAGCGACCGAGCGGGACGATCGCTCGGTCGCTATGTAGCGACCGAGCTTGGCTCGAGCTCGGTCGCTACGTAGCGACCGAGCTGTGTGCATGCTTGGTCGCCGCGTATCAATCGAGCTTGGCTTGTCCGCGGTCTGATTTCCATACTCGAGCTTGTCCGCGGCCGATTTGGATACGTGTCCGTTGCCTTCGGACAATCGGTATTTAGTGGTTCGATTGAGATTTGGACGATATTTTACTGCAAGGCTGTTCGTAAAGATATCTCTACGAAGATTACTTTTCGTAAAAACGGTTATGCTGATTTTTACGGACTTTCAGACATTGATTCCGTCGTGACCGATTTTGACCCCAACAGAAAAAATCCCGATGATGCCTCTTACCACATTCCATCTCCTCCGATACAAACAGTTGATCGACATAGCCACTGGTACCAACAACTTGCCAGGTAAACAACCACTTATTTTGATCATTTCTTAAAAATTATAATTTGACATGAAAGACAAACATTATCCCAGATGTGGTTGGACAAATAAGAATGTTTCAAGGTAACGATCTCAAAAATCCGAGGGCAACAACGGAGGTCAGAATTGGTCTACTACTAAACAGGTACCAAACTTTTTTTTTTGAAAAAAATGTACATTAAACCCAACCGTTTATTTAAAATTTTGCGTAAGGCCAACTTATATATATTCACACAATTCCTGTAGGTCAAAAATGGTCCGCTTGACAATAATAGACAATGTGTCTGCCCAGTTTAGAGACTTACATAGCATGACAGTCATGAAATACAAAGTTGTAATCATTACAAGCATCAATCCCAGAGTATTTAAAGGTAATAATTATCAATTATTTTAGGGATATATCTAGATATTGTTTAGTTATTAGAATGCATAAACTTCCACTTCAACATGTTTTTTATATATTTATATGGATTATTGGTTTACTTTGTGGTTCACAATGGCTTCTCGGTTTGATAGATTATAAAATTGTCTTTAAATTGTAACACCCTTTTTATTCTTACATGACTACAGGAAAACTGATACTCGCCACAACTCCTGCTACTCGATTTTACTGTGACAGCACTATTGATCTCATACACAGCTTCATCCGGAGAATAAAAGGTAGTAATCACTCATGAAGTGGTCATCTAAACTTTGAGCTGAAGTCTACTACAATAATTCTCTCTATATTCCTCATCTCTTAAAAAAAATATTTCACTTTCTATCAATCAAAGTTTTATTAAACTTTCATTTCCAAAAATTTTTTCATGTTCTGAATTTTTTGGGTTATTAGATATTAAAAACTACAACATTAAACCATTACTTACATTAACTTTTTTTTTGTATTGCTTGCAACATTTTTTCATGATTAGAATTTCTAGATTTGGCAATCTCAATAGCAGAGATAGAAGCAATTTCCAGCAGATATATGGAGTTCCATGAGGTCTATGACCACCAAAAGACAAGCCTATAAGATTGTTGAACACTGTAGTTTCACAACAACACTAATAGAGAGTCAGGAACACACACACAAACCATATTTAATTTTTATGCACCATAATAAGCATACAGGTTGTGATTGGAAAAAAATAAATATTTGACCACCAAATAATTCTCTCCTCAGCCCATGAAGCTGTTTTAAAAGCTAAAACCCAACACAATACTTCTTCTAGATTTTTTAAGAAATCACGACTCACAAAATCTTCTAAGGATACATGGTTACAAATTTTGTAAGGAATCTTTATATAAAATCCCATATTTACGAAAAATCTTTATCTGAAAAGGAAGGTAATATATTTCATCAAAACCAACATTTACAATCTTTGACTATATCTTTTCAAAGGGAAAAGAAAAATTCTTAAAAAAATCAAACTCTCCCAAAAACTCATATTTCTCTTGCGTAGAAAATAAAAAATCTTTAAAAAATCCATCTCTCCCAAAAAACTCTTATGTCCCTTCGATACGTCCAAGAAACGTTCCCGTTTCCAAAGTAGCCTAATACATATACCTAATTTGTAATAGATTGGTTGTAAGGATTGCTGTTTCAACGGAATGAATAACCCACCCAATGACCAACCCCTAGAAACTGTAGGTAAATATATAATCTCTTGCCTCTCTGTCTCAGAAAAAGAAAAAATTTGAAGGGTCCAGCAATTTTTTTGTTTTTTTTTTGGGGTTTCAGTTTCTTTTTGGTCAAAGAATTGGAATATCCAATCCAAATTAAACCATAATTTAGTTTCAGTTAGCGATTCTGCTCATTCACCACATAAAGTTTGCAAAGTAACTTTTTAACTCAAAATCCTTCATATAAGAACATGCCAAAAGAATATAAAAATATAAATATGAAAAGAATTGAAGATCACAATACCTAAAAGCTGAATATAATTAAACATATAGAAAAAAAGATGGCCCAAAAATGATTGGAAACATAAACGACAAAATTTACATTATACAAAGATAAACTTCTAAATCGAGAATAAAAATGAAGTAAGAAGGAGGCTACATCTAACTACAAAGACAATAGAAAACATGCAATTAAACAGAAGGTTTAATAAATTAAATTCTATTGTAAATACACATTTGTGAGAGTAATTATATAGGATGAAAAAATATTTTTTTATAAAATTATTGAACATTAGCAAGTGGAAAAGAAAATCATGTAGGAACAAAAAACATTAATCCCAAAATATATAAATATTTAAATTAACAACCATATACGATATGTTAAATAATATAAGCTAACTGCAAATTATCGTAGATTATCATCTAAAATTAAAATATTTAAAAGCATTTTCCGCGCGTAGCGCAGACAAAGACTCTAGTAGCCATTAATATTTGATGATATGCTTATCTTGAGTCAAAAATAATGGGCAAGATATTTTAGTATTATCATTTGTCATTTTTTAGGACATGATTAAGATATTCATTGGATAAATATGCACCATTAACAGGATCATATATACATATCCGGTTACTCTTATTTGTAGCGGTATACTGAATCAAACAAAATAAAAAACATTTCCAACAAGACAAGATTTGACCTATTTGATTTTCTCTTTTGGATGGCTGATCTCTTTTTTTACGGTATATATGCTTTTAAGCCTATAACAAATTATGCTTTTTATTTATATGGCTTCTCTTTATCAGCCCATCTTCATGCATTTTCCATGAAGAAGCGTGCAAAATATTTTTAAGAGCCTATCTTGCCCATATTTCCATGCTCACCTAGTTTCAAAAGATTCCAACAGACATTTATTCATGAAAACTTGTGTGTTTTAGAGTATAAAGTCGAAAACTTTAACAATGTATCTAATGGATAACCGGACAACATAACCAATAACCATTGTCAGTAATGTGTAGACTATACATTCATTAAATAGTCGGGATATCATCTTCAATAACCATCTTGAGTATATATTAGCGATTTTTCTGTGATTTTCTATAGCTTCTAACTAACATAGCGGATTACAAATGACATCGTGGATAATAAATGTGGCATCCAATATTTTAATTATGAAAAAAAGATCACAATTTTAAGAAAAACAAGGAATAAAAGACAAAAGCCATATATCCATTTAGGTGAAGTCTTATATATAACACCAATTTGAAAATTAAAAACAAGAAAACAACATTTTCATATGTATGGAATATTGGCTACATGTAGAAATGATTAGAAATAATGGTTGTTATACAATATTAACTATATAGCCAAATAATTAAATGTGTTAGTTGTAGTATATAGTCTTTTTTAGATTATTCACATGAGATTCTTTATTAAATATGCAGACCACTGATTAGTGTTTGCTAGAACAGATCTCCATACCCATCACTAGATCTTGCATAAATTTGGTTCCTTACCACATACTAAATTCTCCCTTGCCAAAACTCTTTCCATCTACAAGTTCTTCGGTGTTACCACCGTATTGTCGATATACTGAACTGTTAGATCCAGAGAAGGTAGATCTACCATCGTCGTCACACAGATCTGGTTTATTTCCGCTGTCTAGTTTTTCCCATCATTTTTTGTGTTATTTTAAAAAACAATAACAAAAATTGAGAAACATTAAGAAAGAGGAGATAGCACATCACTTTATGTGAACTGTGCACTTGATTGATCTCAAAACTCCAAGATGACATAAAGATTGAATGAATATAAAAAAACAATAAGTACTTAAGAAATGAGAGTGAAGACGAAGATGTGACTGATTATGCTGGAGAACATATACAGAAAATCTGATAACAACAAATGCACATGCAGTATGATCATATATGCATAACGACTAACATCTATTCATGTGAATAAATTTGGCATAATAAGGGTAAGCTCGGCATTATTTCTTATACATTTCTCTTGAAAAGTAGATTTCTGTAGATTTCATTTCATCTCATTAATATCAAAAGCAATTACTATTTAAATTATGATAAAATAATTTAAAATAAAATGGGAGTAACACTGGATAATTAATACATAAAAAACGCTGGATAAATATGTACCCTGTATAATACATGTACACAATTATCCATAAAAAAAACAAACAAACTCTTACTTATACTGATTATACTTCCATCTTGAACGAAGAACAACTAAAAAAAAGGCAATGTCTCGAGTTGAAAATCACCTTTTTTTTTGAAAAATCACTTTCATTGAATAATATATACTATATTACCCTTCTTATTTATTTCTTTTTATTAGTTTTTGCTTATTTCTTTTCCTTTCAATCTTATTTCTTAATAAGTTGTAAACTATATAATAAATTATTTTTTTAAGAAGATAAAGTCAAAAACTTTAACAATGTATCTAATGGATATTTGGACAACATAACCAATAACCGGTTTCAGTAATGTGTAGAACTCATTAAATAGCCGTGATATCATCTTCAATAACCATCTAGAGTAATTAAATATTAGGTTGTTTATGTGGTTGTTTATAGCTTCTAATTAACATAGCAGATAATAAATGTAGCATTGTTGTGAAACAACAGAACATAATCTGTATGTTTCTATCTTATTCATAAACATAAGGAGCCCTTTATATATAGGGAATTACACCGTCATAGAATAATGGAAATACTAGAGAAAGGAAATACAAATATGAAAATAGTACAAATCATAAACTAAAAGAAAAAGGGAAACTAGGGTTTCCAGCCGCCGGCTCTCTCTCTCTCTCTAGCAGTGGGCCGGTTATGGACCGGGCCGGTTATGGACATCCACAATATGGTTTATAATAAGCATCTATTATTTTAATTAAGAAAAAAGTAATCACATTTTCAAGAGAAAACAAAGGATAAAAAAACAAGCCATATATCTATTTAGGTGAAATATTATATATAGCACCAATCTATACTATTAAAGCAGAATCCCTACTAGAATTCTGCCCTTGATTTTTTAAGTTATTTACAAAGGAATGCCACTCCTATATTTATGGTTAAAACATTAATTATTATCTAAAAAAAACAATTAAACAAATGTATTGCCTGATTTGAAATCTTAAACCAAGCATGTTTATATATACACATTCAAATTATATTTGGTTTAAGTTCGGACAGGGTTGATATATTTTATACTTTTCTGTTTTATAACTTAAGATTCTCATACTGAAATTAGCTTTATTCATATAACATGTCCAACACATAATGCCAAAATATAATGTCCATCGCTATTATATCATCAGACATTGTATATTCTTTTAAAAACATAATGTCACCATCACTATAATTTTTTAAAATAAAGCGGATCATTTATGTGTAACAATATACAATGTGCGGTATTGCTTTGATATATATATATATATATGTAAAAATGGAATAGTAAAACCCTAAGCCCTAAGTTAGAAAACCCTACACTGTAACATGACATGTAATATGAAGAAGCTATTTTAGTTATAAGCATCCCAACTAAATCGTAAAATATGTAAGCATTTTCTCATTTTCGTTATTATTTATGATTTTTAGCATCAATTTAGGAAAGATACGAGCCGATTGTGTGAAGATATCCTTAGGAATAATTTTAAAAGCACGATTTTGTGCATTTATTCTGGTAAAATATTACTTACTAATATCTTTTGCATTTCTAAGATCATCAAATACACTATGTTGAACGATATTGGATCCACAAAATATATTAACTTTCCATATTTGTACACGAATATTTCTACTCATATTGTGTACCCAACTTTATTTCCTAGCCTACACTATTAGTATAAAGCAATGTTCTAAAAATCGCTAGGCGGTAACTAGGCGCTTTATAGAGGACTAGCGACTAGGCGGATTATTCAGGGCCTAGGCGAGGCCTAGGCGTTAGCAAATTGTTGATTTATTTTACATATTTTATACATTTATATGACATATTTTAGTTTTTTAATTTAATTATAAAATTATTGTGATGAATTATCAAAACTAGATATGCAAAACAAAAGAAAGTAGACAAATTTGTTGATTTGTAATAATATTATTGCTTAATTTATCATATATAGACAATTTTAGATCGATTTTAACCAATTTTAACTGATTTATAACAGTTTAAACCAATTTAAATCATATAAATCAGTATAAATCGGATTTTAAGAAAATCGTTTCAGATATGACCGAGTTGCCGCCTAGGCGGGGGCCTAGGCGGGGGCCTAGGCGCCGCCTAAACTGATTTCTAGAACCTTGGTATAAAGTTTTTAGTTGACAATGATAACTGATTTGAAATGTAAAAATAAAAATTTATAAAGCAAAATCAAAATCAACAATTTATGGATATATTCAAAATAATCCTATATCATAAAAATTTATGATTTTAAATATTTATTTAAAATGTCAGAATAACTTTGTGATTTTGTACAAGGTGGG
This sequence comes from Brassica napus, assembly GCF_020379485.1. Classification (NCBI taxonomy): domain Eukaryota; kingdom Viridiplantae; phylum Streptophyta; class Magnoliopsida; order Brassicales; family Brassicaceae; genus Brassica; species Brassica napus. The sequence goes on from NC_063437.1 coordinate 8,002,292, forward strand.
TTGAACAAACATATTAATATATTTAAATAAATTTTGATCAAATTTGAAATGATTAATAATATGGATTATATTATTTCATTTTAAATTAGTAAGAAAAAAATCAATGTAATAAATACTTTAAATAAATAGATTACCATAACGTGGGTCCAAATAATTTGAAATTTCCAAAATTTTAGTCCATTTAAGATAAATTAAAGCATACAAATTAAACAGAAATATTATATAATTTTTCATAAAAATATAACTAATATGTATACAAATTATGATTTTCATTTCATAAAAATATTTTGATCGAATGGTAACTCTGCGCTTTTAAAGCGCGGATCAAAATCTAGTTTGAAAATTAAAAACAAGAAACAACATTTTCATCGTCTGAGACATCTGTAAGGAATATTGGCTACATGTAGAAATGATAAGAAGTAATAATGGTTAGGCGATATTAGAACCAGATTATTCAAATGAGATTCTTCGTGGAATATGCAGACCACTGATTAATGTTTGTTAGAACAAATCCACCATACCTGTCATTAGAGCTTGCATTAATTTGGTTCCTTACCACATACTAACTCTCTCCTTGCGAAAAATCATTCCACCTACAAGATTTTCGATGTCACCACCTCACCATCGAAAAAGTGAACCATCAGATCCAGAGAAAGTAGATCCACCATTGCCATCACCAGATCTGGCATAGATCTGATCTATTTGTGCTACCTAATTTTCCTGCCCTTTTTGTGTTATTTTTATCAACAATAACAAAATGGAAAAACATAAAGAAAGAGGATAAAATATAACATTTGCGAGAACTCTGCACTTGATTGATCTCAAATCTCTAAGATTACAGAGAAATCAAATGAATCTTAAAAAACAATAAGTACATAAAAAATAAGAGAGAAGAAAAAGAGAGAGAGAGAGAGAGAGATGCATATAAATGAAAGTGAATACGCTTGAGAAAATAGACAGCAAATTTGAGTATATCAATAGCACACACACATATCAATATGATCCCGTATGCATAACAACTAACATTTATCCATGTGAATCGAATTTGGCAGAATAATAATAAGCTCGACATTTTTTCTCACACATTTCTCTCGAAAGTATGATTTCTATAGATTAAATTTCATCTCATAGATATCGAAAGAAATTACTATTTAAATCATGATAAAATAATTTAAAATACAATGAGAGTAACACTCGATAAGTATGCAAATACTCTTGTAAAAAAACTTCATATGAAAACATTGACCAAAGAGTATTAGCATTTAATAATGCCTTTCTAAATGCTATTCTAACAAATTTTGATTGGAATCCCTTATATATTAATTGAGAAACATTTGAAAAGATGTAACCTCAATTTTGTATTAATTAAAAGATGCCCCAATGCATAGGTGGCACTCAATTAGGTAGTCAATTACATTCAATTGAAAAATAAGTAGGTCCACATTCGATTTTTATATGTTGTTAGATACATAAGTTGGTCAAACTATATGATATAATGATATGATATGATATTTTCTTTCCTTAAATAAAACCTACGGAATTACCATAAATGACTAATATATATATGACAATTAATGAGTTTAATAATAAAGATTTGATAACAATGTATATCTCCTCCATCATTTTTTGTTTAATTTTATATTATTAAAATAAATTAAACAATCAAATTAGCTATAAAAATAAAATTTAGATTTTTTCGTATATGTCATATTTTGAATTTTTAAAAACGATAATAAATGACTAAAACTATTAAAATTATTATGTTAAAAATTAATGATCAATGGTTTAACATTTTTATTATAAGAAGATACACATGATTTTAAAACCATATGAGTAAAAAATATCATTTAATAATAAAATAAATATATATATATATATATATATATATATATATATATTAAACACTATATACCATAAGATTACATAAATATTTTAATATTAAAACTTTCAATGAATTTTCAAGAACATTTATAAATTATAAACTTATTAAAGATTTCAGATTGAAAATTTTGTTATCGATGATTTAAATATTTTGTTATAAAACGATATGAACGATCATAGAACCGTATGATTATAAATTCTTATTTAATAAATAACTATACAAAATATACTATTCCTAGAAAAATAGGTTGGTCCATCTTAACTTATATTACACTTTTTATTAAACTAACTATCGAATTGATAAATAACGTACCAAAAATTGTTTTGCACTTTCCTTAAATAAAAGCTACGATACCTAATATGATTAACGTATATGTGAAAATTAATTATAATGAATAATAAATATTTGATAACAATTTTTGTATCATAGTTCTTTTTTTTAATTTTATATTATTAAAATATATTTAAAAATCACATTAAATATATAATAAAAAAATTTATAATTTTTCTTATATGTTATATTTTGAATTTTTCAAAACGTCTATAAATTATTAGAAATTTGAAGATCCCCACTCAAAAAATTTTGTGATCAATAGATTATTTTTTTTGTCATAATAAGTTACAAATGATCATAAAATTGTATTAATATGAACTTTTATTTAATATTATAAGAAGATACACATTATTTTAAAACCATATGAGTAAAAAATATCATTTAATAATAAAACATATATATTTATATATATATATATAGATTATACTATATACCATAAGATTACATAAATATTTTAATATTAAAACTTTCAATGAATTTTCAAAAACATTTATAAATTATAAACTTATTAAAGATTTCACATTGAAAATTTTGTTATCGATGATTTAAATATTCAGTTATAAAATGATATGAATGATCATAGAACTGTATGATTATAAATTCTCATTTAATAAATGACTATATAAAATATACTATTCTTAGAAAAATAGGTTGGTCCATCTTGACTTACATTATATTTTTTATTAAACTAACTATCGAATTGATAAATAATCTACCAAAATGTTTTTTGCACTTTCCTTAATTAGAAGCTACGAAATTACCTAATATGATTAACGTATATATGAAAATTAATTATTATGAATAATAAATATTTGATAACAATTTTGGTATCTTAGTTCTTTTTTTTAATTTTATATTATTGAAAGATATTAAAAAATCACATTAAATATATAATAAAAACATTTATATTTTTTCTTATATGTTATATTTGAATTTTTCAAAACGTCTATATATTATTAGAAATTTGAATATTCTCACTCTGAAAATTTTGTGATCAATAGATTATTTTTTTGTTATAATAAGTTAAAATGATCATAAAATATAACGCATATGAATTTTTATTTAATAAATATTCAAACTAAATAATATATATATATATATATATATATATATATATATATATATATATATATATATATATATATATAAACACTAATGATTTAAAGCAACAAGATTGGCTGATCAATTTAGTCGTCCAGTTGAAATCTTTCAAAAGTATGTGAAAGACTAAAGTCAAAGTAAATATGGATTTAGAATAGTGGTTATATTTTACTAACCAAATACAAAAAAAAACCGAACCGAACCGAAACCAACCCGATATCCGGATTGAACACCCGTAATCCAAATGAAGCCAAACTATTGTTTCATTCTCCAAAATATAACAAAAATAATAACTTAATCCCGCGCAAGGCGCGGGTCTTATCCTAGTATGTAGAGTATAATGCTAATGGTAATGTTCTACCAATCAAGGGCCTAAGATGACATAAAGATTGAATGATTATAATAAAACAATAAGTGCAGAGTGAAGAGGCAGATGAGACTGAATATGCCGGAGAAAATATATACAGCAAATCTGAATATATATCAACAAGTGCACATGCAATATGATCACGTATGCATAACGACTAACATCTATCCATGTGAATCAAATTTGGCATAATAGGGGTAAATTCGATATTATTTCTCACACATTTATCGCGGAAAAGTAGATCTCTGTAGATTTAATTTCATCTCATAGATATCGAAAGCAATTACTATTTAAATTATGATAAAATAATTTTATATACAATGGGAGGAGTAACACTGGATAAGTATGTACCCTATATAATAGATGTACGTAATTATCCAAAAAAACAAACAAACTCTTACTTATATATACTGATCACCTTCTTCTTGAACGAAGAGAAGAAAAGCCCTCGAGAAAAGGTGCAATGGGGCGTGTAATGGCGGAACCTCCGAATCTCATGCTGCAAGCAAGAGAACTCCTTGCGACTCCAAGCCACGAACTGTTAGAGAGTCTCGTCAACCATCTCTCAACGCGTCAAGAAACCACCGAATATCAAACTGCGATGGCTCTGTTCAAATTCTGCACCGTTAACTTCGCCAACAGCTTAACCCTAAAGCTTCTACAGATGTATCGCTCTTCTTCCGACGCCCTCCTCAGATCCAAATCGATCGTTGTCCTTTCCCAAACCCTAGCCGCTTATAAGTCCCGCAGGTTCGAACTATCTCTCGTCGCTCTCCGCGAGATCAAACCCCTTGTGATCTCTTGCCTTAGGATGCAAGAAACCGAAATCAAACTCTTCAGAAGAATCGTGTCTTTCATCGCTCACGACGTTGTGATGCTTGATAACGGCGGGTGGGACGAGCTCAGCGATTGTATCGTCGAGCTCTCGAGTGCCCAACCTCTAAAGGCTTTGCATGTCTTCGTGGACTTGCCTCCAGTGTACGGGAGATTCATCTACAGCTGTTTCGGGAAGATTGCAGAGAGAGCAGAGAAGGTGTTGCTTATGCCTGATCAAGATAGAGTTGAAGATTGGAGTTTAGGTTTACAAGCTGTTGTGAAACTTGGGATTCAAGTCTTGGATTTCGAGCTGAGATTCGATATGGTGAAGGGTCTTCTTACACTTCTTGTCAAGGCAGCGAGTGATCTTGTGGACAAGGGTATGGAAGAGTTTTTGATACGAGGGCTTGCGGATCTCGAGATGTTCTTGTCACGAGACAAGAAGTTGTATAATTACAATAAGGAGCAATGTGATTTTGTGTCTTGTTTCTTGTACAAGATCAAAGACTTGGGACCACTAACCAAACAGGCTACGGGGAAGATCCATCGTTTGGTTAAGTCTACCCCATCTCTCGTCGTACAAAAGCAACAAGGTCATGCAGCATGTTCTGAACGTGAATGGCTTGATCGTCTGAACAACTTACAGCCACTTGAGATCTTAAAAGTCTTTGCGTCCACTGATGTTGAAGAGAGGTTCAGAGAATTGGCAATCAGACGGCTCAACGTGGTACTCTCTGATCGCGTTTCAAGGGAAAAGTCAGCAGACATGAAAGAACTTCAGCCACTGCTCCTCTCTTGCCTTTCGAGTAAAGAAAGAATCTCTGAGAGCATGTTCAAAGTCCTTGGCGAGGTTGTCTACCACGTTGCCTTTGAGATGACCAACTTCCATTTCGAGACATGGTACGATCTTTCCGACTGCATTGCATCGACCAGCGAAACGGAGTTCGAGAGAGCGGTTTATATCTTTCAGTGCTTAACAATGTGGCTTGATGATGAGTTTATGGTTCCTATAGTGAAGTTTCTTCTCCCAGAGATAAACAAAAGGCTGAACCCACCGAGAGAGGTGTTGGTGGATAACAGTTGCTGGGTCTTGGCGTTTTTGGGTGCCTTCTGTGTCATCATTCAATTGGTAGAGATGGAAACTTCTGCTGTGGAGGAGATGGCAGATAAGATGGTAGATTCAGTGAGAGAGCTTGTGGAAAGAAAAATGGAAGTTGGGCTTGTGAGGAGAGCTTTCAGAGATTTGGAAAGCATTGTGAAGAAGCAAAAGGATTGGTTTGGTGATAATGAATACAAGTTGACCAAGTCTCTGCTTCTTAGACTCTACGTAATCAAAGGCATGACAATGGACAGCAAGATGGTGTTGTGGAGAATCAACGTGTTTGTGGAGAGAGGAATGGCTGACCTGGCTGAAGTGGAACCAGACGGTGATATTGATTGACCTGTGGTTGTATAATCTAATTAAAAATATTAGTAATATTGGGAAAACGAATTTTGAAAATAGCAACTTTTTAAAATAGTAAATATTTGTTGGAAATAGTTATTTGATAGTATTTTTATTTTTGAACTCCTAGAAAAAAAAATTATAAAAGATTATATAATTTTAATTTTCTTTTCTAACACCCTAAAACGGTAAAAAAAATATTTGATAGTTCTTTAACTTAAAAAAACAGAAAATCCTAAACAAAAGAGATTTGTATCATATTTTTTTAATTCCTAACCAAAAGAAAATTGTAAGAAGTTATTTAATAGTATATTTAAAAAAAATTGATGATGAACATGATACTAAAAATTATTTAATTAAAAAATAAGTGTAAAAATAGTATTGATATGAGCTGTAAAAATCATAATTTTTAAAATTATTTAATAGTAACTAGATATAATTATTTGATAGCAATAAGATTTTTCTGAAATTCTAAACATAAGATAATTGTAAAAGTGTATATGATAATACTTTTCCTTTTCTAAAATCGTAAACAAAAATATAAAAAAGTTTTTGATAGTTTTTCTTTTTTTAATTGTAAATAAAAACGAGATTTTTAAAATATAATTTTTTCCTTTTTAAAAAATCTCAACAAAAGTAAACATACATATTTAATAGTATTTTAAAAAAAAATTTGATGACAAGTATGATGCTAAAGCTATTAAATTAACAAAAATCAAAACTTAGGATGTTGTCGTGATTGATATTTATGTGTTTGGTTATACGAAAATCAAACACATGTTTGATATATATATTCTCATGTTTGCTCATAAAAATTGATTATTATTACTGTCACCGTACATATGTTTAGTCAAAAACAAATCAAGCTTCATCGTTATCTTATTACATTTTGTATTTTTAGTATGTAGTAGTTTATAATTTATTTTAATTAAAATGTTATTATGAAAATATATCATTAATAAATAATGAATCCAGAAAATTATATAATATCAGATAAGTTTAATAAAACATTAAATTAGTATATAAAAAGTCTATAATGTTGTCATTGCTTCTTGACCTTATTTAACTTCCAAATACCTTTTTATTTCATTATAATTATTATTTTGGGCTGGATACGGTTTAATTTTTACGTTTGAATTTTTTTTCTAACTCTAACAAATATTAACTGAAGCTTATGTATGAAAAAGATCTTAATTATAAAATAAAGTTCACATAACATATGCAAAACAATTTTAAAACAATAATAAAATGATTTTTTAATATTTTTTATTAAATTAAAAAATCAAATAAAATCCGTTGCAACGCAACGTGCCAAATCTAGTTCTTTATATAGTAGATAACCAATGAGAATTAAGGTAGATTTGACTATATCGTGAGATGATTTTTTTCTCTTAATTTAAAAGTTTTCTTTTCTGAACCTAGAGTAGGAGAAACTTTTGACTCAGATGGATATTCGGATGCCAGAGATTGACTTTATTCCCTAGAGTATATATGCTAGTGGACTTATATACTTAGATCACCGGAGAAGAAGGAGCCAAATCATTTTTCTCGAGAAAACTAGAAAAGCGTTGGAGAATCGGGCACAAGGTGCAATGGGGCGTGTAATGGCGGAACCTCCACCACCGAATCTCATGTTGAAAGCGAGAGACGTTCTTGCGACTCCAAGCCACCAAGGTTTAGAGAGCGTCGTCACCCATCTCTTCTTTATGGCTCAAGAAACCACCGAATATCAAACGGCGAATGCCCTCTTCAACTTCCTCACCCTTTACTTCGCCAACTGCTTAACCCTAAAGCTTCTACACTTGTACCGATCCTCTTCCATCGGCGTCCACAGATCTCACTTGATCTATCTCCTCTTCGAAACCCTCCAAGACTACAAGAACCGCAGGTTCGAACTATCTCTCGTCGCTCTCAACGAGATCAAACCCCTTTTGGTTTCTTGCTTGAGGATGCAAGAACCCGAGATCATAAACCTCAGGCGGATCGTGTCTTTCATCGCTCACGATGTTATGATACTCGACAACGGCGGTTGGGACGAGCTCAGCGAATGTATCTACGAGATATCGTGTCACGACCCTCTAAAGGCTTTGCACGTCTTCGTGGACTTGCCTCCAGTGTACGAGAGGTTCGTACACAATTGCGGAGGGATGGTTGTGGAGAAAGCAGAGAAGGTGCTGCTTGTTCCTTACCAAGACCGAGTCGATGATTGGAGTTTAGGTTTGCAAGCTGTTGTGAAACTTGGGATTCAAGTCTTGGATTCTGAAATGAAAGTCGATATGGTGAAGCGTCTTCTTGCTCTTCTTGTCAAGGCAGCGAGTGATCTTGTGGCGAAGGGTATGGAAGAGTTTCTGGTACGAGGGCTTGCGGATCTCGAGAGGTTCTTGGAACGAGAGAAGAGGTTGTATAATTACAATAAGGATCAATGCGAATTTGTGTCTTGTTTCTTGTTCAAGATCAAAGACTTGGGACCACTAACCTATGAGGCTACGGAGAGGATCCATCGTATGGTTAAGTCTACACCATCACGAGTTCATGGAGCATGTTCTGAAGGTGAATGGTTTGATCGTTTGAACAACTTACCGCCTCTTGAGATATTAAGAATCTTTGCGTCTACTGATGTTGAAGAGAGGTTCAGAGATATGGCAATCAGAGGGCTCAACGTGTTACTCTCTGATTACGTTTCAAGGGAAGAAGAGTCAACGGACGCTTCACTGTTGAGAGAACTTCAGCTACTGCTCATCTCTTGCCTTTGGGAAAAAGAAGGAATCACTGAGAGCATGTTCAGAGTCCTTGGTGAGGTTGTCTACCACGTTGCGTTTGAGATGATGACCTCCCATGTTGAGTTATGGGATGATCTCGGCTACTATATTACATCACACATCGAAACAGATTTTCAGAGAGCGGTTTATGTCTTCCAGTGCTTAACAATGTGGCTTCATGAGGAATTTATTGATCCTATAGTGGAGCATCTGCTCCCAGAGATAAACAAAAGGCTAAACCCACCGAGTGATGTTTTGGTAGATAGCAGTTGTTGCTGGGTCTTGGCATTTTTGGGTGCCTTTTGTGCCATCAGTCAATTGGTAGCGATGAAAGATTATGCTGAAACTGTGATGGAGATGGCAGATAAGATGGTAGATTCAGTGAGAGAGCTTGTGGAAAGAAAATTGGAAGTTGGGTTTGTGAGGAGAGCTTTCAGAGATTTTGAAATCATTGTGAAGAAGCAAATGGAATGGTTTCGTATGAACGAATACAAGTTGACCAAGTCTCTGCTTCTTAGACTCTACGTAATCAAAGGCATGACAATGGACAGCAAGATGGTGTTGTGGAGAATCAACGTGTTTGTGGAAAGAGGAATGGCTGATCATCTGGCCGCTTAACGGTTGTATAATCTGATGGTTAGTCTGATATTGTATATACGTTAGTGCCAATCCTTCTTTCATACAGTTAGAGATTCTCTTGAGTGTTTCCTCTTTGGTTATGTTCCCCTCAATGTGTTTTGTCTCTGTTTGATCATGTCTCGAGAGGTACAGATACACTGTACAAATATACCTAATGTCTCGAGCTCAACAATCATTCTTTCATTCAATAAAAAACTTACCTCTTGAGGGCTTTTGTCTCTGTATAACAATCATTCCAAAGTTTATTTTGCCTTGGTTTAATCAAAAGTCAGTTACAAACTTGTTTATTTTGTAAGCTCCTTTGAGCTTGTTAAAAAAAAGAGATTTTGATACGCCCTGCAATAAAAAAAAGTAAAGCGTCGATCAACTTTGGGTTTATATTAGTATTTTATTATGGATTAATAATTTTTATTAATGCAGTATCAATTTGTAAAGCGAGATTCTGATCTAAGATCTGAACTTAAATATTTGGGATTCGATGTCTACAATTTAAAGTGTATAAATACAATATATTTTATTACAAATTAATAATTTTTATAATGCAGTATGTTATAAGTTAGTAGTAAAATATAAATAAATTTAAAAACTAATATAGCTTACTAGAAATTTTGATTTTTTCAGAAAATAAGTTTGGTAGGATAAGACCCATTTTGTAGTGGTCTAAATATGTGCTTATTTGATAAAATAACCTGCAAAAATTTGTAACTGTAAGAAATAAATCTTAAACTCCTTCACCATATACAAACAGAATAATATAAACATTGAATAATGTGTAACGTTTTAGCAATTTATATATATATATATATATATATATATCTAATTTTTAATATTCTAACTTAAACAATTTTTATTTTATATATTAACTTTCATTCCCAACTTGTTTCACCATATAATGAAATAATACAAATATTGATTAATTTTTAATATATTTATAAATTTAAAATGTATAAATATAATTTTAGGAGAATCTACCAAAAACCGCTTAAATAATGATTTAAATTGTAAAAGTAGATCATATATTCAATCAAATAAAAACTGACCTTTTTAGGTGGTAAATTACTATTTAATTCTTATGACCAAACATAAAATCAGAAAATTATTTTACGATTTTGTCATTCGAAAGTCTACACGTAACAAAAGAATTCTATATATATGTAGATCCCCTAGAAAGTCTATTATGTAGACTTATTTTGTAGTCTACATCATAATTTGATCTAATAATTTAATTTTAAAAATGTATAAATATAATGTTTGTGAAATTTTCAATTAATCATCAATATAAAGGTTAATATGAAGTATATAAATTAATATTAGGAGAATCTACCCAAAACAGCTTAAATAATGATTTGAATTGTAAAAGTAGATCACATATTCAATCAAATCAAAACTGACCTAAAGAAGTGGTAAAATTACTATTTAATTCTTGTGACCAAACAAAAAATCAGAAAATTATTTTACGATTTTGTCATTCGAAACTCTATATGTAACAAAAGAATTCTACATATATGTAGATCCCCTAAAAAGTCTATTATGTAGATTTATTATGTAGTCTACATCATAATTTGATCTAATAATGTAATTTTTAAAATGTATAAAAATAATGTTTGTAAAATTTTTAATTAATCATCAATATAAAAGTTAATATGAAGTATATAAATTAATATTTTATATAGTTAAACAATTTAAAAGAGTATATATTGATTTGGTAACCATGTATTGGACAATGCTTATGGTTTATTAATAAAAGGTTCATGTAAGCTCTTTTAGAGTTAGATTCTTAGGGTTAGATTATAGATTTAGAAAAAAATTTATTTATTGACCTAAATTTTTTTTAGAGTTAGATTCTTAAGGTTTAGATTTATAGATGTTAGACATATTAATGCCGAGTAGTTAATATTACATATTTCTGTATTTGATACAATGATTAATTGAGACCTTTTTGTTATCAAGTATACATTTAGGGTTTGGAGTTTGTGGTTTAAGGTGTTGTAGATGTATAATGGAGTCTACTTATTTTAAGGGTATAGTAGACGTCTTTTGTAATCTACTAGGATTCTGAGTACAAAAAATAGTTTTAAATTAAATTATTTTTCTTATGAAATTTTTTAAATCATAAGTTAAAATTATTAGAAGAATAAAGAACAAAATAATTATAAATTAATTTTTATAATAAAGATAATAAAATCATAGTAGACTAATTTCTAAGTCTACCAAACCAGACACAATTTGAGATTACAAAAACAAAATAATTTTGATTTATTTTATTTTTTGTATGAATAAACTAAAATGATAATCATCACGCTTATATTCAAAAATTGTAAAATCATATTAAAATTATTAAAAAACCTAGAATAAAAAATAATAATAAAATTATAATAGTAGACTTCCAAAAAAATCTACTTAGTAGACTTATAATAAAGTTTACTGAGTAGATTTACAATAAAAAATACTCCAAATTTTTAATTTTAGTAGACTTCCAAAAATAGTTTACAGTGTCGTAAATTTAACCTAGCTAGAAATTTTGTCTCCTTATATAAATGAAATTTACATAATCTCTCTCTAAAATGGCTGCACAAGTTTCTAAAACTCTCTCATTATTATCTTTTTTTGTAGGTATTATCATTCATGGTTTTCATCTTTTTCTTTAAAAATGTAAGTTTTAGATCTATAGATTTTAAATATGTACGTTTACGTTTATATTCAAATAAAGTTATATATTCAAACTATATGCATTCAATTTGCTATTATTTTATCTCATCACTCATAAACGTCAAGCTATAGACTATAAACAAGCGCTAAATGGGAGGCAGCCCATTACTAGGTATTTTACTTACGGTTTTATTTATTTTTTCCGATTTATTTGATTTCAGATCCAAGGAAGAAAAGTTTGTAACGAGCATTGTCTGACACCCTTTACCATATCTTGGTTGATACTGTGCGTACAAGAGCATCGCCCGACACCACTCTATTATCGATCGATACTCTTATCAGAAACAAGTTACCCGATTCCTTGTTACATTCTATTTACTTATGATTTATTTTCTTCTTTGATCTTAGGCTGAATAAACTGGGGACAATGTTGTTTAAGTCTTGGAGAAGTGTTACTAATATTGAGTTTTGTTTTTGATTTTTGCTTTTTGAGTCGAATAGTAATTCATTATTCTTAACAATAGGTCGTGGAGAATTCTTGGTTCATCATACTATACCAAATCGAAGCAAACTCCTTTTCCTTTGCTTTTTTGGAAGAAAGGGAGGATCTGGACAAAATCGATGAAATGGAAGAAATCCGAGTGAATGGAAAAAATGTTTTATTGAGTCAAGAAAGAGACTATGATAAGTTTTTCGATTTTAGTAGTATTTTACCATCTCTAGCACCATCTAAGATTTACTGATTGCAGAGTGTAATAGATGAAGACACCGCAGTGGATTACCTACCACTAACACTCACACCTGCTAAGAATGCTTAGAGAAACCAAAGCTGACTTCCAACCTTAATCTACAACAGCAGCTTGTTTTGGGGCTTGGTATACACTGAATCGGATTCCTCCTACAAGTCTGGAAGATAAAAATCTGTGCTTTTCTATTTTCCCTCTCTTTCCCCTTTTGATTTTTAAGGAATTTGAACAGGATTTGGTGGCAACAACCATTAAAACTTGATTCATAAAAAATCTAGTATGAGATAACGGTCAAAAAGAAGTGAACAGAAATTGGTGGCTACAACCATTAGAGTTTGATTCATGAAAGCATGTCTATTTATTCCAGTCAATTAAACAAATAAAATGATACCCTGCAAAGGAGTGAGACATTGACTGAGAGAGGTGAGAAGAGAGAGAGAGAAGAAAGGGATTAGATATGACTGCATGTTGATCAAGATACTTGTCTGAGTAAGAGTCCATGTGTCATATGATCGATATTTCCAAGATTTAGCCTAAACATCTATATTTATGCAGAAATGAGGTCAGTAGAGCGGTATGTGGAGCTATTAGTGGAATTGTTTGGTGTATGAAATGGTTGCTAAGCTAGTGTGCAGTCATTGAAAATCACTTTTGAGGTCAGTGATCGTTCAGTTCCATTTATATTATTTGCGGAGATACTTGGTAGTACTTCTATAAATTGTTTTGCGTTTCCGACGTTTTCAAACCTTTTCCAGAGATACTTGATAGTACTTCTATAAATTGTTCTATGTTTTCCTTGAAGACAAGCAAAATGATAAGTCAGAGAGAGTTGATATACTATGGATTTGACCACTTTTTATGCCATAGTATATATCTTATTTAGAGTCTTTATGTTATGTTTGGTCTATTCTAGTATATTTATAGGTCTAGGTACATTATGGACATTATGGAGCTGAAATGGAGCCAAACCCGTAGCTGAGCAAATGAAGAGGCGACAAAGCTGATATCCAGTGGAAGTGTCGGTCGACACACATCCTTGGTGTCGATTGACACATGTGTGTCGACCGACACCCGATGCGAGGAGTTTTGCGGGCCGAAATCAAGATTTGAGCCCAGAAGTTCACATATTTACAAGAATGCTCCTGGCGAGTTTTAACCTAGAATATATAAAATTATAAATTGTGTCATTGTTTGGGCATAAAGACACACAAAAATACAGAGTAGATTTTATAGCTTTAAGGTTTTGGAGAAAAGATTCAAGAACTCCTTCAGAGTATTGTATTGGAACTCCAGTTTTCTATCTCTATCTTATTTCGCAATTCATTCAGTTTATCTTTATGTCTTATTATGTCTGAGTAGTTACCTTGTTACACTTAGGGTTTATATGGTTATGAAGAATTATTAATATTAGAACTGCTAGGGTGATAAATTGACATCCTGAGTTAGAACTTACTGTTTGTATTCTAGAGTAGCTAACTAGAATCATGATTTAGGAGTTGACAACTACGAGAGTAGGCTCATATCTGATAGTAATTCTGTTGAGCTAGGTTGTTAGGCGCACGCGAGGGCTGGTCTAAACATCTAGTGAACATAACCGATCAAAGCTTAAAGCTTGTCGGAAGAGTATGGATCGACACCCTTTAATTAGGTGCATCGATCGATACCGATTCCGTGTGACACGCGAGAGCGTAGACATAGAATTCCAACACATAGACTCGCATTGAGAGCTAGACAATCTTATATTAGTATTCGAGTTCTAGGATTGATTATCACATGCACTTATCAACTATATCATAATTTATATTACCTTACCTGAAAATCTAGCTTCCGTTTTATTTGTGCAAACACATCTCATCTATCCTATTTACTGATCAGATGAATAGTAAAATCAAATTAATTTGTACAATTTAACTAGATTTATGACTGAATATAAATAAATATGTTAAAATAACTTTGTGACTACATAAGATATTAATAAAATAAATATGTTTAATGGCAAAATTGTAATGATTTATTTTCTACTGTTAAAATGTAGTAATTTCATTTTTGTAATTACTATTTTAGAGTTAACCATAGGTATAAACATCAAACTAGTGATAAAATAAAATTAGAGTTAATCTAATAGCAAACTAATAAATAAAAACTAAACTAACTTTTTTCTATTAAATTTAATAGGGTATGAAAGATGATGTTTGTCCACAAAACCACAGAGAGAGACTATTAACAAACATGTATGGAATATTTTGCACAACAGATGGGTGTTCAAGAAATCACAAGGCAGTGATTAGGTGTTTGGATGAGGACTACCACATAGGCAGATTATTCGGGGCATAAGCGTTAAAGAATCATTGATTTATTTTATATGTATTTTAAATTTATACGAGATATTTAGTTTTTGGGTCTAATTATAACATTATTTTGATGAATTATCAAAATTAAATATACAAAATAATTAAACAGATTTGTGAATTTTTACTAACATTATTAATTAATTTAACATATTTATACTACTTTAGATCAACTTAACCCATTTTAAAAGTGTTTTAAATTGGATTTAAAATAAATCTTTTCAGTTAAAGAGGAATTTGCCACCTAGGCGCTGCCCAGGGCAATTTAGTTATAAGTGATTTAAATTGAATAAGATTTAGATGAAATTATATCAAAATCTCTCTTCAATAGATGATAGACTTTCTCTATTTAAAAAAAGGTAAGATATCTTTAAATACTGTACCAAAATAGTTGTAAATATATAGTCAAGCAGATATAGTCAAATACTTCAAAAATTAGTGATTATATTTCTATAATTTATCACCTTATAATTGTATATAAAGCTTTTTACTAGACTCCAACTTTGTTAGATCTATCTACAATATCAACATAGACAAATATTAAAAACAAAATGGCCAAGGCAGCTTCTTCACTTGCTCTCCCCATAATCTTCCTTGTTTTGTTTTCCTTTGGTACACATTTTGTTAAGATTTATTCATAAAAGTTGTATTTAATAACATTTTCACAATAAATTACTTTATAGTGCTGGTCTCTTCATAAGTATACCCCATATTTTGTTGTTGATTGTGTTAGTAGCCTTCAGTATACTTTTTTTGTTGTAACACATAGCCTTCTGTATTCATTGATCTTTATAACTGATCCATACTAATATTATTTAAAATTAACTATTATTTTCTATAATTTTTAGATTCAGCTCACTATTCATTGCCATGTACAACATATATTGATTTAAGTATTATTAAGCTTTTTGTTATCTAGATTTAATAGTTCTTTTCTTATATAGGTGAACAGAATATGGGATCTATATGGTGCGACAAATTTATTGGACCATGCGTTAAATTTCCAGATTGTGATCAATCTTGCAGAGATAAACTTGGACCAGATTCAAATGGCTTTTGCGACATAAAAGCCAAAAATTATTGTCATTGCAAATATGATTGTTGGAACGGTAAAACTCATGTGTGAACTAGAATGCTATGAAATGTCAACTGTTTCCAATGTATAAGTAAAAATCAAGGAACAAAATAATGTCAAATCATATTGGATATGGTTTTTGTATTATTTCTAAAGCATTACCCATAATATATGGTATCAATTTGGCATGAGTGTTTGGGGTCACATTCAGATTCGGTACCATACGTATAATATAAGGCTAATTCAACTTTTTTAGTTGTTGTCTGAGGTTTGGTTTCTAACATATATGTTTTAAGTCAGATTGTAACAGTACAAGTAACACAGACTCATAACAACGATATATATGGTCGTTAGAATGAAAATTAAATCATTGTACGAACGTACATTTCATCGTAATTACATCATAAATTATATGACGAAAAATATTCGTAGTTGTTTCATCGTAACATAATTCCTTACGCTGTATATAAGATTGTAAAAGGGTCATCATATATCGTCATTGTTACATAGTCGTAATATAGATGTTAATGAGTGTCAAACTTTAGGACCAATTAACATCGACAGTCTTAGTAAATTTACGACCAATTAACATTGAATATGCAAAATGTAATAAAAAAAATGAGAATCATTTTTTTTTCAAAAAATTAATAAATTATGAAATTAAAATTAAAAATGTATTACATAAAATATTATAACACCAGAAATATGTTACAAACCAAAAATAAAATATTTTAATTTAATATCTAACGGCTAAGGTCGTAAAAAAAAACGTTGAACTATGGTTATCGGTCCGGCTCCATTTTCATATGCTCCTCTGCAGTAGGTTCCTGGTGGATGGATTGACGCACAGTGTCCCACGCACACTGAGTCTTTGACATCGAACATCCCCTCCATGGCCCTCAACCGAGCTTGAGTGTCTTCTTAGTCATCTCGGAGCGTTGCTATGATGGTCTTGGCCTCCGTCAGATCCACACGAATCTGAGAAGCTTTTTACCTTGCAGCGTAGGCTGATGTCTCCTCGGGACATCGTTAACCAAACCAATACCAATCATCCGTCTCCTTTTCTTTGGGAAAACCTTCAATTGAGTTTTAAAATTTAATTAGAAAATAGTAAAAATTTAAATGTATGTACGTAACTGAAGAAAGCAATTATTACCTATTCAAATATTTTGTCCATATCTTGCGTGAACAGCTGGACAGGTGTGCCATCCGGAGTTTGTTGCGTCAACTGTGTCAGACGCTCTTCATTCTTCACCACAACATCATTGTGGATCTTTTCTGATCTACGATCCACAAATGTCCCATTCTGGTGCTGGTGTGTCTCCTTGAAAAGTCAGGAAAGAGATGGTGGTTCTCCTTCCCGAGCGGTCTAAAAATATAACAAATCAGACTTGAATTAAAATGAAATTCATTAATAATAATAATAATAAAATAAAAGAGATAAGAAAATCAATACTTACAGTCTGTAGGGCCATTCCAGCATGTGGAATATGTCCAGATTGTGGACAATAGGTAAATTTTCCTCGGGATCAGGCATCATCTGGGCCACCGAGCCCGAAGCGGCCATTCTAATCGTGCAAGGAGCAGCCCAATATGCCTTCAGGCCAGTCCAAACGCAATCGCTGATATATATGGGTTTTTCATTTTCTACTATGTCCAACCACTTCTCCTTCCAGTCGGCAATGTTGTTTTTCAGGCAAAACTTTGCATTTACCGTTGAACGCCTTCTACATTCCTTCTTTGACGCCAAAAGACCAATAGTATCTTTGCTGCAAAAAAGATTCATTAAAATACAAATAAAGAAATTTGAAAGACAATTTAAATATATATATTACCAAAAAGACTTGAACCAAGGCGTCCGAACGTACTCCGCTAAGAGACCAATTTGGATGCACTTCGTGAAAGTTCCCTTTAATGGTATCCAAAACTATACAGCCGATGACATTGTTCGTCGCGAACCTGTAATAAATGAAGTAAAAACTTTAAAAGTAATTGTTTTAAAACTTACCAATAAGTGTTAGGCGGTCGATCGGGGTCAATGAAGAGGAGGAGGAGGAGGAACTCTGGAGTGGATGCAGTACATGAACTAGAAACGCCTAATGGATCCCCAGCACCGATAAATGTATCCTCATATGTGGTATGTTCCAGTTTTCCTTCCTACTAACCTTCTGTCAAAAAAACAAAAAAATTTAAATTATTGATATGGAACAATTGTAATCTATAAAAAAATAATTATATTCATAAACTTGTTAAATTTATAAACTAATAATATTTGTAATCCAATTTTATTCTTAAACTAATTCATACCTAAGCTAATTCAATTCCCAAACTAATTTCATACCTAACTAACCTCCTAAACTAAATGAAAAAATACCTTAGAGAGAGAGAGAGAGAGAGATAGAGAGAGAGAGAGAGAGAGAGAGAGAGAGAGAGAGAGAGAGAGAGAGAGAGAGAGAGAGAGAGAGAGAGAGAGAGAGAGAGAGAGAGTTTTGAGACAAATGAGCAACCACAATGGGATCGATGGGCTCGGGTTTATATAGGGATTTTGGATTCGTCTCAATGTAGTCATAATGTTACGAAGAAATAAGGATGATTTGCGTTTGTTGTTACAACGAATTAGGGACGGCCCGTGTTTTTGTGCAACGACGAATTAGGGTCGACCCGTGTTTTCTTATTACGAGGAATTAGGGACGAACCATGTATTTTAGCGACTAAGTTACAACAAATATAGTTTATACCCTAAATCAGAACTCTAAACCCCTAAACCCTGATTATATAAGTTATATGTATACTTCTTTAACCCCTAAACCTTTAGTACAACATTGCATTTCATTTTGTGACATTGAATTTAATTTCTAACATAGATTTATTACATAATTAGAAATATAATGAAAACATAGAGTTGATACAGTACAATGAAACATAGAATTGTTACATGATTAAACAATATAACACAATGAAATTCACCATTAGAACCATCACTCAGGTCATCAGTCCAATCATCACTTTCTTCAAATTTATCTTCATTGCCTTCGTCTGTCATATCATCTGGAAGATCTTCATATTCACGGTTTTGATCAACAAGTAAGATTTTATCTTTAGGTTGTTCATGTATTTCCACATCATTTACAGAATCTATTTGTAATGTCGCTTTTCACCACCAATTATTCATGCTCGAGGTGTAACTTTTATAGCGAATAACCAAGATATTCTAGATTATCTGATCCAAATATATGGAATAAAATAAACTTGTTATGCTTGAGATGCCAATATTAAGGGTTCAAATTTGTTGTACCTTCGTGCAAAATTGATATCCACAACTCCAAACTTATTATACCGAATAGCCCTATTGACGACATGGTCGAATCAGTCACATTTGAAGAAGCCACATTTCACCTTCATAAAACCGGAGAATTCCAATTTAATAATCTCTTACAAGACCCCGTACAATTTTGTTTCACCTTTCACACATATTCCATTGTTGATTGTTTCCAGAGACTTCCATACTCGTAAGCATGAAAATTAAAACCTCGTGTAAAATACATAGGTGTTGTGGTGACCATAGAAATCGGGACTTGAATCAATTTGTGAAACCATAGAGTATATATTGCGTCATCATAATCTACCTATAATGAAAATAAGAACACATATTTGCCTTTCAAAACACTTCATCTCCTCGCAATTTAGGAGTACATATGTGTGGGAATTGTGACAGTTTTCTTGACTCAACCACCAAACTTCTTTCAGTTTGCCACTTAGACGTCTAATCTGGCAGAAAATGTTTGGAACACCGTCTACAGCATATATCGGCATAACATCACTATCATCATATCTTCTTAGAGCCCTTTCGTGTCCGAACTTGTGAGCCAAAGTAGACGAAGTGAAGTGAGATGTTTTCTCTGTCAAACTCTCAACAACTTTTGAACCTTCCACCCTTGCAAGATTGTTTGTTTTCCTTTTAAATATTTCATGGAGCGTTCATTCGGAAACATCAACCCGTAGTGAACAGGTTCATGAAGCAATGCCTCATGCGAGAGGTGGACAACTAGATCTTCCATGACGTTAAGAATGACGGAGGGAAAATATTCTCCAAATTAAGATCGGGATATTCTCATCAAGTTGTCTGATAACATCTTTAGTTAAGGTATGTGTGCTAAAATCCCTGAAAAAAAACTCCAATGCTTGCAAATATTGTATAAGAATTAACTACATATATGTATTTGTATAAAAATAATTCATTAAATTCAGTCACTTCTAAAAATTAAATCATTACCTGCAAGTGCTTCATGAACATTTTTGGGAAGCAACTCCGCCAATGCAAATTGTAATCCGCGTTCATTTCGTTGGCGGAAACGATCCAATCCATTCGGGGCTTCGGCCAAAAACAAATTCGACTTGATTCATAGATAGAATCAATGATAAATAAACAAAAGATATAGGGTTGACTGTCTAAAACCCCCTGTAGACATAAGAACCCTATCTATTCCCCCCTAAAGTACTCAGCTCTTGATTAACCCACCTGAACATATGATTTCTCTTCACATCTCCCCCTAATCTTTTTAATCCTTCTCGGATCCCCCTCTCTGATCGAATTTTAACTGAATTGTCAATTCTTCCACACTACCGGATTAATCAAGTTAAAAGAGATTAATGGAGTTAACCAATATAGTTCTAATATTGAACTTTTAGAATATTGCACTAGAGGTTATGTACAATGTGAACATGTGAATTCTTCATGTTAGTTTGAAATTAAACTCGATAATACAAATCGCTGTAACATACGTGTAATTTAAATAAAGTAAAAATGTTTGCCGGAAAAAAAAATATTAATACATAATTTCAAAACAAACCAAGCAAAGAAAACTGAGAAAAGATGAGTTTTTTAGTTTTACTAAACTGTTAGTTTAATAGATGTATGTATTAAAAAACCGCCGATGATTTAAATCTCTTCTGAGTCACATTCTCCTAAGTAACTGCAACTTCCAAAATGCAATTTTTCAGTCTTTGCTCCAAAGAGTTCAGCAGTTGCCTGGTAATCAGCTTCCTCCACTAGCCTAAGATCAGAAGAATAATACGAACCATTAGAAACTGACAGTAGTAGAATGAAGAAACTGATGCAGAAGCAAATATAGGAGTGAAAAGTTTCCAATATTACACCTCTGTATGCGAAGTTTCTCAGCAAAAGGATCTAAAGGTTCTTCCTTTGAAGCTTCAACAGTTTTAGCCTTCTTCTCCACACCCTTTGCTGCTGCTGCTTTCTTTGGAGCCTTCTCAGTAGCAGGCTTTACTACAGGTGCCTACGAATAAAAAAAATTAAAAAAATTGTTTACCAGTAATTTCAACCAAATTATGCAAACAAAACAAATAATGTAAAAGTAAAGTATACATGAGGAACAGGCTCATCATCCACCTCCCAGGAGTCCTTGATATCATTCTCATCCACATCCTCGTCATCCCAGTTACTCTTGAGTACAAATTTTGCAGGAAGTGGTTGAAAATCCTCAGCCTCTGAGTTCAAAAACAAAAATGAGAACTCCTAACATATGAATATATAACTTAAATATACAGCAAGTACTAATCTTTTACAAAACCAAAAGTAATAAAAACAATGGTTAATGTATAAATCTTACCCCAATCATCCATCTTTGTTGCCAATTATCTAGAAACAAAGTATCTGCTGTTCTGAAGTACCCAACTGAAAACCTGCACAAGCAGACAAAAAGGCTCTCGAAGTTGAGATTTTAAAGCAAAAGAGAGAGTAATGTTAGCCAAATTAATGATAGATTACACAAAACTTTTAGGATGAATGAACACACCCAATCTAACAGTGAAACAACTACTACTAATTAAGCTATATGAATCGTAAACATAAAAGGTTAAATCACAGGATTGAGAAGAAATAACATTGGCATGCCCAGCACGAACACAATTCGAGATAATAAATTTTGACATTAATCAAATTGAGAACCCGAGGGAGGGAGGCGGAAGAGAAGTTACCTGAAACTCTAGAGGGTAGAGAAGAGAAATCGCCACGAAGAAAACAAAAGAAGAAGATGAAAGTTCAATTAAGGAGAGAAGTCTTTTGGTGGATTTATAGGGTTTTCTCTGTCTCTCAAGAGAGAGTTTCCATAACATGCTCGTTTAATTTTTTTAGGAAATGTTATTTTAAGGAAAGCGTTAGACCAAAAGTCCAATAACAGAAATTATTCCATTTATTCTGTGATTTTAATTATCAAATTGAATTCTCTTTTTTTTTGTTGGTTGAAGTGAATGAAGAGAAACAAAAAAAAAAAGTAAATTAAGTATAGCCATTAAAATTTTATTCAGTTAATCCATTACTTTTTCTAACTGTTTTGATATATTTTTCAGTTTTTCATATTCCAATGATCATAATTCCTATGTACATGTAATTTGACGATGTTTTAACATAAAATATGTACTGTTGAAAAAAAAATCTAGCATATATCAAAAATTAGGTGTTTCTCTGCATAATGTGCACAAAATAAAAGTTAAAATTTAAATATATTTAAAATATTTTTGTATTGATTTTAAATTTATTATTTTCTACCAATATTTAAATTTACAATACTTTAAAAAAAAACTGCATAAATTTTTGAAAAATTATTTAAATAATAAAAATTATATAATTATAAAAAAAGAATTAAATAATATTTCGAAAACTGTAAATTTTCTACAATTTACACTGCTATTTCTACAATTATATTTCTATTTCAAACCAAAGAATTTCTAGAAAACTTTCAGACTACTGTTTTTCGACTTTAAATTCATACTTTTTTGTATGTGATGTAATTTTCGGATGGCTAAAACTAATGGTTGTAAACTCTTATATATAATGAAACTATGTAACCTTTTTCTTTATCATAATGACATCAGTTAGGATGCCAAATAAAGAAATAACTGAATTAGTTGCAAACAGAAACCCCTGCATATTAAGATTTCAATCTCAACAATGAAGTCTCAATACACTTTTCAATCACCGACCACACAAAAGGAAAAAAGGTTTAAGAAATGATTCCCATGGTGCATATAGAAAACACTACAAAAAGAAAAGACATGGTTCCAAACCAAAACAGTTCAATAGTTCCCAACCAAACCACCCATCATCGTAAGCTGCCGAGCTCACAAGGGAGTCACGTGAGAAGTCTCGCCCAAGAAGAGACACCCAAAAACATAGTTGAAAAATTCTTTGGCTTTCACGATTCCTTTTCCATTTATGGTTTCCATGTCGTAGGTGCAAGCCCTCATGCAGTCAGGACAGTATGTTACCTGTGTAGC
The DNA here is from genome assembly GCF_020379485.1 of Brassica napus. Taxonomy (NCBI): domain Eukaryota; kingdom Viridiplantae; phylum Streptophyta; class Magnoliopsida; order Brassicales; family Brassicaceae; genus Brassica; species Brassica napus. The sequence goes on from NC_063437.1 coordinate 8,025,747, forward strand.
ATAGACTATCACAGATAAGGCAAGTTGCGTTTCCAACAAGCTTTTCTTGTTTACTCGTATAAAAGGAAAAGGCAGGTGAGACGTACCTCCAAGATTTTTGGCTGGAAGGAGCTATCGAGCATCACATCTACTCCGTACATGGCCCTTGATTTGTCAGATTTCATTTCCGGATGCACAAGAGCCGCCGCCTCAAACACTTGCCGTATCACTTGCTTCACCTTCTCATGAATATCCATCCATTTCACTATTAAGAGTAGAATTGTGTTATTTGATAGAAACCAAAGCACAAAGACATATATGTGTGGAGGAAGGAAATACAAATACAGTGTGTAGTACCGTTATGTTCTTGTTCAAACTCTCTCACAAACTCTGATGTGGGCTTGTGATTCAACTTCCGTCCATAGTTCTGAAACACATAAGAAAATAGGAAACATGAGTTGTCGTTATATAGGATGGTGCAATCTTTATCAGAACGGAACTTTTAAGTGGAACGAATATTTACCATGACAGTGAAGTGGGTTTCATATTCAAAGAAACTGTGCTTCTCCAATGAATATGGGTTGTTCGACAACCTAACCTGAAATCAAACAAGTAGGATATTTGTAATATATGTTCCTTAGTTTAAATATTAGTGGCTGCTATGAATAAGCATTTACCCAAAAGATATCTGTCAGGTAAATCTCCAGCGGGTCAATGCTCCGCAGCAGGACAACGTATCGCAGATCAAACTTCTTCCCCTTGAACAAAGCAGGGTGCTCTATGTACTTCTGGCAGATCTTTGGACCAGTTTCCATCATGCGGATGATAGCTGATAAATTATCGGTTATACTTGTGTCGATTGTCCTTGCCATATTCCATGGTTTCAAGATCCACAAATTGTTCAAACCATCACGTTTGCGTACGCAATAGTCACCAATAAACTGGGTCAGCTCTGTTTCAAGATTGTAAGTAGGCTGTAACCATTCTGGAGATCCATAAGCCTGTATAGCAGAACATCAAAAGTTATATCAGCTAATCTTTTACCTTGATATGTACGTCTTAGTTATATTTTGTGACCACAAAACAAACAGATGTAATCTAATATAATAGTTTTCCTAATGGAGTTTACCTTTTGAATAGTCTCGGCAAGATGATGCTTCATAACAAGACAAGCCTCAAAGGGAAACTGATTAATGTATTGGTCATCGGTAAGTCCCACCGCTTTCTTCAGCTCCTCGTCCACCTGCATACTCGTCCATATAATGTCTGCATCTTTTGGTTCATTTGCTGCAAACAGGCGGTTGAACAACTTAGAAAACAACAAAGATATTTGACGAAAGATAGATAATTAAAAAGCTGGGACTTATGGGGGTAAGTTCAAAGTCGCATTGAATAGCATAATGAAAGCAAAGAATATATCATGAGTAGAACTTACTGAGCACAAATTCTGAACGTGTCAGAAATTCTTCAACTTGAGGTAGATCCGTATGCACCAGCAAAGGAGACCCATCATTATGGCGAATGCTTTGGGAAATTGTAGGTGTCAACGGTAGAGACTTGAAAGCTTTCACATGCTGATTTTGTTGGTATTTCTCAAACTCCTACAAAATCAACAACAGGGAATAATACTCTTTTAATGAACAGAAATCTTCCAAGGAGACGATAAAGGAGGCACAGGGGATGTACATGAATAAAATAGTTCTCAGGAGTGTGAAACCAAGCTGTGAGCCTGGCAGACCGATGTTTGTCCTCCCCAATACCAGATAGAAAATCACGAGTGCACTCGTCACCTTTATGACAACTTTTGATAGGCCACATTATTGAATAGCTGGAACATTGAACCAAAATAAACATGGGCGTATGTCAGATACATAGAAAATAACAATGGAGATGTTTTGCATATATAGTGTATGACACCTCATCAATCACATACATTTTAAAACTGCAAACATAAGATGTGTTTGCACCACCAGAGAAAGAAATGAAAAAAGCTAACACGAGTGAGCAGAAGAAAAATCGGAAAATTTATACCTCACAGCAGAGTCTAGATTCCCGGAAGGCATGAAAAGAAAAGGAGCCACTTTGAAATTGGGTTCATCGCTATGCCCCAAAGCTGAACCCAGTTCATCCATCACATACCTGCAAAAGGAGCAACCAACATACAAAAATCACAAAAAGCATTAAGAAGCATTGATGTGTACTCCAAAAGCTCCTACAGCTTTTGGTGATTGGATTGAATCGTCTCAACATTATAGCAATCTCACTAAATATGTTTTGCATTAGATTCTCTTTCTGAGTTTTTCAAATTTTTCTATTTAAATGATAAATGTTAGAATCTTTTAAACAAGCAGCACAAGAGAATAGTCATGAGGATTTCTTGTGTCAAACAAAGACACCACAATTATAATATAACAGAAAATGAAAACATTGCATACCACAAGGAAGTTTCATCAATCTTTTCCTCATCCGCAAGACGATAATTCATCACATACAACCACATTGCACCAAGAACACGGTCAATGAGACTATCCTCGGGTTTCGGCTCCGGAAGCCGTGGTTGAATCATCGAGTCAACAACATGCTTTCCATTTTCAAATATTTTAGCTGTGTCAACGCCATTTAACAAAGAAAGGTTGGGGAGAGATTCAAGAATCTCTACAGCACTGTTTCCAAGAGGTCCAGGTATGTCAACCTACAAACAAAACAAAACGTTATGGTAACTACAACTTTTATCCAAAAATGAAAAGACAACTTCCAGGAATTACCTCTAAGGAAGACAGGGAAGGGAAGAGCTTCAAGACTTGAAACAGTTCTCCAACAGAATTCTGATCCAATGGGTTTCCACGGATATTTAGATGAGAGAGTAAGGGCAACTCATCCACAGAGAATGCCTGAAAAGTGAAGAAACCAAAGGTATACAAATCAGACACCTAAGAAAGAGATATGTTTACAGGACACAAAAATTCAAACAGATGTATATTGTTGATCAATACTTGTTCTTGTCTTTCCAATCAATACTCCATCTAGTCTTAGAAGAAGTAAGGGCACAAAAAATAACCTTATTTGCTAGACTGTGTATTGAACGGTTTGAAAGGTCAAGTGAGGTGACATTGCGCAAGGGTTGATCCTGCTGATCATAATCAGGATTATCCTTCCCAAATACATCTCCACAGAAGCCAAGCGCCCACAGCCCGTAGTTAGGGGTAAAACACGAGTTGTAGATTTCCAGACTAGGACAGCTTTGTAATATTTCGTCAGCCAACCGACCTTCACTGAAACAAATAAAAAATACATGAGAAATCTGTTATCATATCGCTTTTCTAACTTCACAGTTACCTTTCCTGGAGAACAGGATTGTCATTCAGCCACAAAGCCTTGAGAGTCTTAAGCTTTGTAACCTCTTGTATAACCACATCCGCACTCTCAAGCTTGTTCCCGAAAAGACTCAGCGCCAGCAAATCCTACCAAAAAATGGCAGTTAGCACAACAAAGACGCTTTAGAATCTTTGTATTTTTGACAAACTCTCATGCATATTCTTTTTGAGGAAAGAAGTAAAGGCTTACCTGAAACTTACTAGGCAAATGAAGGGACAAGAAAGTGTCAGCATCTATTCCAAGACCCTCCAGCTCCAGCCATCTTAAAGAGTCATATCCTTTATCCGCTGCAGAACGAATTTCACTCTCTAGTGTCTGATCAACAGAGAGTTGCTCATAATTCTCTGCGTCTTCTTCTTCTTCTACTCCATCCTTTCCTTCTAAATCAGTGGCAACACACATCAAAGAACCCATCCTCTCGGCCAAACCGGGAATTTCCTGAAGCTGAAGTATCCAAAAAAAACAGTGAACTAATCTGTCAGAATCCTATAGTGTAAGAAAAAAAACTAAGGGAAAAAGGTAAATAAATACTAAGCTTACAAAAACGAATTTGCAATTTTTTTGTAGAAATAGACAGAAAGTTCATTTTGGATCAAACAATATACTAAGAACACATCATTGCTCAAACTTGTACCATAAATGAAAGTTAAGTAAATAAAAAGGAGGGACATATCATATAGTTCAAACTCAGCTTCCTGAAGCATTTTATATTTTGATTGCTAGAATCACCAGTGTGAAGTTGGTTCCCACCCACCTGTTTATAGGCATCGGGAAGACGAAAAGTCCAGGCGTGGTCGATAAGGAAGACGTCAGAGTCTTTAGGCATAGATTCGGAAGTGAGAACAAGCCTCCGTCTCCGAGCATCGTCGCAGGGTTCGATCTGGAAGTGAGCGCCGCCATCTAAAGTATCGGAAGCAAGTTTGCGGAAGAGGCTTGCGTACAGTTTCTGCGGCAAACCAGAAGCCGCCAAGAGGATTCCATGTACCTTCACGAAATCTTCCAAACTCGAGATTTTTTTGTTCGCCATTTTTTGCTTTGCTTTTGCTCTGCTCTCTCTTGAGGGTTTTCTTGGGGTTTTGTTTCATGTGGTCTTCGAGCGGCCCATGGTGTGTTATTTTACAGATACTAATCTAAGTTCGGTTTTACGAACTGGTTTGGTTTTCGGTTCCGTCCAAATTAGGATTCTTCAAAAATAAAAATTAACTTGTTTTTTTCTTCTTTTTATAACATCTTTACATCTCTATTACATTTTTTTTTTTGTGCACAACATCTTTACTACATAAAACATATATGTTGTTGAAAAAAACTCAGCAAAGCATTCGTAGAAAAAAAAAAACTGATTAGCTAGCTCTTTTCCACATTATTTTTGGTATTATAAGATTTTTTTGCGACTCTATATTCTTGTGAACTTGTTTTTTTTTTTAATTTATCACTAAATTTGATGCAAAAACAAAATAATTGTCACTAAATTCTTACTGCGCTTAAAAAACACGGAAATACATTTAACAAAAATTAATTTACAAAATTAATATATTTTAACATTCTTTAATAAGTAAAGTTTAACATTACAATTTTAGTATATTTGAAAACTATATAATTATTATTTGTATTTATATTAAATATGAAAATTATATAGTACTTAATTTTATTTTTAAATGATTTCAACCTGTTTGTTATAAATATTTAATAAAAATATCTCGTCATGTACCATATGAATCAAACTAGAAGTTTGATAACATTATCAGTGTCATCAAACGCAAGGATTCCTTCATATCATTCGAATCAGTAAAATCGATGCTCCTCAACGAACAAACACTTTATGTTTGCTGACTCCATTAATTTCATAACGTGTACTAATCTCTTTATGTTATAAATAAGAGAGCACTTGTGTAGTGTAAGACACAGAGAAAACATACAATCTTCCATATTTTTTTTTATCTTTTTCTTTGATTTTATTTTGAGTCTGAGAATATACACAAAACTAGTTTCGCCAGGTTTCTGATAGAGTGACGCAAATTAGAAGATTTTTTGCAGTTGTATCTTGGGACTCATTACGTTATCAAACCGTCGCACTACAGGACGTATTTTGAGTTAAGGAAAGAGGTAATATCTCGCCTCTGCAGTTGAATCATTATTATTCGTATTTATATTAAATATGAAAACTATATAGTACTTAATTTTATTTTTAAATGATTTCAACCTGTTTGTTATAAATATTTAATAAAAAAATCTCGTCATGTACCATATGGATCAAACTAGAAGTTTGATAACATTATCAGTGTCATCAAACGCAAGGATTCCTTCATATCATTCGAATCAGTAAAATCGATGCTCCTCAACGAACAAACACTTCTTAAGCATAGCCACAAGACTGCGTATTTCACACAATGCATCTTCGTTGACTGTTTAAACCGTCTCCAACAGAGAAACACCAACAATGGATGAACAAAAGAAACTGCAGAAAGGCGCAATCGTGGATGAGGCTGACACAGTGTACAACCTACCAACCACCATGAACACATCCCAACACATGTTTTCGGTTTTGTTGTTTATGTGTCATTTGCCTAGGCTCTGTCGTTGATTGAATAGTTTCAACTCTGATAATAAATTGCGGATTTGTTAATACTCAAGAAAAGGTTTATAAAGTGGAGCAATGTTGTTCATTTTTTTTATCCATACCAGACATTAGCTGTTTTTTTCTCCTACAGATCAAGATTATAGAATAGTTAGATAAAAGAGAGGAAACAACTGGTCTTGAACACAATTTGGTAAATTACAAGGCAGAATTTTCATATATATATATATATATATATATATATATATATATATATACTAACATAACAAATATCTTTCATGGAATCTGAATAGACATGCACAGCAAACATTACTAAATGAGAATCAGCAAGTTTCTGCCCCTATTGAAGCAATCTTCAACTGTCTTCTTCTGCAGAATCAAATAATTCCACATAAGAACAAATGTTTTGGAGCAAGAACTGGGAACGGAGTGTTAACTAGTAGCATACCATTAATAGCTCCCATGTTGTCATCTTCTTTATAGACACCCAAAGGAGAGCCATGAACAGAAAGCATTATCTCTCCAGCTTTTGGTTGCCTCCGAGTCTTTGGTGTCATTCCAAAAGAGAGCCTCTGCCCATTTACCTGCAAAATAATTTAACAACGCATCATTCTAAAGTCTCTGCTTGTCTGCGGAAAATCCAAATCACTGAAACAAACGTTACTCATTCTAGACAGAGAATATGAATGATAAGTTTCAAAACCATAAAGTGGTTCCTTTCTTTTCTCTCTGGATCAAACATTCCAAAGAAGCTAGACAAGAGGTGAATTCTAGAGAACCTTTTGCAAAAGACTTACCACGGGAGTCCGAAGAGCATCATGGCTTGCAAGCATTTGACTCGCAGATGTCCCCTGAAAGAACAAACAACAAGGGGACAAAATTAGCAAACTATAGTGTTCTCCCGAGTCTCTTGAAGTAACTTTGCATAATTTTTGGATGGTAGAAGAAAATAAAAGGTTGAAAACAAAACCCATATGACTATTTATTTAGTGTAACATCATAACATTTATTAAAGCCTGCAAAAGGCAAATCAACTAGAGTTTTTCTACAAAAGTCGAACCCACTCTTTCAAAAATGTGCATCAATCCTTAGTTCTACAGGCAGAGAAGCACAAGAAAATGGAGGAAGAACAAGATATATATAAAATAAACTTACAAGATTCTGGAGGTGTGTGTTACCAGTTCCTAACATGCTTCCTCCCACTACCAAATCAAAGAAAAAGTCAAATGTTTAAAACAAGAAACAAAAGGATCAATCACTAATCCAATACATCGATCAATCATACCGTTATTGTAGCCGCCAAGAGAAGGCCTAGAGTTGTTGTATAAATCAGGAAAACCCATGGACAAGCGTTTCAATATAGAATCATTCACGTCAACACCATCCGAATCATTCCACTTCAACTCAATCTCCCCACTCTCTTCGTCTCTCGCTATGGACAAATCAGGAAGATTGTCTTTAAAGAAGCCCAAGACAGGAGTCTGAATCTGTTCCTCGGTAAAATAGGAGCAGAGCAAGTCCAGTGCGGTTAAAGTGTGTTCAATCTCCACATCACGAATCGCCCTAATTGCAGCTGCTTCTCTTTCAGCTACACACAATAATAATAATAATCCTAAGTTCGAATTTGACATTACCGATTTCAAGAAATGAACACGATTTGAATGATACCTTCTTCGTCAACAAAGTCCTCTGTCTTCTCTTGTCTTGGAATCTCCTTGTTATCCTCTTCAGTGCGTTTGACACCCTTCTTTGCTTTTCTCCTCGGCGGCATTATTGATCGGATAAATTGGGGTTTTTTTTTAAGTTACTGATGAATGAGAGATTGTGTGACAAAAGTAAGAAACTTTTGATTCGAAAAATGACAAAACGATGCAATTGTAGCAAAATTGAAGCCACAACGGAAGAAGAAAAAATGACCTGAGAAAGACTGAATCACAAAAGGAAAAGGAGATTACAATTCGATTCGACAGTGAACAATGTTTGTTCGGTTTGCCGTCCTTCTGGTGGATTTAGGGTTTTTCTCCCACTCTTGGAATTTCTCTCACTCTAAAGAAAAAAACACTCGCACTTCAGTGGATATTAATTTTTTTTTTTTTTAAACAGGAAAAAGGATTACAAAAAAAAGAAGATGAATAATTAGTCTCAAATAATATTAAAACTAAGTGTTTTATCTTTACATGCAGAAAAATCATCTTACAAATGTTTATATTTTATTAATTCAAATGTTTTCGAAAATTTTAAATCAAACATAACATTATTTATATATGGAAAAGCTTCTAATCAAAAAAAATATATATATATATATATGCTTATTATTAAGTCATAAATTTTTAACACTCACATATTAATTTTTTTTTAGAAAATATCTTTGTACAAATGATTTTGTTTAATTAATATTTAATTATAAAAATGTTTTTTATCTTAATTTTTAAATTTATAATAGAAAATATCATTTCTAAGTAATAACATAATATATATATATATAAGAATTATCTTTATTTTATGATTTATAATAAATAAATAAATATACCACTGTTCTCAAAATATTATCTCTTATGTTTTAAGATATTCATCTTTTATTCTTTGCAAGTTTTTTTATTTTTATTTAGGACATATAAACGTGTACTACTTTTGTATCAGTAGAACATAAACATAAGCTTTTGTGGTTAACAGTTAGTGGTAACACATATTAGCAATATTTACAATTGTTAGAAATATATACTTTCAACTAAACGCTAACAAATTAAAATAATAAACTGTATATGTTATTAATGAACTTATATTAACAAAGTCCAAAAATATATAACCTTTTAATACCAAAAACATAGATAAAATCCTTTCATGATATATATGAGAAGAATATTTTTATATAATATTAAATATTTGTGTTGATGATAATTATCATATTTTTTAAAAAAACCGTTTATTGTCTAATATAAATATTATTAAAATTATTTATTAAAATCACTGACTCACCTAAGAATAATATCAAATATTTGTATAGATGAAATATTGTAACTATTATGTTTCCAAAACTGTTTATTATTAAAAGATATAATAAAATATTTATGAAAAAACTATTGAATAAGCATAAAATCATGGACAAGATGACAAGTAAGCAAATTTACTTCTCAAATAAAAATATATATATTTTAATCCCACAATAACAAATAAAATAGAATATAAAAATAAAATTATTTTAAATATGATCGGCCAAAAAGATGATTGGGTGGGCGATATGATGGAATGCGGCTTGCAAACCTGAAACAAATGTAAATGAGGTTAGATGCGGATGATGATGTGAATAAAACAAGAATAATAAACTGAAAGAAATGATAGATATGGCGGAATCAAGCTGGATGAGTATCACTCTCAGCTTGATCAGATGATGGATTGAAGTGGATTTGCGGATGAAGGTTTGATTGAATCTCTCAATCTGATGGAATAATGGAACGAATTGATTGACTCTCTCAATCTGTGTACTGAGCTTATTTGATTTGCACAAATAAACTAGACTCACAAAATCAATAGAACAACAAAGAATCTCTTTTTGAATCCTAAATACCGATATTTTATACAAAGAACAATCTTTGATAAAAACTGAATAACTTTTTATTAACTTGGTGATTAAGGGTGTTCTTTACAATTCATGTCTAAGAGCATATATAATGCTCAGAGACAAAGTTTCTAACGTTCTAAAACAAATAGAAAAGGAGACAAATCAAAACTAAGCAAAAAATCGAAAACTAGTCGTTGGAGCCTTTTGTGGGATTTTGGCTCCAAGTAAAGAATCTGATATTTCTTGAATCTGGACGGTTTGAGAGGATAACTAAGCTTCCAGGGAACCTTCTTGATGGTTTGGAATGTGCTGAGGTCGTGTCTAATCTGAAGGAAAAAGAGCTATTGGAGCTGGATGGCAAGAAGCTCCAAATAAGGCAAGTTGGGGTTAATGAGGATCCTCCTGATCCATTTGTGGGATGGTGCATGGAATGAACTCATAGAACTCCTCTGGCTCGTGCATTATGTCTTCTGAAGGCCTTGGTTTAGTCTGGATGTCTTCTGGCTGTGGCTTGGAATAGATTAAACCGAAAGATTGTCCAATCTTTCCATATATGGCTCCGGTTTGGTTTAATGAATTCTTCAAGGATCCACCTGATCCTATGGGTTCTGGTGCAGCTAAGGACTTCTGGAATACCTCCTGATTGGTTAAATGATCTCCTGGTTCCCATAAATAGCTCTGGGTCGAACCAAGCTGATATGGTTGAAGACTTTCCATAGATGACGTCGGTTTGACCGGTTCTGGGAAATTTTTCATAACTCCTAATTTTCGTGGCCATTTCTCCTGATCTTGGGATTTCTGAAAGTCTGAGAGATCCCTATTTAATTCTATGATTGGCTTTGCTTCAGGCTGCTCCTTAATTGAGCTTGAACCTCTTTCTAAAGTCGGGTACTCGCAGATGGATGGGCTGAGAAACTTTTGACTTGTACAATTCATAACTTCTTGCTCCGTAAATATTTTGGCCCGATTTCAATTGTCCTGGACTATTTCTTGAGTGTAGAATTCATAAAAATTAGCCTCGTGATTAAAACCCTTCTGGTTTGTAAGATATGGCATTTTTAGTGCACGTATATCCTGGTTGGCGCCTTGGCTGGTTGAGTAGGGAATTGGGTCGATCTCCGGTTCAGCTACTGGTTTGATGGCCGCATCAATGTTAGCCCATCAAATCCTCCAAACTCACAAAATAGCATCTCCATCACCTAATAAGGATAAATGTGTATGCAATGTACCTAAATGTACTCTAAATGCATCTAAACGGATAAAAGAGGAACTAAAATGATGCTTAAAACCATGAAAATACACAAGATATCACTTACCAGTACACCATTTGTCAATGATACCTAGTATCATTTTAAGTTGTGGCTGCATATCATCAGGTATTCTTGATCCAAAAATAATCATTAATTTTGCATGATTAATTCTCAGACTTGATTATTTCTCATATATATCAAATATTTTTTAGATCAGTATAGTTCCGCTCATTTCATAGCAGAAGAAAAGCGGGTCATCAGCAAAAAGTAAATGTGTTATCTCACACCATTTTTTATCTTGATGCCCCAGATGTAACTCTTTCAGAAATACTGACACATCAAATGGTGTAACACATCCACACAACATAAATTGATAGGGAGATAGAGGATGTCCATGTATCAATCCATGTTGAGGCTGTATATGTCTCTGAGGTGTGCCATTGATAAGTACCAAATAAGTCACAGATGAGTTGTTGGCATGATAAAGCCAATTGACTTCAGAAGAACCCCATATATTTCATAGTTTGTTCGAGAAAAACCAATTCAACTCTGTTATAAGCTTTTGAAATCTTTGTTTTATGCAAGATATGTATATGATACTCTTTTCTTAATTAGAGAAAATGCATCAACGCCATAGCAATAAGAATATTATTAGTGATCCTTCTGCCCGGTATAGATGTGGCTTGTGATTTAAAAAAAATCTGACTAAGATAGTCCTTAATCTCTGGACAAGAATCTTTGAGATAATTATATATATGTATATTATATTGCAGAGACCAATGGTCCGTAATATGGAAATGTCGTTGGAATCGACATCTTTGAGATGAGCTAAATTTATATGATTAATTTCTGAATTCATATTTGACATTAATAAAAAGCGTTTAACCTGAGAAATGATATCATTACCAATGATTTTCCATAAATGTTGATAAAACCGAGTTGTTAAACCATCGAGACCAGAAGCACGATCCGCATCAATAGACCAAACAACATGTCTAACTTCCTCTTATGTAATCTCGTTGCTCATGAGCTCATTATGATATGCTACAGAGAGTATATGTGAGGAAGAGAAGAGAAAGAGAGAACAGAGGAGAGGAGGAAGAACAGAGTGTTGGCCGTTAGAGTTTGATGACGTGGATTATTCTGTTACGAGTATTAGAGAATAAGAGGATTGTACTTGGGCCTTGGTATATAAGAGGACCCAAGTAAGAGAGGTTAGGGGTCAGTTAGAGAGTCTTGGGCTTGCCCTTGATTGTGAGAGAGATTGTATTCGGCTTAGTACTTCGACTTGTGAAGTCTAAGAGGGGTGGTTGGGTGGATCTTAATCAATAAACATCTCAGTTCTAACACATTAATCTTTGTGCAAACTCTCGATCGGTTCAAAGTCGTGAAGATTTTCCTCTATCACTGAAGTGTGAGAGGACATGTATACCTTTGAGAAGAAATTCTCATGATAATTTCTAACTGTGGTGTTCTTACTTTGTATCATGTACCATCCAACTTGTCATCAAAACCCACAACTTGTACATGACGTCATTGTCGATCTGTCGAAGGGGAGTATTCACGGAATTTTTAATCACAATGATGATAGATTCATATTCACGTCTCATGCCCAAGAACTAGTTGACTGTTTAGGAGTTGCTCAAATTGAAGCTTCCAAGAAAGGTAATTTGTATCACTCAGGTTTAGAGTGACGACTTGGGTGATAAATCGAGAGTGGCTTGAGTATAGACATCTGAAAGAGCCTCATGACTTTTATACCATAAAATTTAGTATAAACTCAGAGCCCATGCCAATGAAGACTTCTAACGATTTTTTAACATTTCATCAATTTAACTTGAATTCATTACATGAAAATATCTTTATATATTAGTTGCAGTAGCAACACTTGACACTCTAATTAACCTTAACGAATATCATGTGAAATATACTTCACACAGCTGTAAAAGCATGATCATTGATCTGTATCTATAAGGCTACAAAATCTACTGCTCAGCCAAAGATGATCATGCACACTTCTTGTCTTTTGCGTGAGTCAACATTACCACTGCAGGTTTTAATAGAGTGGGGTTTGGCTTCATGTTGTCAGTCCATTGTATTCACTTCATTGTTTGATAGGCTTGAGCATCGTTTTTGTTAACAGTTTTACGTATAACAAGGATTAGACAGCTACTTTTTCTGTGCTTGGCTTAATTCAGGATAACTACGGTTTATGTGGTTCAGTAGAAAAGTCCATAGCTACCTTCCATTTTTAGTCCAATGTTTATAACATTTTGCTTCATATTCAAGACTGCTCGAAATAAAACATTGTCGGGACGTTGTAAAACGTTTATCCAGTTTTCTTTGTTTGGTTTGTTAAAAATATATATGGATGGCTCTTTGATTGCCAAACGTGACAAAGGATACCCAACCTCCAATTAGTTAAGATATCTTACCTCCAATTAGTTTATATATCCCATTACTAATTTGATTGTATTATTGATCGTAGAAATAAACTCAAATTGGAGAATAGATTTTTTTTGGTAAAAATGTAAAGAAATTGGAGAATAGATAGAATTACTAAAACAATTTGATTGTATTATTGATCGTACAAATAACTTCATAATAAATTCTAAAGCATATATATATATATATATATATATTCTGATAATCAGAATTGTTTTGTTGTTTAAGATATCGAGCTCGACTTTTTTTTTTTTGGAAAAATGTTAAATAAATCGAGCTAGATTTCCAAGAGCCAAATCTATATAAGTAAGGTTTTTAATTATTTTCCTACAAGTTTGAAAGATACATATATATATTTATATTACCAGATAATTTCAGACCGAGTAGCACCTCATCTTCAAACATTTACAATCAATATGTATCAAGCGGCCAACTAACATATCCGACCCCGACTAACAAAAACGATAGACACTATATTAATGTCATTTTATTCATCTGAGTATCACACACACGAACACACACGCACACACACATAAATATATATATATATATATATATATGTATGTATAATGTAATATTGAATGTAGATAAGATCAAGCGTAGAATAACATTGCTAAAAGATAGATTATGCTTCGTAATATTACTATACGTCAATCTCACACTTGTCTTTCATAGATGTTACGTGGTCAATTTGTCACTAAACTATAATCATGTATTTTGGTGTTTTGCCATGCCCACGACAAAACAAAAAACGCAAAACTTGAGATTAAAGGATTGCATGAGTTAGGTTCCTTTTTTCAATCATGGACCTAACTTAACAGTATGACATTCGACTTAACCTTTCATTTGCATTATTCTCACGTATGTTTGTGTACATCATCTCATTTGACAAAACAAACAATAAGACAAAATTATAAACAGTTTTGTCGACCACTTTCCCTGAAATAGATGACTCACCAAGAAACGTTCAAGATTGAGGGTTTGTTAGGCTAACAACCTCTTTGGTTAAATCTTTTCAAACCTTTTTTTGAAAAGAGGGCCACGTACGAATCCTTTAAAGAGAACGTGATTCCAAAATGTACAAAGGTATGTCTACTGGTAAAGGATTCATTATTTCATTCCATATACTTTTTCGTAGTAATAATTCCACATTCACTTAGTTCGTAACTTCTTATAAAACAGAGTAGCATTCACTAAGTTGCTTGTTATGACTTATGATGCATGGGCTATGATTATTGTAAATGTAAACATTAACATTTACGTTTGCATTTAAACTTTCAACCATTATTTTTCATTTCTAGAACCGGAAACCTTTTCAGATCTTAGAACATTATAGCTAGTCGTCGAATTTTAGAAGAAAATTTTGTTTTCTGCACAACTTGTGAAATAATTATAAAATTATTAATTTTTAGAATATATATATATGTTAAATTCTTGGAAATAGGACAAAATAATTCAAACTCAAGACGATTGTGTTGATGATTTGAAATAATGTACTTTTATTAAGGCGTTAAGACTATGGTTACGTTTAGTGAAGAACATAATATCATTACAAGTAAACATAAATGGGAACAGGAATTGATCGATCTCTTTTTCGAAACAAACGAAAAGAAAAGAAAAGACGAAATATAAATCATAGATCAACTAAACTCTTTCGGGGACTGAGCTATCCCGGTCATTACCAAAATATCATTCTCATTTCACGAAATGACTAAGTGGAACATGCATAAAAGAGTCAGATCCTTCTTATATTATTTTTCTTGGTGCAGCTGGACCATCCTGGATTTGAACCAGAAACCTCGCCGTTTACTCCGAAATTTAGATAAAAATGGAATTGTTCGTCCACGGAAGGTGAGCCAGGGCCTAGGCAACTGCAAGCATATCATCCTAAATGTATACGTACTTCTAGTTTGTATTTTGGTGTATTTAAAGACGTCCAGACGAGAAAAATGTTTCTTAGAAAATTACAAATTTTTATATATCATTTTTCAATTGAAAGTAAATTTTGTTATTCAAAAAAAGCTTGAACTATATATCGATGAATTCCTCGCGGTGAACCGGAATAAAAAGCTTTCATGTACACCTAACCTCTTAAAACGTTTATCGAGAGAAGATGATTCCTTACTTGTTGTCGGAGAACTAATCAAGTTAGGTAGCCAAAGATTGATCTTATCCATGCCTGCGCACATTCATTTTCTTATATAGGCTGGAATTATAATTTGGAACACTTATCTAAGAAAAAAACAGGGGTTCCCTGAAAGTAATCACTCCTAACAAAAAACAACAATGTTTATTTTCCTTATTGTATGGATTTGGCTGATAACTTATGACTTACGAGTTGAAGTGTGCATTAATTTGCAGTTTGTCCAGACGGTTGTTGCTGCTACCTTCATCAGTTTACACATTTAGTTCCGTAAGATAGTACCTAAGCTAGACATTGTGAACCTTCAATCAGATAAACTCAAATGGACAAAACTTAAACCCTATTTACTCGGACGGGTATAATAATAAATAATTGTACAAATATTTTAGTATTATTGGTTCTAGTAGGTTCTGGAGAGTTCTTAAATATAAAGTTATTTCAGGAAGTCAATATAAAACCTCTTCTCACATCAAGATATTAATTAATGAAAGATTAACGTATGCTGATTGTATAATTGAAGTAGTACAAATCCCGAAGATGAGATGTGAAGAAACATGAAGGACGTCGGAAATGTAGAAATATGCACGAGTGCGAAGTTTAATCAGAAAGTTTGGTGCATGAGAGCTCTACCAATTCACTTTTTTTTTGTTGGACAACATTACCATCGTAACACTCTCTGAACTGCTTATCCATCTGTATCGAGAAATCTCTATATATCTCTGGATAAAATACATTTCATGTTTCGAAAGTACGTATGTTTTTAACTCCTTTGAAATTACAAAATATAGATAAAGTATGACACGTACTCTCGCTGCTTGTGTTTTTAACATTGAATTATTCTTTCATCTCTTATTAACTGGCCTAGTTTGAATTGCTAGTTATAATTTGAAAATTCTCTGTATGACGTAATTTTCCTGTAATACTTATGGAGATATGTGTATTCATTATCATATTGAATTAACAAAGAAAATTATGAAATTATTTTTGAAGAAAACCCTAATTAAAGCTTGTTGCCGATGCAGCAACAGACGCCACTTAGGAAAGCTACTACTGTCCAAACTTTTATGTCTTTGCTTCGTCCTTCACTCTCTATAAATTCACTTAATCTCTTCTCTCTTTCACTCATCAAGTAATATTTTTATTTTTCACTTCGTTCTAATTTAGAGTTCATTATAAATTGAGCCAACAAAGGGAGTTCGTAAAGGAGTAGTTTGGCTTTTTGGTAGAGTTATTCCTTAAATTGCTTTTTACAACAACTATCTACTTTTTTTGGAACACTATATACTATATTATATAATTCTTCTACTAAACATGTGTACTGGAAAATCATCACACACAAAATCCCCACCCAAGGTTATTCAATAATTAGTTACTTACTTTTTTCATCAACTTCAATCATTAGTTACTTTTAGTTGTTTACTTTCGTGCACGTATATTTTTTTTTTTTCTTTTTCGTGCACGTATATACATTGCATGTAAGTATGCTTGCACGTGTATAGAAATCTGGGCAGGTGTGACGTGTTCTTATACGTTATTAGTGACAAAGTTTTTTTCTCCTTGTTTTAAAAAGTATGGGAAAACAAGTCCAACTTCTTCTGTACTCTCCCTGGGTTCCAACGGTAAAAGAATGGTGAGATGAAGATTTCATTTTCTTTATTTACTTGTTTATTTTTCTTGTGAGGCAAATTTTAATGAATGTGTATAGTTTTAACCATTAAAATCTACATTTTATCAAGTTTCTTCATTTTTACGTACTCATGGCTAATATTGGGAAAAAGGAAAATCTTGCTTGAAGGCTCTAAGAGCATCTCCAAGGGTACTCTATTTTTTCCTCTATAATTTACACTAAAATAGAGTAACTCTATTATAGAGTTAAATTTGCTCCAATGGTTCACTCTATAATAGAGTTACTCTATAATAGAGTAAAATATAGAGTATTCTTATTTTTTCACTCTATATTTGGAGTAAAAAAATAAGATTACTCTATATTTCACTCTATTATAGAGTAACTCTATTATAGAGTGAACCATTGGAGCAAATCCAACTCTATAATAGAGTTACTCTATTTTAGAGTGAAATATAGTGAAAATTATAGAGTACCATTGGAGATGGTCTAACTTGCGTATATGTTTGGCCTAAAAACCAATTGATGAACAATATAAGTTATGCCTTCAAAGGTTTTTTAGCAAAAGAAATTCCACCAATACTTTTTCTGTTTTATTTATTTGTTTTTCAAAATAAATTAAAACAATTTCTATCCAAAATGATGATAACATCAATTTTCTGCCAATTTCAGTATAATCAAGTTAAATCTTGAATGTTCTAATAGAAATATTACTAACGAAATCGGAATCTATAGGGATATCCCACTATTTAATCTAGTTTTTAAAATGTCACTTCATGAAAAGCTTCACAATTAAGAAATAGTCTACCAAGGTTTCATTTTCTAATATATAACAAGTTAGTTAATTAACTACTATTTCACATTGAGTTACTCTAGGTATATTAAACCTTAAGTTGGTTAAAAAGAGTAAGTAGTATCACACATTCACACGTTAATTGTGTTCTACTGTATGTATTTATATTATGTGTTACTCGTAAAGTTCTCGATTGAAAGTTGTAAACAAAGAGTAAAGTATATATCTTGGACTTGGAGTGTACTTAAATACCATAGTGATCAATCATGTAAATCCTCGTACAATGACTCAATTTGCGATCGTTCCATGAAAATTCTATCGTAGACCAAAGTGGAACTCAAAGACACAGCGCATGACAAAACCAAGGCAGCCGCTTCTAAGGTATACTCATACAGAGATTCTATGATAAATTGTAAAAATGAGTTTTTTTCATTAAAATAAGATAATAGACATCCGCAAAATAACACGTAAAATAAAAAGGCATGTTACACGAAAATATTGTACTAAAGAAAATATGCAAGTTGCAACTCTCAACTATGTCCTATAAATATAACTGTTATATATATCAATGCATTCTATGTTTACATGCATTAAGCCGTCTCAAATTATTTGAAATGTTATACAAAGTTCTTCGATAATATATTTGATTAGTTAAGGTCAGGTCTTACTAAAAACAATCAAGAACCTTGCAATATAGAAAATATTAATATTATTTTTTTATAGAAACACATCTTCCAACTCTGTTCTTGCTCAAATTCACCAATTGCACATTCTAATATACGGTCTTACATGAATATATTTACTTCTGCGACTAATAACATGCATGTAATTGTTTTTTCCAATCAATCAGAATGTTGCAAAAGCACCAGCAAAAGAGAACAAAAAGCCTCTTGCGTTCAAGCTTCACTCTGGCGAGAGAGCAGTGAAACGTGCCATGTTCAACTATTCGGTTTACACAATCTTCCTCTGTAATTTTTATTAATTTTACTATTCTATTTCCATGGAGCTCATTCATCATTTTCGCAGGTTGCAACTAATTACTATATCACGAGACTGCAAAAGAAACAAGAAGAGAAGTTGCAAAAGGTAACTTACAAAAAAGGCTTATACAATTAGCATCAGGCTAGAGAACAACCTTTCAAACAGTACTCTGACTGGTTTTGGTCTCACTTGGACTGTCTCCTACGAACACAATACATGACTCTATATGAACCTGGCCAGTCGAGAATTGAAAAATGATTTAGCTGCTTTGGTATAAGTGTATAAACGGAATAAACCGTTTCGTAAGAAGATACTAAATCCAGGCCAACTTTTCTCATATGATATGGGTCTTTTTTGGTTTGATATCAGTCCTTAAGTAAAACACATCGATATAACGAAATTTCTTCAGCTAAAGGAACGATTTTATTTAAACTCGGTTTAATACGGTTTGAAAAGAATTCTCAATATTAAACCGAACCGTGAAACAGATGATAGAAGAGGAAGAGATTCGTATGCTAAGAAAGGAAATGGTTCCGAAAGCTCAACTGATGCCTTTCTTCGACCGACCTTTCCTTCCACAGAGGTTAGTTTGGTCCGAGAACGATTCTCAATGATATATAAATAGTACTATATGATTCATATAGTTATTACTTATAAATCTGAATTAATTTTTTTAAAATATATTTGAGTGTAGATCAAGCAGACCGTTGACGATGCCAAGGGAACCAAGCTTTGGAAATGTTAACAGTACTTGTTGGACTTGTGTCTACAACAACCAATACTATCTCTATCATATTCACCATGTTCATGCTTAAATCTTAAGAGCCACTAGCTCAGTTAGAGGCTTTTGCTATTTCCATTCCAATCAGTTACCCTTTCTGCTTTTTCGCCTTGGCAAGTTTCTGTCTCTCGTCTTTTGCGGTTCTTCTTGTAATTTTTCGTCGAGTTAAATAAATGATCGATCTCTATACAAGATAGTCACTCTCATTTGTTCCGTATATCTAGTGGAGTGTTAAAGTTTTTATAAGCAACATCAGAACAAGATGATAACAAATATGGAACCATGGATATTTTCAATCCAAGGCTAGTTGATTGCACAACTACACATTGTAGTTTATTTTTGTAACATGCATTATAGTTTATCTACAACTGGAGAAATGCTAATGGAGATTCAAAATAGGTTGGCATATATTATTTGATAAAGTGGCATTAGTTAACATCGAGCCTGCTAATGTCAAAACGTCAAATATTTAAAATTGACTGGTGCACGTGCACCCATAACTCTCAACCTGGCTTCACCCCTGGTTTTCAATTTACTAAATCGTAGAAAAAGTATGAAGAAAGTAGGGAAACTAAACGTTAATGATCTCTAAGATAATTTGTTTCCAGTTCAAAACTCAAAGCCTCCATCCACACTACTTCAGTAAATAGTTGTCCAATTTCAACTGTTGAGGATTTTATCGGTTTCCTGCAAGCTACAATGTAACTCAAATCGCAATCCAATCGCAAACAAACTCAATCACAGTGTAGAAACGAATCAAGCGAGAAAGTAAACGACACAAGAGTTTTGGTAACCCGGTGTTCACCGCACTCCTCCGATGTGGAGAAGCCGCTATATTCACCGGAGAGAGAATTAGGTCTCTCAACCTTTCCAATAGATGAAATGAGAAGAGTACAATCACAGGAGATCTTCTTCCTCTCTATCTCTGTTACAATCACCAAGAGATAAGAGTATGATCTAGGAAGAAGAAACAAGAGGCTCAGCCTAGATATAAAGAGAATTTCCTTCTCTCACTAGCTCTCTCTCACTCACGAGCTATCTTACTCTCCATTTCAAGCTCTTCGTCTCGAGCTCTTTCTCTTCTCTGTTTCTGTTACCGACGTCTCTCGTCGTCGTAACTTCCGCCTCCTGCAGATGACGATGAACTTGATGAAGCTCAGAAAATATCTCCAGCTCATGTGGTTAATTACTCTCCTAACCTCCACTTGAACTTAGCCAAAGCATGCCCATCTCACGTGCCTTTCATAAAACCACATTAGCTGGAGTAAACCTTCTCCTTGGCTGAGAGACTTAGAAGATGGGATGACATATTTCTACAATCTCCACCTTGTCATCAATCTTTTTCGTGTCTCTTCCTTCCCTTGAGCTTCCTCCTCATGCACTTGAGCAAAACCTGCTCATCCCCTGCAACTCCCTGCAGATTCTTGCATCTTCTCATGTTCATCTAGTTTTATTTAACTTTGAGCTTCATCACTCAACATCCACAGCCTGAAAATAGTTTTCCCCAGACATTTTAATCAGCATCCATCTTGATATAACCTGAAAACATCCTTGTCACTGCTCCTTTGAACCTCTTAACCGAAGCTCCACCTTAACAGCTTGCCTTCATACAATCAATCACCATCAATGAACCTGAAAAGAAACTCACAAGCCTGTGACGTTAATCACGACATACTTCATAAGAACATGTCTTCTTAAGTTTCTTTCCAGCACTTCACAGCCTTGTGATGTGCTCAACTTCTTCATTGATCTTAATTTGGCCTTTTCCATAACCTGGAAACTTGAGATGAGCACTCATCCGTAACTCCACAAACCCCATAAGCTGCTCACTTGATGCTTGACCTGTTACTGTGATTTAAAGTCATCAACCTTCTGCCAAAATCTGATGCCGATGCTAGCTTGAAACTATTTCAGAACTTGAATCACTTGCGGAACATGAATCACTTGCCTCAAACCAGAAGCTCCTTGATTCAAAACCTTTGAAACCAATCTCAACAAACAGTAGACACCAACTGCTTAACCTGAGATTTTCCTCACAACCACTTGATGAACACACTGACTTGAACACCACCCTGCACCGCTGCTGTTGCCAACAGAACACGCCGCTCAACACAACCCGGTTAAGAAGACTTTCGATGTAAAGAATCTCTGCTCAATCTCTGTCCAAACAAATCGTTGTGACCCTGCAACTTGATTTCTCTGTAGACCCATTTGATTCACATCAAAAGCACCTGAGATCAGAATCAAAAATACTACTGAAAATCTCTTGCAGAAACCAGAAACATACTTGTTTCCTCCCTGAATCAACCCTGATTCAACCAGCCTTCTGTCTAGCCAACTCAACCTTGAAACCTGAACTTGAACCGCTGTTGAAACTCCAACAGATCACGCCTCAAAGCTCCACCTTGCTGTGAGTACTTTCAACCCTAGTTCCCTTTCCAATTCCTTGAGTAATTAAGACAGTACCAGCAGCTCAGAAACACTCCTTGTACCCTTTAACCATATCTCTCATCATAAGTTCCTGAGATATTCAAGAGATACTTTCTTTTACAGCTTCTTTCACATCAATTTCGTGCTCATGATGTGATTTCTCCTGCTGCACCAGACCTGCAACACTCTCAACAGTGTGTAAACTCCACCAAAACTTTTGGTACTTGCATCGTAAATCTTCTCACAGCTGAACCAAAGACTCTTCTTGGCTCACTAACTCTTCCTCTAGTGTTCTTTACACTTAGGCTCCACACTTGTTCAATCTCACAAGTGTTCTTTATTGAGAAGATTTCAACTTTCTTTGATGCAACCAGACAACTTATAACTTCTCAAGTGGTTGTCTCAGAAATCAATTTTGAAAACATGTTTCTGCTTCAGCCTTCTCTAAGACTTCAAATCAGTTGCAAGATTCTTGAAATGTCTCTCTTTATGCTACCTTCACACGCCTCATTATACCTTCTTGAAGTGATACACTTTTTGAGAAAACTTCAGCAAGAACTTGTTTCTCAATCCTCATACGAGAAAATAACCATGATCACTTCAGTCTACTTCATCTCAAGACATTCACAGAACCTGCAACTTTTTATGTTTCAGCAACCTTATCTTCTTTTAACTTCAGAGCCTGCCCACATTCTGATTTATGCAAAAAACTCAGACTAATGCTTCATCAATCTTCACCTTATACCAGAGATCAAAACACCTTTGATTTCTTCTCCAGCAAAGCCAACATAAACCTTTACTTACTGCTGCTTAAAACTCTGATGATACAAGATTCTTTGCTGAAAATAGCTCCACCCAGAAACTGTTTCTCTCTCTCTGATTCTGCCTTGATGTCGCTACACTTCACATTCTCTTGTACACTGATATTACGTGTATACGCACACCAAATAACCTAATGTGCACACTACCACAATCGAATGGTATGTCGATGTAGCACTTTAGGATCGAATCCACAGAGACCAACAATTACACTTTATCCTTATGGGATCAATACTTAGCTAAAACAATGATGGGGTTTTGAGATTAAGATTTCGTAATAAGCAAGTAATAAGATTAATTAAAGTATTCAGATAACTAAAATGCTAGCCTAGGGTGGTTTGATCGGGTGTTAAACAAGTGTGAGCCAAACAATTATTCAAGTTCGATTAAAGACCAGTCTAGAACTCGGATCACTCAAGTAGAACAGCCCACTGTCGTGGAACTGCCCCCTATGCTGATCGATCTTGATACCTAAACTCTCGTTTGGATCAAGATGCGACAGCAAGCAATAGAGATCAAGTCCGATATGTTCACAAAACACCCTAATATCTACTTTCGCTGATTAGGGATGCAATGCTCATTCAAGTTATGTCTAGCAATCTATAACACTTTTGATGAATAGATTAAACCTAAAATCAGGCACTAAGTGGTTAACTTGATGCAAGCCTTAAGAACAACAGTGAATGAAGACAATCGATTTATAACTTATTTATGTCAAGCTCACAGATCTAACACCCTAACACCCTAGACTAAGCAAGCTGACTACTCAGCCATGGAGCAAGAAAACACAGAGACAGAGACTGAATAAAACATGTGTAGATAAAATAGAATAAGGGTTCAGGGGGTTCTTCTCTATGGTGAGAGAGATGGAGCCGTCTCCCTTTACAAAGTATCAAATCACAAGTCTCCAACTCTAAGGTCTGGTTTCTTCTCCCAAAAACAGCGTAGTATGATAAAGAGAAACAGAAAATATGATATATCAAAGCCACAGGCGGCTGGGAGAGAAAATATGGATAATTAGGGCAAATCCCATAATGATTGTAGTTTCCTAAAAAATCTCTGCCGCTGGAACAGTCACTCGGAACAGTCACTCGGGTTGCTCCACTATCCGGAACAATCATCAAGACTGTTCTGCGTGAAAACCACCAAATTGCATTGTTTTCTGCCTCTTTTGTTCCAGCTGATCCATCTCCCATCCAATGCAACTCCAGACCTGTAATGACTCCAAAAGGACTAGGAAGACTCGATAAAGACTTGAAAACCAATTTAAAAGCATATATACAAGATGTATAAAACACCATATATCATACACACTCTACTTGGTTCTCTTTTCCTTCCTGCTACCACACAAAACCAGAATGAATTGCATAAGCTGTTGCAAACTTATTTGCAGGAACTTTAACCCAACAATACACTGAGAAGACTTGAGAAATTCGTCTGAACCAGTAGCACTGCTCCACCTGAAGCCAAAAAACATCTGAAGATGTGCACTACAACACTTGTAGAGGCAAGACTCCACCTGAAACAGAACCCCTCAGACCTCACTGAATTTCTCTTCACATCATTCCTTCTCAGCCTTGAAAACCTTCCTGCACTTTAATCTTGATCCATTAAACTGCTCTGTGAGCCTGACTGAATACATGGCTTCTTGCTTCAAGATACATGTCAGAACTTATGACAAATATCTTCATTTTTTTTTCAGCCATAACCTCAGTCACTTAATACCCGAGAAACCACCAGTGTCATTGCTCCTTCAAAAGCAATTTCTGTACCACCAAACTGAATGTGCTTTGACCATCCTGTGTATGCTGTAACCTGTTACAGTCGTCACATACAATCACATCTGCATCCTTTCTGAATTTTAATCAGAAAACAGAACCCATGCGATCTGCTCTTGTCTCATATGTTCCACCTTCTTGTCTCTGAAACCTCAACCTGTCTTGGACTTGAGTTTCTGAAACGTGAGCTACCATAACCTGAGACATATCCCGCAGACTTGAACTTGTAACATCTCTGTCTAATAGGAAACATAAACAGCAAAATAAACTCTTTGCTTTATTTTCCTTTGGAACACAAAACAAGAAACTTGCTCCCTGTTCTAGTTTCTTTATCACTGATATTCAATCAGCCTTGCTCCAGAGTTCATCACCTTTCGTCTTTTGCAGAAACACTTTTGAGTAAGACAACAAGACCTCTTCACCGAGCTTGCTCCTATTACTCACAACATCTCACCAAAGCTTAGCTCAAGCTGCTTCTTCCTAAAGATAAAACATGTTTCTGCATCACTAACTTGATGACTCTGCTGCCTTTCTTCTTATAACCAGAAGCTTCCATCTCACTTCACCCAGTGAGCCTGACTACTATCCTGAGACTGAAACCCACGCAGAACCACATCTGTAACATCACCTTACTGCCACTGAAGAGTAGACACAAAAGTAACACCCTTGAGTCATTTAGTAGAAACCCAGCCTTGTTGCTACAAGCTCTAGTCTGATCCTTTTATAACCCCTGATCATTGCTACCTGAGCTCCCCAACATCCACAAGAATCTGATCCTCTACCCCTGAGACTGAACCTGCAGACCAGCAACTCAAAACCTCTGAAAACTGAACCAACCTTGAAGCTTCAAAATACTAAACCTGTCTTGTTCCACAACTGAGTAAACCTGTCATGCTTCTCTGCAACTTCCTTTCACTTGAATCCTGGAACCTTTAATCAACACCCAAATAGCCATTGAAACACATACCAACATCAACTTCTAAGGCGTCCCCTAGACCAGATATTCATAAGTGCCACCAACTGCCATTTTCTCAATCTTCTGAAACAACACTGCATATTTCTTCCACAAACGAGCTGACCAATACACAATCTGACACCAGACCAGAGCCTTGATCACCCTTTGCAAAGATAACATGCATTACTCGTGATTCAGAAAGCTTCAGTTCCCCTTTAACCTTTGCAGAATATGATTTACCAGCCATCACAACCTCTTTCTGTGACTGCAGTGAAACAAGAACACCTTGTCTTCAAGATTTGAGCCTGAGAAACTGATGACCTTGATTTGACTCAAGCTTCTTTAGCCTAACTTGGCTTAACCTGAATCAATCTCCAACACGAGATATCACCGGAGAAGAGTATATCAGCAGCTACGAAGAAGACGACGAACTCTCAGCCTTCAGATCCTCCGATAAGACGAAGGCACGCAGCTGGAACATGAGAAAGCAATGGTGACTCAAGAGCTATGATCTTTTACTTGATCTCTCTATCTTGTACTTGCTTTCTCCTTCCTCTGACTACTCTCTCTCACTTTTGTAACTCGTTCTTGATTCAGTCTTTATGGATCTTCCCTTTCTTGTGAACAACGCAACATCGCTTACGAGTCTCTCCATCATAATCTCACACTAGACTATGACTCTAGTCTCAACATAGATAACCTTGCTTCTGCACATGGTTTCACAAACCAGAAACCAACAGATCCGATTGGATCTTCCCCTGTGAATGTTCTTTCCTCCGCTTCCAACGTCGTCTTCGTCTACCACAAGCAAACGTCACTTTCTTCTTCCTTTGACGCTGACGCTGCATAATGAACGACATCAGCTCTGATTCGCCACACTTGATATGAGAGCGATGCGATCTCGAGACTACAGAAACTCTGATTCTTCTTCTTCAGAATCGATCAAGCTTCGTTACCGATGAATCCTTGAATCGCTATAACCAGCTCTCTGATACCACTTGTTGAGGATTCTATCGGTTTCCTGCAAGCTACAATGTAACTCAAATCGCAATCTAATCGCAAACAAACTCAATCACAGTGTGGAAACGAATCAAGCGAGAAAGTAAACGACACAAGAGTTTTGGTAATCCGGTGTTCACCGCACTCCTCCGATGTGGAGAAGCCGCTATACTCACCGGAGAGAGAATTAGGTCTCTCAACCTTTCCAATAGATGAAATGAGAAGAGTACAATCACAAGAGATCTTCTTCCTCTCTATCTCTGTTAC
Source organism: Brassica napus (assembly GCF_020379485.1). NCBI lineage: Eukaryota > Viridiplantae > Streptophyta > Magnoliopsida > Brassicales > Brassicaceae > Brassica > Brassica napus. The sequence goes on from NC_063437.1 coordinate 8,052,500, forward strand.
AATCACCAAGAGATAAGAGTATGATCTAGGAAGAAGAAACAAGAGGCTCAGCCTAGATATAAAGAGAATCTCCTTCTCTCACTAGCTCTCTCTCACTCACGAGCTATCTTACTCTCCGTTTCAAGCTCTTCGTCTCGAGCTCTTTCTCTTCTCTGTTTCTGTTACCGACGTCTCTCGTCGTCGTAACTTCCGCCTCGTGAAGATGACGATGAACTTGATGAAGCTCAGAAAATATCTTCAGCTCATGTGGTTAATTACTCTCCTAACCTCCACTTGAACTTAGCCAAAGCATGCCCATCTCACGTGCCTTTCATAAGACCACATTAGCTGGAGTAAACTTTCTCCTTGGCTGAGAGACTTAGAAGATGGAATGACATATTTCTATATCAACCTTATCTTGTACTCCCTCTGTTCTTTAAAGATCTATTTTTTTAAAAAAAAATTTCTTTTAAAAAAATACATTTTTAATATATTAATTAATAAAAAATTGTACTTTTTAAAAAATATAATTGTGTTTAATAAAATCTTATTGATTAAAAATTATTAGAAATAGTTAATTAAGAAAAATAATGTGTTGGAAAATACAATTTTAAATGTTTTCTTAATAAGTGTGAAAAAACTATAACATAGATCTTTTAGGAACGTAACAGAGGTAGTATAATTCTTCATTTAAATTCAGACATTGAATATTGAATTTCCGTGTATAGCATGCTAGAATTTTGCTAATGGTATTGATTTTCAATTATTACTAAACAGATTACTTATTGAATGGTCGATTAAATTAATCAAAATTAATGACTATTACACGCGGATGCGTATCTCTAGATTCATCGATCATTATTTAATGACATTCTCGTAATTTTCAACGTTAACACTTCAAGTCTTCCTAAACAGAAAACAAGACTTTCTTATTTGCCCAGGTTAATGGTCATCTATTCCATTTTTGTTGTCAAAATATCTTTTAATAACTTTTTAAAGAAGTTACTAAGAATGCTTCTTCTTTGAAACTGTCAGTTTTACATAGATATTTTTTTTAATATCTATCCAGGTCAAACAACATTCACCGTCGAAAATGAATCTCATGTGCTGCATCTGTAAAAATGCTAACGATAATAAAGTAAGTAATTTTTTCATAGTCCATGAGGTGAATATAGATCATGATATAATCACATAAAAAGGTATTGTGTCACAAATTTTCTTAATACTTTTTCGTAGAAGAGTATAAACTGGACAGCTGATCTTGACGTAAAGTTCCTCCAAGTGTACCTCCAAGAGCGCAAAAAATATGATCCAATCAGTACAACCCAAATTGTTCAAATTTTTTCTGAGCAAACCGGTCTTGAACTCAGCTGGAGAATTATTGCAAGGAGAATTGATTATCTAAGTAGGTTGCAGGCAAGTATATTCCAGTTATGTACACCTGATCCAGAAACTGGAATTCCCATAATGACTAAAGAAGCGTGGGCACTAGCTACCAAGGTGTGTATATCCATTTTGTATTTTCTAATTCTTCTCAACAAATTGATTCTGATATTTTAACATACTTGAAATTTTATTTTAGATTAGAATTGTAACTTAATTTTCATTCCTTATATCAGAAACATCCTGAATTATCAAATCCAAATTCAAAACATCTAGTTGAGTTATTACTACAGAAGACGACACCGAGACCACTATCTAATTCCCTTGACGCTGATCCCAATTTGAGTTGCTTCGGTCATTGCATTGCCAGTTTCAGGGAACAAAACTCCAATCCTAACTCGAGTGGCTTAGATGCTGTGGATGCAATGATGCTCTCGTAAACCTCATATCTATTTATATATACCTAGAGATTGGCTATTCTTATCTATCTATAGACGCCTAGCTAGTTTTAAGTTTTAACTATTTCTTGAGCATGTAATTTTATATAAGTTTTAGTTTCGACAAGATTTATCCTTTTATCAAAATATATGATACTGTAAAAAAGTAGATGTTCTACTTCATTATTATATTTAAAGTCCGAGTGTTAAATGATCGTCTCTATTTTGTTTTACAGAGAGTTATATATCTGTCAAAAACAATATAAAAGGTGAACAAATTGATATGAGGTCTTGTGAAATGCTCTCTAAGATGGGCAAAATCAAAGAAAAATTTGCTTTCTATCTATGTAAAACGGTTATCGTTTACTGTACAAGTTTAGTTTCGTTATAAGTTTAGCAACGCTGTAGATAATGATTACCAACGGAGATAGGTGATGTCTTTAGCGCTTTATCAGTTAACTATAAATCTATGAGTGATGACGAGTAAGTTCATTATGTTATTTGATATTGATAATATCATCGATAGCTTTATTAGCTTTATTTCAGTGGCTAGTCAGTTCTCGTTTCGCATTGAATAATATAGAGGTTCATGCAGAGAAACTGGTCTAGAACCGTTTCACTGAATAATTTATTTACTCATGCTCTCCCTTTCTATTTTCCTTGTATGTATGACTGTAAACAGAAATGATGGATAGGGTTGGGTTGGTATTTCAAACCAAAGGCAGTGCGTCTGGGATTCTTGGGATCGGGACACGGTGAGAGGTCTAATTGAATAAACACATGTCTATAACATTGCTTGCTGAACCCGAGGTTGGACATGGAAGAGCAGGTCGTTACATTTATGCTCATTAAAATCCAAATCATCTGCCACTAATCATGTTCCATCGAATTCTCATCATGCTCATCATCAACCAACAAACTCAGAAGAAAAACAAGAGCATGTGCAATTCCCAAAACTTGAAATTGCTGCATTAATTGTTTATTTTTTTTGCTTTTTCTAGTTAGATCTTGAAACTCGCTCATCTTGTATAGTCATTATGATCTTCAGAACCTTTAGCTTGGCTCACAACATTCTATTCAAATAATCAACCTCGAACACAAGATCTTCATTTTCTCATTGGATGAGTCTCCATCCATTCTTACAATAATCCACTTGTTGTTATCATTAATTCTTCCAAAATAATAGGATATAGTATCACTTTTCTTGTTTATGCGTTATAAAACACAGCTATACTTCACAAAACCATGTTTTTGAAACAATGTTGTGCCAATCCAGTTTTCCACTTTGCCTGAAGCTATTAGAGTTTTCAATATATTCATTTATTACAAAAAGTTCTGAACGATGTAAAATAGTGAAGATGAACTACAAGATGCAAGATACTCAATTTCTTTAACATTCATTTGCATTACAAGTTAGAATATGGATCTTCTTAACCAGTTTGTAAAGTTGCAAGTTAGAATAACACACCACCATTCCGATATTAAAGTTAGAAACAGTCTTAGTTTTCAAGAGGTAATATTAACTGAAGATAGCAAGTTAATTTTTTTTTACAAGGTGATCAGGATATCATATTAGTGATGGGTCTAACTCACACCCAAAAGCTATCTCATGAGTGGAAGATTGCCCATACACATATATATTGCCCAAAGACATTAGTTTTATCCGATGTGGGACATCTAATAGCCCCTCTCGAGAGGTGGGTGGGAAACGTTCCAAAAGAAACAACTCAAATCTAATATCTCGGAAATACCACAGAAAGATGAGCCATTTTTACATGCTACATAAGTAGGAAACTGTTTATATGGGAAATCATCTGTTGGGCTTAACCATGGACTGTGATACCATATTAGTGATGAGCCTAACTCACACCCAAAAGCTATCTCATGAGTGGAGAATTGCCCATACACATATATATTGTTCAAGGACATTAGTTTTATCCAATGTGGGACATCTAATATATCACTTTGTCTAATTTCATGTTTTTTCTGAAGAGACCGATCACATTTTAAAGCAAATCCAACTCATGCATTCTAAAACTAATCGGATAATGCAATTACACAGACACTCTTCCACTTCCTCACAATAAATCATTAGGATATATGTAAATAAATTGTCAGATAAAGGAAATTTCCAGCAGCTTGCAAAGGATGGGGAAGCTGACATTTTAATATTTTTTCGTTGATCGGAAAGACCATTTCATATTTCTTTTATCGTATGCTGAAGTTTCTCGCGATTACCTTGTTATCCCTATCTACAGCTACATAAATGTATCCCATAGTCAATTTTTCTCTCTCCACCAACCATCATAATTCCTTCAACAAGTGGTCTCATCAGCTTTAAAACAGTTTAAACATTCTTCCAAAAGTTCGCTCTGTTTGCTCAGAGTTTCTCTGAGCAAATTAAACTTATTCCATTCATTTGAATTCATCAATTTCTTCAAAGGTTTATGTTGTTTTTGAAATATTTATAATTGAGTTAAGGAAGGGTGAGAAACATACTCCAATTACTAATTCTCTCTATTTAAGAGGAGACGGTGAGATATCAAACTAAGTCTCACATTGGAGAATTAGACAAAAAGTGTCTAATATATAAAGAGAAGTCCAACTTTAATTAATACGATGTCTTTTGGGAAAAAAACCAAAAGTAAAACCATGCGGGCTTGCCTAAGGTCCAAAGTGGACAATATCGTGATAATCAGACAATATAGAGTTGGACACGAGATTTAACCATCACAACAATTGGTATCAGAGCTTAACTTGAGTAGCAAGTTAACTCATTAAAGTAAAGTTTGATGGGTTAAGGAAAAAGGAAAACATATCGAGTTTAGGAATGTTTCCATATTATTATTAGGAAAAGATGTACCTTCGTCCTATATAAAGAGTTCTCATGGAGAGATGTTCCATTAAGAAAAACATATTGAGATGTTTAGTTTTGAGAGAGTTTCTAAATCTAATAAGAAGTGCTAGTTCTTATAATCTTTGTGTTTGTGCAACAATTGGTATCAAAGCGCGGTTGACGAAAAATCTGCAAGAAAACCAAAATACCCTTTGAGAGATGAATCAGTACCCTTCGAGTTAGGAATGGGAGGTGTGTGTGTGGCAGAGATCAAGTCAAAATATCCTGAAAGTCAGTTGTGGGACATGAGATGAGTGTGATCCTCTTAGTTTGAGGGGGAGAATGTGAGATTTCAAACTAATTCTCACATTGGAGAATTAGACAAAGAGTGTCTAATATATAAAGAGATGTCCAACTCTAATTAGTACGATGCATTTTCGAAAATAAAGCAAAAGTAAATTCATGAGGGCTTGTCTCTTAGACTCAAAATAGATAATATCGTACTAATCGGACAATATAGAGTTGGACACGGGATTTAACCATCCCAACAGAGACCATGTGTTCTCTTTTCTCTACCAGCACGATCATAAAGAATAGAGATATAGAAGTGTTTATTCTATATTTTAAGATTATTAGATTGCATTTTGCTCAGAGGTGTAACCACTCTACATGAACTCTATGTAAACAATTGCTTTTATTTATTTATTTATTTATTTATTTATTTATTTGTCTTCTTATTCTCTTCTCAATTCTACTAACCTTGTTCTTTGATTTACCTTAACGGTTCGTCGGAGGGTGTTTCAGTAAGTTTGTGTAATTGATTCTAGTTCTAAACCAAACTAAATTACCATCAAACAACAAACTTCTTTTTAATCATTATGACTCAGTTAGTGAATCCCTAAATTTGAAACTTCGCTGAAGCTAGAAAGATTTAGAACCCTGGTAATAGTCAAATCACGGTAGAAACTTGGACAATTTGAAGCGTGTCAAGTTTTTATTATTATTCGCTTTGTATACATGCAAAGCCTGTTATTTAAAGATTCGACAATGTAGACATTTAGAAACTACTGATTTGAGCGGCATTGCTAGAATAGTAATTAGTTGATGAGACAGCCTCGAATTGAACTTGTACGGACAGAGAATCATTCACGATGAAACCTTTGGCTGGATTTTGAAGATCAGTCAAAGACACAAACCGCTCCAACCCAGAACTTTCTCCTGTGGCGTTGAACCAGGATAGAACTGCCCAAAAGCAAAATAAATTTGTTTGTATTACTTTTATATTGAAGCTTGACTATATACATATAATCATATTAAAAAGCTTAAGAAACAGTACTTGGTTTTTCAAGATGTCTTGATTGTTTTTGGTCAAGAACTCGCAGCTTGGCTCGGACATAAACCTTTTCGTAAGGTTTCAAGGTCTGGTTTTCAGTTAGTGTCAGATAAAGGGACAACGAGTTTCCTTCTCCTGTGCCATAACCGTTTGGATACACCTTAAATGCCCTGAATAGATATATAATAAGAGGTAATTAGTGAAGGATTTATTGATATACACTGATACACATGCCTATCTTTGTCACTAATGGACTCACCATGTTTTTCCTCCAATGGAGAATTCGTCAGATACGTAAAAATCTCTGGTCAATGTTGAGAATTTCAGAAGCTTCCACGAGTTAGGCCCATAGACCGTCTTATCGATCGACAAGACCTCCCATTTGTTAAAAAAAGGAAACACCGAGATGTCTACACCAAACACACATTGGTCATTGTCGAAAATGTACTCTCTATCTTTAGCTATGAAGTTAACATGTCGGATGAAATTTGGATTTCCCCAAGTTGTCCTGGATTGATGGAAACGCCTGATGTCCGTATCTGAATATAATACATTTTCATTTTATTGTCATTATTGTTGGTTGTTGATCTAAATAAATTTTTTGATATAGCGCTATCCTAAAGTTTACTAACAAAGATTACATACCCATAGATGTCCAGTATTGATCGAAAGTCTTGCTGTATGCCAAAAATCTTAGATCTGCATAAACCTCGCGGTTTTCGCCAACTAGACCTTTAGGATCTATTGCAACATATGCAGATATCCATGTCCCTAAGTTAGTCGTGCTCCCAAACGGTTCGATGATAAAAGTCCTATACATAAATCTCTCGTATAAGCAAAAGATATTACACAAGCTAGAATATAATTGTAAAAAAAAATAATGTTTGATAATAAGTTGAGTTTTGGTTTAAACATATACCAGTTGAATCCGCCTACACTGAAAGGACGGGTCTCGTACTTTTGTACGTTTGGACTTTTAGTGATTAGTTCGCTGCACCCTTCGATCCGCACGCAGTAAGAACTTGGTGGACGGTCCCGCATGAATCTTTGCTCGGCCGAGAGGTTAGCGTCTACACCATAAGCCTTAGCGACCCTTGAACCGTGAGTATTACAAGGCACTGCGTTGGTGGATTGTGTAGTAGCTAGTGGATTTAGTGGAATGGTTGCAAAGACAGCACAAAAGAAACAAGAGAACAGCAAAACTGCTCCATTCAAATTGACTTTTCTTTTTTCTTTTAGAAACATTTTGGTTTAAACTTTTATTTCTAAATATGTATTTTCTTCCTGTTGTTAAAGAGATGTTACAATCCTAATTTATAGTCGTTTTCAGGGGAGCATGGGCGTCTCCGCGTCCCTTGTTTGTCACCTTCCTTCTTTCTTTATGTTAGTTTAAAATTAAATAATTGTTTTGCACTAGTGGCACATTAGTTGAATTGTATTTTATTCTTCTTTATCAATTACATTTTTTGTCAGCCTAGATGAGTATCTGATCCGGAATCATACAACATTGATGGAACCTACCAAAACATGTCAAACAGCAAACCTAAAGATTTAAGGGAACTTCATTAATCTCCACCTCGCATATGCAAGGTAGTTGTCTCCAGATTGCAGATATTTAGAGCGAAAATCTAATATTACGTATCATCTATCTGTGAAATTGTTTAAGCCAGTTTACATCTTACTAGGCAAATACCTAGGAACCAAAGTATGTAGTCGTAAACAGTCCAGAAAATACATGAGAATCTACCTAAAGTCTAAATGCACACGAACGCCAAGGGAAATCCACAACCACATATAACACATGCAACTGAAAACTCTGATCCATTAGAGTTCTCAAAACTCAAAATTTGAAACGGAAGCAAAGGAACTAGGGAAAAAGGCAAACTTAGCAAAATAAAGTATAACTAGATTTTGATCCGCGCTTACAAAGCGCGGATTTATTTTTTGAACTTAATAATTTTTAATATAAATTTTTATATAAGATAGTTTATAAGTTTGGCCATATTATTCGGAACCGAATAATCAACCCGTACCAAATTGAAAAAATGAAACCAAACTTGAACCAAAATTTATAAATAACCGAACATATCATATATATCTAGAACCAAGATAAATAGATACCTGAATTTTTAAAATATAAATTATATACCTACAAATATTAATTATATGTAATTTCTAAATAACCAAATATCTTAAATATACTATTTATAAGCTGAATTATCCAATAAAAACAAATTACTCAAACATGTTTTTCAAATATTAAAAAAAATATCTTAATAAGTCCTCAACATTCAGTCTAATTTTCCACTAAAAGGAACCAAAACACCAATAAGTGGTATCCACAGTCAAACCAGTAAACGCAGTCACCATATATAATCTAGTTTCAATTTAATAAAAATTCATTATTTAAAATCTAAAATCCATATTAACTCGTGAATCTATACCAGATGACATGGTAAAAATCTAAAATAACATGATAATATTTTTCAAATTTTGATTAAATTTCTCATATAAATTTTACTAAGATATAAAATTGAATAAACTACATTTTTTTATGTTATACATTCTAGTTTATAGGTTTTATAATGACTATATTAAGATTAAATTTTTGAGTTTTAGAAATAAAATTATTATTAAGTTGAGTATAGTTGAGTTACCTATAAATGTTAAAAATAAATAATATATTTTATTTAAACATAAAAAACATTCTAAAAATGCATTAATTTCCTGAGAAAATATTTATACAAAACCCTTTCTCCTAATAAACCCAGTTGTAAAAGATTTTCATCACAAAAATAACCTAGGAAGGTTTTTCAAAGAAAAAGCTATAATTTTGAAATATAATTAAGCTTGTTGTTGTACTGTGAAGTATTTCTCTAATCGTAATTGGAAGTTAATATGTTTTGACCGTCGAATGGTATCATGTTTTTAACTTTCTGTTAACCGTACTTGCATCATGTTTTTATGTTAGTTTGGGTCATAAAACATTTAATATGAATTAAAAGTATGGTATTGTTCAGACTTTAATTACCAATAAATCCAAATATTTTTATAGTAACTGCTTTTGTTAAAGAAAAATGATCATGGGTTGTATGATTATTAAATCAGTCATAAAATAATCTGTTTTTCTTAATAGGTTTAGTGGCACAAAAGTAATATTCCAAGGAAAAATAGGAGTGAAATATATCAATGATTCTGAATTAATAATATTGATGTATAAATCTTTGGTGTATTATAGTAAGTTGAGTATTAAATAAGAGCATTGGTTATTTTATAGTTAGAGAAATATAAGATAATTGATTAGTGTATAGTTAGAGAAATATAAGGTGAGGCCAAAAAAATAGCTAAGTTTAAGGAATAGGTCTAAGGTGATTTTAGATATTTTAAAGTCTTCAAAATATTTTTATTTTATTTATTTGTTATTTTGAATAATTTTAGTTAATTTTGATAATTTAACTATTTTTTAATTAGAATAATTTCTATATTTTGAAAAAAAATGTCAATTTTTGAGGTTTTACAAATATATTTTTGGACGATTTCAAACATTGGTTTCAATCTGATCCGAACTAATCCGAACCGAACCCATAAGGAACCGAACCGAATCCGATCCGATAATTAGTAAAACCCGAACAGGACTTACGGGCATAACACCGTAATCCAAAATTCCGAATCAACCTAACCGAAACCAACAAGGTCTCCGAACGCCCATGCCTACCAATCGGACCCTTAAATTCTTAAAAACCCTTGGTTAAGATTAATCCAAGAGTAACTAGTCTAGATCTCTTGAATCATGATATTTATCTGGCTTCCATACATTTGGTTAGCCTACGTTTGGTTGGCTCGTAAATTATCTGATCGTCACTCAAAATTTTGGAAAATCTTTGACCGATCATATCTTCGAGTAGTTGTATCAAACATGATCAACTCATTGATAGGCTAATTCGAATCTTGAACATTTGATCATGTACACGTTGGATCGCCTTGTTTTATGGATGGGATTGTCACATGTCTTGTCTATTTATTAATTTATATTTTATTAATCTAAAAACTAGCAAATTATTATTTATATTTTAAATTTATTTACTTCAAACATCAAATTATCTCAATATATGACGAATTTTTTTATTAAATATACATGATTATTATTGCATTGAAATTTTAAAAGCTCATATATTAAAAATATTTTAAGCTTTTATTATATTTTTTTTTGTCGACAACATTACAGACTCATATTGACTCTGTAAACCACACCGGGAGATATTGATCCATGTGAACGACGAAAGACGTTTGTTTCCTGACACTGCTTGCTAGGTTATCCGTCTTTGTATTTTACATTCTTGGTACATGTATAATCTCTGATCTTGTGAAGCTCTCTTTCAGACTCTTGACATCTTCCAAATAACTTGCAAAAGCTGGCCACTCTTCTGTTTCCGAAACCATCTTCAGATAACAACACAATATATAAGATTTATGTTAATTTTTAAGATAATATTTTCATTTCGAAACTTTTATTATATTAATTTATAATCACTTATCTAATATAACACATAAATAATATAAAATTCGTTTTTATTCTATATTATACTATATATATAAAATTTTATTAAAAGTATCCTTAATTTTAACCGATCTAAATTTAAGTTAGAGCTCCAATACAAAAAAAAAATCATTTTGTAAATAATAATATAGATACGATCTATTTATTTGTATTTCAAAATTGAAGTATTTAAATTTGATTGTACTTTAAATTGAAATGTGATTATCTATCCAGATTATCATGCTTTGGTTATTAACAATTTATAAATAGCCTCGATTATGTCAAAAAAAAAGCCTCGATTCAGGGGTGTTCAATCCGGATATCGGTTCGGTTTCGGTTCGGTTTTTTTCAGTTTTCGGTATTTCGGTTAGTAAAATATAACTACCATTCTAAATCCATATTTACTTCGGTTCGTTTTATATACCGTCGGTTTTCGGTTTATTCGGTTTTATACCAAAAAACATAATTATTTTGTTTGAGATCATATTATATGAATTTTAGAGTCATATGGTCAACACAATCATTTTATAAAAATATATTACATGTTCAAATAAATGAACAAAAAAGTAAAAATGCTTTTACCATCAATTAAAATAATCAAATCTATAACTAAAATCAAAGTTTGAAATTTTGAAAATAAAAATATGAAACAAAACAAAAACATGATAGAAAAGTTTTTCCACTCTTCCATATTTAGTGTTCATTAAAGTCATGCTTTTTCAATTGAAAATTTTTCATTAATTATTGTCCATCAAATATATAATCTTCATATTAATTTAGTGAAGACTAAAATAAATCAAAAAGATCAAAAAAAGACTTAGAAAATAAGATGTCAGAATTGCGATGTATTGTTATTTAGTTATAGTTCAAGTGTTTTACAAATTAAGGTTTTTTATTACTATAAAATTATAGTAATAGTTATTTACACAAATTTAACTTATGTAACAAATAGATTTTCATGTATTGTTATAAAATAGATACATATTTACATGTTTCTACTTTTAATCGGTTTTGTTCGGTTTATTCGGTTTAATCGGTTATATACCAAACCATATCCAAATCCTACGGTTTTTATAAAATTATATCCATTCGGTTTATATGGTATATACCAAAACCAAACCATATTGTCTATTTCGATTCGGTTCGGTTCGGTACGTTTCGGTTTTACCATATTGAACAGCCCTACCTCGATTATATTTTTTTTTTATAAGCTTAGATGTCATTAATCTCTAATGGAATAAAATCAGAGTATTTTTATAGAAGTAGAGGTATATCCTAAACGTATAACTAAAAGTAATTATAATATTATAGTAATAATCCCTTGAATATTATTTGACAGGTATTTTAAAAATTAACATTTCTTTCTTATGTGTCATTACCATGATTTTTAAAATTATTATAGAAATATGTTTAATTACTATCTATTCTTTTTTTTTAACAACGAATATCTATTATATTACTCAAATTTGATGTGGTATGGTTAACAAGACCGAATATAACAACTAATGTAACAAAATTTCATTTGGCGTCCTTGGGATATGAGATATCTCGAAGTCTAGAAAACATATCTTCAGCGTCTTTATAAATTATTGTTTTAAAACATAAGTGGTATATATTTTTAACATTGTATATACAAAAGTTTAAGATATGTTAATTTTTAGACATGTATTATATAGTTTGCTAATTTGAAGCCATGTTATAATCATATTAGATATTTTTTTAAATAGTTTATATTTTTGAAAATAAAATTTATAAATTTATCAACTGAATTTACTTTTATCATATTTATTTAAGTATAGTAATTGTATTTAAACATGATCGTGACTATAAAGTAGATAAAATAGTATATAATTGATTTATTTTTAATTTTATAAACGCTAAATTAAAATACGCTAATTTTTTCACAGATTTATTAGAATTTTTAAAATATAATATATAAATGAAAATATAATATATTTAAAATGAAAATATTATTAGCTTTAAAGAAATACATATTAATTTTTATATAGTTTTGAACATAAATATTTTATACATGTATTATATAGTTTGCTAATGTTAACCCATTTTACTAACATATTAGATTTAATTTTTGAACATAAATATTTTATACTTACGAAAATAAAATATATAAATCTATAAATTTAATACAATTTTATTATATTTACCTCAATATAATATTTTTCTTTTAATATGATTGATTATGATTATATAATAGATAAAATATTATAGAATTTTTATTTTATTTTATTTTATAAACGATAACTGAATATATTAATGTACAATAATATTTCAAACTAATTTCAAAATTAGTAAAAAATATTTAATTATAATTTTGAAATTGAAGATCTTGTAAAAATATTTTAAAACAGATTTAAAAATTTTAAAATTAAAATGAAAAGATATCAAAAGATATTATGATTAAAGTATTTTAAAGATTCTATGTATTATTAGTCTTAATAAAATACATTTAATAAGATTTCTAAGTGATGGTCCAAATTAAAAAATCACACATGAAATAAGTCATGACTTCTATTTTAATATATAAGATTGGCTTAAATACATGGTAACGGAAAAATGTTAGGCTAGATAGTGTTGCTGATTGGGATGATACTTGTAGAGCTGGAAGATATTCAAATATGGAATGAGTAACAGTTTCTTCTGATTCTCCAAATCTTGGGCAATAATTATTGATATCACTAAAATTATCCTAAGAAGTGAATTACTCTCTTAAATAAGAGGTTTAGATGTAGTACTTAGGGACCGAATCCACAAAGACTCTAGGACTACACAATAGATTTAGTCTTTCAACTAAGGCTAGATTAATTGGTTTATAGGTTTTAAAGCAGTAAATGAATTGGTGAGCAAGGTTATTGCTCGATTGGTTTGTTTTGAGGTTGTTAACAGTTGGGAGAATAGCTAGATTCATGTATATTCTCAGGTATGATAAGTAAATACTTAATTTGGGTTTTTAGAGGTTTATTGATATTAATTGGTCTTGAATTCAAACTAAGATATAATCAATCTGATTATCTAATATGGATCTCGGATTTAAACTATCGTGTGTTAATTGTGAGAAAGTGTTGATCGATGATTCGTTAAGAACATCGATCGATACACCTTTCAAAATATCGATCGACAGAACTATCGCTGAGTCGATCGCTGCTTCTTCCAGAAAGCTTTACGGACAAGTTTGATTTATATTCTCTAACTCACTAGATCAACTCTCGTTTGTATCTAGTCAGTTAGATCACATTAGTTTATTTTCAAGTATTGAGTCAAGCAATGGCTTGATCTTAATTAATTCTAAAATCTAAATTTAAAGGGTGATCAATCATAAATTTAGCTTTAAGAACGTTTAGATGAAGAACCATATTTTTAAATACCCTAACAACAGTTTGAGTGAGTAGTACATTTATCAACCAATTGAGAAACCTAAATCTAACAGTAAGGAGTACACATGCATATTCATAAGGTACATAGTTGATGGTCTGAATAATACTTAAATCCGTTGAATAATAAGAGTAAGCAATAGAGTAAATGAAAGCAAGGGAGTTCAAGATCTTCTCTGTTTTGTAGTTTAGATATATCTCTCCAATCCTAAGCTCTCTCTCTCCAATGGTGGCTTCTTGCTTCTCTCAAAACTAGGTCTAAAAAGGTCTCTAGGCAAGTCTGCTTCTATGATAATACAAAACCCTAATAATATAGCCTAACAGGCGGCCATGGACTTAGAATGTAATTATTGAAACATTTGTGAAACTTGCAATCTTCTAATTTGTCATTAACTCGCGGATGGCTTCGCCGTCGATCGATGAGAAGAGCTTTTCATCGATCAATATTTTTTTGTAACCGTTGGTCGATATTCTGAATAAATAATCGACCATCTTCTATTTCCAGCAAAGCTCAAAAAGGTTTCCAAATAGCTCCAAATACATCATTTTCCTCTAATAAGTACATGAACCTGTAATTACTCTAAATAGACTATATATAGTAGTAAATCTACCTTAAATAACTTACATACCATGGCTAATAATGAGTTAAATCCATGGTCAATAAATTATCGCATCTCATATTACGGCAGTTTAGGTTCCTCGTTACAGCTACATGTCATGTTAACAGTTGCCACATAAGATGACATATCTTCTGAGGTGTTTTTAATTTCCAAACAAAGGGTTGGAGTTTGCTAATACTGGGCTCCAATACCTCCATCTCTTCCTTAGTCCTCAATAAGTTCTGAGATACCCAATATCTAGATTTAACCGTGTACTGGTCATTTATAGTGTAGTCTGTCATCCCGTTTCTTTGATTATCGGTGAGTTGAGCTTATGGCTAAACTCCTTATGAGAGGTATATCAGCAGGGGAAACATAATCTTCCAGTAATCTACCATCCCGTTTCTTTGATTATCGGTGAATAAGGTCGATAACTCTCATGTCCGAGTGCAATACTGGAACAGAAGGACGAGCTGGCCTAGCTGGTGTGGTAAAGATCCAAGGGTTCTCTCACACCTTAAGCTCATATCCAGAGTGTATCTACTGTCTGATCCCCAATAGCATTCAAATGACAAATCAAATAGTTTATTCTAATGCATTTACTCTATATGAAAAATCAAATAGTTTATTCAGTGTTATATACTATTATAAAATATAAATTAGAAGATTGATCAATCTTTAAAAAAAACATTATTAAAATGTAACAAAATTTGCCAAATATGACTTAAAACTTGATTTTAACCCTAAAAATATACCCAAACTTGAATCAAATGCAAAAATAACCCAAAAGCCTAGTGAAATTATAATCATTTCCTTACGACAAACAAAAAAGCAGAACTCTTTTTAACGAATATAACTCCGTAAAGTCTTTTGAGGTTTTTAAATCTTCTGAGGTTCTGTAAGTCTTCTAGAAGACTTCCAAGAATTCCTCTAGAAGACTTAAGAAGTCTTCTCATATAATAGATCTTAAAAATAATTAAAAAAAATTTAAAAAAATATTTTGACAGGAAAAAAATTAAATCATGTAATTATAAACATTTGTAAATTATATAAATTAAGATCTAGTAAAACTGAATTATGTTCAACATAGATGAGTGAATGTAGTATGTCATCGTATTCTTTGGTTAAGGGTTTGGTAACATATGTTGTATTATTATATGTATTCTTAAGGTTTAGGAATTAGGTAACTTAAGTCTTCCAACAAATAATGCACTAGAACTTTCATCTATAAGACTTTCACGTAAGTCTTCTATGAAATTTTTTATTAGAAAACTTACTTGAAAGTCTTCTGAATCAAAAATATTTAACCTTATTGTAATTTTTGGCTCTCTATACTGTTATTTCATGTCTTCACAATGATTTATTTTGTTTTTGCAGGTTTTTCATAGTTCTCATCTTCCACTCTTTTAAATATAGATCTATAAGTCATATATTTTTTTTTTTCATTTGGTAACTTCTTGTTTCTTAAAGTTCTTACTTTAAAAAAATTCTTTTGGTTGTTTTAAGTTTTTACTCTATTTTTTTAAAAAAATCTATGTTTTGAAACAATTTGAATGGTTTTGTAAGTGCAGGTTTTTCAGATCTAAGACATACTTGGAAGACATACTTGGAAGACTTCCAGAGAAGTCTTCTCGGAAGTCTTCTAACATTTAATATTTAATGCATTATAAGGATTTCCAGGAAGTCTTCTAACAGAGTTTTCTTCTATGTTTCCTCTTTCGTAACAGATCTGAGTGTATTGGTAAGTTTGTATGTCTAATTTTTTTTTCATTTGATAACCTTTAATTGCTTAAAACTCTTATCTTTTTTCACAAACTAAAACTCTCTAACCTTTTTCTAATCTCTTAGAGCTTGAAAACACCCAATTTTATATCAATTTATCTTTTTTTTGTCTCAAGTCATTTTCACTGATTTATTTTGTTTTGTAGGTTTTTTATTACATGATTCTCATCTTCTACTCTTTTAAAAGTAGATCTATAATTCTTTTTTTTTTCATTTGGTAACTTTTTGTTGCTTAAACATCATACCTTTTCAAAACTCTTTTAGTTGTTTTAAGCTATTACTTTATTTTTGAAATTTTTCTATGTTTTGACTTTTGAGCCATTTGAATGCTTTGTATATGCCAGTTTTTTCAGATTGAAGAATTCTATTGATCTCATAAAAATAAGTCAATAGTTTTATGTCGACATAGAATATTTTTTTAAGTCAATATTAATATTGGTGATGGATAATATTTACTGCAGTCACCTAACAAAATCTAATATGTTTGTTTATTCCAATAAAAGTATCTATTTACTATATTCTGTGAACGTCCAAATATATTATTGCATAAATAATTTTAGTTGTATTTCTAAAAATTTATGATGATAGACTTTCTGTTGGAGATAAACTTCAACATCACTAAAAGGAATGTTATGAAGAAAAAAAGTTATCCTTAAAAGAATTAGAATAACTAACTAAACCTATTAAGATTAGGAAAAAAAAAATTCTCAAGTTAATGTATAATTGTATAGAAAAAAAAATCTAGCTCCTATATATTGTAATCATAGTGTGTGATGAATCATAAGGAATAATAATGGGTTGTGTTTAGTGTTTGAGAAGTTTTCTAAACATCAATAAAGGAATGACTTTTTATTAAGCTGTTGTGTTCAAGGCCTAAAACTAGGTTGAACACTTTCGTTCTCTAGTCACTTTATTTGGTATCCGTGCCAGGTTTGATTCATTGAAGAAGTTTTACCGAAGGAATAAGTGATTCAAAATCAACATCGAAGACAAGAGAATTTGTGTCTTCCACGGTGGTCTGCCCGATGTTATCTTCAACGAACTACAAGATATGGGCGATGACAATGAAGGTGTTCTACGAGTACACAAGGTTCGGGAATCAGTTAAACAAGGGACATACGATGAAGAGAAGAATGATATCGCTACTGCTCTCATGTTCCAATCGATTCCGGAAAACCTAATCTTGCAAGTTGGTGAAGTCGACTCCCATAAAGAGATCTGGGAAGCCGTAAAATCAAGAAACCTTGGTGCTGAACGTGTGAAGGAAGCATGACTTCAGACCTTGATGATTGAGTTTGAACGTCTGAGGATGAAATACACAAACTCAATAGATATTTTTTACGGGCAAGATATCAGCACTGGCCTCGAAATCCGCAGCCTTAGGTCAATCTTTGGAGGAACCTAAGCTAGTGAAGAAGTTCATGAACAGTTTACCACAAAACAAGTATATTCAGATCATAGCCTCACTTGAACAAGTTCTCAATCTGAATAGAACAAGCTACGAAGATATTATTGGGAGACCAAAATCATTGAAGAACGGATTCAGGAAGAAGATACACAGGAGCCACAGGGGAACCTTTTGTACGCGAATTACAATAACTAATACAACTCAAGAGGAAGAGGTAGATGTTGGAAACGTTGTCAAGGAAACAGAGGAAGAGGGCGTGGAAGAAGCAACACACAAGATAGAATCAAAGAGAAGAAAGACTACTCTCAAATTACTTGTTTCAGCTGTAAGAAGAAAGGCCACTTCACATATGTTTATCCTGAGAAGAAACAAGACGATCACGAGCTAAACAAAGCAAATACAGAGGAAACTGATGTTGCCTTGTATATGCATGAGATTGTGTTGAGACTTAAAGTTGGTAGACCAGCCTACTTACACATGAGAATGGAAGAAGATTCTTGGAGATTGCATGCTAGGCTTGGACACATTAGTTTCAAAACTATAAGGTCCATGGCGACATAAGAGATGGTACACGAGTTGCTGGAGATTTAAGAAGAGAAACGGCTTTGTGACTCTTGTTTGGTTGGCAAACAGGCTCGTCATGCGTACTGCGTACAGATCGTCGCATGCGTTAGAACTCCTACACACAGACTTGTGTGGTCCTAGCTTACCATATACACATGCACAGAACAAGTATATATTTGTGATAATTGATGAGTGCACAAGATATATGTGGTCGATCTTACTAAAGGAGAAGGGAGATGCGTTTGGAAAGTTCAAAGAATTCAAGAAACTTGTTGAGAGGGAAGTTAACAAAGAGATTGTAACACTATGTACAGAAAGAGGTGCTGAGTTTACATCAAAAGAGTTTCAAGAATTCTGCAACAACAGTGGTATAAGACTATATGTAAGAGCTCCATATACCCCACAACAAAACGGAGTGGTCAAGAGGAGAAATTGCACATTCATGGTGATGACAAGGAGCATTTTAAAGGCTATGAGTGTTCCTAATTACATATGGGGAGAATCAGTTCGTCATGCCACATATCTGATTAACCAAGTTCCCACAAGAGCTTTGTAGAATCAAACTCCATACAAATGTTCGAGAGGAAGGAAACCGAGCATAGCACATATCAGGGTGTTTGGGTGTCTTGCACACTCCAAGGTCGACTCTAGACAGCTTAGGATTTAGGGTTTAGGGTTTAGGGTTCAAGAAACTTGATGATAGATCAAAAGCATTGGTTCATCTTTGCATTGAAACTGGATCCAAAGCTTATCGACTCTACAATCCGAGCTCTAGAAGAATAGTTGTAAGTCGAGATGTGATCTTTAATGAGAAGGAGTGTTGAAACTGGAAGGGATCTAACAAGGAAGAACATAGCGAACCTGGTATGTTTCGGATGTCATGGGGTGCTACAATGGATGGCAGACATGGTCCATTTGTGGTTGGAACTCAATAGGAAGAACCTGCTGCTGAAGAAACTGAAGCGCAACAATCAAAACATGTTCAAGTCAATCCAGACATTGAACAAATCAAACCACAACCTAGGTGCTCAACACGTCAATCAACTCGTCCTAGCTATCTTGAAGACTACATATTACTGGCCGACATAAAGTGTGAGTTTCTACTTCTTGCACTAATTGACAAACCAATTAACTTTCAAGAAGCCAACACACTTGTTCAATGGAGAAAAGCTTGCACAAACGAGATTGATTCTATCGAGGGGAATGAGACGTGGGTGTTAGTGGACAAACCAGCCTGAGTCAAAGTTATTGGCCTCAAGTGGATCTTTAAGATCAAAAGGAATGAAGATTGCTCAATCAACAAGTATAACTCAAGACTTGTGGCTAAATGATATATTCAAGAACATGGAATCGACTTTAAAGAGGTGTTTGCACCAGTTGCTCATATAGAGACGATCAGATTGCTATTCGGTATAGTTAATGAGAAGGAGTGTTGAAACTAGAAGGGAGATAACAAAGAAGAACATAGTGAACCTTGTATGTTTTGGATGTTGTTGGGGCTGGATTTACATCATCCCTCAAGGCCCATTTGATAATAAATTAGGCTCACTTCGTTATGATGCCCTAGACATCTTCTTCTATAAATATGGAGCTACCTCCTTTTTAGAGAGGCACTCTTTTTCATTTTAGACCTAGAACACATCTTACAAGGTTTTTATACATTATTTGATTCACTTTACACTATAAATTATTCTTGTAATGCAATCTTTGGTCAAGAAAGTCTCTTGGATGTTCTTTTTTCTCATTTGATTCTATGAAGATTTCTCCTAAACTTCAAGAATCTAATCCTTATCCTTAGATTCTCTATTGTATGATTCCAACAAACAACACCAGTATAAACATTGTTTTTGGGTTAAACAGTTGGCGCTAGAAGGAGAGGAACAAGGAGAACTATCTTTAAAGCATATCAAACTTGGGAGAATCCTAGATCTAACTTCATCTCAAGACAAAGGAAGAAGCTTTCTCATGAAAGCTTTGTTTTTGTTGGGGGTGGGACTTTCATCGAGCACTTGGTCGCCAGTTTGAGCTCAGTATTGAAAGTCATCGCTGAAAGAAGATGAGTTACGACCTCCAACTCCTTGAGAATGGAGTCGTGCTCGTAAATGGACGACGCCGTTGTTGCTTTCTCAGATCCATCAAGCTTCATTCCATTGTTGCCAACAACAAGCTAGGTGATTTGGGCTCAAAGATAATAAATTTCAAGAAGAGAATCTCTAATTGAGTCAACAACGATCTCGTAATCACCTTGTCACAACGATCTCGGCGTCTCATTATCAAACGATTGTCTCTGTAGTCTCTCGAACTCAACTCATGATTCTCTTCCACATGTAATTTTGTTTCATCGGCTTACACCTTACAGTTGGTTCATCACAAGATAGGAGAAGCTGTTTGAGACTCACGTTCTCGGCTTTGATAACGCGACAGTTCTTTAGTGATGTAGCCAAATCATCAAACTTGAAATCGGCGTTCTTGAGTTGATCTCGGCAGTTTGGGCATATCGTCCTCAAAAGATTCGATCCCGTCAGAAGCATATGTGAAATCATCTCAAGTTCTCGAGACAAGGTCGCCGTGATTGGCACAAGATTCCCTTCCCAAGCATGTCGGCACAAAAGGAAACAGCTTCAGAGATTGTTCTACGTTCAGAACCCATTAACAAGAAACCCAAGTTCCATCATATGTTCTTGTTCGTCTTTGGACGTGAAGGATCCTAAGCTCGACTTCACAAATGAAGCTCTGATCGTGTCCTGTAATTGAACTCACTGGCTTCAAGCTTCTCGCCTGCATAAAGCTGAAGACAAAACAATAGAATAGTTGTCATCTTTCCACGAGCTTGACAACAGAGACGACCCCGAGATGAGAAGAGTTGGATAAGAAAAATCTCAAGTTCAATCAAGATCTCTTGAGAAACTCAAAGGTTTGAGGACGCCAACACCAAGAAGCCCGAGCTTGCCATCACAAATACAGTTCTGGTCTTGCCTTGGAAGTATGAGACATGACCTTACCTTCATCTCTATACGTTGTCAGCAGCTTCAAGCTCTTTTGAAGCTCCAAAACGAGAGAGAGAGAGAGAGAGAGAGAGAGAGAGAGAGAGAGAGAGAGAGAGAGAGAGAGAGAGAGAGAGAGAGAGAGAGAGAGAGAGAGAGAGAGAGAGAGAGAGAAGAAAAGAGAGGAATCGTATGACAAACCACGTCAAGCTCAGTCTCTATTTATGCGCCTCAGCTCATGATTATCTACTTGAAAGGTTGTCAGCAGATTCAAGCTCTGTTGAAGCTCCAAAACGAGAGAGCTTTCTCTCGATTGGCTCCTTAGATTCAAGGTAATGCTGACTTGACAATGATGTATCGCTGGTGATTCTTCTCGGCCAAGTTGTGTGACGAGAAGGAATCAAGACTTCGATGATCTCATCCCTGTCTATGCGTCTTCTTCTCGTCAAAGCTCAGGACTCGATCTCGGCAAGAACCATCTTGTCACAAGCAGCTCGGGATCAGTAGTGAAGCGTCTTCGCATCTTCATCACAAGAATCTGAGCACTTGAGCTTTCTGTTTACACTTTGGCTCTTGTTTTGCTCTCAAGTTTTCTACTCTGCTCAGATCATAGCATCAATATCTCAACTGATAAATGTCTTCAAAGGCGTTCTATTCAAACGCAAAAACAAGCTCAGTCACGATCTTTCGAGCAGCTACAAGGTTTGAAGACGTCATCACCGAGAAGCCCGAGTTGGACATCACAAATGCGGCTCAAATCTTATCTTGATATTAAACTTGAGCTAAAATCTGGCGAGACCTCTCGGAGTTTGCTCAACGTCAACGTCGCTCGTCCTCACGAAAGCAGAATAAAGAGAGAGGAAGCTCATGATAACAAATTGTTTAACTAAGCAATTCACCGAGTTCGTCGCTCGTGATCATCATCCTCTTTGCAGAGTAGTTAATTTTTTTGCCATCTCGTCGCCAAACAGTCAACCCCAGTGAAGAACATATAAGCTCATCTCCTTCTCGGCAATGGTGTGACGAGGAGATCAAGAATTTTCAAGACATGTTTTCAAGTATGATGAAGTGGTTCTTGTATGTGGAGCCAACACAAGAGGTCGTGACTTATCTTCTAAAAAGCCTCAACGCGAACAACTTCAGATCGTCATTGCACGTAACACGAGACAAGCACTCTCCCTTACACAAACAGAGCAGAGGAGATGAAGAATATGAGACCCTCATTGCAAATGACGCCGACTTGATCATAGTGCTCACAAATCTTGGTGACTTCATCGTCAGTGATCACCAGCTCGCATTCATCGATGTTATCATACAACGAGCTTGGCACGAGACATATGTTCGAGCCTCAACACACCAGTGAAGTCACGGCAGTCTAGTTTTGATCTCGGCAGTGCATGCAGACCAACAAGACGACTCGATGCGCCGACTCCACCATTCCATCTACACATGGATCGCAACAATACCGCAAAGACATGTCCACTGTGGTGATTTGATTGTGACGGTTCGTCCATGGTGGTACATTCATGATGGGCGACTTGTTCTTGGCAGTTAGTCGATTGACGCTTCATCCATGGCAACTTGCTTCGGTGGTTCAGAACACTGTTTTCACATATTGTTTGCGCAACCATCTCGGAGTAAGAAGTCTGATCGGAATCAGAAGTATGTCGATGACAGTTCGCCCGAGACGGTCCGTCTATGACACTTCACTTATGGGAACCTAACCATGACGGCCCGTTCATGACAATCATCTTCGACATGGGTATGTACCTAGTTCATTGTCTCATAAACTCTATTTGTAAAATTCGCAAAGATCGATTTCATCTCTCTCTCTCTACGAACTGGGGGGGGGGGGGCTTACTGTTGGGGGGTAGATTTACATCCTCCCTCAAGGCTCATTAGACAATAAATTAGGCCCACTTCGTTATGAAGCCTTAGACATCTTCTTCTATAAATAAGGAGCTACCGTCCTTTTTAGAAAGGGGCTCTTCTTCCATTTTAAACCTAGAACACATCCTACAAGGATTTTATATATTATTTGATTCACTTTACACTAGAAATTATTCTTATAATGCAATCATTGATCAATAAAGTCTCTTGCATGTTCTTTTTTTCTCATTTGATTCTATGAAGATTTCTCCTAAACCTTAAGAAACTAATCTTTATCTTTAGATTCTCTATTGTATGATTCCAACAAACAACACCAGCATAAACACCGTTTTTGGGTCAAACAGATGTCATGGGGTGCTACAATGGACGACGAACATGGTCCATTTGTGGTTGAAACTCAATAGGAAGAACCTGCTGCTGAAGAGATTGAAGCGCAGCAACCAGAACATGTTCAAGTCAATCCAGACATTGAACAAATCAAATCACAACCTTGGCGCTCAACATGTCAATCAACTCGTCCTAGCTATCTTGAAGAATACATATTATTGGCCGATATAGAGTGTGAGTTTCTACTTCTTGCACTAATTGACGAACCAATTAACATTCAAGAAGCCAACAAACTTGTTCAATGGAAAAAAGCTTGCACAAACCAGATTGATTCTATCGAGGAGAACGAGACGTGGGTGTTAGTGGACAAACCAGCCTGAGTCAAAGTTATTGGCCTCAAGTGGATCTTTAAGATAAAAAATAATGCATATTGCTCAATAAACAAGTATAAGTCAAGACTTGTGGCTAAATGATATGTTCAAGAACATGGAATCGACTTTGAAGAGGTGTTTGCACCAGTTGCTCGTATAGAGACGATCAGATTGCTATTCGGTATAGTTGCTGCAAACGGATGGGAGATCCATCACTTGGACGTGAAAACATCGTTCTTACATGGAGAATTGACAGGAGATGTGTATGTATCTCAGCCTGAAGGATTTGAAAAGAATGGAGAAGGGCATAAGGTTTTCAAATTTTGAAAGGCTTTATTAGGACTAAGGCAAGCTCCACGAGTCTGGACTCCGAAACTTTATCAAAAAGTTTAAAGTTTCAGAAGTGCTCCAAGGAAAGCTCAGTATACCGAAAGAAAGAAGGAGGCAAAATACTGATACTTGAAATATATGTTGATGATTTTTTTGTCACCGGAAACTCTTTGAAGACAATCATGGAGTTTAAGGAATCTATGTCTCGGCTGTTTGAGATGTCTAATCTTGGAAGACTCACATATTATCTTGGCAGTGAAGTGAAGCAGAGCTCAAAAGGAATTGAGATCAAGTATGAAGAATATGCACAAAGGATCTTAGTGGAAGCAAGGATGGACACTTGAAATCCAACTCACATACCCATGGAATTTGGTCTAAAGCTGTCTAAAGCACTTGAAGAAGCCGAGATTGATGCAACTCTCTACAGGCGAAGGATTGGATGCATGAGATACCTCTTGCACACGAGACCAGACTTATCATTCTAGGTTGGAATGTTAAGTAGGTACATGTATTCTCCACGTGAGTCACAACACAATGCATTGAAACAAGTGCTAAAGTATATGCGAGGCACAGTAGGATACGGTTTGGTGTTTAAACAAGGGGGACCTCAAAGTCTCATTAGGTATAGCGACAGTAGTCACAACATGGATCAATATGATGGAAAGAGTACGACAGGGCATCTGTTTTGCTATGATAAAACGCCAATAACATGGTGTTCTCAGAAGCAAGAAATAGTGGTTTGGTCATCTTGTGAAGCTGAATTCATGGCTGCAACGGAAGCTGCAAAACAAGCGATATGGCTTCAAGAATTCATGAGTGAAATCACAAGAAGGAGTGCGTGAAGACAACATTATATGTTGACAACAAATCTGCCATCGCACTCACCAAGAATCCAGTGTTCCACCGTCGAAGCAAACACATTCACAAACGATATCATTTCATTCAAGAATGTGTTGAAAAGAAACATATCGACGTTGAACACATTGCAGGAAGTGAGCAAGGCACATATAATTTGACCAAGACTAGCAAGAATCAAGTTCAAAGAGATGAGGGAGCTGATTCGAGTTCAAGACCTTTCAAATGAAAGCTTGAAGCTTAAGGGGGAGAATGTTGGAGATAAGCTTCAATATCACTTAAAATAAAGTCATGAAGAAAAAGAAGTTATCTTTAAAAGAATTTGGATAACTAACAAGAGCTATCAGGATTACGAAAAAAGAAATTCTCAATTCAAAGTGTAATAGGATAGAAAATAAAATATAATTCTTATATATTGTGATCATCATGTGTGATGAATCATAAGGAAGAATAATTGTTTGTGTTTTGTTTTTGAGAAGTTTCCTAAAAATCAATAAAAAAATAACTATTTATTAAGTTGTTGTGTTCAAGACTTAAAACTAGGTTGAACACTTTCGTTCTCTAGTCACTTTTTTTTCAATCTTCTATGTGGCTTAATTATGTCATTTATATCATGTTATGTTTGTGAACTTTTTTTTTAACAAATTTATCCATTTTTAGAATCATTCATTTTACTAGCTTGTTCAAATTTAAATTTGACGTAGAATAAATATTTGCATATTAAAAGAAAAGGATGCAACTGAGAAAATCAAATGATCCAGATTTAGTATATAATGGTTTGGTTTCATTTCTAGAGTCTAGAAATGGCATGGATTACTTGCATATTTTGGAGGAAATGAAGATAAGAGATTAGGTGAATCAAAATAGCATGGGTCGGTCGAACAAAGAACATACATCTTCATCTTATAGATCCATCCATTTAGTGGCGGATCTAGCATTTATTTTTACATGTGTTATAATATATAATTTTTTGACAAACTATAACAAAAATATCGAATGGAAACTCTAATCCGGGTTAAGGTGGGTCAATACCAGACCCAATTATATAAATTGAAATGGTAATTTTAAATCTTATACTATAAATAGATCCAATCTAATCTATTAAAAGAGAAGTACAATTATAAAATACCACTAAGTTTTCCTACTTATTTACAATGGTATGCCACAGAAGTAATTAATGAACCTATCTTTAAGTAATCATTGTCTTTTCATATTTATTAAACCATTTCATAAATCAAATTTAGTTTAATTTTCGTATTTAATATATTTCCTAAAACAAATTAGCTAATTTTTGGGAATATTCAAATTTAAAATCGATTTTAACAATATTAAACTTGGATAATGTTACCATTAATTATTTTTGAACAAAATTCAAGTTTAAATTGATATTAAACAATGTGATGAATATTCCTAAAATATATGTTTAACTTACCATTAATTATTTTGAACAATAAAATCTATATATGCTAAGATTTAAATATCTTTAAACTACTTATAGAACAATATGAACTATTTGTAACTGAATATTATTTTTAAGATAATTAAATCTCGCCTAAGATTATATATATTTCAAATTTTTCTAAAACATATGTTTAACCATTTCAGTTACTGTTAATTATTTTCAAAAAAATATATTAAAATTTAAATATCTTTGAATTACTTATAAAACACTGTTTAATGTTTATAACCAAATATTCTTTTCTAACGTATTTAAATCTCACCATATGCCTCATATATGATTAAAATATTTAAATTCTTATTACATTTGAAAAATAATTTCATGTTAAAAGAAATATTACTCAAACATACCAATAGAATAGATCAATATTTCTTGAAAGTTTAGTATCAGATATGGGTCACTATTTTCTTACAGCACATAAAATATTTGATTGTTGTGTTTATTAAAATTTTAAAATATGATAAATATTTAAAATATAAACCAATAAACGCTTAAATAATATTCATTTATATAAAAAGTAAAAATAAATATTCGCGCAGGTGCGCGGGTCAAGCTCTAGTTATATATTAATTGAGATGGTAATTTTAAATCTTATACTAAAAAGATAATGTGCGTGCAGGGCGGATAGTAGGCTAATATATATTAGACTATCTATAAAAATAATTATTATTCTACAAAAGAATATTTTTCTTTTTGTATTTAATAAAAGCCACAGTATTATCTTATGTAATTTGAATATATGCATATGGAAAATAATGTTATTGAATAATAAAGATAACATTTATCTATTCTGCTGCTGTTTTCAAGAGCGATACACGCAATGGGGTGAAATAATACTGTCAGAAGTTCTGTCTTATTCTAATGCCCAAAAAAAAGTTCCGCCTTATTCGTCTTCTTCTGGTCCTAGCCATAAGGCGTTGAGATCTGCATGGTGAATATATATTTATAAACAATATCAGCATTTATGCTTATCAAGAACGTTACACGCATGGGGTGCGTTTGGATCTTTGGATCAGATTCGGACCGGTTCCTTTCGGATTCGGATCTTTCGGATTCAAAATATTTAGATCTAATAAATATTTAGAAATTTTCGGATCAGGTTCGGATCGGTTCTTCTCGGATCCAGATCGGTTCGAGTCTATAATTAAAATACCTGTAATTTTCGGATCCATATCGGATCCAGGTTGGGTTCGGGTATTTAAGATTTGAAATGTATCTATTATACCCAACTCCATCAAATTTAGTCGATATTTGTCATATATATCTCAAATATTACAAAATAACTTAAATGAAACTATTAGTAATTAAAATAAAATATTTTTGAACTCTAAATTTTATATTTTAAGCTTCATATTACTTAAAAAATATTACAAAATAATAACAAATGTTGTTAACAAAATATATTTCAGCTAAATCACAAATAATATATATAAAATAGAACACACAAAAAAACCATAGTTTTAGTATACATGTTTTTAAGTCGGGTACAAATCAATTTTTATCGGGTCGGGTCAATTCGGATCGGGTTTTTTTTTGATCCGAGTCTATTCGGATCGGTTCTTTTCGGTTTTGGTTTTTTCGGATAAAAAAAATTTAAACTCAAAAGGTATATAAATATTTTCGGTTTGGTTCTGGATCGGGTATTTTTATGTTGATTCTGGTTCGGTATTTTGGGTCCAAGTTAAAATACCCAAGCCTAGGTGAAATAATACTCAGTGATTCAGAAGTTCTGTCTTTGTTTTAATCCCAAAAATAAAGTTCTGTCTTATTCGTCTTCTTCTGGTCTTAGCAATAAGGCGTTGAGATCTGCATGGTGAATATATAATGACCGATAAAACATCGAGATCTATCCTGTAGATTCAAATTTTTATTATATGTAGATTAATTGTTTTGCTTTGTTTTATTGGTTTTGTGTGCACTTAAATCAATAATGGTTTAACTCCAGATACTAGGAACGTGTCTAGTTAATTGAATAGCCATGTGATGTGTCTAAGCAAGTGGGTCGGTACATAATAATTAACAAAGAAAACAATCAAGAAAAATGAATAGAGATTTCATCATAAATGAAGAAATTCTGAGTTATATCTTTCTGTCAACTTATTTTTCATTTTGTTGATTTTATTAAATAAAAGCTAAATGCCCAAAAAGTACCGAAAAAAAAAACTAAACAAAATCCACTAACAAAATTTAACTAGCGTAAACAATAAGCAAACCCTAGAAAAAAGTGTAACTGACTCGAATTTTACTCGCTAACTTTTTGCATGACAGGATACATGCTCACCATACAAGTCACCATCGAACTTCAACCAGCAGATCGATTCCGACGAAAGTCTAATCAGATGATCCACCGAAAGTAAATCAAAACAGAATCCCATTCAGAAAAACTCGCCGGAGACAATAACAAAAAGTGAAAGCGCCATCATTTACAATGCTTTAGAGTTAAGCGTCAGACCTATGGTAAAGAAAAGGAACTAATCAACTAAAATCGATTGAATAATTCCATGAAACCGTTAATCTCACGAAATAGAGATAAAGCCAAAAGATCTCTCTCTTCAAAATGAAGTTCCAATCGAGAGAAACCATGGAGACGACGACAACATCGAAAGAGCTAATGTGCCTCGGAGCTAAAAGTCGACCGACCATCAAAAAGAAAATGCAACGCCGGAGGGAAAGCCCATCAACAGGTGGAGAATCGCTGGAATCACCGTTCTAAGGTTTTTCTCATCACTTTTCCTGTGTGAAAAATTGAAGAGAAAGAACAGAAGAAAAAAAAAAGAGAAATTTCTTCTGTCAACTTTATATTTTGAGTTATTAATTAAAATCGCGCATATATTTGGTTTTCAAACAAATCAAACATATATAACTATATATTATAGTTTTTTTTTTTGGTAGGAAACTGGGAGAAACTCCCAAACTTTATTCAAAAACAAACTTCAGATTACAAGTGAGTTAGTCGTGGCCGAGGGGGTCCAACAACATCCTCCTGCAATAAAACAACCACCTCTATCGGTGTCTCATCTAATCTATGAAAGCCAAACGGAAGAGAAAATGCAAGGTTAGCTAAACCATCAGCTAATCGGTTTGCTTCCCTATACACATGAACAATATGGACCAACCAGTCCTTTTTCAGTAAGCCATGGCACATTCGTACCAGGAAAGACAGAGAGTAAGTGTCTCCAATCCCTGTCGTAAGAAACTCTACCACCACCTGAGAATCAACTTCTAACTCCAACCTCCTAATCCCTTTCTCCCAAGCAGCTACAAGCCCATAATAAACTCCCCAAAGTTCTGCCAAAAGAGCTCCACATCTCCCTATATTTAGAGCAAAACCACCACACCACTCCCCTTCACCATTCCGCAACACCCCACCCGCAGTTGCAGCCCCTGGATTTCCATGAGACGACCCATCTGTATTAAGCTTCATCCATCCACTCCGAGGGGGTGCCTATCCCACCATTATTTCAGTTCTATGATCAACATTAGAATTGCCTTTCTCAGCCTCATTTGCTAACATCACTTCCTTAGCCAAATTTCTTAAGAATCCAACTCTATCTCTCCAGAGACTATTCTTACCAAAGATATTTCCACATCTCCACTTCCAACCCCACCACACCGCCAACGCAAAAGTCGTAGGCCACGGCATCTCGCTCCCTGTTCCATTATCACTCAAGTTTTTGTAGAGCCATTCAAGTAAAGGCATAGAAAAGAAAGTTTGCCTCTTAACAGCTGGAACAAACCGATCCCATATTCCTCTCATCGCAGGACAGTCTCTAAGAACATGTAGGATCGTCTCAATTCCTCCTTTGCACACTTGACACACATCAGTTCCACTTAAATGCCGTCTGTAACGTTCAGCATTTGTCATGATCGCTTGGTTTCCAACTAACCAGAGAAACATTCTCACTCTCTCAGGAGCCACAACATGCCACATGCGTCGAAAGAGATACTCCATATTTGGTCTTGGAGTATCATCTCGCGTGATCAGAGCATAAGCAGACTTCACAGTGAACTGTCCATTTTTAGTCTGGCTCCAAGCTAACCGATCCTCACTATCATTAACCGTGTCCACCACTACAGCCGCAAGCTCTAATCGTGTCTCATCAGTTACAAGAGGAGCAATGTGAGCTAGATCCCATCCTCCACCTACAACCCACATTTCCCTGACTGTAACATCCTCATATCCCTCTGGTAGTTCTCCAATCATAACTGAGCTGAGAGGTTGGTTTGAGAGCCATCTGTCTGTCCAAAACTTAATGTCTCTTCCATTTCCAATAGCCCAGCTGTGTCCTGTCATTACCACCTCCCTAATCCCCAATACCACACTACTCCAAGTAGAGGAGCCATTACTACGCCTTCCCGTCCAAGTTAAATCATGGATGCTACCCACATTATACTTACTGCGAAGAACTCGAGCCCATAAACTTTCGGTATCACGCAGCAGCCGCCATCCCACCTTAGCTATCAGAGCTTTATTCATGTCTCTCGACCCCCTAATCCCAAGACCTCCCTCAGCCTTCGGTTTGCAGATCTTCTCCCATGAGACCAAGTGTTGACCACTACCCCACACAAAGCTTCTTGATAAACTATCCAGTTTCTCAAGTGTACTCACTGGCAAGTTTATCGTACTCATCGTGTGTACCGGTATTGATGATAGGACCGCCTTTGTCATGGTTACCCTTCCTGCAAGGCTTAGAGTCTGCTTCTTCCAACCTGATAGTCGTGAGGCAACTTTCTCAAGGACCTCCCCAAACGTATCTTTGTTTATTCTCTTCTGCAAGATCGGCATCCCCAAGTATTTTCCCAAATCCCTTGTTGCAGCAATACCACTTGCCCGGCTTATTCTTTCCCCTCTTTCTGTAGTAACGTTTTTGGAAAAGAAAATTTTGGATTTCGGAAGGCTTACTTTCTGCCCCGAAGCTTTGCAAAACTTCTCCAGCACCTTCCTTATCACTCTTACTTGCGTCACTGATGCTTCAGCAAAGAGAATAAGGTCATCTGCGAAACAAATATGTGATAGTTCCGGACCACCTCTCGACAGCTTTATAGGCTTCCATCTCTTCTCTTCCACCGCTTCCTCAATCAAATGACAGAGCCTCTCCATACATAGCACAAACAAGTACGGTGACAAGGGATCTCCTTGCCTGAGACCTCTTGATGGCTTGAACGATTCGGTTTTTTCTCCATTCCACAAAATACACATCGAAGGACCAGAGACACATTCCATAACCCTTCTCACCCAAACCTCTGACAAACCAGCAGCCCTGAGCGTATCCTCCAGAAAGTCCCATCTCAGTCTATCATAAGCTTTCTCCAAATCCAACTTTAATAGCATCCAACCTTTTCGCCCCTTCTTTCTTCTCATCGAATGTACAGCCTCTTGAACCACCACAATATTATCAGCACTGAGCCTGCCCGGAATGAAACTGGACTGAGCAGGACCTATTAATTTCTTCATGACCCCCTTCAATCTCCCTACCATAGCCTTCGTGATGATTTTGAACAGCACATTACAAAGGCTTATAGGGCGAAACTGCGTAATACTCTCCGGCTTAGTCACTTTCGGGATTAAAACCACTAGAGCATCATTCGTATCTTCTGGGAGCTTCCCCGTCTCAAAAAAGAGAGTAGCAAATCTGGCCACCGAGTTCCCTACTGTCTCCCAACACCTCTGATAGAACACCGGCTGAAAACCATCCGGTCCTGGCGCTTTGAAACTCCCCATGTCTCTTACCGCTTTCTCCACTTCCTCAACCGAGAAGGTTTTATTCAAGAGCTCATAATCCTGACTCGTGAGACTCACAAATCTCCTCTCCGATAATCCTTGTACGTCAGTATCAACATCCTCAAGTGAGTACAACTTTCTGAAATAGTTCACCGCTAGTTCCTCAAGCTCCTGAGCATCTGAAACCCAATGATTCTCATTATTTTTCAGCATCTCAACTCGGTTTCGCCTTCTCCTAATAACTGTCGACATATGAAAGAACTTAGTGTTCCTATCTCCATGCGCAAGCCACTTCTCACGCGACTTCTGAAACCATATAACTTCTTCTTGCTCAAGTACTATCTCGAACTCTTTGAGAAGCTCCTCCTCTCTCACCAGCATCTCATCAGAGTTGTTTTCTTCTATTTTTTCCTGTATATCCTTTATTTTCATAACTAACTCCTCCTTTTTTCTTTGCACATTCCCAAACACTTCTTTATTCCACTTTCGAAGAGTAGCTCCCAACCGAGCTAGAGCTTCTCTAGTGTCAATGTCCCGATCCCAAGAAGCTGATAAGAGTTCTTGAAAATCACTATGCTGGAGCCATGCCGCCTCAAAACGAAATGGGCGACGACACGCATTTCCTTTCACTTCTGGGGTAAGCTGCAGATACAGAGGGGCATGATCTGAAGCCAAGAAAGGGAGGTGTGAAACTCTTGCCTCCTGCCACTTAAGTCTAGCGTGGGCGCAACATAGCACTCTATCCAACCTTTTAGCAACAAAAGTATTCTCAGTTTTCCCTCTCTTCCATGTGAACTGATTACCACTAAATCCCATATCAATAAGTGATGTATTGTTAATCCAGTCACCAAACATTAGAGAATCCTCAGACAAACTCCCATTCCCACCAGTTCTTTCATCTAATCTCACGATTGTATTGAAATCTCCACCCACAAACACCGGACCAACAGCATTACTTATTACCTCTTCCAATACTGCCCAAAGCCCGCTCCTCCGGCTCGGCGTGGGAGCAGCATACACGACGATCAGATTAATCACCTCTGCCCCACTCCCTATTCTAGCATGTATAAACTGATCCGAAGACTTAACCACTTCAAGATCTCCTAATTCATCCCTCCATAACAGCCACAAACCTCCACTCTGGCCACACGCATCCACTCTGAACGAATTTCCAAAACCCAAACCCCGACAGATTCTACTCGCAGCTTCTCCACCCGCATGAGTTTCAAACACAGCAAGAATATCTGTCCTGAATTTCTTCACCAAGTATCGAATCGATCTACGAAATTGAGGTTTATTTGCCCCCCGGCAATTCCATAGAATGCACTTCATCAGATCATTATAATCAATAAATTGAATTACCGGGGCACATCGTTATGCCTCCACTCTCTCCGAGTCATCTCCACCCTGCTCCGCCCGGGAATCAGATTCGACAAGTGAGAGGATCTCCGCTGTTGCAGGCTGCGCCTGTACTTTCCTCTGTTCCCCACCATGCTCGATATCTTTCTCATTCCTCTCAATTTCACCATCTCCGGCGAAGGCACCACCTGGCCGGCCGACACTCTCTTTCTCAACCCGCAGTCTCTTTCCACTCACCGACATGCCAATCTCACCCCTAGTTGGGCCGAAAACAAGACCACGAGCAGGCCCAACATTTCTCGATTTAGGCTTTAATGGGTTTGGGCCTCGCAGATTACCCGTCTTCTTATCTTTATGCCCAACTCGAGTTAACTGTTGTTTCCCATTATTTTCTTTTGCTACAAAAGCAACAGCCTTCCCCAACGCTCTACTAGAACCTGCTGAGCTTAGGTTTACCGTATTCTCATTTTCCTTATTCTCATTTTCCCTTCCACCATCCGCTGCTAGCTCCTCTGTTTCCACTTCATCCCCTAATCCTCCAAATCTATTTGACACGCTTATTCTCTCCACCGCACTTCCATTACGTGCTTCTCTTGTTCTATTCCCCCCCCGTTAACTTGCCTCCCACGCTGTCCCTTCCATCATCATTACGCATGGAACCTCCTACTGATCTTTGTTGCTCTGACTTTTTCCTCGCCAGTCTCACTTCAGTAAATTCCACCTCCATCCTTGCATCTCCCATCTCCTGCGTTGTGGTCACTGGAGTAGGCACAGTAGCTAGAGCTCTCTCCACCATCTTTCGTGGGCATGCATGAGCTAAGTGTCCATACATACCGCATGTTGAGCAGATCGTTGAAATCCCTTCATACGATACACAATATCTCTCGCCATTGATCATCACTGTCCCTTTTAAAGGCTTATTGAGATTCACCTCAACACATATTCTCGCAAATCTCGCTCTTTCGAATTTCAAAGTCGTCAAGTCAACCTTTATCGGTCGCCCCAACCCCTTAGCTATACCCATCAATATCGTCTTGTGGTAGAAGTTGACTGGAATATGTGACAAGCGAACCCAAACCGGCGTAGTAACAATCTCATCTCTCAATGGATCAAAATCAGGGGTCCATGCTTGTACCATAAGATAGCTCCCAAACGCCCTCCATGGGCCACCCGATAAAGCATTCATGTACTCCTCTTCTGACTCAAAGCGCACCATAAAGAAGTTCCTAGGTAGGTCCATGACAAACATCGATCCATTCGGCTTCCACAACTCCTTCAGCTTTCGAGTTAGACTCAACAAAGGAACGTTCCTCCCCAAAACCCTAACAATCATGCATCTCTTCCACAGACTGTTCATAGCCGTCAGTACTTCTTCTCCTATTGTTATAACTGGCTCTCCATCCTCTCCGTTCG
This sequence comes from Brassica napus, assembly GCF_020379485.1. Taxonomy (NCBI): domain Eukaryota; kingdom Viridiplantae; phylum Streptophyta; class Magnoliopsida; order Brassicales; family Brassicaceae; genus Brassica; species Brassica napus. The sequence continues at coordinate 8,087,457 of NC_063437.1, forward strand.
GGAACTCTAATCGCAGTCTCGACTCCACAAACTCTGCATCCACCACTTCCTCCGGCACCGGCATCCCTCCTTCATTACACCCTACAACTTTCCTCACCCAAGAGCCTGGAGCGTCAGGCGGATCTCCTGGTGGCCTCCCCTTCTCTCCGATGTCTTCCATGGTAGCGTCTTGTGCTTCCACGCCCAAAACCCTAAAATCGCCACTCGAAACCCTAGCCGTCATTATCATTGTTAACTATATATTATAGTTATGGCAACTTGAAACTTCCAATTTTTTATTAAGTGATAATGGACAACTGATTCATACTTTCCCAAAATCATGTTAGACTTTAATCGAATATATTAAACAAAATACTATATAAATAATCTTCTCTTCATATGTGATTACAGATTATACCAATGAAAATAAATTATACCCTAAAGATATATATACTATTTAAATAGAAACATTACTATTATTTTTTGTAATGAAAATGTCAAATTATCAAAAAAAACACCTAATTTACAAGGGACATTTGCTAAAACTAACCCAAATATTCAAGTCAAATGTAAAAGTATACCCCACTTTCAGTCAAATGCAAAACCAACCTAAAGGAGTAATGAAAGTACTATTTAACCCTTATGACCAAACAAAAAACAGAAATGTATTTTACGTTTCTATCCTTTGCAAGTCTACATGTAATAAAAGAAGTCTACATATATATAGACTTCCTACGAAGTCTACTTTAAAGACTTGTTTTGTAGTCTACACTCTAATTTGATCTAATAATTTAATTATGAAAATGTATAAAAATAATTATTGTGATATTTTTAACTAATCATCAATATAATGGATAATATGAAGTAAATAAATTAAAATTTCATATAATTGAACAATTTTGAAGAATATATACTAATTTAGTTATCATGTGTTAGACTATGTTCATAGTTTAGAAACAAAAGGTTCTAACATGTTATGTCTTTTAGTAGTTGATTTCATAGGGTTAGATTTTAGATTTTGTTTTTTTTTGTTTTATTAACTTAAATCTGCATACTAATGTTTAGTAGTTTATATTTTGTATAAATGAGACTTTTTGATTATCAAGCAAAACATTTAGGGTTTGAGATTTGTGGTTTAGGGTTTCGTAGACCTACAATAAAGTCTATTTATCTAAAGACGTCTTTTTCAGTCTATATTTTTCAATTTGTTTTACAAAAAATCATTATATTTAAACTAAGTTAAGTTCCTTACGAATAAAAAAGTGAAATCATATACTATAACTATTAAAAAATAAAGAAATAAATTTAATAAATCATATATTAAAATTACTAAAATAATAAAGAATAAATAACAATAATTAAATTATTATAGTAGACTTCCAAAAAGGTCTACTATGTTATAGTAAGATCTACTCCAAAATTTTAATTTTAGTAGACTTCAAACGAAGTCTACAGTATCGTAAATTTTAACCTAGTTACATTTGTGTCTCCCTATATAAACAAAATTTATACAATCTCTCTCTAAAGTGGCTGCACAAGTTTTTAAAACTCTCTCCCTTCTCTCTAAAACTTTCTCTCTTCTCTCTAAAATTCTCTCAATTGTTTCCAAATCTCTCTCATTATCTTCTTTCTCTCTAAAATTTTCTCAAGTCTTTCTCACAATATTATCTTGTCATTTTAGATATTATGATTCATGGTTTTCATCTTCTCCTTTAAAAAATGTAAGTTTTAGATCTATAGATTTTAAATGTGTATTTTTATGTTTATTTCTCACAATATTATCTTTTTTTGGTAGGTATTATCACTCATGGATTTCATCATCTCCTCTAAAAATGTAAGTTTTAGATTAATAGATTTTAAATATGTATTTATATGTTTATATTCAAATAAATTTATAGATCAAGCTCTCTACATTAATTTGCTACTAGTTTACCTTATAAATTCTATTATGTAAAGTATTTTCAGATTTAAAATTATTTTCACATTTCAAAATATATAGATTTTTTCAGATCTGAAAATTATCAGACAGTGTAGACTTCTAAAGAAGTTTACTAAAGCTTGCAGACTTCATATGAAGTTTACTAAACCACAAAGTTTAAGCATACTTCATTGGAAGTCTACAAAAATATGACTTTAATTTTTTTTCTATGTTTTTTAATAATTTTATCTTATTTTGCAGGTATTTTCTTCCATAGTTGTTCTCTTCTCCTCCTAGAAATGTAAGGTTTACATCAATAGATTTAAAATATGTGTTCTAGTATTTATATTCAAATAAAGTTACATATTAAAATTCATATTAATATGTCTTTAATTTATAACTATTTTGTCTACTAAATCATATTTTTAAAAGTTTTTTAGATTTAAACTTATTTCATATTTTTAGTGTATTTATTTTTCAGATCTATTTTTTTTATAGAGTAGACTTCATTTGAAATCTACTTAAAACTTACGGCTGGTAGACTTCAAACGAAGTCTACTAGCCTTGACTTTTAAGCATATTTCATTAGAAGTTACTCAAATATGATTTTAATTTTTATCTTATTTTTCATAATTTTATTTTATTTTGCAGGTATTCTCTTCCAATGTTTTCAAATCATCTTCCCAAAAATGTAAGCTTTCCATATATTCATTATAAGATATTTTGTGTTTATAATGAACTAAATTTATAGATTCATACATTATCTTTTTGCTTTGTTACAAGGATGACAAAAAACCATTTTTGAAATATTTTCCAGAACAAAGTATTTTCAAATTTTCTAAATGCACACTTTTAGATATGAAAATTTTCCATTAGTGTAGACTTCAACTAAAGTCTACTAAACAATAACTTTACGTAGACTTAATAAAAGGTCTACTAAAATATGATTTCATTTTTTATCTTATGTTTTTCTCATAACTCTATCTTATTTTGCAGGTACTTTTTCCAAGACTTTATTTGAATCATCAAGATTATGAAAAATCAAACATACTCAAGAATACTTTTTAATATATTGCGTTGTAATAACTTTCATAATAAAATATTAATTTTTAAATAATTTTTTAATGCATAATCTATAAACATTGTATTCATTTTTAGTTGTTTTCACTTGTATGATATTATTAATTTTTTGTTAGATATCAATTTTTCACAAGATCTAACCAACCAAACAAGTAAAACCACCATAAGCTAAAATAAAAACTAACATACATGTGAGAATAAGAAAATCTATACAAAATTTTCCCAAAAATTTTCAAGAATAACACTAATCAAAACAATTTGCAATAAGTATCAAGTGTATAATTATAACACATTAAATTGTGAAATTCATCCAAGACCATTAAAATTTTACTAACATACACTGTAAAATAATTAAATCATGAAAAAATATGATGAATAATACACAAATACACTTTTAATAGAATTTACGACGTAGACTTCAACTGCAGTCTACATTTGTAGATTTACAAAAACGTCTACACTTATTATCTAACATATAGTCAATCCAAAAAAATTTAGTGTATTTGGCGCAGGCTTGATACACAAAGGCGTACAAAGTGTGTCTTAGATAACTCGATCAAGTTCCGTACTTGTCGATTATTCGTGACTGGCATAAGAAGAGTATTTTCCTATTCGGAGTCATTTGTTTTAAATGATGTTTGGTAAGGAATAAGTTAGCACCATCATCTCAATTTTGTTGTCCAGATCATAATTTTCTTGTGTCATTTCAAGAAGTTTACCATGTGTACAGCCATCATGCACAAGGAACATTCTTCAACCTTTCCGATTCTTCATCGTTTTCGAATATTTTGTCACCCAAAATGTCTTTGACCCATGCTTCACACTCGCTCTAAGTTTCCAACCACATCCTTGAACACGACACTTAGCCACATGCAGAGTTTTCGTTGTCTTATATGCTGAGAATGTAAATTTATATTCCACAGTCACCGACTTCAGCTTTGAAACAAGCTCTGCCTTACTAGCAAAACTATAAACGAAGACTTACAAATACATCTACAATTATTAGCTAACAACATTGTCAAATCAAATGAATTATACCTTCATAATTATAAAAAAAATTCTTTTCAAAATCACTCAAACCCATTAGGATTAACTAACACACACTGTCAAACAAAAAAACTAGAAAAAATTTAATGAATAATACACAAATTCACATGTTTATAAATTTTTCTATGCAGACTTAATATTCAGTCTCTGAAGATGTAGACGTTCTTTTCAGTTTACAGACGTAGACTGTCAAATAGGTCTACTCTTTGGGTTGGTTTTTGCAATTGACCATTTTACGGGTTGCTTTCTATAGTTGAATAAAAGTTGTGATTTTGTACATGTAGACTTTCTTTTCGGTCTACAATTTAAAAAGGTTACTTTTTGCAATTGACCCGAATTCATCCAAGATTTGACTTTCAGAACTAGACTTCATCTGCAGTCTACATGTTTGAATTTTTTTGAAAGAGGTTAGTTTTGCAATTGACCAAGTTTGACTTCAAATTAGTAGATGGAAATGAACGTCTACGGGTGTGTAGACTTCTTGTGAAGTCTACTCTCAAATCTGACGGGTTGGTTTTGCATTTGACCAAAATAAAAAAATAGACTTTATACGCAGTCTACGTTTTTTTTTTAAGATAAGAAGACTGCATATGAAATCTACAATTTAATAAATTTTTTATTGCTTTTTAAACTTTTTGGTCAAACACAAAACTAACCTATTCCACGAAGTCAAAGTTTTGGTCAAATGCAAAACTGACCTTTTATAGACTTCGGTGGCAGTCTACATTCTGTAGAGTTCCGTTGAAGTCTATTTTGAAAAGTCAAAAGTTCGGTCAAATGAAAAACTAACCTCTTTTAGGTAGACGTCTTAGTAAGTCTACCGAAAGTTTTATTTTTGTTGTCAAAGGTAAAGACGGAGACTACTGGGGAAGTCTGCGTTAGAAAAACATTTGTCTGGTCAATTGCAAAACTAATCCGTGCGTTGACAAATAGACTGCATCGTAAGTCTCCACGGAGGCGTAGACATACAAAACAGTCTACCGTCGCGACACAGATCTGAAAAAAAAACGAAAACCATGTAAATAGTTACCTTTTTCATGTGTAAAGCTCGTTTCCAACCTTTTCAACCGTCCAAACTCCAAATATGAGCAAAAAGAAGCATCTTTAACTATTCACTAATGAAGAAACTCGAAAATATGAAGTTTGTGATTATGAAAATGATAGTTATGAGAGTTTTTTAGATGAAAATGTAGAGGAAATGAGAGATTTGAAGTTTTTTGGGTTAGAATGAGAAAAAAAGTGGTTGAAAATTGAATTCTAGAGCTTTAGAGCTCAAAAATAGTGGTTCATGGTGGTTGAAAAAATTGATGATGATGGCATTTTTGTAAATAAGAAGAAATGGTTAGGGTGTATTTGGTTTTTTGTTAATTTCGAAATTATTAAAAAAATAAATAAAAATGGCAATTTTGTGAATAATTCAAAAACATAAGGATAATATGGAAATTTTATTGATGAATAGTATGGACAAAAAAAAAGGGGTTGGTTTTGGGTTTGACTTGAAAATATGGGTTGGTTTTGAAAAACACCCAATTTACAAAGGAAATTAATTTTCATACTGGCAATTTTTTCTTTAGTCTTTGGGCTTAAACTATGTCTACCCATTAATTTAATTCATTGCATCTAATATCCATTAAAAAACTAATTCCATCAATCATAAATTTAATTTTTTTTTATAAATCTAACCCATTATATGCTTCTAAATAAAAATAAATAAATTATATACATTAAAATAATAATAGTGTTGATCATAAGAATACCTATAAATTAGAATGCATTTTTACTCTATATGACATTTCAAATCATTCTCACGCTCAAGTTTCAAGCGCTTTCAATTATGTTATCGCTTCCGTTGAAGTTCTTTGAACGGGATCCTGTTCCGGTGGATCTGCCGATTAGACCTTCGCCAGAATCATTCTGCTGGCTGAAGATCGGTTGTGACTCTTATGTTGGACACGTGTCCCGGCCATGCCAAATGTTAACGCGTGATGATCGAGTCGGCCGCATTCTTCCCTAGAGTTTCCTTTTTGTTGGACCTGTTGGGCCGTTTGTATATTTTCTTTCTTGCCTGGTTGGGCTTTTGTAATGTTGACTTGGGTTTTAATGATAGCAAATCCTTCTAGTGAAATTTTTTTTTTTATTTATTCAGTACTATATACATTATATCTATCTATCCTACTATATAAAAGGGACTAAATCTCTACTTTCTAAGCCTTGCCACATGGGCAAAATATTGTAAACCAACCAAGATGCCATGTCATCCGGACTTGAGTTTGAGTTAAAAAAAATAAGCTATTTTCGGAGCCCATTCGACCCATTTCGAAACCCATTCCCGAGCCACTCTCTCATAAGCATAATCCCCTGTTTTAAACATCCTGAATTTTTTAAAACACTCATATCTTAGAAATAGTTTAGAAAATATCTTTATATAAATGTTTTTTTCTTGAATAATATTTAACTATAATTTTTTGTATCTTCTTAACTTTTATAATAAAAATATTGTTTTCAAATAGCAACAAAATATATATAAAAATTATCTTATTTTTAAATTTTTGATAATTTTATTATATTATTTTAGAATCAATTATTTAATATTAATATAACATATAAATTTTATATGATTAAAATAAAATTCGTTTTTAATTATATATAAAATTCATTAAGGGTATTGTTTTAATTAACACATTACCGAATCAGTTAGAAATTAATAATAAATCAATAACCTATCTAAAAGTCTAAAACCTAATAAAATATGAAAAATAAGAAAAACTAACTAAATTTTAATATAAAATAGAAATTTAATATTACTAAAATAAAATTTATTTTTTAATATATATATAATATTAATTAAGGGTATTTTTTAAATTACTAAATTAGTGACTTAGCTAAAAATAAATAATAAATCAATGATTTAGCTAAAATCTAATAAAAACATGACAAATAAGCAAATTTACTAAAATTATGGATAATATGAAATATGATTGATTCTTTAATACAAAATTAAAATAAGAGTTTTGTTAAATCAAACATAAGTTTGTCGTATCGGTGTTACAAAAAAAACAATAATTAATAGTGTCGTAGGAATTATGTATTTTCCATTAGCGAATAAAATTGAAGCAGATTGTTGGAGGATATCTCAACGTATAGACGAGATTATGGAGATTGATATGGGAGTTGAAGTAACGGACACAACTGTTCCTCCGCAAAGAAACGCTCTTGCTAGTCATCCTGGATAAAATGAAAGAGACATATATGAACTTGGCTTTGTGTTAATGGATGGTGACTTTCCAATGCTGTTTGGAGCAAGGGCCAATATACACGCACCAAATCACCACTGCAAGCGGAAGCTGATGGTTTGCTATGGGCAATGCAAGTGATACTGAAGTTTGGACACAAAGAGATGATCTTTTAATCAACTGTGAACAACTGGTTATACTCATTCAAAAGGAGGAAGATTGGTCTGCTTTGGACTCGGAGCTAGACGAAATACAGGCTGTATCTAAATAATTTTCTGAACTTTCTGTTGCTTATATTCTTAGATCTTTAAAATTCTGTACGAATAGCCTAGCAAAAGGTGTCCGATCACGCGCATCTCGATCAGCTTTTGTAAACCCTTTTGCACCAAGTTGGCTAGCCCCACAAGTTAGCATGAGGGTGCCAAAAAAGAGAATAAAGTTGAAAGTGAAACTAAATATTCCAATGAACAAATTTATCAGAAGTTCATATTTATGTGGATGTCTATATGGGACAAACAATTTTTTTTAGACAATTATAGAATGTAGTCACGAAAAATCAATCTTAAAATATATAATTAAAAAAAAACCATTTAAACAAATCATCAAAATTTTCAATATTACAGCAAATAAGAATATAAAGACCAACTATATTCTCTTCATGTATAATGTGTTGTGGTAAGATTCAAAAAAATTAACTTACTTTACAGTAACGAAAAATTAGATTTTTAATTCCAAATTTACAGTAAAAACATAACATTTTATAAAACTAAACAATTGACATAATAGTATAAAAATATATAAAAAAAATTAAAATACTATCCGCGCGTAGCGCGGACAAGGACCTAGTATAAATAAAGAAGAGCTACTTTCTTCTTTTATGTTGCCACTTCAGTAATTCAGCGAAGGTGGAAGCGACACGTGTCTCTATGTTAAACGCTGCGTTTTGTTTTATGTGCAAATCTATACAGTTTTTGGGTTTTCTGTTTTTGGGCCTGAATTGAACGTTGTTCCTCTTGGAGACTCCTACATAACTTTCTTTACATTGCCACCAGCAACATGCTGAATTGCTTATCATGTTCATTCGACCGCCATGGAGTCTCAGACGGTGTTACCGATTGTTTGCCGACCACAACCTGTTGTATCTTATCAGACCGTTTTGGCTTCCCGACGAATGAAATCCAGAAACGTTACAAAAGAAGACTGAATTGAAGAAAACACTTTAATGTGCTCATCAAGAATAGCTCTCCACTCTTTCCACGATTTGTAATTGAATGCACTCCCCATTAATTTTGTTCAGTCGTTCTTCGACTATAAATAAAAGTAACTCTTTTCTCCGAAACTCATCAGTTCAAACCTCTCAGTCATTATCATTTCTAAATTAAAGTGATAAGAATGAAAAATAACTCATTCTTAGGGACAGGGGAAGGAGAAAGGTAAGGATTGAACTCCGATGGCATGGTGGTGGCGGCATCGCCAAAGATGGGAGCAGGCGGAGGAGTGACGTCGTTAGGATCTAGGGTAAGGAGCGTAGTCAGAGGAGTGAAAGCTTTGAGGTCCGATGCGGCAGGAGTAGAGATCTGGTTGCCACCGTGATTCTCTTGCTTATTCATGATTTGATTCTCATCTTCTTCACGATTATTCCTCTTCTTCATTTTTTTTGTTAAGTAAAGAGAAGCCAGGTTCGAAGTGCACAGACTAAAAATACTTAAATGAACTAAAATATCTGGCAGTGTTACTTGCCAATGGCAAGTTGCCATTATTAATCGTTTGTATAGTATTTTTTGTAGTCTCTTTCTCACACTCGGTCTATCATGTATCGTGATGTCAAGTGTCGACATATGTTTTCCCATCCAAGCCCATATATATTAGCAATGTTACACTTAAGATCAAATTATGGCATAGCTAAAAGTAACAAAATGTAGTGGGCCATAAGGAATAAAGAACACATTTCACTTCTTAATATCACTAAAGAACACATTTCACTTGAGACACACATTTGTCTTGTTGTTTGTCCTTTATGCCCTTTGTGATATATTTCTCTTTCGTCACATCTTATTCCTCAAGTTATCTTCTTCTTCTTTTTTTGAATAAAGAAAAGTTTTAATTTTTTGTTTAATGTTATTATTATTCATTCTTTCTTCTACCTTATTTGCTTTTTCTTAAGTTTTAAAATATATAAAGCAAATATAATTTTACAATAAATAGTAATTTCTTTTTCTCTATATTTCAAGATCCATTTTCATATATATATTTTATATATTTTAACAATTATATAAAAATGCGTGGACATAAAAAATGTGGACAGCAAACTATGGACATCTCACTATATTTTTTGCATTTGTGTTTTTGTTCTTCAATTTGTTATATTTCTCCATTTTCAACGACTATATCTTCATCTTCATGGACAACTCAATGTTTCCGACACCATTTGTGTGGTTGCGAAGGTTTTTAAACTTTTTTTTAATATCAAATAAAAATACCAAAAACAAAAACAAATAAAAATCAATGTTTGTAACATCAACTCACATAAACTCGATCAATCACTTGCTAAGAACCTAAGACACCCAACTCCAGTTACCTCTATGTTATGCTCGCAGATCGATTCCTCTTATTCTCGTAAACCATGAATCCATCAGAAAAATAAGATACTCGTCAATCTCAATACATTGAAAAAGAAAATGAGTCGACCTGCGGTCGTCGTCACCATCACTCCATCGTCACCATCAGTCCACAAGATTCACAGAACTATTAGAGCTTAGAGTTGTCTTCTCTGAAATTGAGAACTAGTTGTGTTTGATTGGACATGTTCACGGGGTAAGTCTCCAGCGATGTACAGCAGATCGAAAGATGAAACCTTTAGTGAGTTGGAACATGAACTCAATGGTGGTGGTTGCGGCTGCGATGGCCGGTATTTTTAAGTCAAGAAAATTGGTGAGTTGATGAAAAATAGTATCCACATGAACTCGTGTCCACATTTATCCATCCACATCTTCCATGTCCACTGATCTAGTCCATATTTTTCATTTTCTACTTAGATGAATGATTTACCTATATTTACCTACATCTTAGTTGAAAACTTTTGTGTATAAAATATTTTTTGGTTCAAATTAGAAACAAATAATAAATGTGTGAATTGATAAAAAAAAATGTAAAAATAGCTTTTTGTGCATGTTCATTTAATCCATCCATGACCACATTTTTCCGTCCACATCTTTTATATCCATGCATTTTTATATAATTATTAAAATATATAAAATATATATATAGAAATGGATCTTAATATAAAGAGAAAAAAAATTACAATTTATTGTAACAATTATAATTGTTTTGTATATTTTAGTATTTAAAGAAAAGTCAATAAAAACATTAGATGGAATAATAATAATATAAATAGAAAACTACATAAACTCTACAGATTGTAAAGTCAATTCAAAAAACAAGTTAAGGTTGTTCCTCCAACGAAACAAAGCCCAATCCCATTTTTTTCAAGGGGTATTTTTGTCAAACTAACTAGTTGGACCCAGCAGAAAGTGTGTCACATGTGATATGTGTCTCTTTGTGTAAAAAAAAGACAAAATGTGTTCTAACATGTAATCAACTCTATATATTAGCAATGTTACACTTAAGATCAAATTATGGCATAGCTAAAAGTAACAAAATGTAGTGGGCCATAAGGAATAAAATGTAGCTACGAAATTGGATGGTCTATGACATAACTTTTCCATTTTCTAACGTATTGCTAAATAAATATTTTTCAAGTGTGGAGACTATTCAAGGGCATCGTATGAAATGGCTTTAAAGAAAGAAATAGCAGCCACAGTTAAGATCAAATTATGGCATAGCTAAAAATAACAAAATGTAGTGGGCCTTAAGGAATAAAATGTAGAAAGAAATAGCATCCACAGTTGGAACTGTCGGGGACTGGGGTGGCCTCAGGATCTGACAGTTCAGCGTCTCTTGGATTTACGACGTACGTACTTCCCTGAGATTTTATTTCTTATGGAAACTATGAATGGTAGAAACTCCTTAGAAGATATTAAAGTTTGGCTTGGGTATGATCATGTCTTCACTGTTAACCCTGTAAATACCTGGGGGGTTTAGCTTTATTTTGGAAAAACAGTGTTGATGTGGATCTTCTGTACTATGATAAAAACCTTTTGGATGTTAATATTAAGATGGGCGATAAGCAGTATTTTCTCTCGTGTATTTATGGTAACCCAAACATTAAATATAGACATGTGGTTTGGGAGAGGTTGATGCGCTTGGGTGTAAATAGAAGAAGTTCCTGGTGCATGGTCGGGGATTTTAACGAGATCCTAAACAATGAAGAAAAGATTGGTGGTCCTAGAAGAAGCGATGCATCCTTTCAACCCTTCTCAGATATGCTTCATGCCTGCGGAATGACTGAATTACCAAGTACAGGGAACAGCTATACTTGGGGAGGGAGAAGACAAACGTTATGGATTCAAAGCAAGCTTGATAGAGCGTTTGGAAATTCTGACTGGTTCAAATGTTTTCCCTCTGCTAATCAAGCCTTCCTTGCCAAAAGAGGATCTGATCATAGACCTGTTTTGATAAAGCTAACTGCATCTCAAGATTCTTACAGAGGTTCTTTCAAGTTTGATAGGCGAATGCTTCATAAACCTCTTGTACAAGAAGCTATTCATCAGGCTTGGAATCAAAGACGTCATGATCAAGATGCTTCTGTCTCAATCCGTTTGAGTTTCTGCAGAAAAGCTCTCAGTAAATGGAAAAAAATAATCAAGCCAACTCAAAGGAAAGGATAACAAAGCTTCATGATGAACTGGAAGTGGAACAATCAGCTATGGATCCTTGCTCTACCCGTATTAATCTCATCAGATGTGATCTCTTAAAAGCTTATAGAGATGAGGAAAACTACTGGAAACAGAAAAGCAAGGATGATTGGATCATTCATGGGGATGGTAATACAAAAGTTTTCCATGCTGCGGTTAAAGCTGCGAGAGCAAAAAATGAAGTGGTTAAGTTAATTGATCTTAATGGAGTTGCACATCGTTCTGAAGCCTCTAAAGCTCAAGTGGCTATTAACTACTTCCAGGACCTTTTCAAATCTTCTAACTCTGAAGACTATTCTGAAATTCTCAGAGGTTTCCCATCTAAGATATCAGAAAGAATGAATCACTGTCTAATTAAAAAGGTCACACCAGAAGAAGTGAAGAATGCTGTGTTTTCTATTAAAGCTGGGAGTGCACCAGGAGTTGATGGAATGACTGGTTTTTTCTTCCAGAATTATTGGAGCATAGTAGGAGATCAATTAACAAAATAAGTCATCAATTTCTTCGATTCAGGCATCATGCCAGCTGAATGGAACTATACTCAACTCTGTCTCATCCCTAAGAAACCAAATGCTACCCTGATGACAGACTCAGGCCAATCAGCTTGTGCACAGTGATGTACAAGACGATTTCGAAAATTTTGGCTTCTAGACTTCAGAGCATTCTCCCTGATATTGTTTCTTCTAATCAGTCAGCCTTTGTCTCCAGTCGTCTTATTTCAGACAACATCATCCTTGCTCACGAAGCAGTTCACAGTCTAAACACAAAGGAGGGGATCTCTGAAAACTTCATGGCAGCAAAAACTGATATGTCAAAAGCCTTTGATAGAGTGGAGTGGAACTACCTTCAGGCTCTTCTCAACTCATTAGGTTTTCACAGAACTTGGGTCAATTGGATAATAGCTTGCGTTTCCACAGTTAAGTACTCGGTCCTCATCAACGGCCAATCCCATGGTTATATCTCCCCTGAACGTGGTCTGCGACAAGGTGATCCCTTATCACCCTTTCTCTTTGTTCTCTGTGCGGAAGGACTCTCCTATCTTCTTAATCAAAAAGCTTCAGAAGGTTTGATTAATGGGATACAATTCTCCCCAAATGGTCCAGCAGTTCATCATCTGTTTTTTGCAGACGACAGTCTGTTTCTTTTTAGAGCTGATATGCTTCAGTGTCAGGTCTTTAAAGAGGTTCTACAGAAATATGCTGAAGCTACTGGTCAAGTAATCAATCTGAACAAATCATCCTTGACTTTTGGGAAAAAGGTAGATCAAAATCTGAAGCTGAGTATTCAGAACTCGCTTGGGATCTTTGCAGAAGGAGGTGCAGGCACCTATCTTGGTCTTCCTGAATGCTTCAGTGGATCTAAAGTAGAGATGCTGGCTTACATTCAAGAGAAGATGAAAGGGAGAATGTCTGGATGGTACACAAGGTTCCTTTCTCAAGCTGGAAAAGAAGTGATATTAAAATCAGTGGCCATGGCTATGCCTATTTATGCTATGAGTTGTTTTAAACTGCCTAAAACAACTTGTAATAATTTAACTTCTGCTATGGCGGCTTTTTGGTGGAGATCTACTGAAGATAAAGGGAAGATCCATTGGCTAAGTTGGGATAAACTTTGTGTCCCTAAGCGACTTGGAGGGATGGGATTTAAAGATATTGAAACCTTCAATCAAGCCTTGTTAGCCAAGCAAGCTTGGAGGATTCTCCATGAACAGTCTTCTCTGTTTGGAACCTTCTTGAAGAGCAGATACTTCCCCAATGGTGATTTTCTCTCAGCTAAGCTTGGTAAAAGACCTTCATACGCTTGGCGAAGTATCCTCCATGGTAGAGATCTTTTGATCAAAGGTCTAAGACATATGGTTGGTAATGGTGAATCTATTCATGTGTGGTCCACTCCTTGGCTTGCAGATGGTGATAGAATGCGCATGCCCTTAATGAAGAATACCTTGGTTGATCTGAATCTCAAAGTAAAAGATCTTTTGATTCCAAACTCTCATCTGTGGAATATACCTAAGTTAAATGATCTCTTTTACCCACAAGACATTGCTATCAGTTCCAAGATCAAACCGGTGATCAATTCAGAAGATTTTTATTGCTGGAATCACACAAGATCAGGAGAATATTCGGTCCGTTCTGGATATTGGTTTGCAGAAAAAAGTGCCAACAAGGAAGCCTATGCTACAGCAACAGTACTTCCTTCTCTCAATGGTATCAAAGATTACATATGGTCGCTGGACACAGCTCCGAAGATTAAAATGTTTCTGTGGAAAGCGGTTAGTGGAGCTCTTCCGGTGACTGATAACCTTTTGAGTAGAGGTATGAAGATTGATTCTAGATGTCAGGTCTGTGGTATGGAAGGAGAGTCCATAAATCATGTGCTGTTCACTTGCACTTTGGCTAGACAATTTTGGGCCATTTGTAACTTTCCTCGGCCTCACTCGGACTTCTCTGTTTCATCTATATATTCGAACATTTTCTATGTTTTGAAAGCAAAGGATATCCCCTCCATCCCTTTGAATATCAGTAGAGCGGGTCCTTGGATCATTTGGAATATCTGGAAGAACAGAAACTCTCATTTCTTTGAAGGTTGCGTAACCAAAGCTCCAGATTTCCTTGAGAAAGTGTATGAAGAAGCAAATCACTGGTTCCTGATCAAGACAATTGAAAAAGAGGAAAAAGCCATTGACCTCGATCGGAAGAAGAAAATAATGTTTGGTTGGAAACCTCCACCTTCGGGTTGGATCAAATGCGATATTGGTTCTGCTTGGAGCAGTTCCAAAAATGAAAGTGGAGCTTCATGGGTTCTTAGAGACAGCGATGGAAATGTTTTGTTACATAGTAGAAGATCCTTCTCAGCTATTTACAGTCGTATGGATGCTTCTATGGAAAGTTGGTTATGGGCTATCGATAGTCTCAAAAACCTTCACTTCGATTCAATTATTTTTGCAAGTGATGATAAAGATCAATTGCGGCAGTTACTAAACCATCTGCTTGGCCATCACTTAAGTTCTACTCTCAAAAGATCTGCATTCAGCTTCATAATTTTTTGTTCTGGCGTGTTCAATCTTTGAAACGCTCAGATATCAGAGGAGCTTCTCTGATTGCTGATAGTGTCATCAAAGAGGATCGCTATCAATCTTACATTGCTGCTGGATATCCTGGTTGGTTAAGACATCTCTTTGTTTTATCATAAGGTTGGTTTGTAATGTTTAGATTCTGGCTGATCCTTTTGAAAAAAATTCTATCTGATCGATACTATGTATTTGTAATACCTTATCTCAATGAAAAGTGTTAAAAAAAAAAATAGCATCCACAGTTAAGATCAAATTACGGCATAGCTAAAAGTAACAAAATATGGTGGGCGATAAAGAATAAAATATAGCTACGAAATTGAATTCATGTATATAGTTTTCGTACTCATTAGTCTTTAAACAGATGAATGATTTCATGAATATGTGAAACAATAACGATGATTTCATATATACTATGTCTTTGCAAAAGAAGGAGTATCAGAAGAAGAAAAAAATTGAGACAACTCCACCAATTTTAACATAACAAGAGAAGGTCGGTGAAGATAGTATAAAAAATGTTCTAAAACCCACAGAGTAGAAAACCCAATCCACATAATCTAAGAAGACCGTCATACCAGACCAGCAGCCTCCATCAATTGTTAAGGAATTGGTATCTGGAAAAAAGGAGATATAGAAGCCAGCAACAAAGGAAGAAAAAGAAGAGTCGCCTAGGTTAACCAAAGAGGAAAAATAGTTGATTAAAAAAAAGATGAAAATAAGAGAAAACCAAAGGTCAGAGGAGATATCAGAAGCTAAAAGGGCAATGGAGAGGAAGATTACATTAAAGAAAAAAAACATAAACAAGGAAGTAGAAGAAAAACATGAAGTTAACAATATAAGACCTTATTGAAACATCAAAAACTGTGATAAAACTCCCAAGAGATTAAAATTTAAAAGAGTCAACAAATCAAGAAACTGCACAACCATCATCACAGTTTTTCAAACAGAAAAAGTCAACATCTATTCCTCCGTCTATAAGAAACCAATGAAGATAACACTGCTACAATGAATGTGGATTGGATTCATAGTTCTGGTCCTCCTCGCATTGTTCCTCCTCAATAACGCCAACCTCTCTTTCTCTCCCTAAGTCCGTGGTTTACGTAAGAGAAATGAAGAGGTGGAGAACATCAGGTGGCCTAGCGGCAGTACTGAATGTTTCTCACACACGACTACTCGAGGTCGCCAGTTCGATACTCGGGGGTAGCGGGGTGGAACTGGGTTAGCTAAAAAACCCCTGCGTCAGGTGGGCTACGGCCAGTACTGAACGTGGGATAAGGTTTCTGGCGAGGTGGCCCTTCGGGGTGAGCCCAGTCACTATAAAAAGTTCAACCCATAAAGTTGAAACCAACTCGAGTTGGCCTAGTGGTACTTGAGGGAGCTTCGGCCCCGATACGGTCCCGGGTTCGATTCGCGTTGGCCACGAGGGGATTTACATGGGCTCCTCTCGCCCTCCAGACCACTTCGCGTAACCAGGGGCCCTTAAGTGGACGCTTAAAAATCCTGTAATGGCATGGGCTTAGGCCCGGTGGGCTAGTCGATCACGCAAAAGTGGTCGGATACTGGATTATCAAAAAAAAAAAAGAAATGAAGAGGTGGCACAGTTCTACACAATTTTCCTTTGTGATTTCTATAATAATTTTTTTGGCAACTCATATTAATTAGTTTACATTATATTGTTTTTACCTTCTATTGGTTTTAATGTGGAAACTCTGGTTCGTTGATTTTATGGACAGGACACATTACATTGTTTTGCTTGCACAGATATCTCTAAAACACGACTTTGCTATAGCAATAACGTCTTTTTGTTTTTATATTGAAGATATGAATAACATATAATTATAGAGGACTTCCAAAAAAGACATTTTCCCAACATTTAAACTAGGGGCGGACGTTCGGGTATCCGTTCGGGTTCGGGTCGGGTATTTCAGTATAGAGGTGTAGAACCCGTTCGTGTATTTCCGTACATCGGGTCGGGTTCGGATATTTGTAGTTTGGGTTCGGTTTTTTCAGATCGGGTTCGGATATTTAGATTTTGAAAAAACAAAATTAAATTTTTATTTCTCAAACTTTTTGTATTTAAAAATATAACTTTCACTTAAATAATTTTTTATTTTTAATAGACTGAATGGTTAATACATTTGGACATAACATTTTGAAACTAAAAAGACATTAATTTGGTTATTGTTTTTAAATTTTGGATGTAACTTTTTGTTAATTCTTGAAATAAAAAATTTGACATGCATTTTAAGTAAGTAGCAAATCATTTTCTCCGTAATTGTATGTATATCATATGAATTTAAAAAATGTGTAGTATCAATATAAATATTTTATATAAAATGAAAGATGTAAACTAGAATATAAGATTAATTATACATATATTCGGTTATTTTCGGATATCCATTCGGGTTCGGATATTACTCGTTCGGGTTCGGATATCCAATCTCTCCTAAATCAATACCCGTTCGGATATTCTGATACTTTGGTTTGGATTTCGGTTCGGGTTTTTCGGATCGGATTCGGGTGCCACTTTGGATATCGGGTAAAGTACCCACCCCTAATTTAAACCCATGAAAATATACTTTAAAATACAAACCCATTGTTGTCTTGGTAAAAGACGAAGATCCATACTTGTTTGCTTGGTCTTTAATTTGGTTACTAGATTTTGACATGCGTTTTAAAAGCGCGGGATTGTCTATTTTTAAAATATTATATTTTGTAATATATATTTTTGAATAAAAAATATAATGTATTTTGTGTATATGTGCAGTAGTTCTATAAATATATAAAGATAATATACAATTTTCAAATAAGTTCAATTTATTATTAGTGTAAATGAAATAAAGTGATTTTATTTATAAATCCAGTAACATTATATTAAACAACTTGGGCTTTTTATGGATCCGCCTTTAAGTAAAAAAAAATTAAAACTATCGCAAAGAAATTAGATCACTTGGTCCAACAATGCACCTAATTCAATCATCAAAAGTGATACTTTACTTATAAAGTAAAAACCAATTCTATAACTGCAAAAAAAAAAATCGATGGTGAAAATCAAGGTCTACCACGTATATTCGAAAAATACGACTTCACACTCAAGAAATCGCAAGGTATAAATCGTTTGCTCATCTTTAAATTGTTTTGGTTCGATTTCTCTTACAAAATAAGAAATGTTTTTCTTTTTTTTTTTGTTCACAGAACGTAATAAAAAGGGTTTTCTTTCACATATCCTAACATGTAGATGAAGAGTTTCTTAAATCTGAAATAATTTGAAAGGAACCGGATTAAAAGTAAAACAATACTACCACCGTAAAAGATAATGTTGATACAATTGTAAAAACAAAAAATCAGTGTATTAGGCTTTACACTGATATATTATGTGACTTTAACAGAAATATTTCTGTATTGCATACCTCATCCAATATAAAAAAAAGAAGCAAAATGATGACTTTTCTCCTTAAAGAAAGACAAAAGGTGATGCATTATTCACAACAGAACTATGTTAGTAGTTTAGTATTACTTTAGTAATAGAACTGATAATGGTAGGAATTGGTACAGGTAATGCCTACAACATTCTTTACAAAATCGTAAGGTCAAAAACGTCCATGGTGTCATATTTATAATAAGAAAAAGAACTTTTGTGTGTTTAGGTAAATCAATATTTAGGAAATAATGTGTAGCATAATCTAAAATATTCTAAATTTGAAACTTGATAGATTTTGTGAATCAAAATATAGGGTGTGATTGGTAGTAGTCGTATGTGCTGTCCACAGATCCATTTATTTCTACAACACTAAATTGACAGCAATCAAGCTTCAATAAAAAGAGAATATAGATCAATATTTTTCGGCTTGGTCTTTAGTGTGGTTTATGTAAAAGAGAATACACAAAAATAAGTTAACAAAATATCTACGGGATTTAGACTAATAAGTCATTCCATGGTGTTAAAGTTTTTTTTTTTTAACTTAAAAGATAAGTTTGGCATCTCCAAATTTGAATCCGGGTTTGAAAGGCGAATTAACATCTGCAACATTGCTAGACCACTTTAACTTATTTAACATCTGCAATATTGCTAGACCACTTGTACTTATTTATGGTGTTAAAGTTAGGAGGCTGCTATCTTACATTGCAACTTATAGAGATACAAAAGTTATGTTTATATGCTACCACAACAACAATAGAATTAATGTCACACATGCTTTTATTACAAACAGATTAAAAAAATTATGTTCATAATTTAAACAAGATATGTATAGTTTTCAAGTCAAAAGTAAATTACAACTCTTTTTAATAAGACTGTTCAATTTAGCAACAATATGACGCTGACGCAAGTATCCTGTCTCGACACGACACTTCAAGTCAATAATCGCATGTTAAAAGGATTGCCGACGACATAAAGAAAAAGGATAGCTACTTTTTAAAAAGAAAAATAAACAACAAACTTAATGCAGAAATTACCACGTCTAACATTTCATACATACAAATTAACCAAATCCTTAAACCCATGAAAATATACTTTAAAATGCACCAATAACGACTTAACTAAATTAATTCAAATTATTAAGTTTCAATTTACAATATAAGCAAAAAAAAACTAACAATATAAACAACACGATTTAAAATAAATGTTATGCTACACAATTAAAAATTCTGGGGTAGAATGTGATCCTAGGAGAACTATAGAATATGTTAAACACCGAAATTTATTAATAACACAAACCTAAGAATCAAACATGATTTTTCCATATTCTAACATTCTTAAAAACCATAAACGTTATTATGTACTTCTCTTGCAAAATCTTGCATAAAACATTCGCAAAGAAAATATACAAGTACATAATTATATATATCACATATAAATCATATCTCACACATAGCGCAGACCAACCCTAATAAAATATAAATTAGAAGGTTGATCAATTTTTTTAAAAAAAAAAACATAATTAAAATGTAAGGGAATTTGCTAAATGTGAAAGAAAACATGATTTAACCCCAAAAGTATACCCAAAATTGAATCAAATACAAAACTAACCCACAAGCCTAATAAAATTACAACCATCTCCTTATGACAAACAAAAAAAGTAGAACTCACTTTTACAAATATAACTCCGTAAAGTCTTCTGAGGTTTTAAGTATTCTCAGGTTTTGTAAATCTTCTAGAAGGCTTCAGAAAGTCTTCTCATATAATAGATCTTAAAAATAATTTACAAATTTTATAAAAAATGTTTTGACGGGGGAAAATTTTTAATCATGTAATTATAAACATTTGTAAATTATATAAATTAAAATCTAATAAAATTGAATTGTTTTCAACACAAATTAGTGAATGTAGTATGTCATTGTATTCTTTGGTTAAGGGTGGTAGCATATGTTGTAGTATTACATGTATTCTTATGGTTTAGGATTTAGGTGACTTAAGTCTTCAAACAAATAATGCACTAGAACTTCGGTCTATAAGACTTTCAAGTAAGTCTTCTATGAAATCTTTTATTAGAAGACTTACTTGAAAAAATTTTGAATCGAAAATATTTAACTTTATTAGAATTTTGACTCCCTGTATAAAGAAAATGTATACATTCTCTCTCTTCTTCTCAAATGGCTGTAAAAAAATGTAATGTTTTTCATTCTAAAACTCTCCAACCTCCCTTTAATCTCTTTGAACTTAAAAGCACCAAACTTTATATCAGTTTATTGTTATCTCATGTCTTCTCACTGATTTATTTTGTTTTTGCAGGTTTTTCATTACATGATTTTCATCTTCCACCCTTTTAAATATAGATCTATAAATCATTTTTTTTATTTGCTAACCTCTTGTTTCTTAAAGTTCTTACTTTTTAAAAACTCTTTTGGTTGTTTTACGTTTTTACTTTATTTTTTTAAAAAATCTATATTTTGAAAAAATTCGAATGCTTTTGTACATGCTAGTTTTTCAGATCTAAGACAGACTTGGAAGACTTCCAGAAAAGTATTATCGGAAGTCGTCTAACATTTAATTCACTAGAAAGACTTCCAGGAAGTCTTATGACGTCAGGAAGTCTTCTGACGTCAAGAAATCTTCTGACGTCAGAGAAATCTTCTGACGTCAGGAAGTCTTCTGACGGAGTCTTCTTCTATGTCTTCTCTTTCATAACAGATCTGAATGTTTTAGCAAGTATATATGTATTTTTTTTTTCATTTGGTAACATCTGGTTACTTAAAGCTCTTACCTTTGTTCACAAACTAAAACTCTTCAACCTCTCTCTAATATCTTAGAGTTTGAAAACACCAAACTTTATATCAATTTATCTTTTTGTCTCAAGTCATTCTCATTGATTTATTTTGTTTGGCAGGTTTTTTATTACATGGTTCTCTTCTTCCACACCTTTAAAAATATATTTATAAATCATATTTTTTCATTTGGCAATTTCTTGTTGCTTAAAGATCTTACCTTTTGAAAACTCTTTTAGTTGTTTTTAGCTCTTATCTTATTTTTGAAGCTTTTCAATGTTTTGGGCCATTTAAATGTTTTGTATATGCATGTGTTTCACATATGGATCCCATTAAAAAGAGTTAAATAATTTATAAAATAGATTTTTTTGCATTAATTAAATCTTGCATTAGTCATGTGCATTCGGTTTTGGTTTTGGCTTTGGTATTTTGGTGTTTTGGTTCTAGAAATATAGAAATCGTTCATGTATTTACAAAGTTTGGATTGACTTCAGTTGGGTTATTTTGGTTTTTGGTTTGGTTTACTAACAAAGTTTGAAACCGGTTAATATGAAAAATAAATTTTGGGTCCGATTCTGTTACAGTTTGATTCTGTTTTTTTTTTGGGAACTAACAAATTTGTAGATAAAATATCAGAAAATTGGGTTTTCGGTATAAATATCGGGTAATTCAACTTGTTCGGATAAAAATATAGCATATTTCAGATAATTTTAAAATTTTGAATAGATATCTGGATTATTCAGTATTTTTGGTAATTGCAAATTTATAGATAAAAATATCAGAAAATTTAGGTTTTTCAGTTTAAATATCGGATAGTTCAAGTTGTTCGGATAAAAATATTGAATAATCTGGATAATTTAAAACTTTGAATAAATATTTGGGTAGTTCATTTTATGAATAGTATTTTAAGATATATGGTTATTTTGAAATTAAATATAATAAATATTTGTAAGTATATAATTTGTATTGTAGAATTTTAAGTACCAATTTGGTTTTCGACTCGGTTTCAATTTTATTGTTTCCGGAGATATCTAATATACTTGATTATTTATGAAATTCAGTTTAATTTTGATTTGCTTTTCTTAATTTGGTACGGTTCGATTCGCGGTTCTGGATAAATGTGTCCAAACCTATACATTATCTTATATAGAAATTATTTTTAAAAAATATATTTAATTTTGAAAACAAAAGCACGGATAATAGTTTAGTTTTATCTTAAACTAACACTACTCAAAACATAAAATATTTACACATTAAATGCCGAGTAGCTCATGGCCTAGTGGCCATATAACAGTCCGTTTGGGACCTTGGCATCAAGGGTTCAATCCCTTCCTGCCTCCTGTAGTGAGGCCTTCCCTTCTATGAGGGTTTGGGCTATCGGGCCGGCCCGTTGTGGCCCGAAAGTTGACAAAAAAAAATTACACGACTGGTTCTTATACTTAACCACACTTTTAAAACTGTATGGTTCTAATGAAGCTCATGTGTCAAATCCCTCGTCTCTCCCATTCTAAACTTGCCTATTTAGGATTTTGTTAGAATTTTAAAATTAAATATTGCATCTGAATACAAATGCATAGATGTTGTGCGTTTATAAACTATTTCATTATTTTTTAGATGTTGTATTTGGATGCACAATCCATAAAATTAAAAAAACAAATCTAGAAATTTGAAATGCATGAAAAGTAGAATTTAGATGCAACTTAAAATCTAGAAGATATAAATATTTCTAATACAATATAAAATAATTAGTTTTAGATGATTGAATTTTGTCGTGAAAACCTTAAACTATAGTTTTCCAGTCAAAATTGTAAAATTATAATTTTCCACCAAAATAATTAGATTGGACTTTTATGCCAAAGCCATAAATTCAAGTTTTTTTCTCAAAACTGTAAAATCATATCTTCCATTTAAACCGTAAAATTTAAAAAAATTATTCAAAACCATAAAATCGAGGTTTTTTGAAAAATCCAAAATTTTTATTTTCCCGCAAAACGGAAAAATCAAGTTTTCCTCAAAACTATAAAATCAGGTTTCTCGTAAAAGCAAAAAAAAATCATGTTTTTATCAAAACCAAAAAATCGAGTTTTCCGCCATAAATCGCAAAATCATGTTTTTCATCCCAAAACCAAAAATCGATTTCTCGCCAAAACAACAAGATTAAGTTTTCCCACCATAATTAGAAAATAAAAGTTTCCCGCTAAAACAAGAAAATCAGGTTTTCTCGCAAAACCATAAAACTGAACTTTTTTGTCAAAACTGAAAATCAGATTTTCCTCCAAAACTGGAAAATCGGGATTTCCCGTCAAACCGTAAAATCAAATTTTAAGCCAAAACTTTAAAATTGACTTTTCTGCCAAAATCACAAAATCATGTTTTTACACTAAATAATATAATTGAATTTCCTGTTAAAACCGCAAAATTGGATTTCTTGCCAAAACCATAAATCAGATTTTCCAATAATTATTTAACTATAATCACTACATTTTTTAAACAAAATATTATTTACACATATTTGTTCAGATACCATAATTAACTCATTAATAATTATATAAATCATATCATTTTTATTCTTTTTAATTAGTAGTGTTCAAATGCTATTATAAAATAAAAAAAACGAAAACTAAACATCTAAATATTGTATCTAGATAAGAAAATAGTATCTAAGAAAGCGAACAAATTTGGATGTAACCTCCAAATATTATATTTAGATGCTGCGTATGGATACTGCAACCATACCCGAAAACAAACATGGTCATTCTTGTTATCTCTTATGTGGATTATCTTCACATCATGTCATTTGTCTAAATTGCTTACCCTGGTACTAAGTTCACTATGCAGCTTTTTTTTTCTGCATATATTGGTTCTATAGCTTCATCAATGATGTATCTCGGTTCTATTTTATCACTTTAACTCAATGTCATTTGTGGTATCATAAAACATAACATTACAAACACAACACACAACTAAGACTGGTTATATTATTAAAGTTTAAAGAATGAAAAAATGGTCATAAAAAACCTTAAATTTCAAATTTCGACATTTAAAATATCAACTTTTGTGTAGACAACTTAAAATACCAAGTCTGATTGGTAAGGACGCTTTAGGCTTTGGCTTTAGAATCATAGATGTAGAGAATTTGAATATTAAGACTTTGGTTGTTAGTTTAAGTGTTGTTAAAACAAAATTGTTAGTCAAAATGGTAGAAGTTTGGAATAATATTTAAAATATGTTATTTTAAAAGTAAAATTATACCACTATTAAAAATTAAATATCTAATCTATTAAAACTGAAGTACAATTAGTACTTAATCCTTACTTTTCTCTAATATTTACCATGGAATGCCATTGACTTAAACCATACAAACCACTTCAATTCTATTTAATTATTTAACTAGACATTACGTCTAAACCGTCGTCACTAACAACTTTTAAAACCACCTCAATTCAATTGTTTTGTCCTCCATATTTATTACGTTGCCACTGAGATTATAAATGATTATAGAATTTTTCATTAATGATCTTTGTGTTACAATTATATATAGCAAGCCTAATTTGTTATACTAACCCAAAATAATTCAGCTACAGTTAAATTTATCATAACTCGACTATTTTTTGCATTTATGTATTCTTTTATCTATGTGAACATTAAAATAAACGGTTAGTCGTATTATTTTTATAAATCTTCAACTAAACCGGACACTATAGACAGTAACCAAACTTTGCACACTGTTATAAACACCAAGTCATCAACTTATGCTTTTGTTGTTTCTGTAATGGTTTGACAAGGAACAAAAACTATATTATGCATGTTAGTATTTTTGAATAAATTCTCTTAATCCCAACCATAACACTATTATTTGTTAGTATAATCATAATTCTTAGACTAATTTATGGTTTGTTTGTTTATCAAACTATTTTTGATTTAGAAGATTGTAATCAAAACAAGATTTCTAAACCGAACATGTAACAACCATTTAAATTACATATACTAAATACACTTTGGATACTCACCATCTTCACTATCTCCACGTAATATTCTTAAATCTATGATATTCCGAAAAAGCGGCTCAGCATATTCCTAAGTTTTAGCTACCACACAACCAAAGAAGATTACAATTTTTAGTTCCATTATGTATTTTTAAATAACTATATATAAAAGCGAAATATATAAATATTCATATTTTAATATAAAAACATGAGCAAAAAGATATAATCAATCAATTGAATTTTTTTTTCACATATCGTATACGTATCCATTAAATTATAAGATAATCGATAATATATAAAATAAAATAAACAAAAAAATATCATTGATTTCCTCAAAAAAATATCTTTAGAAACCAACCATATATGATGTACATTAAGTTAAAGGATAATCCATAATACAAAAAACTGAATATTCACTTTTAATACTGCCATCCGTTAGAGGAAAAAAATTCTGTATTTAATTATTTGTTCTTTGCTACATTTAGTTATAGGACTTTATAATTCATAACAAAAGGCCCAATTCAATTTATGTATTTCAGCTTGCTATATATAATTGCTATAGATTGTCTATAAAAATGTTTAGTTAATGTTGATGCTGTCTAAATATTTTTTAAAAAAATACATATTAAATATTAAAATATAAATTTTTACTTACCACATTTATAGTATAATTTACCACAACACACATTTTCTCAACATAATACTCTATAATTAAACATTTTAATGTCAAATGTTACCAAGTAAAATTAAAAAATATACAATAAAAGACGTATACAACCTGATAGTTAAGAAATAGACACTAAACAAAATTACAAATATACACCAATGTCAAACAATAGATAATCTATGAAACACAATTATGTTTTTACAACAAACAAAAACATTTAATTATATAAAAGATATACACCCGCGCGGGCGCGCGGGTCAAAGGCTAGTATATGATTGTAAAAGTAGTACAATATGGATTTCAAATGAATAAGAAAAAAAACTTAGATAAGTGATTTATGGCTTTAGAAAAATTTACTGAAAATAAAAAGAAGGAAAAAAAGTTGCAAAAGTCACGTATTGTTGGCTTTAGAAAAAACAACACAAAAGAGGAGAGAAATTTATAGTGACTTTAGAGACTTTAAAATGATTAATTTTTAAAAAAAAATCAGATTGGTAAAAAATAAACTTTAAAGACTTTTTAATCCCACAAAGTCCTTCAAGCCTTAACACAAGTTGTGTTTAACTTTCATTTTATATTTTAAAATTTTGTTGACGGGGCTATATTTATAGTGATTTTTAGAATTTTAAAAGTCTATAATAGATTTCACGTTCTTATAAAATCAAGTGTTATTGGTCTGATGATTCTTTAATGACATCTAGAATCCATTGTTATTCCAAAAGTTTTGGGTTTTAAGCATTCTTAATTCTATCAAATTTAGTGTTATTGGGACTTGGATTCTTCACATTATAACTCATAAACCATCACTTTTCAAATATTGCATATTTACTCAAAATTCTCAAAATCATTGTAGTAGAATAGTTTCATAGACTTTTTAAATATGAAAAACTCATTATAACTTTTTATAAATTTAACAAATCTATTGATTCTTATAATCAATCAACTCTACCTAAATCCAACTCTAGTTTCATAGTTAATTAGTTTTCAAAAACCATGGTTACACAAAACGATGTGTTTTGTTATAAGAATCGACATGTTTTGTTCGCTTTGGTTTGGAAAAGAAGAAGAAAATAGTCATGAAAACTCTAAACTTTTAATTTGGCCATTAAAAGCAACAACTTACATTTGGACCATTTAAAAATTAAATTGTGTTTGAATTTCATTTTAAATCTCGATTTTGTGTTGACTGAGCCAACTAAACACATTATTAAGTAGATTAACAAAACATAAAACAAATTTAGATAGTCATTAATACATACGTTAAATAAGTATTGTTAGTTTCATTTTTTTGTTTTTCACTATAAAATATATCTTGTTTGAATTTGTATAATGGTTAATTGATTATACATTGATCAAAAATATTTATATAAGTAATTAAGTATACATAAAGTTTTATAGTATATACATTGACTATTTCTTAGTGTTTTGTTTGTTTTCTTAGTTTCTATTCTAGGAATAACTTGGACTTGTCATACCTCGTATTTACCGTCATTCGTGGTATCAAAAATCTTTTATGATAATTTTCTATAATTTACTTATAATTAACTGTATAAATTTTGGCTTTTGAAACATATATTTTGACGTATATATTGTATAAATTAATGTATAATTAATTACTTTAATTACTTATATACATATTATCTGATCAATATATAAATGTTCTTAACGTAGTTATTAATGACTAATTAAATCTATTTTAAATCATGTTAATCTACTTAATAATGTGTCTAATTCGGCTCAATAAACACAATTTCAAGATTTAAAATGAAATTAAAACACGAAACTTGCTTAATGGTCATAGTTGTTAATGACTAAATAAATCTATGTTAAGTTATGTTAATCTACTTAACAATGTTTCTAATTTGGTTCACTCAACACAAGTTTAAGATTATCTAGTGTGATTAACTTCTGGTGTACGACATTTATATTGCTAAAAGCATGTCTGGATGAAATGGAAAGTCTTTTTTTTTTGGTCAAAAGAAAATGGAAAGTCTTTGTAGTGCATTTCTGTGGTCTGGCTTGCTTAACGACCATCATTGTTGAATCCTAAATCCGGTAATGGGTTTGAGAAGACGATTATTAGGAGTTAGATGTGATTAGAAAGGGGCCAAAGGTTTCATTTATTGAAGTGTAAGCAAAAGACCAAAATGAGATACAAAGAAAGAACTCGTCGTCGTATGACCAACATAGAAACTCGAAGCTATTTTTCTCTCTAGATTCTACTCTGTGAACTTCCTCCCCTTCCTTCATTGAATGCTCTCTTGTTTATACTACTTTGGTCCGTTATTCCTGCGTCATAGTGGTTGTGTGTCAGAGGGTTGGTTCGGCGATCATGATTGTACTTTAGCTTGCGTAGGTTTGCATCTACAATCGGCGATCGGTGCAGCCTATACTTCTAGGCGTGTATGTTCCTTGCATGCGCCGACGGGTTATCCAGACATATGGGCCATCACTTCGTTGTTCGGTTTCTTTGGGGAAATATATGTTCAACTCGCGAATGGGCTGAAGGCCCATCCTCCAACAATCATAAGGCAAAAGTATCTTGGGATGAGCTATGTCTTCCTAAGTGTGAAGGAGGTTTGGAAATGGGAAGCTGAGGGATGCATCTAAAGTCTTTGCTTTAGGGCTTATCTGGAGATTTTTCTCTTTATCAGAGTCTTTATGGGTCGCTCGGATTGAATTGATGGGAATGGGATCATTCTGGGATGTAAAGGAATCAAACAAGGACTCTTGGCTTTGGCGTAAACTACTTAAACTCAGACCTGAGGCTTTTTCGTTTATGAGATGAGAAATTCGTAATGGTGAGTCCACTTTTTTCTTGTTCGGTGACTGGTTAGGCGCAGGAAGAATTTTTGATGCAACAGGGGAGTTGGGGCTGTGATATCTCGGTATTCCTCGTCATGCAAGCGTTGCTGAGGCCTGCACTAATGGAATTTGGACCATGATGAGTCGTGGTAGGAGAGTTTCTATACTCTGTACGAAAAAATTGAGAGTGCTCAGAGACCTGATGCAAATTTGGGAATGGACGTCATTCTTTGGAGACACAAGGAGGATGAGTATAAGGATCATTTCCCTATTGTGAGAACTTGGGAACAGATTAGAGCGAGAGGTCAGGAATTGCCTTGGTATCAACTTCTTTGGTATCTTCAAGGAGTCCCACGGCATGCTTTCATTGTCTGGTTGGCTTTTAAAGACAGATTAGCGCGAGAGGTCACGAATTCCCTTGTACGTATGCAAAAATAGGGCATCATTTAAGGTTATAGGTTATGTGGAGAAAAAGAAGAGAGCAGAAATCACTTGTTTTTTGCTTGTCCTGACACTTTACTATCTGGTCTTCCTTAACAGCTAACATCCTGGGATCCTCTGCGTCACCGGACTGGAATAACACGGTGACACACTGAAGCGGCTTCACCGAAACAAGCTGGCTATCATACTACTGTGACTGGCGTTTCACACTACTATATATCTGGTATGGAGAGAACGCAATTCACGTAGACATCAAGGACCTTGGCTGACCACAGAAATTATGATACGACATACAGATAAATCCATTCGCAATAGGATTTCTTCTTTGAAGTACACAGGAATCATATATTAGCAGGACTACTTCGCCGTTGGCTGGAACTCTATACTCGTTGATGTTCAGTGGGGTTTATATTTTTTTACCTTTCTTTGCAAACAATTCTAGAGGTCTAGTCTTCACTTTCTATATGTAAATGCCCATCCATTCTATGATTAATCAATATAATATTTAATCAAAAAAAAGTTTAGGACTTAAAATGAAATTAAATACAACTTGGTTCTTTAAATTGTTCAAACGAAAAATGGTGCTTATAGTGACCAAAATTTTAAAATATCAAGCTTTTATGACTATTTTCCCTTTCTTCAAACCAAAGCGAACATAATGATATCGTTTTGTTTAAAAATAATTTTTAACTACTAATTAACTCTATTCCCAAGTTCTGTTAGTTTACTTAACGACATGCCTACTTTGGCTAGTCAGCAAAATTTGGGGGATTTAAAATGAAAGTCAAACATAACTTGGTGTTTTAAGTTGTCTATGCAAAAATTGATAATTTAAATGGCCAAAAATTTTAAAGTTGGGATTTTATATGACCATTTTCCCTTTCAAGTTTGTATTACATTTTTATTCAATCCTTACTTAACCACTATATTAAATATTTAATCTTTAGTATAAATCATATTCAATAAAACCTATTAAAACAGAGGTTACAAGCCTTTTCATGCATGATTTTTAATGTTGGATCATCAATTAATTATTTGTTAAATATATCTTTATTAACCTAATAATATCGGGATAATTTGAAAAATAGCTTGTTTGTAGTTTGAAATTTGGAGAATATACTTGTATTTTTAAGTTTTGAAAACTATACTCTTTGAAATGTGATAAGACATTTTAATCCAAATTTGAATAAAAAGTATACGGTCTCTGACAACTAAAATACATATTTGAATATTGTTAATGTTTATATGATAATACACTTTTTGTGATTTCGTGTACCTTCGTAAATTCTCGCAGTAGCTAGGAATTTTTTTTTTATCAGAACATCATCAAAGTATAGAATTGGTGCTAGTAGCTTATTGGATGTATGTACTTATTTACTTCATTCTGTCAATTTCAGAGGAAATCTATCCTAAGTTATTGTGGACATTGAGTTGTGTTCATGTATGGTGTGCTAAGCATTTTATACATGCTTTGGGAACTTGCTTTGACGTCTCTGAGATGCAGAGAACTGGAACATAGAAGATCCATCACTCATGAAACATATAGAAACATATACATAGATCATTGTACTGTATAAAGGATATTACTTTTGATGTCTTCTGAATCTAAAGAAAAACAAAAGACTATAGAAAGTTTATTCGGACTTTCTGTCAATTGATGTAGTAATAACCGTCACCTTAACATGATAAAGCTACACACCTCTAGATGTTGGCTAGACAAAGAGACGATGCCAACAAGATTACATGACGAGAATATACAAAATCAAATTACATCCAAAAACATTGATACAAAATAATACACATATAAGCGCTACAAAAATGGAGAACTAGAGGAAGAAGAAGATGATACAAATAAATGGATACACAGAAGAAATATTGGGAGAAATAAGGAGATAGAGATGAGATAATGGAAAGTGTCATTTTAGTATTTTTATCAAAATAAATGCAAAATATAGTATTACGTAGATTTAAGAGTATTATCTAAAAGATAATAATCTGTAAAATAATTATATATATTCAGATCGGACAAATTAGTCATTTAACATAAATAAAAGTGTATTTTTCAAGAAAGATAAATCAAAGTGTAGTTTTCAAAATAAAATCTCAGATAAATGTATTTTTCCAAATTTTCTCATATATCTATCGTATCGTGACAATTATCCCAACCTACTGTATCGTGATTCCATATATTTTGTCCCCCTTAGATATTAATATTAATAAATTAATCGTTTGCCCACATTCTATATTTATCCACTTATAATAACTAAAAAAATCAAAAACTTCATTAATAGTGTTCACTACTCAATTCATCAAAATGTTTTACGACAAAATTGGAATCACCGGGGAAGTATACATTGGAAAACATGCTCGTCAAATCATTGATCACTGCGGACCACATTACTCATTTGAAAGAATGTTTCCACACCATGAATGAATATGGAAATAAGCTTAACCAGAAAAATGCATGTTCATAGTCACTTCCGGAGAGTTTTTTGGATATATCTTCACTCAAAGGGGTATTAAAGGAAATCCAAAAAAATCTCAAATATTCTCGATCTTCCAAAAAGAGAAACTCTACTTGGAGCTCATTATCACCAAACTTCAAGTATTTGCTCGAAAAATAAAAACACCTCAGAAAATGTGTCACCTTATTTGGCAGCTGATAACCGGTTACGTAGAGGTCACAAAGAACCTGACACATTGTCATATGTGAAGTGATAATTATATTCCTAGATGTGTGAACCCAGATGAGTCAATCACTCATGCCATTTTTGAGTGTTCATCGGCCTTACATGCATAGTATTTATTAGTAACACCATCAAGTCCAAACATCTTCCATGTGCCAAATGTTTATGCTAATATGTACTATCTTTTTGGAAAAAGAACTGTATTAAGAACCCAGAAAGCTCTGAATCATAAACTATTCAAAGGAATACAAAGATCCTTTAACATTGATCATACACGCAGAAGGAGAGTGCCAAGATTGGTATAAGCGAATGTGATTGTGCCTACAACATCACAACCATTAAGTAACACCGATTCACAAGCTTATGCTTGTAGAACATATGTTTGGTGGATTGTTCATGGACTTCCCCCTCTCAATTCAGTGGTTGCAAATGGGTTTGAAAGGATATCTCTGGACAAATCCAATTAATGGGTACACAAAACATAAAACAACGGGAGTCGGCTTTGCATTCAGAAGTAGGGCAATGAAATTGCAGATAATGCTACGTCATTCAACTTGCTTATCATGGACTGGCTGCAAAGACTTGATCATCATGATTAAAGAACCTCATGCATGGCTAAATTTTTCAACAGAGTTGAAAGAGAAAAGATTTTTCAAAGACGATTTCAACCATTCAAGATATCCTACATCTCTCGAAGGCAAAATGCAATTTCAAATTCTTTACTTAGAATTACAGAATATTTCATAGAAAGCTTTGTTATGTTGGTTGTTATATTCCGTATGGTTATCTATACCATCTTAAATTTGAGTAATAGAATGAACGTTTGATATCTAGAAACGAAAAAAAAAAAACTGTTTATAAAGTAAAAACTTGAATCAACAATGTTATATTTCAGCCGTAAAAAACTATAAATTGCCAATATCTCTTTGAAGTTTTTTTTTCTCCATTTATATAATAAGAGAGGAAAATTCACAAGCCTAAGAATCTGATATTCTTAACATTCCATCTTCTGCATCTTGTGACCACCATATACAAAGACATAAGCACAAAACTTTATGTGACCTAAATAACTGAAATTGCAGCTAAACGGAAATGATGTAAGTATTTGCGCGCACATCGTTTTAGATTTCCAGACATTTCTCGAATGTAAATGTTGAAATTCACAAGAAGTTAACTACCAAGAAATTCACAAGAAGTTAATTACCAAGCAAATCAGAATCATCAATCACTGTATTAATTTACAATCATGTCCATAATTAACAAGATAAACATTATTCCCAAAACTGATGGGCTCTTCACGGGATGTTCTATAAATGGGTCCCTTGATAGAAAATAAATAAGAGCCTTAACTACTAAAACATCCCAAAATGTCTGTGCTTGGAAAAGTGTCAACTGTTACATGGAAGGATTGTTAAAAAGTAAAATCAGTCTAGGAAGGTTCTCAAGAGCTACGGTGAAGAGACCACCAAGTATAAACATCAAAACAAATGCAAACATTATCCTCCCAATGTATTTCAGACTTTGATCTCCTTCAAAATCTGCTTTCATAGCTTTTGCAGGCTTGGAATCTTTGGAACCCTGCAAAGCAAACCCGTACAATGCTGAAGCATAACTATACAATAAGATTGCAATCTGGAAAAATACAAGAAAATAACAAAAATAAGATCTAAAGGGTAGAAAACGAACTAACATTAATCTACACTGTCTTACAAGTTGCTTTTATTACTGAAAGAAAAGCTTATTCTGATCTTAGTGTCTTACAAGTCGCTTTTAGTTTTGATTATCGTTGGTTAGACAATACGAATGCAAGCAAAATGGATCTAAAGCTAGAAAACGAACTTATATCAATCTATACTGTCTTACAACTCGAACTTTCTCACAGGTTGTAATTGTTACACTTGATTTTAATTAAACATATAAACAGAATATATCGGGGACAGACTTGTGGGTATTAGCTACTATGGTTGAGAGAGTTGAAGATTCTCTAAAACTAACCCTTGGCCCTTTGGTTAATACCTCTCCTCTGATTCTTTGTACTCAGTTTGGTAAGAAGGTGAAAAAGATGATTCTCTATTCTAACAGAACAGAGACATGCAATCTCCAGTAGGTAAGATACATACCGTTGATAACACAGAAGGAAACTGTGTCTGAAAAGGGCCCTCTTTCTCAGTTCCTGCATCAAAAGATAGAGAACTATTAGCAACACAGTTCAGCCTGAGAAGCAATATGTAGAGAAAGACCAGACACGTGTTTCTGGAATCTGAAATTACCAGGCGAATCAGAATCGGCAATCACTGTCATAAGCCTCCAACCATGTCCGTAACTCACAAGAGAAGCACCATCACCGAAACTGATAGGCTCTTCACTGTCCTTTGACGCTTCGATGTAAAGTGCTTTGGATTTGGATTTGGAGGAACCAAGTTTCCGATTGATGACGGAGACAGCGAACTCGGCCTTGGTCCCAGCTGTGAATCGGTAGTCTTTGCCGGATATTTCACAAAACACCTCCACAAACTAATATATATTTACACAATCAGCAATTGACTTTCGGAATCTAAGAGAAAGGTCACGACTTACGGGCGGTGGCGACGGGGTATCTTCCGCCATAGACATATCCAGAAGAGGCCGAATTTGATCGGAAAATAGATTTACCAACTTAGGAGAGATCTCGGGCTGGGAAATTCTGTGGGTGTTTGGGATTAATCCAAATCTCCAAGATGGAGAGTCAACTTAGATAACCGAAATGTTTTTTATTTTTATTTTCTTTTATTTTTATCAACGAGATAACCGAAATTATTTAGCACCAGATAACCGAATTTCTATTTCACTTTTCTCTCTTTTTAATGGGACATTTGCTAAAACCAACCCAAATATTCAAGTCAAATGTAAAAGTGTACCCCACTTTCAGTCAAATGCAAAACCAACCTAAAGGAATAGTGAAAGTACTATTTCACCCTTATGACCAAACAAAAAACATAAATGTATTTTACGTTTCTATCATTTGGAAGTCTACACGTAATAAAAGAAGTCTACATATATATAGACTTCCTACGAAGTCTACTTTATAGACTTGTTTTGTAGTCTACAGTCTAATTTGGTCTACTAATTTAATTTTGAAAATGTATAAAAATAATTATTGTGATATTTTTAACTAATCATCAATATAATAGATAATATGAAGTAAATAAATTAAAATTTCATATAATCGAACAATTTTGAAGAATATATACTAATTTGGTTATCATGTGCTAGACTATGTTCATAGTTTAGAAACAAAAGGTTCTAACATGTTATGTCTTTTAGTAGTTGATTTCATAGGGTTAGATTTTAGATTTTTTTTTTGTTTTATTAACTTAAATCTGCATATTAATGTTTAATAGTTTATATTTTGTATAAATGAGACTTTTTGATTATCAAGCAAAACATTTAGGGTTTGATATTTGTGGTTTAGGGTTTCGTAGACCTACAATAAAGTATATTTATCTGAAGACGTCTTTTTCAGTCTATATTTTTCAATTTGTTTTACAAAAAATCATTATATTTAAACTAAGTTAAGTTCCTTACGAATAAAAAAGTGAAATCATATACTATAACTATTAAAAATAAAGAAATAAATTTAATAAATTATATATTAAAATTATTAAAATAATAAAGAATAAACAACAATAATTAAATTATTATAGTAGACTTTCAAAAAGGTCTACTATGTTATAGTAAGATCTACTCCAAAATTTTAATTTTAGTAGACTTCAAACGAAGTCTACAGTATCGTAAATTTTAACCTAGTTACATTTTTGTCTCCTTATATAAACAAAATTTATTCAATCTCTCTCTAAAGTGGCTGCACAAGTTCTTAAAACTCTCTCCCTTCTCTCTAAAACTTTCTCTCTTCTCTCTAAAATTCTCTCAATTGTTTCTAAATCTCTCTCATTATCTTCTTTGTCTCTAAAATTTTCTCAAGTTTTTCTCACAATATTATCTTGTCATTTTAGATATTATGATTCATGGTTTTCATCTTCTCCTTTAAAAAATGTAAGTTTTAGATCTATAGATTTTAAATGTGTATTTTTATGTTTATTTCTCACAATATTATTTTTTTTTTGTAGGTATTATCACTCATGGATTTCATCATCTCCTCTAAAAATGTAAGTTTTAGATTAATAGATTTTAAATATGTATTTACATGTTTATATTCAAATAAATTTATAGATCAAGCTCTCTACATTAATTTGCTACTAGTTTACCTTATAAATTCTATTATGTAAAGTATTTTCAGATTTAAAATTATTTTCACATTTCAAAATATATAGATTTTTTCAGATCTGAAAATTATCAAACAGTGTAGACTTCTAAAGAAGTTTACTAAAGCTTGCAAACTTCATATGAAATTTACTAAACCACAAAGTTTAAGCAGACTTCATTGGAAGTCTACAAAAATATGACTTTAATTTTTTTCTATGTTTTTTAATAATTTTATCTTATTTTGCAGGTATTTTCTTCCATAGTTGTTCTCTTCTCCTCCTAGAAATGTAAGGTTTACATCTATAGATTTAAAATATGTGTTCTAGTATTTATATTCAAATAAAGTTACATATTAAAATTCATATTAATATGTCTTTAATTTATAACTATTTTGTCTATTAAATCATATTTTTAAAAGTTTTTTAGATTTAAACTTATTTCATATTTTTAATGTATTATTTTTCAGATCTATTTTTTTTGATAGAGTAGACTTCATTTGTAATCTACTTAAAACTTACGGCTGGTAGACTTCATTTAAAGTCTACTAGCCTTGAATTTTAAGCAAATTTCATTAGAAGTTTACTCAAATATGATTTTAATTTTTATCTTATTTTTAAAAAAATTTATTTTATTTTGCAGGTATTCTCTTCCAATATTTTCAAATCATCTTCCCAAAAATGTAAGCTTTCCAAATATTCATTATAAGATATTTTGTGTTTATAATGAACTAAATTTATAAATTCATACATTATCTTTTTGCTTTGTTACAAGGATGACAAAAAACCATTTTTGAAATATTTTCCAGAACAAAGTATTTTCAAATTTTCTAAATGCACACTTTTAGATATGAAAATTTTCCATTAGTGTAGACTTCAACTAAAGTCTACTAAACAATAACTTTACGTAGACTTAATAAAAAGTCTACTAAAATATGATTTCATTTTTTATCTTATGTTTTTCTCATAACTCTATCTTATTTGGCAGGTACTTTTTCCAAGACTTTATTTGAAGCATCAAGATTATGAAAAATCAAACATACTCAAGAATACTTTTTAATATATTGCTCTGTAATAACT
The DNA here is from genome assembly GCF_020379485.1 of Brassica napus. Lineage (NCBI taxonomy): Eukaryota > Viridiplantae > Streptophyta > Magnoliopsida > Brassicales > Brassicaceae > Brassica > Brassica napus. The sequence goes on from NC_063437.1 coordinate 8,124,703, forward strand.
TTCATAATAAAATATTAATTTTTAAATAATTTTTTAATGCATAATCTATAAACATTGTATTCATTTTTAGTTGTTTTCACTTGTATGATATTATTAATTTTTTGTTAGATATCAATTTTTCACAAGATCTAACCAACCAAACAAGTAAAACCACCATAAGCTAAAATAATAACTAACACACATGTGAGAAGAAGAAAATCTATACAAAATTTTCCCAAAAATTTTCAGGAATAACACTAATCAAAACAATTTGCAATAAGTATCAAGTGTATAATTATAACACATTAAATTGTGAAATTCATCCAAGACCATTAAAATTTTACTAACATACACTGTAAAATAATTAAATCATGAAAAAATATGATGAATAATACACAAATACACTTTTAATAGAATTTACGACGTAGACTTCAACTGCAGTCTACATTTGTAGATTTACAAAAACGTCTACACTTATTATTTAACATATAGTCAATCCAAATTTTTTTAGTGTATTGGCGCAGGCTTGATACACAAAGGCGTACAAAGTGTGTCTTAGATAACTCGATCAAGTTCCGTACTTGTCGATTATTCGTGACAGGCATAAGAGGAGTATATTCCTATTCGGAGTCATTTGTTTTAAATGATGTTTGGTAAGGAATAGGTTAGCACCATCTTCTCAATTTTGTTGTCCAGATCATAATCTTCTTGTGTCATTTCAAGAAGTTTACCATGTGTACAGCCATCATGCACAAGGAACATTCTTCAACCTTTCCGATTCTTCATCCTTTTCGAATATTTTGTCACCCAAAATGTCTTTGGCCCATACTTCACACTCGCTCTAAGTTTCCAACCACATCCTTGAACACGACACTTAGCCACATACAGAGTTTTTGTTGTCTTATATGCTGAAAATGTAAAATTATATTCCACAGTCACCGACTTCAGCTTTGAAACAAGCTCAGCCTTACTAGCAAAACTATAAACGAAGACTTAGAAATACGTCTACAATTATTAGCTAACAACATTGTCAAATCAAATGAATTATACCTTCATAATTATAAAAAAAAAATTATTTTCAAAATCACTCAAACCCATTAGGATTAACTAACACACACTGTCAAACAAAAAAACTAGAAAAAATTTAATGAATAATACACAAATTCACATTTTTATAGATTTTTCTATGAAGACTTAATATTTAGTCTCTGAAGATGTTGACGTTCTTTTCAGTTTACAGACGTAGACTGTCAAATAGGTCTACTCTTTGGGTTGGTTTTTGCAATTGACCATTTTACGGGTTGCTTTCTATAGTTGAATAAAAGTTGTAATTTTGTACATGTAGACTTTCATTTCAGTCTACAATTTAAAAAGGTTACTTTTTGCAATTGACCAGAATTCATCCAAGATTTGACTTTCAGAACTAGACTTCATATGCAGTCTACATGTTTGAATTTTTTTGAAAGAGGTTAGTTTTGCAATTGACCAAGTTTGACTTCAAATCAGTAGATTAAAATGAACGTTTACGGGTGTGTAGACTTCTTGTGAAGTATACTCTCAAATCCGACGGGTTGGTTTTGCATTTGACCAAAATAAAAAAGTAGACTTTATACGCAGTCTACATTTTTTTTAAGATAAGAAGACTGCATATGAAGTCTACAATTTAATAAATTTTTGATTGCTTTTTAAACTTTTTGGTCAAACACAAAACTAACCTATTCCACGAAGTCAAAGTTTTGGTCAAATGCAAAACTGACCTTTTATAGACTTCGTTGGCAGTCTACATTTTGTAGACTTCCGTTGAAGTCTATTTTGAAAAGTCAAAAGTTCGGTCAAATGAAAAACTAACCTCTTTTAGGTAGACGTCTTAGTAAGTCTACCGAAAGTTTTATTTTTGTTGTCAAAGGTAATGACGGAGACTACTGGGGAAGTCTGCGTTAGAAAAAAAATTTGTCTGGTCAATTGCAAAACTAACCCGTGCGTTGACAAATAGACTGCATCGTAAGTCTCCACGGAGGCGTAGACATACAAAACAGTCTACCGTCGCGACACAGATCTGAAAAAGAACGAAAACCATGTAAATAGTTACATTTTTCATGTGTAAAGCTCGTTTCCAACCTTTTCAACCGTCCAAACTCCAAATATGAGCAAAAAGAAGCATCTTTAACGATTCACTAATGAAGAAACTCGAAAAAATATGAAGTTTGTGATTATGAAAATGATAGTTATGAGAGTTTTTTAGATGGAAATGTAGAGGAGATGAGAGGAAATGAAGTTTTTAGGGTTATAATGAGAAAAAAAGTGGTTGAAAATTGAATTCTAGAGCTTTAGAGCTCAAAAATGGTGGTTCATGGTGGTTGGAAAAATTGATGATGATGGCATTTTTGTAAATAAGAAGAAATGGTTAGGGTGTATTTGAATTTTTGTTAATTTCGAAATTAATAAAAAAATAAATAAAAATGGCAATTTTGTGAATAATTCAAAAATATAAGGATAGGATGGAAATTTTATTGATGAATAGTATGGACAAAAAAAAAAGGTTGGTTTTGGGTTTGACTTGAAAATACGGGTTGGTTTTGAAAAACACCCCTTTTTAATTGTGGATTCCCCAATCCCCACTACCACTTGAGTACTCGTTTGACAACAATCATTCAAAATACTGTACTTCTTTTAATATTCTTAAATCTCTAAAAATCAAAAAACTTCAGAATAAAATTTTCATGAATATATAGTTACATACATATTATTAAAAAAAATTTAAATTCTATTACAAATATATAAATAAAGTCATGTTGTAATTTTAACATGTTAAACTATTTTCTGATATTTTAACCGATTATTAATATGTATTAATTTAACAGTTATAATTTTCTAAATTTAACATTGGTTTCCAAAAATTTATATATTTTACTCGAATTAAAAAGTATAAATACTATTTATATGATTTTCGCTACTTATTTTACGTTCGTTGAAGGTATATTTTAATATTAATATTTATTAGATGATTTTTTTGCTCATATTTTTTTATCATTTGTATCTGTTATAGCAAAAAGTCTAAATTAGTAATAACAAAATTTTTAATGTGGGATTAATGATTTAAGTAATTTAAAATATTTTTAAAATTAAGTTGTCAATATTTTTTTCAAATTTTTTATCAAAAAATATTCAAAGTAAATTTCAAAATTAAGATATTTATGTATTTTTATATGGCATATAGTTTAATTTAAAATGATACATATATTTATATATCTTTTATTTTTGATACTTATTAAATGAAACTTTCAACTTATATTATTTTTTAATTATTTGTATCATGTCATAACAAAAGTTTTAAATCATAGATCACAAAATTTGAATGTGAAACTTTTAACAGTTTTAGTAATTTATACTCGTTTTTAAAAATTCAAAATATAATATATAAATAATTTTTTAAATTTTTATTATATGGTTACTATGATTGTTTAATTTATTTTAATAGCTTAAAATTAAAAAAATATATATAATTATAATACACACTTATTTTTATCAAATCTTTATTATTCAAAATTCTATTACAAATATATAAATAAAGTCATGTTGTAATTTTAACATGTTAAACTATTTTCTGATATTTTAACCGATTAGTAATATGTATTAATTTAATAGTTATAATTTTCTAAATTTAACATTGGTTTCCAAAAATTTATATATTTTACTCGAATTAAAAAGTATAAATACTATTTATATGATTTTCGCTACTTATTTTACGTTCGATGATTAACAACTTATAATGAACTTAAACCATATACGTATGTTTCTAACTGTACTGCACCAGTTATATAAAATTCAAACAATTTTATGCTGTGTTTTGAACAGAGGACAGATTAATATATTTTCTCTACATAATTAAGCTTCTTCATAAACGACAAATTAGATTTCAAGACAACGAGAAAAGTAACATTGTAATCTTGGGGACCAAGCCAATCAATCTAGTTGTAATTCTTGGTGACCAAGTCTTTCCTTCAATATAAACTCACTTCTCTTCTACTTTCTTCTTCATCTCATACACTTTTCTTCTTTCTGCATCTGAAAATATTTTCAAGACATCTATACATCTTTCAGTTAATGGATCAAGTGACGCATATTCCACTTCTTGGATGTGTCATGGATCTTCTTTTTCAACTATTTACATCATTCAAGAAATCAGATTCAAGTAAGGTTTGCAAAGAAATTGTTGCTGACCCCACGATAGCAGGAAATCTGGAAGCTCAAAAACACTTCACACAACTACAGTGTATTAAGCTTAGTTGATTGGCATTTGGAATGGCCCCAACTAAGGCAACTATATCATATGTAAATAGTCTCTCAGGTTTTATTGTATTTGAAATATCATAAAAGCATATATTTATTGTGACATAGGTTCTAACACTATAGCGTGATTTTGTATACGTATGCTTTTGTTTCTTTGTATAACTAGAAAGAATCAGTATAATCTGCAATATAGAAACCACGAAATCTAAAGAGTAAATGATAGTTGGACAGAGTATACGCAACAACATAGCAAGTGGAAGATTCAGCTCTGTGAGAGGGAACGACTTAAACTTCAGAAGCTTCAGCTAGATATGAGTTCTGCTCTCGCAAACATGATGGGCTCTTTCAGTCTTATTTCTTTCGTTTAAAGTATCTTTGTTTTACTGCTATGTTGTCCTTTTCAGTTTGTTTGATGTGATGCATTTAAAATTGCACACAAAAACTTGAAATTGTGTGTTCTGAAGTAATATGGTCTGAATAAAAGTCCAATTTAGGTTTCTCCTTCTTTATCTTAATACCTTTTACTAATAACTAACAATGATGACATGATGATTAGTTTACACAAAATATTGATCAAAATGTTTTGCGTTCACATCTGACGTTTTTCTTTTCTCATCTGTGCAATTAGGATTCCTAGAGGAACGGAGTTCCTAAACAGTTTAAAGAAGCTAAGAAGTAAATTGAAAACGAAAGGAAGAGCAGTAGTGGGCATTGAGCTTGGATACTCCCTATATGTGAAGCTAACCATTGCAGAGCTTCTTGGCGGGGCGTACATCCTCGTGAAGGTCTCCACTGTCAGCTTGGACTTCAACACTCGTGTTTGTTATAAAAAATATTTTGTTCCCCGGAAATAAATAACATTCGTGTTTTTGTCAGAAATGGTGTATGTAAACTTAAAAAAGGGATTTCACTAAGTCTTGGCTTGCGTTTTCTTTAGTTTCTGGTAATTGGGATTTGGTTTTGCAATTTTTGTAAGTAGGGCTGAAGTGATCAAATAAGTGTCCCGTTGTATGGCGTAGGTTTAGGAGGCTGAGTTTCTAATGATTTTTTAAAGTTTGGTTGGTAAAGTTTGCAGGTTTCATTGCCTCCAGTTATTTAAGATATACATTTTTCTCTAAACTTTCAGATACACCTTCTTCCTAGCCACCTTTATGCCTTTCAGTGATGCTTTGATTCAGTGATGCTTTGATGTTTTCCAAACAAATATTCACATCGACTATGTTTTCAGTCCACTTGAGGTTTTCAAAGATTTTCTTTCCTTTTCTCAGTCATGCACAACGACATGTGGAGCAAAGTGGAGATTGAGACGTGATGGAGTCCGTACGTGCAATTTACTTTTTGGTTTAAATTAGCCAAGTATAGTATTCTTTTGCTGTAGTGGGATTATGGGATGTTGTACTCCAAAGATCTCGCCATCAGAACTCAATTCCAGAGTGCTAGTTTTTTTTTTCACCATTAGTGATGGGTTTAGTTGCTTGGAGACACAGTAGTTCTCAGTGAAGATGTGATGTTTCTTGCATGAAATCGTAATTATCCATTTGCGAGTCAGCAGCGACTGGCAAACACTTATGTGGAGGTGATGATAACGTATAAATATTTCACCGTCTCGGCGATGTATTTCGAGCGTAAAGGGTTTACAGCCATTGCGTGATAGGATTTATTGAATTTGTGATTTGATAGTCAAGAGAATGATATGGTCATGGCTGCTTGATTTTAAATTTGAAAGCGTACAGCTAGTGGCAGATATAGCTCAATCTAGAAGCCTTTGATTATGCAGTATTTAGAAATAGTTTTGAATCAACCAATAAAATTTCCATATGTATGTAAGAAACTGTTAGTTTTTTCACAGGAAACATTTGCATTTCTTCAAATTACAACGCTTAAATTTATTTGTGTCATACGACTGTGGTTACCAATACCTACAAAGGACATAGATATATCATATATCCATGAACACTATACTTAAAACAAAGGAAATATCATATATCCATCAACTTGCTTGATATTTCGTTAAGAGAAAACTAACATACCTATCACAACATGATATGAGTTAAAAAAAAAAAAAAAAAAAAAAAACATGATATGAGTTTCCTAGTTCTCTAGAAAAAGTTCTTTGAAGGTATGCCTTAAACATCTAGTCTACCATAAGTCTCTTGTATTAGCTGAGCTCAAGATCAACGAAGAAGAAGAAGCTCGAAATGGAAAATGATTCTTGTTATTAGATCTTTCTGTTACAAGTTGCTTTATATAGCAACGGTCATCCGGTTTACAATAAACCAAAATCTAATAAACTCTATAACCGGTTTATATCAATCCTAATTGAATCATGTACGTTAATATTCCCCCTCAAGATGGCGAGTACAAAGAACGTAGAGACATCTTGCCAATCAAGGAATGAAATAAACCAGGAAATAATGGCTTCGTGAAGACGTCGGCCAGCTGATTCTCACTGCGAACATGCAAAGTCTTGATCAAACCACTTACAATCCGATCACGAACTTGATGACAGTCAAGCTCCACATGTTTGGTCCTCTCGTGGAAAACCGGGTTGTTGGCGATATGAATTGCTGCCGTTGAGTCACAATAGAAAGCCACTGATCTTGTCTGTGGTGCCTGCAATTCAGTAAGTAAATTGACAATCCAGATCACCTCTTTAACCGCAAAAGCCATCGCACGATACTCAGATTCTGCTGAGGAATGAGACACAACATCCTGTTTCTTGCTTTTCCATGAAATCAGAGAATCACCAAGAAATAAGCAAAAACCAGAAGTAGAACGTCGCGTATCTGGACAAGAACCCCAGTCTGCATCAGTGTAAGCTTTGAGAGTCAAATCACATTCCGTAGAATAAAATAACCCCAAACCAATAGAGCCTTTAAGAAAGTGAAGAACTCGATAAGCAGCCTGTAGATGAGACTTCTTAGGTGCAGAGGAATACTGACAGAGTTTATTGACTGCATAGGTGATGTCCGGGCGAGTGATAGTGAGATACATTAAGCGACCAACAATGCGACGATAAACGGTTGGATCATCTAATACCGGTTCCTTGGAATCCTGACGAAGCTTCACATTAGGATCCATTGGAACATTGGCAGGTTTACAAGCCAACAAACCAGCTTCCTCAAGAATCTCTAAGATGTATTTCTGTTGACAAATAGCAATACCCTTACTTGATCTTGCTATCTCCAAGCCTAGGAAAAACTTCAAAGGACCCAAGTCACGCAGTTTGAAAGAATGTTGAAGGTTTGATTTGAGAATCTCAACCTCCAGATCATTACTGCTAGCGATGATTATATCATCAACATATACTAAAACAGCCACATATTTGCCGCCAATATTCTTGATGAACAAGGTATGATCAGTATGTGACTTTTGAAAACCAAGAGAGAGGAGTGTAGTACTGAACTTTATAAACCACTGTCTTGATGCTTGCTTAAGACCATAAAGGGACTTGTTAAGCCGGCAAACAGCATTAGGAGGCAGAGATTCCCCCTCCTTTGGTGTGTAGCCCGGAGGTAAAGACATGTAGATTTCTTCTTGAAGATCACCATTTAGGAAAGCATTGGAAATATCCAACTGTGTGAGACTCCAATTCTTTGCAGCTGAGACAGCCAAAAGAGTCTTGACTGTTGTCATTTTAGCAACAGGGGAAAAAGTGTCAATGAAGTCGATTCCTTCCTGTTGTGTGTAGCCTTTGGCAACCAAGCGCGCTTTGTAACGTTCTAAGGTACCATCAGCCTTCAATTTAACCTTGTAAACCCATTTACAGCCAATTTTGTGTTTACCATCCGGGAGAGAACATATAGTCCAAGTATTTGTACTCTCAAGTGCCAGCAGTTCCTCATTCATTGCTTTGAGCCAGACATCAAACTTCTTCGCCTGAGCAAATGATACCGGTTCAACATGCTGAGCAAGAGCACAAATATAGGATTCATATCCTTCGGAGAGTTTAGCATAAGAAATATAAGCCGCCAAAGGATAAGGAATGTCCGTGTCAGTCATATGACACAGATATTCATTTAGATATCCAGGAGGCTTAGAAGTTCGTTTTGATGCTTCTCTATTTGGATGCGCGTTCACTGGTTCACAAGTTTCACCCACAACTGCAGGAATTTCACTCTCAACTGCAGGGGATTCACTTGATATTGGAGGAACATCACTATCTTCAGAGTGAGGCATTTGACCCATAGAGAAGAAACCATCAAGATGAATAGGTTGATCAGTAGAGAAAGGGAAGATCGTCTCATGGAAGACCACATTTCGAGAAATGTGTATCTTGTTAGAGTCCATATCAAGTAGTTTATAGCCCTTATAACCAGAGGGATAGCCAATAAAACCACAGGGTTTAGAGCGAGGCTGAAACTTGTGTCTATTTTTAGAGGATGTAGACATATAAGCTAAGCAGCCAAACACCTTGAGACCACTGTAATCTGGAGGTTTAGAAGTGAGTACTTCGTAAGGGGTTTTGTTCTTAAGCAAAGGTGCTGGTGTTCTGTTGATTAAGAAAACCGCGGTCAAGACACAATCACCCCAATAATCCAATGAGAGATGAGACTGAAACATCAAAGCTCTGGCAACATTAAGAATATGTTGATGTTTACGCTCAACCACACTGTTTTGCTCTGGTGTTTCGGGACAGGAATGATAAGCAATGATTCCTTTCTGCTTAAAGAGTTTGGTAAATTTGAGTTCAGGAGCATTATCTGATCGTACACTCTTGATCGTCGTTTTATATTGCAGTTCAATCATCTGTAAAAACTCAGGAAACACGGTAAGAACCTCATCTTTACTTCGAAGTAGATAGATCCACGTTACTCGTGTGTGATCATCAACCAAAGTCAAAAAATACCGATAACCCTCTGTGGTACAGACCGAGAAAGGACCCCAAATATCCATGTGGATAAGATCAAAAGCCTGTTGACAGATGTTGTTGTGAGACGTATAAGATAACCGCTTCTGCTTTGCAAGAGGACATATATCACAATGAAAGGACGTTTTATTCGTGTGTTTAAATCCAAGTACATCACGAAGAAGATCAGTTTTCTCCAAAGAGGGATGTCCTAATCTATTGTGCCATAACTGAGAATCAACAACAACATTAGTACAGAAAGATGAATTCGCCACATCCATGGATTCTGCTAGCTGCGTTGTATCCAGCACATATAGATTTGATATCTGCTCACCCTGACCAATCATCAACCCCTTGATATGATCCTGTATCATGCAAGACGAATCATCAAACATTATTCGATAACCCAATGCCTTAGTTACCTGACTGACACTCATGAGATTTAGTCTGAAGTCAGGAATATATAAGACATTGTCTAGAACCAGGGAATTGCTCAGCCTGATTCTGCCTATTCCTTCAATTCGCACGCCCATACCAGTAGGTAAAGTAACAGAAGCATGTAAAGAAACACAAAATGTTTCAAATCTGCTTCGATCACAAGATACATGATGGGTAGCGCCACTGTCTACTATCCAAGAATCAGATACTAAAACATTGTCTGTAGCTTTTAAAATGGCAATGAATCGCAAGGTAGAAGATGAGCAAGCCATACCAGGTAGAGCAGTGATAGTGGCACCAGATGTAGAACCAACATGAGAAGATTCAGAGAAAGAGGGCTGGAGTTGCGAGTTGAAATAAGCAATGACGCCTTGAATCTGATCTTGGGTCAAGCTATTGATCACATGAGGGATACTCTGACCACCAATCTCTGTATTGGCTAAAGTGAGCTGAGCTGCAACAGGTTTAGAAGAACCTTGCGGTTTCCCTGAAGAAGGCTTCTCATATTTGGACTTGTTCCTATGCTTGAAGTCAATAGGATAGCCATGAATTTTGTAACATGTGTCTGTTGTGTGGCCAGTGTAACCACAATGAGTACAAACAGGTTTGTTAGGTCGCTGGTGATAGTTCACATTAGCCATTGAGGATTGATCAACAACGGGAGCAGCAACTTGGAATGCAGTAGCATTCTGAACTGAAGCGAAGGATCGCTGACTGTGATCTTGATCAAGGAGATTGTAGATTTCAGAGAGATCAGGCAAGTTCTTCTTCATGATAATCTAACCTCGAATGATGGAGTAAGACTCATTCAAGCCAGCCAAAAACTTAATGATCTTTGCCTGATCAGCTTTCTTATCAATCGCCTTGCAACAATCACAGGTACGACAAGTAGAAACACACGTAGCACCATCCAATTCATCCCAAAGCGTCTTCAGGTTGGTAAAGTAAGTTGCAAGATCCAAAGCTCCTTGCTGCAATGACCAGATCTGTTGAGAGAGTTGATATGATCTAGGAATGTTGGTGATATGAAAGCGAGCTTCCAGATCTTTCCAAGTCTCAGATGCATCATTGAAACGTAAGATACTTTTGTAAATCTGCTTCGACACGGAGTTAAGAATCCAAGATTTCACCATCGAGTTACAACGAGACCATATCCGAAAGTTCTGATGAGATTCAACCGGTCGAGCTAAAGATCCATCGATAAAAGCAGATTTGTTCTTCGCATCTAACGCAATAGTCATAGCAATCTTCCAGTTATCATAATTCGAACCATCTAGTACCTCAGAGATGAGCGCAGTACCCGGATTATCACCGTTTGTTAGGTGAAACGGAGAATGAATGCCGGTGAGTGGTTCCGACGGAGGAGACACGGGATCTGGTGATTGAGATTCACGAACGGTAGATCTTCTCGCCGATGCTGATGCGCGACCAACACGACGACCCACCTTTCTTCCGATCACCATTTCCGATCGTTAATGCGTGAAATTTGTGAATCGAGTCAGAATAACGTCGAAACTTTCACAGAGAAGGATCGATCGTGAGAATCAACAATCGATCGAGGTCAAAAGAAAGAAGAAAACGAACGGATCGGACGAGAGTTTGATTCTCGCCGCTCTGATACCATATTAGCTGAGCTCAAGATCAACGAAGAAGAAGAAGCTCGAAATGGAAAATGATTCTTGTTATTAGATCTTTCTGTTACAAGTTGCTTTATATAGCAACGGTCATCCGGTTTACAATAAACCAAAATCTAATAAACTCTATAACCGGTTTATATCAATCCTAATTGAATCATGTACGTTAATATCTTGTGATGCAGATGGCAAAGCTCCATTCTTTGATCTGTCTCTATCTGGTGATACTGAAAACAATTCACTGGTTCAGTCGTCGTCCCGGCTCGTTTTCTTCACAAACTACAGAGTTATAAAAGAGCATGCTAACTTCAATCTTTCTTCTATCTAAGGAAACCCAATAAAATCATATATTTTACTCATCATAGATGTACGTGTTCATTCAGTAAATAATGTGATAACTCACTGAAACTCCGGTTGATTCGCCATAGTGAGACTCAGCCTCTCAATCTTAGCCTCCATCAGTCGAGGTTTGGCACCTAAAATAAAACCCAGAGAACAAACCAATATGTTAATAAGAACAACACTTTGGAACCACCAGACAAAACTATAAATGAACATGTTAAACTGCAAAATAAAACTACAAACTTTTGATGAATCTCTTTTAAACTATATCAAACTTGAATTAAACGTGGATATATAATTATGATTCAAAAACTTAGGGACGGTCTGTTCTAAGTTGATGCAGTGTTATTATCTGAATATGTATTTTGATTGAATTAAAGCAGAGCAATGTTTTCCCGATATGCAAATACCGTCAAAGATCCCTTTATTGAAATCTAAGTAACGCTTTATTATATGTTAGTTTGCAGATTTTTTTTTTTATACGAACAACGATAAATCTTTAAAGATTAGGAGACATATGTTGATACATTTTCATTTAGCAGGAGGGTGATACCCACAAATTCGGGCTGGCGATCTATTTCCCCACCGAAACTATGATGTCGCACTATTTCTCCATCAAACTATTGCCTCGTTTCATTTCCCCACCAAACGAAAGTTAAATATCTATATACCCACCATATCAAAGTTAAATATCTCTTTCCCCACCCGACCAATTTCGATGGTTAAATGTCGAAACCCCAGTACCAAACCATCAAACCTCCGTTAGTAAACCGAAGGAAAACCCAAATAATGCTAAACCGGACCTATATCTCGGTGATAACCCGACACAAGGGTCAAAAATCCCAAATCAAAAAAATCCCAAATTGGTAAGAACCCTAGAAAAAACTGTAGAATGTGAATCTCAGAGTTCTTCTTCTTCTTTTCTTATTGTCGAGTGCTTATTGCTTTTTGTTCTTAATCTCTTCTCAATTTGTGTTAATTTTCAGATTTAAAGCCATGAGTAACGTGTCTGGAGCTTCTAGTGGTTCGTCAAGTGGACGTTCTGGAGGCAGAGTGTTTGGTGTGCCGAGACTTTGTCATTGTGGGGTTCAAATAATGGAATTGGTTTCGAAATCCAGCAACAATCCGTACCGGCGTTACTATCGTTGTGGATATGCTGTATCTAAGAAGGTAATTTGATTAATCCTTTCTTCTTCTTCATTGTATTAGTTAATGTTTTCTTTTCACAATTTTTTGTCTAAATAATGCACAGCTCTCGAATGACAACCACACTTTCAAGTGGGTCGATGAGGCTTATTTAGATGAGATAGAGGCATTAAAAATGAAAAATGCTTCACTTGCGGCAAAACTGGAGACAGTTACAATGGAGAGGAATGAGTTTGAGAGAATAGTGTTTGAGAATGTGCAAATGAAGCTTGAGAAGGAGATTTTCGAGAGAGTTGAAGAGGCTTTGGTTGAATCATCTTCTACGATGAAGAAAATGATGGTTGTTGTAGTTGTTTTGTGTATGGGCATGGTTGGGTTTAGTAAGCTCTTTGGTTGAAAAGGTTTATGTAGGAATGACCTTTGTTTTAGTAATCTTGTGCTTTGTGTGTTTGATCATTGTGGTTTGTGTACTTTGACATGGTTTCAATTTTATTAATGCAATGACTTTGTCTATTTTAAGATGATTGTTAAGCCTATTTTATTCAGTAGAATGCAATGATTTTAAAGAAAATATACAAGCTTCTAGTTGCAGTAACAAAGATAATATGAAGTGCAAAACAAAGATAGATAAATGTCATTACATTACATGGATCCAAGACCATTAAGTTCAAAACCAAAGATATATGTCATTACATAGCTGTCGAAAATTAAGTTCAAAACAAAAGATAATAGATGCCATTACATATCAAATCATTCAAGCTTGAGAAACACTAGCTTGAGTGAGAGTTCCTTGTGAGGATTCACCTGCAGTTTGAGATGTGCTTACCGGTACCGAATCATCATGCTTGCCCTGCTTTGCATGCCACCTCGAGTTGTGATTAGCCTTACCACAAACGCCACAATGCATAATCCTTTTCTTGGCTTTTGGTAGCTTCTTGGTTGGTGACTCATTCACACCTCTTTTCCTTGTCTTATCCGCTTTGGTGAGCTTCTTCTTCTTCTTCCCTGTTTCTTTCCCTCGTTCTCCCTCTGTTTCTTCCCCTTGTTCATCCTCTACAGGTGGAGCATGTACATCAGGAGCATCTGTTTTGGGCCAAAACATAGAACCCCTGACTGGAACAATTCCATCTGTGTAGTTTCTTCTCCACTTAGCCGTGCGAAACCACTCACAAACATAGTCTGACGGATCAACCTTTAACTTCAGCATCACACCATATGCATGCTTACATGGAATTCCAGTGATGTCGAACTTCCTGCACGAACAAGTTCTTTTCTCCAAATTGACACGATGAGTTTGGCCATTCAATCTTGAGTCAAAGTAGCCTTTAACGCTTCTTCTAACAACACATTTGTTGGCTCCGTCTTTAAAGGGCTTATCAACAAGAGCCTTAGCGAGAACTCTCTGCACATATGGTGTACATTTTCCTGACAAAGAGAGAGCCAATTAAGTTAACTGAATTTATATTTTTAGATATTAGAAGTATTGAAAAAAACTTACCTTGGTGTTCATGAGATTCTCTGGATCTTGTGGCTATACGTACCATAGCAAGTCTTGCTATTGTTTCGAGCATATGCACAAATGGCTTCTCTCTTGCCTTGTTGATGGAGCTGTTAAAGGACTCTGTCGAGTTGTTCTCCACATCTTCACAGTAATTTCCCAGCTTGAAGAAAGCTCGGCACCAACTCTTCGGATTTGTAGCCATAACATCTGTATACACACCTGTATCGTAGCAACTTAACCTGTCCAAGTTTTGCTGATACTTTGCTTCATTGTAGCTCCATGCTACACTCCATATGTAAGACTTCATCTGTTTTTTGTTGCCATGTTTCTTCTTCAAATTCCCGTAGATGTGTCTTACACACTTCCGATGCTCCATCTTAGGCAACTCTATCTTAATAGCTCTGATCAATCCCTGATACAGAACCACAAACTTAATCAAACAACAACATAAAGAAACAGTGATTTCAACAAAAAAAAAACAAAAAACCTTACCGGGCTACGGTCTGAGACAGCAATGTAATTGTCACCATCCTTTAGATCCAAATCAACCTTCAGTTTTTGCATAAACCATTGCCAATTCTCGTTATTTTCCACCTTTACAACAGCCCAAGCTATTGGATAAATTGCATTGTTTGCATCTCTACCTAAAGCAACCAATAACTGTCCCTTGATTCTTTCTTTGAGGAAGCAACCATCAAGTCCTATCAATGGCCTACAACTCTCCTTCCAAGTATTCCTGAGGGCGCCAAAGCAAATATAGATCCGATTGAAGACATCTTGACCTTCATCATTCTGGAACGTGTCTACTTCAACAGAAGAACCAGGATTTGATTCTACTATCTCGGCAGCATAATCTTTAAGGCGTGCAAACTGTTGATCATGTTCACTCTTAATCCACTTCAAAGCTTTATTCCTACCAGCTTGACACTGAGGCCTAGACACACTAATAGACCAATTTGCCATGATCAATTCCTCGATCTTCATAGGCATATAGTATGTCGGCTCTTCACGGATCTTGTTCACAAACAACCTAGCTATCACAGGGACCTTCACCATCTCACACTCTCCATTAACCTCACATGTGTGGTTATCTACAAACAACCTAACTCTCCAAATTTTATCCTTCGGAAGGATCGAAGCATAAATTTTCCAGCCACAAGCTTCATCATTCTCACCATGACCAGCACATTCGAAACCAAGCTTATCCTTATCATACCTGTATTGTCTGATATTGCAGCGAGTCCTAAGAGCATAATCGAGGACTCTGTCTTTGAAAGCCACACCATTGAAGAATGTCTGGTCTCGGTACAAATGCCCATCACCACGGCGTATATGCGTCCTCATTCTCTGTGGGGCTTCAGGATCTTCTTCTTCCTCATTATCTTCATCACTCTCAGGCAAGACGTCATGCTGAATTGGCGGCTCACTCACGAAATTTCGCAACAATTCGTCGAGTTCAAACTCTTCTCGCTCAACTTCTTCATCATCAATTTCGAACTCTCCTTCGCCGATTATAGGTACTACAGACATGGTAAACACGAATTCAATCGATTTCCTGTTGTTTTTTCTCAGGAATTCTCTCCCACTCTCTCTATTTCACGTTCTAGGGTTCTTGGGTTTTTGATTTGGGGATTTTTTGGGTTTAGATAGATTAGGATGGTTAAGTCGGGTTAAAAATAATTAAGTTCGGTTAAGTCGAGATTCGGTATTACTAACCCGTCTTAACCAAACTAATTAACCAACTAAACAAGGTTTTATGTGGATTTGAGTGTTTAACTTTTGTCAGGTGGGGAAAGAGATATTTAACTTTGATATGGTGGGTATATAGATATTTAACTTTCGTTTGGTGGGGAAATGAAACGAGGCAATAGTTTGATGGAGAAACAGTGCGACACCATAGTTCCGGTGGGGAAATAGATCGCCAGCCCCACAAATTCACCATTCTTTAATGTTCCTTGAATCCCAAAAGGAGGATCCCGCCAAGATTTATTTGTTGTTAATATGTATCATCACCAATTCAGTCTCAGCAAGAAAATATGATATGTATAATTTACATTATATTAAATTTATATTTTTATCAAAGTTTTTAAAAATACGGTAATGACTACTAATTTCTATTTCATCATTAATATAAATTCCATATATATATATTTAGTGAGACTATTAAAATATATTAATAAGTAATAACTAATATATCACCACTTAATTAATATATATATATATATATATATCACATCAACAAAAAATAAACTAAATTTAGTTATAAATATAAATTTTTATATCAACTTATATATCATGTTTTGAATAAATATATATACATTTATCAAAATTTATTGTAAGTGTGCATCAACAAATACAAACTAAAGCAACACTAATCAGAAACAAAATTGTTCATAGTTAAATGATTTAAATTTTATTTAAATTTATGGTTCATTATGTTAATTAATTTTTTTTATTTTTACCATTTTAATATATTTTAAATAAAATAAGCAAAAATTCAAAATTATTAAAACTTTATATTTAAATATAGACTATTTTATACGTGATAACATAAATAAATTTTAAAATAATCATTAAATGCAATATAATATAAATAATTTTTTTATTAAATTTAATTTTAAATCTATTGAAATTTAAAAAATATCAAACTGAAATAGTTAAACCAAATCAAATAAATAAGAGTAAAAATTTCTGTTTTATTTTAGAAAAATTCTCAAAAATATACACTGTTATTTTCATCAAATTGCTTCTTTGCTCTTATATCTCTCATAATATTTTTGGTTTCTTCTGCATGATTAGACAGGATCTCATAATATTTTCACCATGACAATCTGAGTTTAGTGGACAAATTGATGTTCCATCAAAATGTTCATAGATTCAAGCCCCCAAAAGAGAGGTTGTAAAAATTAACCCAAAAATCATTTTTTTTCTGTCTGAACACCAGCAAAAGAAATTTTTGGTCTTTGATGTTATCTTTGATTGCTGGAAGATGCTGAAAAACATGAATGTCATCAAGCATCTCACCTTTTATGTCGTAACGAGCTCTAAAAGCAGCCAAATGTGCATAGTAAAATTGGTGTAATAAGTGACACAGATCTAATAACATTGGAAAATCTGCAAGTTTGTTTTGATGTATTTAGTTTGTAATCAGCATGTCCAAAGTGAAATGTTATGCTTGCTTATGTGTAACAAAAAATGTTAGTGAGCTTTTGCAACATCATCAGCAGCAAAATGGTTCTCGTCGAAAAAACTGGTAATGAGCAGATATGTTTTACCATGGCATAGACGCCCAACGAAGCTTATAATTCTGATAATACAATGAGAACTTGATAATTAGTGGGAACCATCAAACTTATGTGACTATTCAAATAAAAAGCAAACTTGAATGGGTGACAAATATTGGTGTCAACGACAGTATCTAATATAAATAAGAAGGAAATGCAAATATGTTTTAAGTTGAGATCATCAAAAGAACTTTTAGGTGGATATAAGAGCAGAATTTCAGCAATCTTTGAACAATATTTTCGCTATTATCAGTCATATCTTGTTGAGTATGAAATTGACAAGTATAGTGTCGTTTCTACTAAACCACAAACATGACACTTAGTCTTGCCTACTTCGTCACTGCTTGGAGAATTACAATTAGGAAAATAGATTGTTGAATTCAAGCAAAACATGTTAATATGCTTTACCGGAAGAAGATAATTCTTTCAAGTTTTAGGCTTGTTTTTCGATAGGATGTTAAGAGATGTTCTTTGCATTTAGAAATATTGTTCTTTTGTGATCTTAGATATCAAAAGGAAAAAAAAATTGAGATATTTGATATAACCATTATTGTGATTGTCTCATATCTATCTTAGTGCTTGTTTATTAGTGTTATTAAGAAAAACTACCTTAAATGGAGAAAAAGAAACTAATCCTCTTCACAAATTTGATGATTCATACATTCAAAAACAAAGTATCAAGAAGCTTGCAATAAACTTGAACTAAACTTGCACATACCAATCAAGTAAAAGCTACAATATCAACAAAGATGCGGAAAATTTAATGTTATCAGAATGATATACAAAATGAGAAAGTACATGTTGTAGTTTTTTATATATTTTATTTTATTACAAAGTTGAACTTATGGTTTTGCATTGGGAAGTTTCTTTTGGCCTTAATATAGAGATGTGTGACTTTGGTTGCATTATGTTCTCAGGAATCACAAAGCACCGATCTTATAGAGTTACAAACGTTCAATAGGCGTCAATATGAAGAAAAGCACCGTATGAGACATTGCTTATGCTTCATAAGTTACTCAAGAAAATGACATCTCAAAGGTCTGTTTAGCTAGACTCTCCTTTTTATCAAACTAAAATTTCACTGTTTTAGTTTTATTAGATGAATCAATTCCCTTGCTTTAGGTATTTCATTTCTGGAAGGTATTATTTTGGGCTTCCTTCAGAAGGGACAGAAAAGCTTGATGGTGACCATGGCATTGACATTCAATACAATAGAGGTTTGTTTAGAGCTCTTAGGCTGACTCCAGATGGGCTGCACCTTAATGCAGGTAAAACAACTAATCTCTTGTATGAATTGTTGATTAACTTTATTTTTTCTTTTCTTTATTGTTTTTTTTTGTTTTTGAGATTGTAATAGTATGCATGTATATTGCAGATGTGATAACCAAATTTTGCTATGAATCTATCGATTTGACCGAATTTAAGCTTTATTTGTTTCCAAAGAAAGCTTAAATTGAAGGAATTTCCGTCAATCCCATCCATCTTCTTAGGTCAAGTTTTAGTTCGTTTAGTCAACCTAAATTTGCTTGAAATGATTTCTTATATTTTGGGTTTCATAGTAGCTTTTATATGTCTGATATTTCAAATTCAACTAAAAAAGTGGGCACTAAGGAGAAAGTCACATACTATTTTACTAGCCGATATAGTCTCAATGTGGAGTATCAATTTCTTCATGCAATCCGAATAGAGAATGATGCATACGTGTCAATGGAAGTAAGACATTTCAATTCAAACGATTCATTTATTTGCTTATATTCATCATTCTTTAGAATTTATGTAAGTGTCATTCCCGTGATTTTTGCCGTTCTGCCGAATAGTTAGTGAATACACAAAAGGTCTTAATGACCAGCAAGCGACTGCATTCCGAAAATCTTCTGTCCAACCGCCTGCACGTAGAGAGAGTACGATAAAATCAGTAAGTTGGTATTTTTTTAATCGCATTTACCGCAATTTCCTCCTTATACACAACTCTAAAACCGAAATCCTATTTTGACTAACATGGCATTTTATATATATCATCAGATGGTTAGGATTGATAAGAAACCAGCGTTAGGGCTTGTGAACGAGGAGCTTCATGGGGTGATGTCCGTGTCTGATCAATTAGCCTCTCAAGGCTCGTGTACTTCCTCCTCCGATGGTTATTTTCTCTCTCTATTTTTGCAGTTGATTTTCTTTTACTGACATACAATCTTCCGAGGTTCCTCACTAAAGATGTTGTATGTCTTGTTAACAGTTAAAATACCATAATAATAATATATTGGTGAAGAACAAACTGTGACTCTAGAGCTGGGAAAGTGGAGCATGTATGGCACAGTTAAACTGTATGCGCTTTAAACTAATTCAAAAAATGCGTGTATGTTTCTTGGTATCGTCTCTCACGTCTACCTTTGTGTTTTTTTTTTGTTTAAGAAAATGATCAATGGAGCACCGGTAACTCGTTGCACTTGTGTAAATTTCTCAACGCTTCGCCTAGAGTTAGCTAATACATGCTGCCAATAATTGATTGGGAAGTGCTCCAGTTTAGGAATGGTCTGAATTCTTAATATTTTTGGTATTTGTCACGCGATTTGCTTATATTTAAAAGAGTCACTAACTGACTTTTTAACCTTGATACCAGCAATGCCGACAGCAACCTGTTACTTCAATCATCTCTTGTCAACCTGAAAAAATTGAGGACGCACTGCGAGAGATCCACAAAAAGGCAGCTAACCTCCAAATTTTGATTGTGATATTGCCTGATACGACTGGTAAGTTTGCAAATTGGTTGGTCTCTAATTCTATGGTCTTTAATTCTATCTTAATTAATGCAAATATGGTTTCAACGTCTCAGTATTCTTTTGCAGGAAAGATCAAAAAGATATGTGACACATAGCTTGGCATTGTCTCACAGTGTATTCAGAGAAAAAAATGCATTTAAGCAAAAAAATAGTCTGGAGTCTCTTGCCTTGAAGATTAATCTCAAGGTTTTTGCCATCTCTCTCTTTCTTGTTGCTTACATTCTTGCAAATTTCTTATGTTAAATAATGGTTTCTTGTACAGGCTTGTACAGGCTGGGGGGTGTAACTATGTTCTTCAGAAACAAATTCTACTCATAACTATCAGCCAACCATAATCTTTGGTGCTGACGTCACTCATCCAACAGAGGCGGGACAACTTTCTCTCGCTGCTGTATGAATCTTATTTATTTTACTTGTATCTACCCTTCACAAGTATTATCTCTTTTTTATATAACCACATGTTGTTGCTTCCATGGACTGGCCTGAGATAAGCACATACCGAGCATTGGTTTCTGCTCAGACTATCATCCGAAAATAGCAGGTGAGACACCAAAGGGCTAGCACGTGTGCCTGGGATTGCTGCTTTCTCCTTGACACATCTTCCAAGTGTCATCTACTGGTGTCGCCATGCTTTCTTCAGTGATTGTAGTCTTTACATGTTTTATTGACAAAGATTGAACAGATGAGAGCTCTTTAGAATCAAGTTTGTCAGTACTAGCTGCCATGCTCTGTGTTTCATGTCGCATATCTAGGGGGAGATTTTAATGAGCCTCCCTCTTTTTCTGGGGCCAAATGTTGAATCCTAAAATCCACTAAAAAATATGGTTTTCATTTTCGGTGACTTGTCTAAAAAGTTATCCAAAAGAGGAAAGCCTAAGCTATGATCAACTAAGGAAATGTATGTCTTATTAATAACGAACAAGCCATGGATACAAAGGGTGTTTAAGTACAAGAGAGTATGAATGTAGTGAGACTATAGTTTAGCTATGGAGAAGATTGGGATCTTCTCTTCTTGGCTTCTCCTCCTCCATTTACAAGTCTTCGGTGGTGAACCATAATGATAATGTGATCTCGTGCATGGAGCAGGGGTCTTTATGGTGGTTTTTAGGCTCTAACGTACGATCATAGTACCTTTTTGAAAATACAATCATAGTTTTAGGCTTTAAATCGTTGGCCCAAATAAAGGCCCATTAACTCACAGATTCGTGTCACTTTCCCTAGCCGCACAGATAGAAAACAACGACAACAAGATCGAGACTATATTCACAAAGAGGACGAAGAAGAAGAGATCCACAAACAAACGCAATGGGTGTAGGAATCTTAGCTTCTCGAGCGATTCGACCAGCTTCTCGTCTTCTCCGATCTCAACCCTCCAATCTCTTCCTCCGCACCATCGTCTCGAAACCAGAGCTCCAATCTCCCGAAGCCGCCGCTGTCTCTCAGCCCGAGCCTCCGAAGAATCAGATCCTCCCTCCGAGGAACCCCGTCGGCGGAGCGCGCGTCCATTTCACCAACCCTGAGGATGCGATCGAGGTCTTCGTCGACGGTTACGCGGTCAAAGTCCCTAAAGGCTTCACTGTTCTGCAGGCCTGCGAGGTCGCCGGAGTTGATATCCCGAGGTTCTGTTACCATTCTCGCTTGTCGATTGCTGGAAACTGCAGGATGTGTCTTGTTGAGGTTGAGAAATCTCCCAAGCCTGTAGCTTCATGTGCTATGCCTGCTCTTCCCGGTTAGTTTCGATCTGATCCTCGATTGATTGATTGATAGGTTGTTAAGTCATTTTTGGGGATGTTTGTTCTGAGAGTTTGTTTTGTAAACAGGGATGAAGATTAAGACGGACACACCAATAGCAAAGAAGGCGAGGGAGGGAGTGATGGAGTTTCTGTTGATGAACCATCCTCTGGATTGTCCTATATGTGACCAAGGAGGGGAGTGTGATCTTCAGGACCAGTCTATGGCCTTTGGATCTGACAGAGGCCGTTTCACCGAGATGAAAAGATCTGTTGTTGATAAGAATCTCGGTCCTCTTGTCAAGACTGTTATGACTCGGTGTATCCAGTGTACAAGGTTAGTGAAAGACAGTTTGATTCAAGTGAATGCGATGGTATTGATTATGTTTATGTCTTTGTAGGTGTGTACGATTTGCTTCAGAAGTTGCTGGGGTTCAGGATCTTGGAATGCTAGGCCGTGGAAGCGGAGAAGAAATTGGAACTTATGTTGAAAAGCTTATGACTAGTGAACTCTCTGGAAATGTTATCGACATCTGTCCTGTGGGAGCCTTGACCTCAAAGCCCTTTGCCTTTAAGGCCAGGAACTGGGAGTTGAAAGGAACGGAAACCATTGATGTTAGTGATGCTGTTGGGTCTAACATCCGTGTTGATAGTAGAGGACCTGAGGTGATGCGTATCATTCCACGCCTTAATGAGGTATGCTCAATAACTTTGTTATTAATGTTTTGGTCTGGATGTTGAACCTGTGGTTGTTTCTGTTTAGGATATAAACGAAGAGTGGATATCTGACAAAACCCGATTCAGCTATGACGGTCTGAAAAGGCAAAGGCTGAGCGACCCTATGATTCGAGATTCAGATGGACGATTCAAGGCAGTGAGCTGGCGTGATGCCTTGGCCGTTGTGGGTGATATCATCCATCAGGTGAAGTCAGATGAGATTGTTGGAATAGCAGGTCAGCTATCTGATGCTGAATCCATGATGGTATTGAAAGACTTCGTTAACAGAATGGGTTCAGACAACGTCTGGTGTGA
Organism: Brassica napus; assembly: GCF_020379485.1. Taxonomy (NCBI): domain Eukaryota; kingdom Viridiplantae; phylum Streptophyta; class Magnoliopsida; order Brassicales; family Brassicaceae; genus Brassica; species Brassica napus. The sequence continues at coordinate 8,147,705 of NC_063437.1, forward strand.
AGGAACAGCTGTTGGTGTTGATGCTGATCTTAGGTACAGCTATCTAATGAACAGTAGCATCAGTGGGCTTGAGAACGCAGATCTTTTCCTCCTCGTTGGTACCCAGCCTAGAGTTGAAGCTGCAATGGTGAACGCTAGGATCTGCAAGACAGTCCGTGCTTCGAATGCCAAGGTTGCATACATTGGTCCGCCTGCAGATTTCAACTACGACTGCAAACACCTCGGGACTGGACCTGATACCCTCAAGGAAATCGCTGAGGGACGTCACCCGTTCTGCTCGGCTCTCAAGAACGCCAAAAACCCTGCAATCATTGTTGGCGCCGGTCTCTTCAACAGAACGGACAAAGATGCTATCCTCTCTGCTGTTGAGTCCATTGCACAGGCCAACAATGTCGTCAGACCAGACTGGAACGGGCTTAACTATCTCCTCCTGTACGCTGCTCAAGCAGCTGCTCTTGATCTTGGTCTAATTCAACAGTCTGCTAAAGCCCTTGAGTCTGCGAAATTCGTCTACTTGATGGGAGCAGACGATGTAGATGTTGACAAGATTCCTAAAGACGCCTTTGTGGTTTACCAAGGTCACCATGGAGACAAAGCGGTTTACCGTGCAAACGTAATCCTCCCTGCTTCGGCCTTCACCGAGAAAGAAGGAACCTATGAGAACACAGAAGGATTCACCCAACAGACTGTTCCCGCTGTCCCGACGGTTGGTGATGCAAGAGATGACTGGAAGATTGTGAGAGCTTTGTCCGAGGTCTCGGGTGTGAATCTTCCATACAACTCAATAGAAGGTGTTAGATCGAGGATCAAGAGCGTCGCACCAAATCTAGTCCACACAGATGAACGAGAGCCAGCTGCTTTTGGGCCATCGTTGAAGCCTGAGTGCAAGGAGACAATGAGCACAACGCCGTTCAAACCAGTGGTCGAGAATTTTTACATGACAAACGCCATCACGAGAGCATCAAAGATCATGGCACAGTGCAGTGCTGTCCTCTTGAAGAAGTGAGAGCTTTCTCTGTTTCACTTTTTTTTGTTTGCAAAAAAAAATAAAGGTACCGAGTATTTGTTTGCTCTCTTTATTAAGGCCAAGTATCTGATTGTCGGTTTAAACTTGCAATAAGCACAAATGCAAAACTCTGCCGTATTGAATTTGATCGTTTAATTTGTTGCATCTTGTGTTTGTTCTTTGTACTGATTTGAATTTCCATGTGTAACTCTCTCTTTAATGTCATATACAAGTTTTCTCATTGCCGAACATTTTCAACATGTAAACTCCAATTTTACTTCTGTGCCAAATCCATCAAAAGAAACCAGCCAGTTTTCTTCTTCTAACAATTTGAGAGCCTTTGTCCCAATAAGAAGAGGAAGAAAAGAGTTAAACTCTTTGTTAGTTGAATCAAACATAACCGATAGATAAATATGAACTCTTAATCTCTTCTGACTTCTGAGCATGACAGCTACCGACAAAGGTCGGGATCGTTTATAGCCAAACAAAAGGAGGAAAAGACCAGATCCTATCAACACTGGATCATAAACTTTATTATTCAAATCTCAATCAAATTAAAAGAAAAGAAAGAACATTATGAATTTGCCTCGATTCCAACGCGAAAGCAAAATCTGAAAACAGAAAAGAAAATCAATCTTATTTTCTGTTAACTCGCTAAGAGCACACCAACAGTCAGATTCACGTCTGACGTAATTTTGAGTAGTTTGATGTTAAAAAATTTCCATGCATATGTTAAATAATTGGTTTGAATGGTAGTTTAATGGTACGAGCCAACTGGGTTCCTGGATGTGGAAGAAGATTCTCAAGCTCCTGGATAGGGCCAGAGATTTTTATAAGGTGGAGATAGGTGATGGAAGAACCACTTTATTCTGGTATATATGATTCTTGGTCTGAGCTGGGGGTTCTATCAAAGCTGCTAGGAGACAGAGGTGTTATCGATATGGGAATTAGAAGAGCTGCAACAGTGGAAGAAGTCTTATTCACGGATGGGAGAAGGAGAAGTCATAGAACACAGCTGCTAAATCAAGTTGAAGAAAGAGTTGAGTCTTTTGAGAAGAAAACATGATCTGGGAAAAAAGATATTAATTTATGGAGAAATAAAGCTGGCTATAAGTCCCAATTCTCTTCAAAAGAGACCTGGCATCTTATGAGAGAAGACAGAGAAGAATGTAGTTGGTTCAAAGGGGTATGGTTCTCAGAAACCACTCCTAAATTTGCTTTCATCACTTGGTTAGCAATGCTGAATCGTCTATCAACCATGGACAGAGTGTCATGATGGATAAATGGGGTGGATCAAAAATGTGTTCTCTGCAACTCCTCTCCGGAGACACGAGACCACATGTTCTTTGACTGCTCATACTCGTCCGAAGGGTGGGAGTACCTCACTAAAGGGATACTTAAACAGTCATACTCACCTCAGTGGCTTGAAGTCAAGAAAATCATTTCGGAAAAAAACTATGGCTGTGGAGAAAGGGTACTGTGTCAGGTATGCAATGCAAAGCGCCATTCATGCGTTGTGGAGGGAAAGAAATAAAAGGAAGCATGGGGAGCCTCTTACACATGTCCATGTGTTTAAGAAGATTGTGTAGAAGAGCATAAGGAACAAACTTAGCTTGAACAGCAAGAATGGTCCCAAAAAGCTTAAATGAACTCTTTCTTTTGGTTTGGCAGTAAAGAGTAGAAGTAGTATGAAAAAAAATAATCTTTTTAAATTCTGACACACTCTGATGTAAAAAAGTTTTTTTATGAATACTAATTTAACATTCATTCAAAAAAATAATAATAACAATTGGTTTGGGTAGAGAAGAAAATTGTTTTCATTAAAAAAATAATTTCTCCCTTCACTTTTAACTTTCCATGGTTATTGGAAATAATATTTGTAAAAATCCTATCAAAACTCCTTTTATTGGAAAATATGGATTTGATCAATAATTTATATCAAAGATTATTTTGGATTATTAGAAAAATTGATTTACACTACAAATTCAACAGAAAAAAATACCACCTAAAGAGATAGAATTTAGAAAATAAAACACACACTCGATTATGGCTTATTGCTAACATGAGAAAAGAGTAGAGTAGAAGATAAGATAACCTCGTATAGCTCACAGCTTGCAAATCAACATTAGAACTAGGTGGTAACCTGCGCCTTGCGCATGATGAATGAACTAAAAATCATATTGTTTAATTTAATAGATATAATACACACAAAGTGATAGTCGCCTTATTACTTCATTTGCGAATTGATCTTTCAAAATCAGAAAACATTTTATTCTTATTTTTAATATAAGGAAACAAAGGTTGCGGCTTGATTGAAAAATCAATCAATCTCAAATCAATAATCAATTCTGATTTTGAAATTTTTCATATTTCGTTGCAATTTTTGTGTTATGTTAAATTATGTTAAAGATAAATACATGATATTTCTAAAAAATAAAATAAATAAATAAATACATGCTAATTATTTGTGAACCCGCAATTTTTACCCAATATCAAATTTTAGATAATCGGAAATATTCTTTAAGAATAAGCAAATACTAAATATAAATTTATTATGAGTTTAAGATAAAACAAAACATAGGCAATATAATTATTATTTAATTCATAAAAATATGATTAAAATATGAAATGTAAAAAAAGTAATAGAATTATAAAATATAAAAGAAACAACAAAAAAACTGATAAAAGCACAACTGGTGTGAATAGTTTCTTCAGGACTCTTGGTTTTTAAATCAACAACGGAGTTGAAGCCTGTCATTTGTGTTTTGCTTGAAAGAATGGTTTTTGATAGTTTGATGTCGGAATAAGAATGTGATGAGGAGATGTGTCCAAGGTTTGGTATTTATATACGTATGATTATCGCTGACGGTAATCTTTAGAGTTAGTGTGATAAAATCAAATCTCCCTGATTATAGAGAATTTTCACTAATTACAGTAACTTTACTTGCGCTCCAATTAAGAATTATAACTTACTTTAACATAAAATATATTAAATCAAACCATAACAAATAAGGTAAACACAATTAAAAATAAACTGGGACGATAACCCCAACTTTCATAACCGTGTGCCAAATTTTAAAATTTTGGAAAATAACTTTCCTTTTTTTTACTAACGTAATTGCCGTATCAATTTATGTATCTCGATCTTGTCATAGTAATTCACTTTCTATTTTTAAAATTGTTATTATATCTACATTTATTAACCGTGTGCTGTAGTTTTAAAATTTTGAAATTTTGATAAACTTTCAGTTATATACAATCAATTTGACGTAGCTGATGTTGGATCAATTTTAGAAACGTGATCAAACTTTCATATATATACAACCACTAATTATGTAAGGAGTAAGGACTCGATTTGACATAGATACCCAGTTAAGTTAGCTCAAAATACATATTTTACGTTTGATTATGCTAATACTATCAACATTAATTTATGTTAGACAAATAACTTGGATATGTCAATGACGTATAGTATATTACTGATGTTTGTATATATTAAAACTCAAAACCTCACATTAGCTATGAATACATTTTATACACAATTTAATCTATATTCGACTACAATTAACATTATAGTTCTAAAGCATAATACGTAATACATAAATATACAATTGAGGTTGATACCGAAGTAGAAAACCTACGTAAATATGCAATAGCTGTGATGGCTGCACCAATTAAATGACCAACTCAATAGACCCAAAGGTTCGTCCAAGTCAGCTAATCACGGCCAGACCAAATAAAACCGCCGGTTTCATCGACGAATGTGCTCTTATCAAGCAAAAATAAATATATATGTAAGGTTGCTATCGAAGTATAGTCACAGAACCAAAAATGATTATATGTTAAGCATATAAGATGTTAGTAATTTGGTTCGGCATGATTATATGAACCATAATAGTCAAAGAACCATAATCGTAAAAAAACCAAGACTTAACCAAACATGTATCTCGTGAATGGTTTAAGTGAATAATCGGATATAATACTTATGTAGAGATATAAAGTAATATATGAGAGAAATGTTAGTCTAGTGTATAATGGCAAACTATGTAAATAGTCTAGTGAGAAGAGGGCAATTAATTAATAGAGGTGAGAGTGATTGTAGTGTTGCCATATAGGAAATGGTATTCTTGTTAATAACACATGAGAGGAAGGTTAGATTCAAATAATGCTCCTCAAATAATAAGAAAGGGATTTCTGGCCTTGATATTTATTTCGACTGCTTCCTTATTATCCTCTACACATTTGAAATAAATTGAGGCCAAAACTCACAACCCTTAACGAATCAGTCACGTTCAATTCATTACTCACGTAAGAGATCGAAACAGGAATACCATTGGAGTCCGAAGCTTGTGTGACCGGAGTATCTTTTATCGCGGCGGAAGCGGAGAAGGCCCTGACAAGTAAAGGCTTACGTCAGTGAACATGGCGGGAAGAAAGACTTGGGGCTCGGAGAGTGTTGAGGAAGAGGAAAAAGGTAAATGTGGAGAAGGGCAGAGGAACCTTGGAGAATCTCAAAGTGTGGAAGCTGAAATATTTCTGGCTTCAAGGTTGTATCCTTTGATAAGTGCATGTGTAGGTAGGAATTTGTTCATGTTCAGGGAACTTAAGACATTCGTTGATTTATTTGGTCCATGTTTCCAAGGAGAATGTTGGTTATTAGGTATTGCTAAACCTATTGCACTACACTAATAATTTAAACTTTTCTATTGAATGTGTCAATAATTCAGCTGGAAAAATGTTATTAGCTAAATGGTTAAGCAATAAACTCAATTACAGTTCTGTATCACACTTCTCCAGCTCCAACGATATACATGAAGCTCTAAAGGCAGTGCTCGTTGCTGAGAAAACATTATAAACTGAGAAAATATGACTCAAGAACCATACAAGAGCTCCATTGTTTCCAATTAACTGAACCATAAGTCTTAAAAAAGATGATCTTCTAGTGGGAGCATAGGGAGGGAGAGCACATAATAGTTTCACCTTCCTACGCATCTAAAAGCAAAGGCCAAAGACGTCAAAACCAGATGACTAGATATGCAACACGTTTGCAAAATATATAACAGATTTGAATACTTATCTGATGAGCTGCTATTCAAGAGTATATCTCTGCAACATCATACAGTAGTTATTTAGTGGGAATGAGCTTGCCTGCTGTTATATCTTATCACCACAAGAGCGAGATAAAAAAACTCGATGTAGTTCTTGGAAGAATCTGTGGAAATAAGATAATATTGACCAAGATTTAGATCTTTCATAAGAAGCTAAAATATTAATATGGCTGAGCAACCAATTCTCCATTGCGTCAATCCAAAGAATGCATCAAAATGGTTAGACAAACTGGTCACTAGATAGGTACACTTAAGGCTCTGATATCAACAACTGAAGGAAGATTTATACAAAGGACAATCTTGCAAAGGAGTATACACAGTAGTTGTATCCTGCTTCTTCTCTTTCATAACTCACAAGTTGCTATAGGAATTACGTAGGAAACACGTGTAAGCTAAAGAGGAGGTTGTTACGAGTTAACGGGAAGGTTGTTACGAGTTAACGGGAGAGACACGTGTCGACTACGGAAGGAGGAAGTTAGCGGAGCCGTTAAGTGATCACGTGGAAAAAACAGAAGAGATATAAGAAGAAGAAGATCATTCTTTAGAAGTTAATCAGAAAAATATTGTTGCATTCTCTCTTGATTCTTTCTGGATTCATGTACTTCTCATTTAGCTTTTGAGTTGTTTCTTCGAGTATACTCTTGGCTAAAGAGAGTGATCCTTTGTTGAATAAACATTGAATCACATTTCTCTATCATTACGTTTTACTGTTACACAAGTAATCATTGAAGCTAATTTAACAAATCCAATTCATTACTACCTTATCCCATCTGTCAAAAGCCTGATGCAACAAAACAACATATTGAATTTTTAGACGATGAGAAACTGGTGAGAAGCAATTGTAGCAGCATACTGAATTTTTTTTTTGTTAAAAACTTAAAATTGTATCAAATCCCCCATCAAAACTCTATCAAATCCCCCATCAAAATCTCCATCAAATCTCTAAAACCCACCAAATCCCACCAGGTCTAAAACCCTCAGAATTTTATGAAACCCCTAGTACAATTTGTTAGAACTTTTATAAATACCATAACCAATAAGGGAGGATTTGAAGAGGACCCAAAATTTGATGAAACCCCTAATACAATAAGCCCTCCTTAATTTCTATTCTTGAATGATCTAACTAATTGTTATCAAACTTATCAACTATTTAATTTAAGTACTAACTACTAATTATTGATAAGACGAAACAAATAAACGATCATTAAGAATGATTAATAGCATGACATTTTTAATTATGAGAAATCACAAAATAAAATATTTGATGATACGTTTTTTTATGGGATATTTAACATAATGATGTGCACCATCTAGGAAGAGATAAAACTCCTCCATCATATATATGATTTTTAGAAGATTTTTTTTGTTTCATTATATTAGATTTAATCATTATTAATTTTTTTAACTGTATATGATATTTTATGCTAGTAATATTTTGTATTATTGGTTGGGTTATTTTTGTTAAAAAACAAATATGTTTTTTTCTAATACATGAAAAAAAGTTCTTAAATTTTACAATTTTAGCTACAAATTTTATATGAAATTGAGGGAGTAATATCTTGTTGGGTTTGGTTGGTATATTTGGGGTTGTAAAAAAGCAAAAAAAATACAAAAAATTAGCAAATCGAAATATCATCATTGCAATTTCTTACATTTTGATTATTTTCTTGACGATCTTTTCCGAAAACAAATTCCATTGGTTACTGACAAACCAATCATAATAAATTGTGATGGTATCACTCAGCCAACAGAGAACCAAAAAGTTTCTATTGTTGTTGTATGAATACTTTATGGAGGCCCACAAAAACAAATATTTTGTGGATGTTGTTGGTCTAGTATTTTAGTGGATTTAGTGATTTTTCTTTGATTTAATTTTGTTTCACAATTCATTGATTTTAAAATCATCAATTAGATTTCAAAAATGATATAGAATTCAAAATCAAAATAAATGGATTATTATAGATAAATCAAATGGATTTGCAATCAGTTCATCTTTGACTCTTTGTAGTATAGTATAACATATAAGAAATTACATGTAATTTCTTATTACATATATCATATGTTATTCTAATAACATAAAATCTCTCCACATATTTGTTGCTATTGTCAGCTCTTTTACTTGATTGGCATGTGTGAGATTAGGTCAAGTTTAGTGCACGCCTCTTCTTCATTCTTCTTTTTCAATCTATGAATCAACAAATTTGTGAAGAGAACTATTATATTTCTCCTTTTAAAGGGAATTTTCTTAATAATAATAATAAACAATTACTAACATCAGGAAGCTTGACAGGAAAATCACTAAAGAGGAACATGCAAAGGTATTTACTTTTATTCAAATAATTCTATTAAATTGTTCAATCATTTAGTTTGCTAATGCTTTTTGTTATGTGCGACCATCATATTAAATTAAAATAGCAGGGAGAAATAGACTTTAAAAAGACTCAGACTCAAGTTCCTAAGTTTACTAATTCTTATATTGTATATTGTATTTGTAGTTGGAAAAAGCTCTCAAGAGTTTGAAAGTTGAGTTGACCTATTTGTTTCCAAAGAAAGAAGGCACATATTGAAGGAATTTCCGTCGATCTCATCCATATGCTTAAGTCAAAGCTTTAATCCATTTAGGCAACCTGAATTTGTTTGAAATAGTTTCTTATATTTTGGTTTCATGGTAGCTTTTATCTATTTGATATTTCACATTCAACGCAAAAAATGGGTATTAAGGCGAAAGTCACAGACTATTTTACTAGCCGATATAGTCTCAAGGTAGAGTATTCATTTCTTATTGCAATCCGAATAGAGAATGATGCATACGTGTCAATGGAAGTAAGAGATTTCAATTCAAACACTTCATTTATTTTATATCAATCATCATTTGCAATTTATGTAAGTGTCGTTCTCGTGGTTTTTGCAGTTCTGTCTAATAGTTAGTGCCCGACAATACACAAAAGGTCTTAATGACCAGCAAGCGGCTGCATTCCGAAAAGCTTATGTCCAATCGGTAAGTTGGTATTTAATTTTAATGGATTTAGACATTTTTCTTAGATTTAATTTTGTTTTAATAATTCATTGATTTTAAAATAATCTATTAGATTTCAAAAAAGATATAGAATTCAAAATCAAAATAAATGAATTATTATAGATAAATCAAATGGATTTGCAATCAGTTCATCTTTGACTCTTTGTAGTATAATAAAACATATAAGAAATTATAACATGTATTTACTCATTACATATATCATATGTTATTCTGATAACATAAATTCTTTCCACATATTTGTTGCTATTGTCGCTCTTTTACTTGATTGGCATGTGTAAGCTTAAGTCAAGTTTAGTGCAAGCTTCTTCTTCATTCTTCTTTTTGAATGTATTAATCAACAAATTTGTGAAGAGAACTATTATTTTTCTCCTTTTAAAGAGAATTTTTTTAATAATAATAATAAATAATCACTAATAAAGACATTAGACAAACACATAATGGTCATATCGGTAAGTTGGTATTTAATTTTAATGGATTTAGACATTTTTCTTAGATTTAATTTTGTTTTAATAATTCATTGATTTTAAAATAATCTATTAGATTTCAAAAAAGATATAGAATTCAAAATCAAAATAAATGGATTATTATAGATAAATCAAATGGATTTGCAATCAGTTCATCTTTGACTCTTTGTAGTATAATAAAACATATAAGAAATTATAACATGTATTTACTCATTATATATATCATATGTTATTCTGATAACATAAATTCTTTCCACATATTTGTTGCTATTGTCGCTCTTTTACTTGATTGGCATGTGTAAGCTTAAGTCAAGTTTAGTGCAAGCTTCTTCTTCATTCTTCTTTTTGAATGTATTAATCAACAAATTTGTGAAGAGAACTATTGTTTTTCTCCTTTTAAAGAGAACTTTTTTAATAATAATAATAAATAATCACTAATAAAGACATTAGACAAACACATAATGGTCATATCAGATATTTTCATTATTATTATTTTTCTCTTTTGATTTTTAGGATTACAAAAAGAGCAATATTTTTAAATGCAAGAAACATCGTTTAACATTCTATTAAAACAGATGCCTAAAACCTAATGAGGTTGAATTTGAATAGCCTATGCTGGTTTGAGGGTAATCATCAATCTGTCCTCACCAATTATCAAGTTCTTGTTGTCTCATAAAAATTATAAGATTTGTAGGTGTCTAAATGTTTTAAGGTACATTCAGACCTTCTCATTATGATGTTCTTTCTGACGAGAACCATTTTTCTGCTGATGATTTTGCAAAATCTCACTAATAGTCTTTGCTACACATAATCGATCATAAAATCACACTGTGGACATGCTAATTACAAACTAAAATACATCAAAACAAACTTGCAGATTTTCTAAGATTACAACATCTGTGGTACGCTTGTTACACCAGTTTACTATGTACACTTGGTTGTTGTAAGAGTGTGTTACGACATGGAAGCATGAATCTCGTAATTAAATTGTTTTCATTATATTAATATTTGCCCCCACATTTAAGATCAAAGTGTGATAATTTTACATTGATTGTTGATGGTAGTTAGAAGAAGAAGCATATTGCCATAGTTTTACGACTTTTCATCTTGAACAAATATTTAAATAATATTTTTTATAATGTAAATTTTTAATAAAAGGATACAGAAAATTAAAACTGAATGCAAAGATGATAACTAAACAGGTGGACACAATAAAATCCTCTTCGACAATACTCAAACAAGGTAAGCTTTCATGAGGACGCATGTATTTTTGCAGAACATATGCTTTGTGTCATTAAAATGGTGAGTAGAATAGACATATGGAATGAGAATGGATAATTTCTTTGTCCATGACCCACAGATTATTTGAGATGGAAGCATTCTTTTATTCTCTCTGAAGGAGAATGAAGAATGTAGTGAGATCTTTTTCGTTTTTTTTTCTTTTAATAAAGAAAATATTACAATTGGTCTAGATATTTTAACTAAAAACCACACTAAATCGAGAAAACCGAAATCAAATCGCTTTTTACAAATATTCAAACAGAAAATGTTTTATATTTTCTGAAAATTTGAAACCGGATCAGAATCGAATCTAGAGCTGAATAAGTACCAAAATATCTAAAATACATTTTGAATACATAAATATGTCAACTATATTAGCTTTAAAATAATCAAATTGAAATTTCTATATATAAACCAAATTTTTCCAAAAGAAAAAAAAACAAAATGAGCTAAATGAATTTCTATATATAAACCAAATTTTTCCAAAAGAAAAAAAAAACAAAATGATATTTTACTTGAATTATCTGATATTTTACTTGTACTATCCATAATCATCTGAAAGTAAAAGCAAAACTGAAATTGAATTAGACTCAAAATTTTCTAAGATATTAGTCGGTCTCGGCTTGTTACCTAAACATGATCAAAAATCAAAATAGATGAACTGAAACTTGGTTTAGTTTATTAAATATTTATACCGTTGTCTGTACCTAGGAAAGTTGAACCAAAAACCGAATGCCAAGACTACATAGTGACCATACAACTTATGGCTGTTCAATATGGTAAAACCGAACCGTACCGAACCGAACCGAAACGAAATAGACAATATGGTTTGGTTTTGGTATATACCATATAAACCGAATGGATATAATTTTATAAAAACCGTAGGATTTGGATATGGTTTGGTATATAACCGATTAAACCGAATAAACCGAACAAAACTGATTAAAAGTAGAAATATGTAAAATATGTATCTATTTTATAACAATACATGAAATCTATTTGTTACATAAGTTAAATTTGTGTTAATAACTATTACCATAATTTTATAGTAATAAAGAACCTTAATTTGTAAAACACTTAAACTATAATTAAATAACAATACGTTGCAATTCAGACATTTTATTTTCTAAGTCTTCTTTTGATCTTTTTGCTTTATTTTAGTCTTCACTAAATTAATATGAAGATTATAAATTTGATGGACAATAATTAATGGAAAATTTTCACAACTTTTTTCTTATCTGCAAACAAACAGAGTTTCTTGTTCAATTGAAAAAGTATGACTTTAAAGAATACTAAATATGGAAGAGTGGGAAAACTTTTCTTTCATGATTCTGTTTTGTTTCATTTTTTTATTTTCCAAATTTCAAGCTTTGATTTTAGTTATAGATTTGATTATTTTATTTAATGGTATAAGTATTTTTACTTTTTTGTTCATTTATTTGAACATGTAATATATGATTGTGTTGACAATATGACTCTAAAATTCATATAATATGATCTCAAACTAAATAATTATGTTTTTTAGTATAAAACCGAATAAACTGAAAACTGACGGTATATAAACCAAACCGAACCGAAATAAATATGGATTTTGAATGGTAGTTATATTTTACTAACCGAAATATCAAAAACCGAAAAAAACCAGACCTAAACCGAACCGATATCCAGATTGAACATCCCTATTACAACTGTAAACAAAGAAAGAAAGAAAAAAAAAATAAGTGAAATTTTCTAATTGTTGTGTGTCTTGCAGATGGACCACAAACGGACCAGCCCACTTAGCCCAGAATCCAGACAAAAGAGGAAGATGGCGTCTGCATTAGGTGGCGGTCGCCACTAAAGTTTAATTAAAACATGAACTTTTGGTAGAAACATAAATTTATTACTAAACCCTAAAACCCTTAATTCGATTCGTGTCTTTGTCAAAATGGAAGAAAAAATGAAGTATCTGAGTCTGGTCGGAGCGGGAGCTCTAATCGGATCCGTCTCCACCGTCGCCCTCCTTAAACTTCTCTCCAGGTAAGAAAGCGCAACTTCGATTCGATAATGTTGTTTGCTTTTGACATAATTAATTATTCGAGTTTTTATGTCCGTTTGCAGGAGCTCAGTGAAGCAGCAGCATGATGAAACCCCACTTACTAAACTGTTAGGTGCTAATCTATCTTCTTTTCTCCATTTTGAGATGAAAAATGAGCTCTCTTTGTTTGAATCCAATATCAAATTACAGACCTTTTTTTTTTGTTGCAGAAAATAGTATTGAATCTGTAACAACAACAACAACAACAGTTACTGCAGCAATTGGTCAGGAGGATCTTTTGGCTGATGAAATTGTTTCTGAACATTTAACCAGGTACCCTTTTCCCCCACTTTGCTGTCTTCATCTCAGTGAAATGATTTGTGTTGGGGGCACTTTGACTAAGCATGTGTTACCAAATTTCTTGGAAATATCTTAGCTGAAACTAAAGATACACCAAGCTATGATCTTTATGTATAATAATCTTTCTTTACATTACTATTATGTGAATCTTCTTGTATTGAGGTTTATTAAGCTTAGTGAAATGACTGGTTTGGAGCTGTAATATTGGAAAGATCGTGATTGATACCAAAAAGACACAAAGCTATGATCTTTAAATAGAAGATTTTTCTTTTATATTTGCTAGTTTACTATGTTGTGATGTGTGAATCTTCTTTTATATTTGTCAGTTTACTATGTTGTGATGTGTGAATCTTCTTTTATATTTGTCAGTTTACTGTGTTGTGATGTGTGAGTCTTCGGATATTGAGGCTAATAAGCACATAAAACCTGATGCTATATTTGATTCTAAATGGTTTGTTCTGATTTTTCTCTTTAGGAATATAAGATTCTTCTTTTACATATGTTAGCTTACTGGGTTGTGATGTGTGAATCTTATTTTATATTTGTCAGTTTACTGTGTTGTGATGTGTGAATCTTCTTGTATTGAGGCTCATAAGCACATAACCTGATGCTATATTTGATTCTAAAATGGTTTCTCTCGTTAGGAATATCCAGTTTTTCGATCTTGAAGCTCAGCGTAAAGTAACTGGATCATATGTTGTGGTCATTGGTCTTGGAGGTGTTGGGAGTCATGCTGCTTCTATGCTGTTGAGGTCTGGTGTTGGGAAGCTCCTTCTCGTTGACTTTGATCAGGTACTATGGGGAGAGGGGTTTCCACTCAAATTTGCTTACTACGTTTTGATCCTTTCCATTGTTAATAATATACTCTTCCTTTTTTTTCTTATTACATGAGTTAAGGTGTCACTTTCGTCATTAAATCGACACGCTGTTGCAACACGAGCAGATGTTGGTATCCCGAAAGCTGTTTGTCTCAAGAAGCATTTCTCTTCAATCTTTCCCGAATGCCATGTAGAAGCCAAGGTGCGGCTGTATGACTCATCCTCCGAAGAAGAGATTCTTTCAGGAAATCCAGATTTCGTTTTGGACTGCATTGACAACATCGATACAAAGGTTCGGTTTACTTTGTTTGATACAATAGAGAGCTTTAATGCACACTACTGATCCATGCACAATGTTTTAGGTGGGGCTTTTGGCTGCATGCGTTAAGAGGGGTTTGAAAGTTCTGTCTGCAACTGGTGCGGGTGCTAGAGCTGATCCAACAAGAATCAGAGTGGCTGATTTAAGAGAATCCACAATTGACCCTTTATCTCGATCTGTAAGACACAGATTGAGGAGGGAACACGGCATTGAAGGAGGCATTCCTGTCGTGTTTTCCCTCGAAAAACCAAAGGCAAAGCTGCTTCCCTTTAAGGGGCCAAACGGGGAAGACGAGAATCCTTCAGATTATCAAGTAACTTAATTAGAAAATTCACAACTTGTACGTTTAGTCAGTCAGCTTAGATCCTGCTTGTTTGTGATTTTTCAGGTAGTTCCTGGCTTTCGTGTTCGGATCATTCCTGTTCTAGGAACCATCCCTGCTATATTTGGACAAATCATGGCCTCCTATGTTATAACACAACTTGCTGGTGTGCAAGTTCAGATGGAGCCTATAGTGAATCTTGATTTGGATCATTACCGAATGCTTCATCAACGCCTTATTGAGCATGAGGAAGCTGTTTATGGAACTTCTGCTCAAGTCCAGGTATCAAATCACTACTTTGCATATTCTTGAGAAATGCTCTAAAACGTTTGGTCCATTTCTTGAAAATGGTTTAAGCTTAGGTCACTTTTCGGTTTTTCTGTTAGGTAGATGTTGAGGAAGTGAAATACATAGTGAAAGAGTTGTGGCACGGACGAAGTGCTAGAGATGAGGCTGCAAAAGACGTTGGGAGAGGAATGTGGCGAGCCATGAATGAGTTGATGCTTGTAAGGTATGTTCGATTCATCTATAGAAACCAAACAGAAAAAAAAAAGAGACTGTGTAATACATCCTCAAGTCTCATGCTGTGAAGTTATGATTAATCAGATGGGATGCAGAGAAGCCAGCATCAGTCTCAAACTTGATTCTTTTGAAGTTTAAAGAGGTTTGTTTTGTTTTTGGCTTTAATGATAATAGCTTGAAAGCATTGCATGACTTGTCGATTTTCGTTGGGGTTGTGTTTACGTTGGAGGTATGATGTTTTGTTATATTAGGCGGATGAACATGAGGCTAAGACTATTGAGGAAGTCAAGGAAACAGAAGCAGACTTCTTTGAAAAAGTTTCATGCGTGCTGAAAAAAGCAGAGCGGGATTTCTATGGCTAGAAGACAAAGAACCTACTATCAGTCAGTCGCTAGGGATAATAGACTATGAAACTACATGCCCCCCTCTTTACTTTTTTCTTACAAAAATGTGACTTCCTCAGATAATTAGACAAAAAAAAAATTTACCAATGTTGAGGATTAGATTTGGGAATATCTATGTAATCAGTTTTCAAAGGAAAAGAAAATCATCATTTCACCATCTTTTTGTTGGTGAACTTTAGCTACCAAATATGATCTGTTTTAAAATAAGATATTCATTAATAATAAAATTAGTTTTACAATGCAATAACTTCAGCATTTTAATAAAACTACCTTCTTTTTGTTGGTGAACCTTAGCTACCAAATGGGACTGTCGATTCCAGAAGGAATAATTTTGATTGGTGAGACGGACTGTGATTGAGTTAACTATGTTCAGTGAAGGAGATTGATAGGAATCGATAGAGAAATATTTCATAGCTTTGATATTATGAAAGAAAGCTAAAGAAAGTGAAATTGAATACCATTCTTTTATTCACTAGAGGCGGAGCCCCACGCTGTTGACAATTAGATATAGTGTAATACTTAAATAAAATTTACAGGAGTTTTGTGTTATATTCCATATTTCGTATTCTAAGGTTTTTCTTAGTGAATGGAAGGTTTGAGTTATGACTCGAGTAAGCATTAGTACCTCTTCATCTTTGTAGCTTTAGCACAAATGCTTATATGTTAACGGTATTCTGTAAAACCAATTCTCATCACGTAGCTCGTAATCATAGATATAGGGCCATTATTATCCATTGACATACATTAACGCACAACAAGTTCCACACACAATAAAGCTCTAGTATAAACAGATAAATTTCTGAGCTTCCTGATTGGCTCAAAAGAAAGACTATAACAGAGCTTATTATTTGAATTATTTAATTTATCTAAATAATTTGAAAACGTTTGTTTGAAATTATTATAAAGATGAGTTCTAATATTTTATATTGGTTGGACACAAGATTAATTTTAGTGTTGTTTTGAAACATGAATAGTATTATAAAGAAAAGAATACATTGTTTGGAGACATTAATAGTAATATAAAGAAATAAATATTAATGATTTAATGTAGGTTTAACTAAAAAGTAGAAATGTGTTTTTATTTTAAAAAAATTACAAAATAAATGTTAGGTTTCAAGACAATGTTTCTGTTTTAATAATATAGATTTGAACTTATTATAGGTAAAACTAGTACGTAAAACTGTTTTTGCGTTCATCAACCAAGCTTGCCACATAAAAGATGTACAGTCTAGCACTTGTTGGCGAGAATGACCACTAACTAAATCTAAATATGACAATCATAAATAGAGTTTAAAGTCAAAAAAGAGATCCAAACATTAACCGCCATGAAGATAGCTGTTTATTAATTACACGGACTTGTGTTGGATAAAACAACGACACTCCAATTGTAAAGATTTAAAGTAGTAGTACAAATAAAAAACACCACGAAGAATGTGTTTAAAGTTCACGATCCAATGCACAAGTCCCTGTCGGGAAACTTTGTTTCCTCCCACAGTTTTCTCTTTTACTCTCCTTTTTGTTTTAATATATAATCAAATTTTAGACTAATTGTTATAGTCTCTCTATTTCACAAAAAAAAATATCATTTTAAGATTCTATTTTTGTTTCACAAAAATTGTAATTTTTTATGTTTGGTACAGAATTTAAAATAAAAGTTCATTTCTAACCCTATTATTTTAATGTATTACTAATAATTAACCAGACATTAAAAAAACTCTATATTTCCTTATTTTATTTTTTGAGTAAAATGTTAAATTTGATTCAAAAGAAAATATACTTGTTTTTAGCATTAGCTACTTTGTTTATAACTTTTTTAGCAACATATGAATTTAAAAAATTAAGTTTCCACTGATACGATCCACGCTTGGTCCAAGCATTAGCCAGATTCTTGTCATGTGTCTTTAACGTCATTGTTATGTTTTTCACTTGTCTATCAATGACCCTGAAGAGAGTCTTCTTTGGACGTAGTTTTTCTCCATGCTTCCGAGAGTTACGTTTCCGCCATAGCATGTAGAGAGTGGTTTAGAGCACGTATCCCGCAAAAAAATCTGGGTTTGAGATAGCTGAGACTGCGATATGAAGAGACTGATATTACTCCACTTTTCAGTGTAATGAGTCCCCATGAGCTGACGCATGAGCCTGGACCATAAAGACGAACTGTATGTACACCTGAAGAATAGTTGATCTCGAGTTTTAAGTTGATGTTGACAGAGCACACAACTCTCATCGATTCCTTGATTCCACATTACCATTCGATCATCCGTGGTAAGTCTATTACTGGGCGAGCCAAGAACAGAACCGGAACCCGGGTGCGAGCGTACCATCATTATTGCACCGGATCCCATCAGAACTCCACAGTTAAGCGTGCTTGGGCAGAAGTAGTATTAGGATGGGTGACCTCCCAGGAAGTCTTAGTGTTGCACCCCTTTTTAATTATTTTTTAAAAAAAAACTCTATTATTTTAATGTATTAATTAGAAAAAAATATTTAATAAAAGTAAAATAAACTTTTAAATGATTTTTAATATGTGTGAAAAAAATTCAGATGATATTCTTTGTAGAACAGAATGAGTATATGGTAAACTAAACAATCGAATATCCATGCCATTTATAACCGGTCATATTTGAAATTACAGTGGAAGTCCTTAACCATATATTGAATTCTTCAACCCATTATATTTTGTTTTAAAGTAATCCTAAACGGCCTATACTCAAATGAAAAGAAAAGGGTCGGTTCGGAGTTGTTTCTAAAGTCGGATTCGTGCCTTGTTTTATGGGAAAGAGCATTGTATTGAAATTTGATTTATTGGGAAAGATGGTATGAAGAGAATCTCCCCCCATTTTATGACAATTTTGTTTTATGTTAAAACAATTTGAAAAAGGAAACATGGGACCGAGTTGAACAATCGATTTTTTTAAAGAAACATCAAACGTATACATGAATAATTGATGACGAGAACCAAAAAAACGTGAATGGAAGTATAGAACATCAATTCATAAGGAGAAGACAAAAATAGACATCAATTTATCTTTCTATAAATAAAGAAGAGATTAACTGAGGACTTTCTAGAGGAGAGACGTCTGAAAAAAGCGAAGGTAAGTGTTTCCACTGCAAACCCACATCTAGGTATATTAAGAACAACTAAAGACCTACTCTCTTCGAATGTTATTGTATACGAGCAATCATGTAAAATGTATAACCGGCGTGTCCTTGGGCGACCTCTCCTCACTCAATAAAGACATATTTTCAGATATATCATTTGTTTCTTTTTTTTTAAGATATATCATTTCTAGTCGAACATGTCACTTAATTAGAAAATGCCGCGTTGCCAAAAAAAAAAAAAAATAGAAAATGCCGCACCGCTTCTCAAAGACACTTATCAAAGGTTCACCATCTGTTTTTCTTTTGAGACACAATTCAACAAACATATATACTAATATACACCTAACTTCGTCTCGAGCAATATTAACTTTATATATATGGTCATTTAACATTATTTAATTTATTCTGTTATTTTAATGCATGAAAAATAATTTTCCGAAAGCAAATGTATATATAAAAAGAAAGAAACTTGTGAAAATAATAGAATAAATCAGAAAAATCAAAACTTACCCCAAAATAAATTTATATATAGGCGTTATATGATTTTAATGTTTTTTTATCCGACCTGATAACCATAAATACAGAAAACTGAACAGTTGCAGACCAAACTTTTTTGCTAAATGGTAAATGTCATTAACAGGGTAATGATAGTCTGATTACAAAGAGTTGCAATCCCATCTGCTCGAAAGCTGATCTGATGCAATAGGCCGCAAAAAAGTTAAAAAACCTATTACATCTATCTAAGAACTAAGATTGTAAATGGGAACAAACCTTAGAACTACAAGAAAGCAACAAGCATCAACTGTTAAGTTCCTAACAAGCACTTCCAGGAACCTAGACAGAGTCAACAGGTATCAAAGAGTAGGCTTAGCGGAGATGGTTTGCTGAAGACGAACCCGAAGGTCTCTCAAGCTGCGACGACAGAGGGCCTGGCAATCCGCTCCGGTGCTAGCTGAGGGGGGACTTCATTGAAACCTTCACCAAAAGCCTCTCGGGTAGATCTCTTCTGGATGAGACAGGGAAATCGACACTTAAGTGAAACACAGGAGGTGAACCACAGTCAAGCGGAGGCGGTACAATGCTCCCCGAAAACCGGCTACGCGACACATGGAAACTCAGAAGATAGCGAAGACTTCGAAGCTAACAGAAGGAACAACCCGGAGCTTGCAATTAGGATGAAGAGCAGGAGGAGTCAGAAGACTTCTCTAAACATGCCAAAACCACCAAGACGAGGCTCCAACTCCTAGACTATGAAGGGACACACCGGATTTGTCCTCAAAGATCCTAAGCATCAAACCTTCAAATACAGAGGGGAGAGCACAAGCCAAACAGGGGAAGAGACATGGTAGCTGATACTAGATGCTAGAGGAAGAGGCTCTCAACGGTGAACCACCATTCCGTCGCTCTCAGAAGAAAGTTTCCTGAGGAGAGGCTCTATAAACCTTGAGATTTCACACTTCACGGGACTGTCAGGAGGCAAGACAAAGGAGGAAGTAAGAAGGCCGCGACACTCCCGAACAAACGCCTAGTCTTGGGTTCAGAACTGACCCAGATCTGACGCTAACAGTCGATGAAGGTAAAGAACAAGTACACTGGGTTTCTCGACCTGTTACAGCCTCGTCTGCGCTCCAGAGAGGAGAGGCACACACCTCCGCCTCCGTTTAGGACTGTCGCGGCAGAGATCCAGAGACACGAAAACAAAGAAGCAGCAACGACGGTCGAGAAAGAAGGTGGTTGTGGTTAGATCGGAACACGGACCGGTGGGGGAGGAGACCGACAGCAATTGGTGCCGTTCGGCCTCCTCAAGCAAGTAGATCGCGCTTTGAAACTAGGGTTTTACGGCTGATTTGGGGAGAGACCAGAGAAAGAAAAAAGTTTCTCTCTCCTAATTGCAGACCAAACTTGATATAGTTTTATATTTAAAAAAGCATATTTGACAACTACGTGAAAGTTGTATAATCTTATATGTAAAATTGACTCCAGAATAGTATATGCACAAACTTAATTGATAAAATGTAATAAAATATAACTGTCAACAAGTCTTGCACCGAAGACCATTTTGTCTTCTTTTTTTTTCGTTGTGCACCGAAGACCATTTTGTCTTGAATTGCGAAATAGAACAGAAAACGCGTTTCCGGAATTTCGCTTTCCTCAGTAGTGTATCTCTGTCGTCTTCCCTTTGACTACGTGTCAACTGCTTCCTTGGTCGGCTTTGTTTCCTCTGTCACGTCAATATATTATAACCAGAGTAGCCTCCACTGTCCATTGTATCTTTTCACCAACGACAATATATTGTTTTGTATATCGAACTGATCGTGAAAAGGAAGCAACAGAAACCACTCAACGTAACTTATATCAGTTTTAGAATAATTACAGGTATGATTCTGAAGTATGGGATGCTCGTTTGTATACCAATCAATTATAATCATTTTTGTTTCTTTATGATTCAAAGCATCCATCACTAATCCAAACTATTAATTATTCAACATAGCTTATATGTATATCGATTTCAAATTAATTATTGAGTATGATTCTGAGTTCAATCTCTATCTTTTTGTATGATTCTAGTTCTGAGTTCAATCTTTATCTTCTGTATGATTCTTAGTTATGGAATGTTTTTACCGACAAAATAACCCTTACGGCTGAAATAGTTTGCTTCTTTCCCAATCAACATGAGTTTGAAACCAATGTTTTGAAATCTATATAACATTATAAAATATTTAGAAGGTTAACCAAAGGATTTAAAATAATCTATAAAAATAGATTGATTCCTGCATTTTTTGTCATAAATAACTATTCTGTTATATGTAATTCTTTAAGCAACTGTCAATTCATAAATCAATTTATTCAATATTTTTAATTTCTTGTTATCTGATTATCTCAAATCATTTTAACAAATATGTTAAACAAGTTATCACTAATCAAAGTTATTATCCCACATCAAATTTCAAATTGTAAATGAAACGTCTCTTGACCATAAAAACGAATTCAATCACACCAGGTTTTTTTCTAAACACCCTTCACCATTATTTTCAATTGAAGGGAAAAAGGAAGCTGAGTACCAACCATAACCATTAACTTCTATTAAATCGCTAATAGTGTAGATAATACTAATAAATATGATAAATTCAGATAATCCTAGCTATATTTGAAAGAGTAATTCTTGGGTTCACCCCCTAGGGTGAACCTCTAGGTTCACCAACCAATAGTGTTTAAGTATTTGATATTTGATATCTTTTAAAAAAGGAAACAACATTGAATTTCCAAATAAAATTAATTTTTTAAAATAAAACAATAAAAATGAATAAAAATAGTTACAAAAAATAAATAAATAAATATTTTTAAGTTTTCAGCAAAATACTAAACCATATACCCTAAATCTTAAACCCTAAACCCTAAACCTTAAACTTTGGATAAACTCTAAACGTTTGAAAATCTTAAACCCTAAATCATACATTAAAAACTAAATTTTAATAACACTAAACCCTAAATCCTAATCACTAAACCCTAAACCCTTGGGTAAACCCTGAATCCTTGGATAAATCATAAACTGTAAATCAAAAATATTTAAAATTAAACTCTAGAGTTTATGATTTATCCAAGGGTTCAGTGTTTACCCAAGGGTTTAGGGTTTAGTGATTAGGATTTAGGGTTTAGTGTTATTAAAATTTAGTTTTTAATGTATGATTTAGGGTTTAAGATTTTCAAACGTTTAGAGTTTATCCAAAGTTTAAGGTTTAGGGTTTAGGGTTTAAGATTTAGGATATAGAGTTTAGTATTTTGCTAAAGACTTAAAAATATTTATTTATTTATTTTTTGTAACTATTTTTATGTATTTTTATTGTTTTATTTTAAAAAGATAATTTTATTTGGAAATTCAATGTTGTTTCCTTTTTTAAAAGATATCAAATATCAAATAATCAAACACTATTGGTTGGTGAACCTAGAGGTTCACCCTAGGGGGTGAACCCAAGAATTACTCTATTTGAAATAGGTCGCTGAGTGCAAATTTAAAACACCTAGATCGCTGAGCTCAAACCTCTTAATTGACATCTAATCAACCAAGAAATAATAAAAATCCAAACCAAACTAAGAAAAACAATTAAACACGAAACTTTGTCATATTTCATAGCCTTATCCATGCGTCGCCAACCGACATAAACACTAGCTTAAAAGCATAGTATATTATACACAAACGTATGAAAAACACATATAATATAAAGTCATAAAGCTAACCACTTTCAATTAGTTGCACAATCTCCTTCAGTTTTCTCTTCTTTATTTTTAATATTCGTGCGCGTGTTGTATATATATGTAACATCATCTCTCTCTCTCATCACTCACTCTCAGACTGTTAAAAAAAAATGTCTCTCTTCTTAACATTTCTCTACGTTTTCCTCTGCAACTCAGTTTCTCTCTCATCATCTCTCTCTCTCCACTTCCCTCTCACATCTCTCCGTCTCACTACAACCACTAACTCCTCTTCTTCTTCTCTCCAAACCTCCCTAGCCTCTCGCCGGAATCCATCGCAGTCGTCATCATCATCATCTCCTCCGTACAATTTCCGATCAAACTTCAAATACTCGATGGCTCTGATCCTCTCTCTTCCGATTGGAACACCTGCTCAGACTCAAGAGCTTGTCCTCGACACAGGGAGTCAGCTCTCGTGGATCCAGTGCCATCGCAAGAAGCAGAAACCAACGACGTCGTTTGATCCGTCGCTGTCTTCATCCTTCTCCAACTTGCCTTGCTCTCATCCTTTCTGTAAACCAAGAATTCCCGATTTTACCCTTCCCACAACTTGCGACTCGAACCGTCTCTGTCACTATTCCTACTTCTACGCAGACGGAACCTACGCCGAGGGTAATCTCGTCAAAGAAAAATTCACCTTCTCAAAAACCCAAACTACGCCTCCTTTGATTCTAGGCTGTGCTGCTGAGTCTACAGATGACAGGGGTATTTTGGGGATGAATCTCGGTCGTCTTTCTTTCATCTCGCAAGCTAAAATATCCAAATTCTCTTATTGCATCCCGACCCGGTCTGACCGGCCCGGTTTTACTCCGACCGGGTCTTTTTACATCGGGGAAAATCCGATTTCTCGGGGATTCAAATACGTCTCTCTTTTGACTTTTCCTCAGAGTCAACGCATGCCGAATCTAGACCCTCTGGCTTATACAGTACCTTTGCAAGGGATCCGAATCGGACAAAAGAGGCTAGACATCCCAGCCTCTGCTTTTAGACCCGATGCTGGCGGGTCGGGTCAAACCATGGTCGACTCGGGTTCCGAATTCACTCACTTGGTCGACGTGGCGTACGATAAAGTGAGGGGAGAAATAGTGAAGCGTGTAGGGCCCAGAATGAAAAAGGGTTACGTGTACGGCGAAACGGCTGACATGTGTTTTGATGGAAACAAACCTATGGAGATCGGACGGCTGATAGGAGATCTTGTGTTTGAATTCGGGAGAGGAGTTGAGATTCTCGTTGAAAGACAAAGGCTTCTTATTAACGTAGGAGGTGGAGTCCACTGTGTTGGCATCGGACGGTCAAGCATGCTTGGTGCCGCTAGTAATATAATCGGGAACGTTCATCAGCAGAATTTATGGGTTGAGTTTGATGTAATCAATAAGAGAGTGGGTTTCATCAAAGCCGATTGCAGCAGATCATTACCTTAATGAGAAGGCTCCAGTATTTATCTACGGTCTTGCGTATTATTCGAAAATGTTCCCCGATTATGATCATCTTTGGGTGATTGTTTGATCGGACAGTGTATATTATTAGATCAGTTTGAATCTGGGATTGTGTGGGTCCCTCTTAGAAGGACATCTGTATGAAGCAAACTTGTTGTCTTTACTAAACTCTGTAACTATAATAATTAAATGGGTTCATGTATGCGTTAGTTACTGTCGCGTGTATATTTGTGTCTGTTCAATATAGCATGTTACGAGGGGTGGTAACAACAGATCGAATAACACTCTTATTTTCAGTATTTATTTATGATTGATTTCGTATTTTACAGATATTTTAAAAAAAAATTATTTGTTCGACAACATACGAATATCCAATTTTGGTTATCCAAAATTTACATATATTTACAGATATTTCATCCATTTTATTAAATACAAGTAAATCTGGAAAAACAATTACAAGTTTGTTTTCAAAAAATATCTTTTACATAATATGAAATAAAAAGTAAAGATTAGTAAAAACATATGTTCCATAAGTTTTTAAAATTAGTTAAATTTCTATAACACATAATATTTTAGAAAAATGTTTTTATAAAAAATATATCTTTCTTACTTTAACACCTTTATAAGGAATTTTATAATAAAATTAACCATGATTCAATAATAAAAAGTAATATATTCTCCGTGTTTCATAATATAATTAGTTTTAGAAGTATTATTTAAAAATATAAGTAGAGCTTCATAATATAATTAGTTTTAGAAGGTATTATTTAAAAATATAAGTAATTTTAACATTTTAATGCAAAATATTATTTATTGAATATTGCATCATCAATTAACTTTTTCCCCTAACTGAATTCATTCATAAGTGAAACAAGTTTTAATACGACGACAAAAAAAATACTCCCTCTGTTTTTTAATGTTACATATTCTAGATTTTTCACACATTTTAATAAAACACATTAAATTTGTATATATTTTTGTGTTTATTTTTTTTCACAATTTTAAACCAATAACAATTCAATAAGTGCAATTATGTTTTTTGAAATTTATAATTAGTTAATAAAACATGTCTTGAAAATGTAAAAAATGGATCTTTTTAAAACAAATTTTTTTCTTAAAATATGTAATATTAAGGAAGAGAGGGAGTAAGTTTTAATATATAAGCTGGCGGTCTAACAAAAAAACTTCATAATCAAAAGCTCACATGAAAGGTTCAACTAAAATCCACACCGAGACAACTTACAGAAACAAAGCATACATTTAAATCACTACTAGATCTATATAAACAACTGGCATATGTACGTAGGAGCATAACACAAAATAACTTAATAGATTTTAGAACTCAGCAAATGCCAATTAAAATGTGCTACCATTGCTACCCATAGCCGTCACCCATTAACCTCCACTTCTAACACCTTTAACACGATTTATCGCTGCTGCCTCGCACTCCAAACACCAATGTTCAAGAACCAAGAACCGAAGATTTCATAACCCAACATGATGAACCGCTACTCGATCTACACAACCTTTGGATACAGATGCTATACAATCATAAACGTCCAATTTTCCCTAGGTAGAAGCCCACTCAACACACCAAAAAGACGAAGCCTTGCCAACGAAACTCTCTGAAATCACTCACGGAAAAAAGAAACAAGTTGAAAACACTCACTGAATACATCAACCCTAGAAGAAAGACTGCCAAATCAAATGCCAAACTCCAAGTACAGAACCATCAAACCCTTATTTGAGTAGGAGTAAAGGCAAAACAACAATGCTCCCCACTACCACCAACAAAGCTAACTACTCTGAGTACGAAAACAGTAATTACACTAGAGGACCATGAAGCATAATCGTTTCTAACTTCGAACTATAAGACTCCTAATAATTTAGATTTCAGCTCGTCTACTAATATAATTTGCCAATGGTGCCTATCGATCACCGTCCCTTCAGTAAATTACCATCGCAAACCTTAGCCATAAACCAAACTAGACTGTCGGGAATGAAAAGTAAGTCCTTGACGTCATGTAGCGAAAGTAGGATCACCAAGTCCTAGCTTCAAAAAAAAAGCAGAGCTCGTGTCACCAGAACAATCATTGGTCTGTCACTGGTGCTGGGAAACACTGCTCTACCGCGCTTCACCAGTTGACACCTTTGTCACCAAATATCGAAGCTGCGCATCTTCTCTGGTAACCGAAGACAAAACCTCTTTCTGCCGTACATTGCTTCCCTCCTCCAAACCTCTTTCCTTTTTTTCTGCAACGAATGTAAATTATCATAAATGATGAAGATTACTCTACATGAGTAGTTGACCTATACAAAATAATACTCGGGTAAAAAGAAAGTAAAAAAACAGAGGATTGTTACAAAAGAGATAGCATGGAGTTTGTAAGAAGCCCAAAGGAGACCTATCAAACAAAGGGTCAGATTAACCAAAGTTGCATGAGGGCCCTGAATTTCTTCCTTGTCCTCAATGTGTAGATGAATTTGAGAACCTGGTTGTTGATGTCCTTGAACGCCACAAGTGAGAGAGATAAGAGTATGGTTGAACATCATATTGTTGTGCTGCTGCTATATAGTGTAGACAAGAGTCTGGAGCACAAGCATTCTTAACACAGATGGGGCTGTAGAACATGAACTAGACGCCCATAGCATAAGCTCAGCCCAATCACGGAATGTAGGCACAACACAACAGAGCTTGTGTATAATCTCAGACCAAATCGTCAAGGAATAAGGACAAGAGAGCATGAGATGGTCCCTAGATTCTGGATGGATATATCAACTACAGCAACTTGATGGCACTTGCATACGCCAAACAGACATTATATTTCTTGTGGGAAGCCGATTTAAATCAGTAACCCACATGTGAAAAGCATGATTCAGGGTTGCACCACTAAACCAGATGTGCTTAGCACTGGCTTGTCTTGTTCCCATTGGTCTTAGGACCTCCCAGGTTTTAGAGGAAAAGTAGGTGTTGTTAGAGTCACCATCGACGATCCAGCTGAAACTGTATGTACCCATTTCCGCTGAGGGAACATGAATCGAAGAAAGATGTGTGAAGAGCTACTTCCTCCTCTGGTATTAGATGAGGAAGCGTCCAACCGGTTGCATTGCAAACATCAGCAACATAAGCGTCGGCTCTGGTCCTTAGCATGTGGGTTCCATGCTCACCGAAGACAGAGGTTAAGAGATCCAAAGGAGTCCAAGTGTCGTACCAGAAATTTGTTTCTTGACCACTCTTTATTTCATTGGATAAAAAGCGAGATGCAAGGTTCCTCATACGAAGTAGGCAGCGCCAGTTCCATGTTTGGCAAGGTCCTTCATCGATGTTCTGCTACTCGAATCTTTCAAGGTGCGGTGCTATCGGTGTGGTCCAGTGCTGGCTCTTTTTGTTCTAGGCTTCTCTCAGTCGGTCATTGTGGTTTGGCGGTGGTATTCTCTGGTGAGCATATTTTTGGTGGAGGCATTATCCATTCAAGTGATTGGCTAGAGTATTTTATTTTCAATGTCGGGCTATTTTAATTTTTTTTTTGTATTTGGTCTTCTCTTGTACCGAGTCTATTAAGAGATTTGTTTATTGAATTTTAAATTTTTTCTTCTTATCTTTATTAAAATAATAATAAAAATTTGATATGAAAGTCTTTTATAAAAATAAAAATAAAATAAAAAGAAAATAACGATCACATAGTTAGATCTTTGGGGTAAAATATTAATTTGATCACATAATAAGATGATAGAAAGAGCTCGTATCCGACAAAAAAAAGACGCGCTCGTTTTATTAATAAATTAAGGGTGTTTTTCAAAACCAACCCATATTTTCAAGTCAAATCCAAAACCAACTCTTTTTTTTTTGTCCATACTATTCTTCAATAAAATTTTCATACTATCCTTATGTTTTTGAATTATTCACAAAATTGCCATTTTTATTTATTTTTTTATTAATTTCGAAATTAACAAAAAATCAAATACACCCTAACCATTTCTTCTTATTTACAAAAATGCCATCATCATCAATTTTTCCAACCACCATGAACCACCATTTTTGAGCTCTAAAGCTCTAGAATTCAATTTTCAACCACTTTTTTTCTCATTATAACCCAAAAAACTTCATTTTCTCTCATCTCCTCTACATTTCCATCTAAAAAACTCTCATAACTATCATTTTCATAATCACAAACTTCATATTTTCGAGTTTCTTCATTAGTGAATCGTTAAAGATGCTTCTTTTTGCTCATATTTGGAGTTTGGACGGTTGAAAAGGTTGGAAACAAGCTTTACACATGAAAAATGTAACTATTTACATGGTTTTCGTTCTTTTTCAGATCTGTGTCGCGACGGTAGACTGTTTTGTATGTCTACGCCTCCGTGGAGACTTACGATGCAGTCTATTTGTCAACGCACGGGTTAGTTTTGCAATTGAGCAGACAAATTTTTTTTCTAACGCAGACTTCCCCAGTAGTCTCCGTCTTTACCTTTGACAACAAAAATAAAACTTTCGGTAGACTTACTAAGACGTCTACCTAAAAGAGGTTAGTTTTTCATTTGACCGAACTTTTGACTTTTCAAAATAGACTTCAACGGAAGTCTACAAAATGTAGACTGCCAACAAAGTCTATAAAAGGTCAGTTTTGCATTTGACCAAAACTTTGACTTCGTGGAATAGGTTAGTTTTGTGTTTGACCAAAAAGTTTAAAAAGCAATCAAAAATTTATTAAATTGTAGACTTCATATGCAGTCTTCTTATCTTAAAAAAAAAAATGTAGACTGCGTATAAAGTCTACTTTTTTATTTTGGTCAAATGCAAAACCAACCCGTCGGATTTGAGAGTAGACTTCACAAGAAGTCTACACACCCGTAGACGTTCATTTTAATCTACTGATTTGAAGTCAAACTTGGTCAATTGCAAAACTAACCTCTTTCAAAAAAATTCAAACATGTAGACTGCATATGAAGTCTAGTTCTGAAAGTCAAATCTTGGATGAATTCTGGTCAATTGCAAAAAGTAACCTTTTTAAATTGTAGACTGAAATGAAAGTCTACATGTACAAAATTACAACTTTTATTCAACTATAGAAAGCAACCCGTAAAATGGTCAATTGCAAAAACCAACCCAAAGAGTAGACCTATTTGACAGTCTACGTCTGTAAACTGAAAAGAACGTCAACATCTTCAGAGACTAAATATTAAGTCTTCATAGAAAAATCTATAAAAATGTGAATTTGTGTATTATTCATTAAATTTTTTCTAGTTTTTTTGTTTGACAGTGTGTGTTAGTTAATCCTAATGGGTTTGAGTGATTTTGAAAATAATTTTTTTTTTATAATTATGAAGGTATAATTCATTTGATTTGACAATGTTGTTAGCTAATAATTGTAGACGTATTTCTAAGTCTTCGTTTATAGTTTTGCTAGTAAGGCTGAGCTTGTTTCAAAGCTGAAGTCGGTGACTGTGGAATATAATTTTACATTTTCAGCATATAAGACAACAAAAACTCCGTATGTGGCTAAGTGTCGTGTTCAAGGATGTGGTTGAAAACTTAGAGCGAGTGTGAAGTATGGGCCAAAGATATTTTGGGTGACAAAATATTCGAAAAAGATGAAGAATCGGAAAGGTTGAAGAATGTTCCTTGTGCATGATGGCTGTACACATGGTAAACTTCTTGAAATGACACAAGAAGATTATGATCTGGACAACAAAATTGAGAAGATGGTGCTAACCTATTCCTTACCAAACATCATTTAAAACAAATGACTCCGAATAGGAATATACTCCTCTTATGCCTGTCACGAATAATCGACAAGTACGAAACTTGATCGAGTTATCTAAGACACACTTTGTACGCCTTTGTGTATCAAGCCTGCGCCAATACACTAAAAAAAATTGGATTGACTATATGTTAAATAATAAGTGTAGACGTTTTTGTAAATCTACAAATGTAGACTGCAGTTGAAGTCTACGTCGTAAATTCTATTAAAAGTGTATTTGTGTATTATTCATCATATTTTTTCATGATTTAATTATTTTACAGTGTATGTTAGTAAAATTTTAATGGTCTTGGATGAATTTCACAATTTAATGTGTTATAATTATACACTTGATACTTATTGCAAATTGTTTTGATTAGTATTATTCTTGAAAATTTTTGGGAAAATTTTGTATAGATTTTCTTCTTCTCACATGTGTGTTAGTTATTATTTTAGCTTATGGTGGTTTTACTTGTTTGGTTGGTTAGATCTTGTGAAAAAATTGATATCTAACAAAAAATTAATAATATCATACAAGTGAAAACAACTAAAAATGAATACAATGTTTATAGATTATGCATTAAAAAATTATTTAAAAATTAATATTTTATTATGAAAGTTATTACAGAGCAATATATTAAAAAGTATTCTTGAGTATGTTTGATTTTTCATAATCTTGATGCTTCAAATAAAGTCTTGGAAAAAGTACCTGCCAAATAAGATAGATTATGAGAAAAACATAAGATAAAAAATAAAATCATATTTTAGTAGACTTTTTATTAAGTCTACGTAAAGTTATTGTTTAGTAGACTTTAGTTGAAGTCTACACTAATGGAAAATTTTCATATTTAAAAGTGTGCATTTAGAAAATTTGAAAATACTTTGTTCTGGAAAATATTTCAAAAATGGTTTTTTGTCATCCTTGTAACAAAGCAAAAAGATAATGTATGAATCTATAAATTTAGTTCATTATAAACACAAAATATCTTATAATGAATATATGGAAAGCTTACATTTTTGGGAAGATGATTTGAAAATATTGGAAGAGAATACCTGCAAAATAAAATAAAATTTTAAAAAATAAGATAAAAATTAAAATCATATTTGAGTAAACTTCTAATGAAATTTGCTTAAAATTCAAGGCTAGTAGACTTCATTTGAAGTCTACCAGCCGTAAGTTTTAAGTAGATTTCAAATGAAGTCTACTCTATAAAAAAATAGATCTGAAAAATAATACATTAAAAATATGAAATAAGTTTAAATCTAAAAAACTTTTAAAAATATGATTTAATAGACAAAATAGTTATAAATTAAAGACATATTAATATGAATTTTAATATGTAACTTTATTTGAATATAAATACTAGAACACATATTTTAAATCTATAGATGTAAACCTTACATTTCTAGGAGGAGAAGAGAACAACTATGGAAGAAAATACCTGCAAAATAAGATAAAATTATTAAAAAACATAGAAAAAAATTAAAGTCATATTTTTGTAGACTTCCAATGAAGTCTGCTTAAACTTTATGGTTTAGTAAACTTCATATGAAGTCTGCAAGCTTTAGTAAACTTCTTTAGAAGTCTACACTGTCTGATAATTTTCAGATCTGAAAAAATCTATATATTTTGAAATGTGAAAATAATTTTAAATCTGAAAATACTTTACATAATATAATTTATAAGGTAAACTAGTAGCAAATTAATGTAGAGAGCTTGATCTATAAATTTATTTGAATATAAACATGTAAATACATATTTAAAATCTATTAATCTAAAACTTACATTTTTAGAGGAGATGATGAAATCCATGAGTGATAATACCTACCAAAAAAAGATAATATTGTGAGAAATAAACATAAAATACACATTTAAAATCTATAGATCTAAAACTTACATTTTTTAAAGGAGAAGATGAAAACCATGAATCATAATATCTAAAATGACAAGATAATATTGTGAGAAAGACTTGAGAAAATTTTAGAGAGAAAGAAGATAATGAGAGAGATTTAGAAACAATTGAGAGAATTTTAGAGAGAAGAGAGAAAGTTTTAGAGAGAAGGGAGAGAGTTTTAAGAACTTGTGCAGCCACTTTAGAGAGAGATTGAATAAATTTTGTTTATATAGGGAGACAAAAATGTAACTAGGTTAAAATTTACGATACTGTAGACTTCGTTTGAAGTCTACTAAAATTAAAATTTTGGAGTAGATCTTACTATAACATAGTAGACCTTTTTGGAAGTCTACTATAATAATTTAATTATTGTTGTTTATTCTTTATTATTTTAATAATTTTAATATATGATTTATTAAATTTATTTCTTTATTTTTTAATAGTTATAGTATATGATTTCACTTTTTTATTCTTAAGGAACTTAACTTAGTTTAAATATAATGATTTTTTGTAAAACAAATTGAAAAATATAGACTGAAAAAGACGTCTTCAGATAAATAGACTTTATTGTAGGTCTACGAAACCCTAAACCACAAATATCAAACCCTAAATGTTTTGCTTGATAATCAAAAAGTCTCATTTATACAAAATATAAACTACTAAACATTAATATGCAGATTTAAGTTAATAAAACAAAAAAAAAAAACAAAATCTAAAATCTAACCCTATGAAATCAACTACTAAAAGACATAACATGTTAGAACCTTTTGTTTCTAAACTATGAACATAGTCTAGCACATGATAACCAAATTAGTATATATTCTTCAAAATTGTTCGATTATATGAAATTTTAATTTATTTACTTCATATTATCCATTATATTGATGATTAATTAAAAATATCACAATAATTATTTTTATACATTTTCAAAATTAAATTAGTAGACCAAATTAGAGTGTAGACTACAAAACAAGTCTATAAAGTAGACTTCGTAGGAAGTCTATATATATGTAGACTTCTTTTATTACGTGTAGACTTCCAAAGGATAGAAACGTAAAATACATTTATGTTTTTTGTTTGGTCATAAGGGTGAAATAGTACTTTTACTACTCCTTTAGGTTGGTTTTGCATTTGACTGAAAGTGGGGTACACTTTTACATTTGACTTGAATATTTGGGTTGGTTTCCCATAAATTAAAGAAGATATATAAATTACAAGTGACGGATTTAGGGAGATATGCAATGTCAGAACCAACAAATACACATGATGCAAATGAAGACAATGACACATGATGTGAAATCGAGCAGAACACTACTAATCAATTACCACTAAGATACGGCAAGTCAGCAGTGCCACCTTTTTTTGTTGTTGTAATATCTCATTTAAACTCTAGAGGAACTAGGCCCTTAAACTTCTCGTTTCCTTTTCTCCCCCATGAATCAGCCTGTTCGATAGAGATAGCATTAATTACTTGTGTACTTTTCACTACTGATTCAGTCCAGGTTATAAGAAACGTTAAACAAAGTAATCATAAAAAAATGTATCCAAAAAAACAACCAAAGATATGTGAGAATTTTGAAGTTAAAAACTCTGAGATCTTGACAAAGTTTGATCCAATATATAATGACTTTTGTGCAAATTAGAGACATAACACTTGAAACCTTTTGTGTATTGTTAGTTAGCAAAAAAAAAAAGAAAAAACCTCTTGTGTATTGTTTTAAAATTTTGAAAATTTATCTTCGAAAACGAAGAAGCAGCACTTGCATGAAAGGTTAGAGATGGGGCCCAAAGATGAGCTGGATAGATTTTGAGGGGAGTAGCCGACAGTTCCAAGTCTTCCGCCGATCTCAAATTCAAGCTTTGGAGTATTATTCTCTTTATTCCTGACAATGACCGTATTCATATTTTAGTTTTCATTGTTTTATTCGTTTGCATTTTGTTGATTCATGACTAATTATTATGAATATGAATCATGGTCACAACACTCAAATATCTTATCCTTCTCATATTCGCATAGGAAAAACACGTGTTATTTAAATGATTATGTCGACTATTAGTTGTAACTTGTAACCCTTAAACTAAAGCCCCACTCTCATTACCTTGTTTAATCATCGTAACTCAAGTGTTTGCAACAGCACCAAATGCATAGTTAAATGAAATGACCAAAAGGAGCTTGAATTTTAGTACTCTACTACTAGATGATAATCCGCGCGGAGTGAGTTTTTATAATAATGATTGTTTATGAAATGATTTTAATATTTTTCAACACTACAATCGATTATAAAATGATGAATACAAATGTTGGTCTCTTAAATATATCATCGTTGTTGAAAAGTTAACGTATTACATCTCATTTTAATTATTTTTAAGATTTTATATGCATAAAAAAATAAGTTTTGCGGCTGATACAAATCACCAAAACCAATTAGGTAACATCGATTGTATAATGACGAAATGAGATTAGGTTTTCTACTCTCGATTTGTTTATTATTGACTCTCCATAAGTGATTTAGTTTTCTACATTTATAGAATTGTGCTTTCGTTCTCGTCTTTGTTTCATTATGAGTTAAGTTTCTTTTTAAACTTCTTTTATGAATTCAGTGAATTACATAAGTGTTAACTAAAAAAAATGGACATCTGTAAAATTAGTTTTATTCCATATACATATCTAAGAATCAAAATTTTGATAAAAGATCACTGGCAAACTATATTAACAGGTTAGTGTTCAAATCTAATATATCAAGCTGTTATAAAATATAAATAAAGACTCAAGATATAAATGTCTGTCTGGTATATATTCACCAGCTCGGTCTAAAAATTATTTAATTAGAACAAAAAAATAAATTACTTATTTTACCAGTTCGAGTAATATCTGAATCCGAACGAGTAATATCCGAACCCGAATAAATATCCGAGGATAATCAAACATAAGTATACTTAACACTATATTTCTAGTTTATTTCTCTTATTTTATTCAAAATATTTATATTAATGATGCTTATTGCTCAAAATTAGATAATATACATATAATTATTGACAAAATCATTTGCTACTCACTTAAAATACATATCAAGCTCTTGTTTCTTGCATTAACAAAAGTTGCATTTAAAATTTCAAAACAACAACTATATTAGTTTCTTTCTATTTTTAAAGTTTTATCTCCAAACCTATTAATAGTTTAATCTTTTAAAAATTAGAAAACCAGTTAAGTTAATATATATTTTAAATACAAAAAAACATAAACAACGAATAATTTATTTATTTTTTCTTCAAAATTTAAATACCGAACCCGGCCCGGAATACCCGAACGGGTTCTATACTTTTATAATGAAATATCCGATACAAACCCAAATATGTATCCGAATGCCTACCCCTATGATATATGATCATTTGTATCTTACTTGAACAAAAAAAATTAAAGCATTGATAACAAAATTTTCAATGTGGGACTTTTACTATTTTTAGTAATTTATAGTCGTTTTTAAAAACTCAAAATATAACATATAAGAAAAAATTTAAAGTTTTTCATTATATGCTTAATGTGATTGTTTAATTTCTTTTAATAGTATAAAATTAAACAAAAAAAGAGAGATGTTAGAATTTCTTATATCAAATATGTATTATTCATAATCATTAATTGTCATATATATGTTAACCATATTAGGTAATTTTGTAGCTTTTATTTAAGGAAAGAAAAACATATTATTTTCTATACTAGTATTAATTAATTTGACAGTTAGTTTAATAAAAAAACCATAGTATATGTTTATATAGATCAATTTATTTTTCTAACAATTCTAAAAATTATTTTTGTGATGACACGTGGTTACGAAAATATGTTATAATGCTTTAGGATTAATATACAGGGGATTTACATATACCACATTGATTTGATATTGTTTAATGCCAATTCGCCGGTTCTTTCTATTAAAACTCAAAATTTTCATTTGATCAAGCTGGTACCAAAATCCAGTGATAAAAGAATCAAACCAATAAGCTAACAAATGTTTCACAGATCATACCCTTGATTAAGTTACATACTGTATGTTCAACATCAATCAACTCTATGACTATCAATTTGGGCCATTACTGTGTGATTTAGAGCATCTCCAAAAAGACTCTCTATTTTAGAATTTTTTTAACTCTATATTTGAAATTTTAAGATGTTTTTTTTTCAAAGAAAAACTTCAAATTTAACTTCAAAATTATTTGTAATTTACACTGTGATCCTTATATTTGTTATAATTAATATAAATCCATAAAATTTTATAAATAACTAGCACATATATAAAAATATTACAGTAATATTAATTAATAAAATCTTACACTAAAATATAAAATTATAAATAGAAATAAATAATTAAATATTAAAATACAAGCAAAATACCAAATTATTCTATAAAATTATTTCCATAGTGCTCCATATTTGGTTACACAACATTTGTTTGGACAATATTTTAGAGGTTCCGGAGCAAATTTACTAGACTACTAATGTTGTTGTAATATTTAAATTTGCATAATAATTATTTCTTCATATATCTTTGTAAAAAGTTTTTTTTATTAAGTTTCTTTTGAAATATTCTTGTTGTCTAATTCTAGTTTTAAAATATTATAAATTTTATTTCATTTTTTAATTTTAGGTGTAAAATTTGAATTTATAAAAACAAAATTTAAAAAATTTATGATATACAAAAGTTTTAAAGATTAAAATGATAAATGAGAAGATATTTAAGAATTATAAATATGATGTATAATTAATTATAAGGACCAAAATATAAATAAAAAGATGAAAATTCAAAATTATAGTTTTGAATAGTGAAACTTCACTCCTTAAAACTCTAAATTTGAAGTTTTGAAATTCTTTTTTGAAGAGCAAAAAAAACTTTATATTTGAGATTATAGAGTTTATTTTAAAGATATTCTTAGTTCTTTGAAACATTGGTTATATCTCTCTCTTGACACATCAAGAGCATCCGAGAGAGAGAAGAAAGTGAAAGGTGAGAGAGATAGATCACTAAAGTCTCCTGGAAAACCAAACATGCACGTCCCTTTGGATTCAAGTTTTACTTTAACAAAATTCCAGCATTAAAAGAAGAAAAAAAAACATGAAAAATTAGTACGAGCTATTCTACTAAAGTACTTTTCCCCGAAATAAATTACAATCTCTTTAAAAAAATTACATATCAGCGTTGATAAAGGTTTTTATTTTGCTATAATATCATGGAGATCAAGACCATTAGACTTATTGCTTAACTTAGCAACGAAAAAGGTAGATACATTATTTCATTAATTCTTCCCTGTAAAATAATGTTGCAAAGATAGCTGAATGACAGAGAGAGAGAAAGTAGATCTCGTTTTACGGCCCGGCGTACGGACGGCGCGTGAGCGTCCGTGCCGTCGCCGGAGGCCGTCTTATTCCTTCAAGCTCCCTTATTTTCTTTCTTCTTCGTCGCTCTTCAACGATCGCCTTGTCTAAGCTCTGGATTTGAGTCATCGTTCTACGGTGGTTTAGCGTCTGGAGGAAAGACGCGGTCGGGTTAGGTGCTGGCGTGAGCAATTTGGTTCGTCGTTCCGTGGTGTTGATTCTGGGACATGGACGCTAGCCTAGTTCCGTCGTCGCCGGCCTTTCTCCGGGAGGTGGAGGCTTACGCAGATCCACCGACTCCGGCTTCAGTTCCCGGGAAGAGGAGACTTACTCAGCTCCGTCTTCGCCGGCTCTTGGCTCCGAGGGTGGAGGCTTTCAAAGCTATGCCCTGTCGGTTATGAGACCCGTTTTTTGTGGGTTGTGGCTACTAGTTTGTGGCGTGTGAAGTTGCGTTGGGGTTTTCTGGTGGTGGGGTTTCA
The DNA here is from genome assembly GCF_020379485.1 of Brassica napus. Taxonomy (NCBI): domain Eukaryota; kingdom Viridiplantae; phylum Streptophyta; class Magnoliopsida; order Brassicales; family Brassicaceae; genus Brassica; species Brassica napus. The sequence goes on from NC_063437.1 coordinate 8,185,632, forward strand.
GTGGCTCGCGGTGTCCTTCTGGCGGATGAGTTCTAGAAGAGTTTGATGAAGCTCTCCGCAGAATGGTTAAGCGTTGGAATAAGTTCGGTTTCGGTGGAGGCTTTCGGTATTGAAGCTCCGACGAAACGAGGTGTATGGTGGTGGTGTTCCGGCGGTGCTCCGATGCGGCGATGGTCAAGTCGAGGCATAGGTGATGCGTGTCGCGCTGACGACGAGATCTCAACACGCGTCCAGTCTCCTTGACGCATGGGTCAGCAAGGACGCGTCCGGTCCGCGTAGTGGGGTTCTTTCGGTTTGGGCCGTAGGCCCGGTTAGCTGGTTTGTGTATGCCCTTTCGTGATGGGCTTTAAGTTTAGTAGTTGGTTGGGCTCAAAGTCCGGTTCTTGTTGTTGGGCTTAGTCCCTTTTATTAATAAAAAATAATTTGGCGGAAAAAAAAAAATAGCTGAATGACTTCACGTTTATTGGGACTGCTGCCACAATTCTACTTATAAGAGCAGGGACCATCTTTGAATGACAATCGTAAATTCATATATTTATATGCCGACTCTACTGGTGCATATCTCTGAACAGCTGTTATGTTAAATAGTCAAAAGTAGCGGAGTCGTGCTATATAACATTTCGAAAGTTTATTATATAAGCAATATACTCCAAGTAAAGTGGATATAAATCATGGGTCAAAATGCCAGTTGTGCTAATCTAGTAATCCGTAAATTCTTGATTTATTTCCCTTCATTTAATTCCTAGCTTTTTGATGAAGTTAGATATCCACAAGTTACCTTTTACTATATAAATTGGATTTATCGTATGGCAGTATGCCAGTATCTAAGACCATTAAGATTATACATTTACTGTATGATAGTCTCGAAGCAATTTCTTCAAGATATTTTTATTTATAATGTAATCAATAGCTGAGACAAACATGAAAATGCGTGAATGAAACATGTCAAAACGAAATTCAAAATAGACAAACGATGTAACATTTTCTTTTTGTTTGGTGTTAATAAATAACTAGGTGACCCGTCCGCACCCTATGCGGGCATAAGAAAATGATCGGTCCGTACCCTGTGTTCTCTCTCGGCCCGTACCTCACGAGAGGGAACACAGTAACGTCAGTATGAAGAAGCAGATATTGTGTGTATGTATAATTGCAACGTCACAAAATATTTTGTGTGTTTACGAAGATACTTTCATTCAAAAAATGGAATAAATAGTGTATAGTTTTAGAAGTAACATATTTTATATTATCATTAATTATAATTGTATTGTATATGTTTCGTAATTCTTTATTTTAGGTGAATAATATTATTTTTCCATAAATAATAAACAAACATTTATGTAGACATATTAAAAGAAAATATAATAAAAAACAAAATATTATCCATAAATAATATAAATTATGAAGTACATTTCTCGATAAAGAAAGCAAATTCAATTAGAAACGTGCAAAAAATTAAATAAATTTTGTAAGCAATTTGACGGGTTAACATTATTTGATAAATTTATAAATTTCTAAATTTTATTGAACATGAAATAATATTAAATTGGCATACCGTCATCGGTCTTCTAACTCATCACAACCCATCTGGCAAATACAAAAAATAAATAATTGTAACAGTTTATATATTTTAAAATTTGTATTTGAAAAAAAGTAGATTAAAATTACGTACCGTGACTACGGAATATTCTGAAAAATTTGTTTATAGACAACATTCAATGTTTTTGTCTTCGGCTTCCCTTCTTTACCAGTTATTAGGATTTTTAATCCAGATCTCGACTTAACTCTTGAAAGTGCAACTTTGCCTTGCATTTTGTTAGCATTTTATAAATTATTTTAAAATTATGATAAATTATTCATTAAACAACGATAAATAATTTAAAAATAATATTAATAAACATTTTTGGATTTTGTAATATTTAAAATAGTTATTATATAATTATATTCGAACACAGTTCATCAAGTAGAGGATAAAACTATTATAATTATCTTATCTAAAATTTCGTTCATTTTATTTTATAGGTTATAAATATTAAAAGTAATAAATAAAACATTATTAGTCTTTCAATAATTTCGAGAATAGTTTCCATAAATTGTTATTTGTAATATTCGTTAGATTATATGGCAAGTGATGTTAAACGTCAATAAGTTAAACAATTCTTCCATATTTGAAAAATATATATATATATATATATATATATATATATATATATATATATATATATATATAACAATGACAAATTAAATGGTAGAGTATGTAAACACATGTTTTCTACCAGCGTGAGTTAGAACACCGCTGTATTTAAGAATCATAAGGGCCTCTACAGGTCTTTATTCTTCGCCTTCATCATCCCACTTCAACGGCTTCAGTTGAACCTTCCTGTATATCCCTGAGAAATTTCCTCCCTGCGCCATTCCAAAAGGTTCTCTGCTGTGAGAAAATGACCTCATGAATTAAATAAAAAATGTATAATGCTAGCTTACTTATAAGATAGTATATTCAACAAAAAAAATGATATAAGATAGTATTACTAAATGATACTATGTAATACTTTCCCGGACAATATTCAACAAAGAGAGAGAAAATACTAAAGAACCTCTTCAAGAACTGCTTTAACTTGGCGAAGCTTCTCAACATGTTCAATCAAGGTTTTCTGTATCACTATCACTCTCACGACCTGGTCTACATATAAAAAAAGAAAGACCATATTGTCGTTACCAGTATTCAACACATGGAAAAGATAGAACAGACATGCTTTTTGGAGACAAGACACAAAGAGTTGATTTCAGGGTTCTAAAGATGAGGAGCCTTTGCGTCTAAACACATTTTTCTTAGCACACAAGCAGCATTGTCGTAATACCTTAATAGTATGAGAGGAGAGATTTGTGAATAATACTTTAAAGAATGAAAAGAGAATGTTTGTATTTTAAGAACTTGGGTGTCTCCTATATATATATACAGTCGATTTATTCTGATATTAATGATTTTAATATTTTGCACAATAAATAATAAAATCTTTTAAAGAAAGATATTAAATGTTTACTGTCAAAAAATGATTTGCATATGATATGATTTTAACTTGCGCAAATAATCCATATTAGAAAGGTAAGTTATTAAAAAACAAACAACCTAATTAGAAACATTAAAATATTTTGTAAGCAATATAATAAATATGATATCAACATGCGCAAGTTTACCGTTTGAATAATAAGGAAAGTTTTTAATATTTGTCTTAATTCTAAATCTTGCCCAAGGGTAAACTAAATCGATAAAATTTAATGATTTCAACTTGCGCAAATAATCCATATTGTGAATAAGTGATTTGCATATTTAATGATTTCAACTTGCGCAAGTAATCTATATTAGAAAGGTAAGTTATTAAAAACAAATTTTGTCAATAAGTTATTTGCATATTTAATGATTTCAACTTAATCGATATTAAATGTGTATTGTCAAAAAATGATTTGCATATGATATGATTTTAACTTGCGCAAGTAATCAATATTAGAAAGGTAAGTTATTAAAAACAAACAACCTAATTAGAAACATTAAAATATTTTGTAAGCAATATAATAAATATGATATCAACTTGCGCAAGTTTACCGTTTGAATAATAAGAAAAGTTTTTAATATTTGTCTTAATTCTAAATCTTGCCCAATGGTAAACTACATCGATAAAATTTAATGATTTCAACTTGTGCAAGTAATCCATATTGTGAATAAGTAATTTGCATATTTAATGATTTCAACTTGCGCAAGTAATCTATATTAGAAAGGTAAGTTATTAAAAACAAATTTTGTCAATAAGTTATTTGCATATTTAATGATTTCAACTTAATCGATATTAAATGTGTATTGTCAAAAAATGATTTGCATATGATATGATTTTAACTTGCGCAAGTAATCCATATTAGAAAGGTAAGTTATTAAAAACAAACAACCTAATTAGAAACATTAAAATATTTTGTAAGCAATATAATAAATATGATATCAACATGCGCAAGTTTACCGTTTGAATAATAAGGAAAGTTTTTAATATTTGTCTTAATTCTAAATCTTGCCCAATGGTAAACTAAATCGATAAAATTTAATGAATTCAACTTGTGCAAGTAATCCATATTGTGAATAAGTGATTTGCATATTTAATGATTTCAACTTGCGCAAGTAATCTATATTAGAAAGGTAAGTTATTAAAAACAAATTTTGTCAATAAGTTATTTGCATATTTAATGATTTCAACTTGCGCAAGTAATCCATATTAGAAAGGTAAGTTATTAAAAACAAACAACCTAATTAGTAGGGGTGGACACTTTACCCGATATCCGAAGTGGCACCCGAACCCGATCCGAAAAATTCGAACTGAAATCCGAACCAAAGTAGCAAAATACCCGAAAGGGTATTGAATAAGGAGAGATTGGATACCCGAACCCGAACGGATAATACCCGAACCCGAATGGATATCCGAAGATAACCGAACATATGGATAATTAACCTTATATTTTTAGTTTACATCTCTCATTTTATATAAAATATTTATATTGATACTACACATACTTTAAGTTCATATGATATACATACAATTACGAAAAAAATAATTTGCTACTCACTTAAAATGCATGTCAAGTTTTTTATTTAAAAAATTAACAAAAAGTTACATCCGAAATTTAAAAATAATAATTAAATTAATGCCTTTTTAGTTTTAAAATGTTATGTCCAAATCTATTAACTATTCAATCTATTAAAAATAAAAAAATTAGTTAACTGAAATTTATATTTTTAAATATAAGAAACTTGAGAAATGAAAATTTTAATTTTTTTTTAAATCTAAATATCCGAACCAGATCCAAAATAACTGAATCCGAACTAAAAATACCCGAACCCGTCCCGAAGTACAGAAATACCCGAACGGGTTCTACACCTCTATACCGAAATACCCGAAAATCCGAAATACCCGATCCGAACCCGAACGGGTACACAAGGCTAAACTAAATCGATAATTATTATCCTCAAGCTATATATGGGCTTAACGAAATCGACAATAGTTTTGGGCTTGTCTACGTAAGTGATTGATTAAAATAAATGAAAAAGAAAAATTCAAAAAAACCAGCCAATAGAATTATAACGTTTTTTCTGAGAAGCTCTATATGAGTGCCACCTCAGCAGAAATCACTAAAGTGACTTCTCTTTTAATGTATAGGGAGATAATGAGACAAGATCACAATACAAGATGAATTATATAGGTTGTCATCCATTGAAGTACGTATCTGGCCAGAGTCGCAGTTTTCTTTAAAAGAACTATAGTCGCTGTTACTTTAGAAGAAATTTGGCTAAAGGCACTACCATACATTATAGGAGTTTCATGCCCATACATAACTTTTTAACTTATGCCGATTTTATTATAACACTAATGCAATAATTCAGAATATATGTGTAGATGAAGAACATCAATGAACGAATGCCATTTTTTTTTAATTATATTCATCGAAAAAACAGTTTGTACATTAGCTGCAACTAAAAGCTGAAAGTAATTTTAGTTATAGATTCCTTTACAACCTTGTGCCAAACCAAAATTGCAAAAGCTGTAAATTCACGCGCGGAAAGATGGTCAAATATTATGTCTCCACTCACACACACAGTTGAAGAAGTTTTTCACCAAAGCGCTAGCTAGATTTGTCTTTTTAGACAAACTCGACAGCCAGGCCTTACATTACAATACATGCATGCACCACACAGAAGGTGAAAATTGGGGAATTCGGTCATCTGGGTTTCTTTTTGTAAGCTCACAATGCTTATCCACGTTGGTATACATATGCATTGTGTGCGAGCGTTGGGTCTAGTAATGATAATTTTTTGTCCTCTATAATCTTTATAACTATAGGTCTAATGCTGGAAAACTATAAGCCCCACATCTCTTGATGTCTAATTCCTAAAAACTGTTGATGTCTTTACTCTCTTCTTAAGGTAAACTCAAATGCAAGACTCAAAGTTAACTTTTAAGAAATCGTGTGTATTTACATACCATTTTGTTCAACAAATATATTTTGGGCAATTGTCAATAATAGCACATTTTGAAGTTTATGTCTCAAAAATAACAATAGAAAGAAAAAGTCACAAAAATGACATTCACTAAAGAGTAAAATATCCCTTATACACTTGGTTTAAAATTAAATAAACAAACAAAAATAAATAAAAATAAAAAAAAAATTTTTTTATAGTTTCAGATTATATGTTTTCAGATTCGAATTTTTTTTTTTTGAAATTTTTTTTTTTGAAAAGTTTTTTTTTGAAAAGTTTTTTTTTCAAATTTTCTTTTTATAATTTAAAAATACTTTTTTAAACTGTTTTTTAAATTTTTATTTTTTATTTTAGTATTTATTTTTTATAAAATTTTAAACCCTAATTCCAAAACCCCACCTCTTAACTCTAAACCCTAAGGTTTAGATTAATTAACCCAAGGGCTATAAGTGTATATTTACCTTTTTAATGAAAATTATTTTTGTGACTTTGAGCATTGAGTGCTACTTTGGGAACAAAAACTTGGTTTGGTGTTATCCTAGTCTTTTTTTCATATATTTTTAGCAAAAAATTACATGTTTACCATGTCTTTTTAAAATTGGATATCTACCATTTCTTTTTATTGCATACTTATAAAAATCACTTTAACGAATACCATTTTTTTATTATAAAAACAGTTTATATTTAACTTTTAAAACGAAAAAATCACATGGGGAAAGTGGCCACATCTAATGTCTTCATTCATATAATTGAACAAGGAAAATGCATGTGATACAAAAATAAATAAATTAATAACTAATTGTATAACCAAAAAAAACTTGACAATGATCTTCAACATATTTTGTCTTATATACCAAAACACTTTATAAATCTACTGGCTCAACTTTTTTTCTCTATTACATCATTTCATAAGGGAGACCATATCGGTAGATGATGTACTTCCAGACAAATTTTTGGACTTTGTTGTCGGTAATTTAGAAAACACATTTGTCTCCACCCACTATGTGAAGTGGGCTGTCATCACAAGCAGCAAGCATCTTTGTCTAGAACGACATATGTTCTACTATATCCATAGCGCATTGAATGAAAGGATATGGAGTTTTGGTTGTTTTTAGTAACAAGGTAGTAGAATGGATGTTTGGAGCATGTCTCAAGAATTTTTCGCATCGCGATGCATATTTCTGACACTACTACTATTGCCGGCTACTAGTAGTGTCTTTGATTCTTGATTTTCAAAGCTAGCACTTGCCCACTGGAATGATTTCCTCCTGCTCTTTTATGCGTTTTCATGACCATACTGACCTCTTCACCATGGATACACGATAGTAAGACTTTTTAGCAATCCACCACTGTTATGTAATGGACATTTCGTGCGTTAAGTCGCCATGCTTCCCACTTTTCGTCATGTAACTTGTTATCATTCAAGTATTATAAGATATGAAGTCCCCAATCGGGGACGTTGAAATCATCATCTCGGTTAGTAGTATCCATATCCATGTTGGTTGGCTCAGTGTTGTCTCTGTTCGTGACTGGGGTAACAACTGAGGTGGTCTCGGATGCTAGTGTGGTACTTGTTTGTTCAACCTTTTGCACCTGGATTTTTATATTTATTTGATCTTTCAAATCACTCCTCGATGCGGAAATGCATCTGCATGTGTATTTTCCTCTCAGGGGAACCGTTGTTAGCTCAAAATCTTGAATCCCATGGCTAGATCAAGTACGGCTTTCAGGTAAGTGTCCATCCTTTTGTTTTTGGCATCCCAGTCTCTGCTAACTGATTAACGTTAATTTACGAATCAAAGTAAGCTTAGATATTTTTATTTGATTGTTGTTGCTAATCGTAATTAATGATGGCTTCATAGTCAACTTCGTTATTATATGCTGCAAATCTCAAGTACAATGATTGTCGAATGAGTTCACCCATAGAAGATTGAAGATGGACTCTGATTCAGGTTCCCTTGTTAGATGATGCTTCATTCATGTGTAAGATCCAATTTTCACATGAGAGAAAACAGATCTTGTTCCAGTTCAAGTGACATTTTGATTATGAATTCAACAAGCACTTGTGACTTTTCAGATGACCATATCTTATATTAGATGTCCTGGTCGTTGGGTTCTACTGTCCATTTTGATAACCATCCAGATTAATTTGTATTATGCATCACAGATTGAAGTGGATATTTGGTTAGTATAATGATATAATGATATTGAAAATAAGGCCTTAGCTAGGACTATTTATTACAGGGTGGAGTAACACATTTTGGAATTTGTCATGTGTTTGCTCGTATAGAAGATATATTTATGTCTACCTAGGTTTTTTCAAACTTGGGAGATCATATATGGCCAAGATCTTCTTTGAGTTTGCTTCAGTTCCTTTTTGAGTGATGATGTATCCTATAAAGTCTCCAGATGCTACTCCAAAATTGCATTTAATAGGGTTAAAATTTATGTCATACTCATTGAAGGTATGGAAGCATTCCTTTAGATGAGTGATCCACTATGAGTGACTTAACCAGCATCATGTCTTCGATGTATACTTATATCATGACATCAATTTTCAGCGAACATCTTGTTGACCAAGCGTTGATAGGACGCTTCTGTATTTTTAGTCTGAAGGGTATCACTTTGTAGCAATATATGTCATGATCGATGATGAATGCACTCTTTTTCCTATCATCGGTATGAATCATTATTAAATTAATACTAGAACTTGACCCGCACATACGTTCGAATGTTAGTTTTTACCGTTTTATTAGTTATTTTGGGACATTATTAAATATATATAGGTTATTTAGATATTCTTTGGTTCCTAAAAACTTACCCAGAGTCGGAGAATCCAATTCGAACCATGTCCGAAAATTTCTAATATCTGAACATAGTTTATTTTTTAAAATCCAAAAACTCGATATCCGTAAAAATAATCTACATCTAAACGTATACTTGAATGTCCATGTCTAACTGTTTATTTAAATGACACGTGAATGGTTCATGCGTAAAATAAATGACATTAAATTATTATGGTAAATACAATTAATGAAATAATTTAGAAGAGTGAAAAAAATGTAATAAAACACTTAAACGAAATTAATAAATAAACTGATTAAAATTAGTATATAAATAATGAAAATCTATAAGAATCTACTTAAATAGATAAGTATAAATTAGTATAAAAATGAATATGATACAAGCTATCGCACTAACATTTATGTACATTTTTTAAGTGAAATGATTTAAAAAAAAAATCTTCTAATAGGATTTGTAACTTTCTTTTGAGGTTTTTTCTTACCTGTACTGGAAAATCCAATGTATCTAGTACTGATACTATTCATGAAATTGTGACTTCCACGTTCTGTTAAGACTTAAAGAGTAATCAATAAAACTTGCTTAAATCCTTAAAATGTTGTATAAAAGAAGACCTTTTTAACATTTAAATATCCAGACACAATAACTAAAGACTATAGAGTTAACGACGGTCGGTTCGAGTCTTGACACTCGTGGGTGCTACCTTTAATGTTCTTGGGTTAGCTCGATAAGCCTCAAGATCCACGTCATCACTTCTTCCACAAACTGTCCTTGGAGCCGCCATCATAATCATTCCTTTCCACAAGTTTTTCATGCTCATTTTCGTGACAACCCGATTCTCCTTCTTACTATGATCATCTTCTAGCTTATTCTGCATATCGTGCCGGAAACTACTTGTTGGATTAGCGGGTAACGATCCCTGGTCAATCCTTTTAGAGATGCTCATGATCTCATAAGGGTCAAGAAGACTAGAGAACTTGGTTTCTTGATCTTCATGCGACAAATGATTAGTGTCGGATTTTGAAACCCTATTCTTGGATAAAATCATGTTCTTGCTGGCTTCGAGCTTGTACCGCGAAGGTCGAGGTGTTCTTGTGGCTCTTGTCGTGATATCAAATTCTCTAATCATTGGTTTCCCTTCGTTTCTTTGGTACCAAGCCCACGCCGCAGCTTTCACCGTCGCTAACTCATCTCCTCCTCCTCCTCCCCCTCCCCCTCCTCTTCCCCCTCCAGATAAGACTGTCGGTGGCCATCTCTTCTTTCTTCTCTTACTATTACTGCTGCTGCTTATGTTCTTCTTCTCGGACATAATTGGTGTTGAAACGTAGTAGTTGGGGAATGGAAGCATCGTTCTTTGATTATAACTTTATTTGGTTTGTGGAATTTGGAGAGTACACGTTAATAGTGGCCTAGGGAAAGGCTGAAAAACAACAAAATAAAATTATAAATAAATAAGTACGGGTATGTGAAAAACAATTAATAAAAATAAGAAAAAGAGTAGTTGTTGTCTGGTGCCCAAAAGAAAAAATAGTAGTTGTTGTGTTTGCTTTTGGGTCCATTGGTAGATACATCGATTATTCCATATAGAGAGAGATAATTGTATCTTTGTAGTTGGACTCACATTCTGCATTTACCATATTCCTTTCTATACAATAAAATATTCCCCAGTATTTTTTGTTCTATGAATGCTATGTCCAGTATTGAGTTGTTTAAGCTATTTAAGTTATGTACTAAAATGTACAAAACCTTTTTAAAATTTATATTGTGAAAATAATTTACCTAATTTGCTTATTAAACTGATTATTTTTATTAATGTATAATTGAACTTAAGTAGTGTTTGTAAGTTTTATTAGCAATTACTAATAAGAGATTTAGAGATTGACATCACTATTCTTGATGTATTACTCACAACAACATGCGGTCCATCCAAATTCTTAGACCCGTCAAGTTATTTTTTATTTTTAAAAATTGATCGTTTGTCCAAATTTTTTATCCATTCCATGTTATTGCATTCAATTACCCAAATCATGTTTACCAAAAACATATCGCGATCAATCAGACCATGTTTTAACTTATCATGACCCTAATCGGATTCCATCCTAACCGGATATATTTATAAGCCAAAATCTCTCAACGTATTTGTTGAGAGTAAATAGATTTGGCAGTTAAGGTTCTTCGAGACAAATCACGAGTTGATGAGAGTGACAATTGTGGGTTTAGGTTTAGTACTCATCTGAGAATCGAGAATCGATATCTTTGCCAGTGGAGGACAAAAAGGGAAATGGTAAAAATTGGGTTTCGTTGCTCTTACTTTGACTATGGAGGGCAACGAGGGAAATGAAGAAACTTGGATTCATGTTCTTGTAACTTTGACGACATATAATGAAGAGAAAAATTGAGAGTGGAGAGATCATGATGCTGACACTTCAACGATGAAAAAAAAAAGAGGAATACAAATAAGATGCAAATGAGAAAATCAATTATGGTGAAGGGAAGAAGAGATTGAGAATCGCTACAAGTATGACATTGAGCAATTAGTCGCTGATTTTGAGGATGAAGAGTTCATTGGGAGGAAAATAATTTCTGAAAGCTCAGATTAAAAGGAAGAAGAGCTCGATGCTAGAGATAGAAGACACAAAATCCGATAAAACTAGAAGTGGGAACAACTTGCTGGTTGGGTTTCGAGTTCAAAGAGGCGGTATTTGATAATGTGTTGAGCAAAGGTCGAAACATTCAGAAAGTTAGGTGGTATAAGATGAAGCTTAACTTAGATATCATAGTTGTACGCCTAATGTGTAAGCGTTGAAAAATCCGGTTATAACTAGTTTTTCCTTGATAAATTGAACAGTCGTATAATGCTTGAGAATATTCAAGAGCATATCAAGAAGAAGTAGAAACTAATAGCATCAAGGAATCAATGACAAAAAGGTAGAATATTAGCGTTGAAATAACTTCGCAAGGAGTACACATATCAGTCTTCTCATCTCTGAGGTTATGTGAGAGTATTCAGAAGACTAACCCGGGTCCAAGTGTATTTCTTGATACCATTTATAATGCTGCTGAAGAGGATGTATGTGATTGGTTCTATGTTTGATTTGAGAAGCTGCTGAAGAGGGTATTATCAGCCAATCATAAGGCTTGATGAAATGTTTTTAAAGGTCGCAATGAAAATATATTACTTATTGTGTAGGACATGACACTAATAATCAGCTATAGTAGTTTGCTTCGGCTGTGGTACAATACGAGACTGGATACATGGCTATGGTTTATCAAGTAACTCAGCATGATATCAGTCTTGGAGATGGCAACAAGTTTGTCCTTGTATCCAATAGCTTACAGGCAAGTAAATCAGTATTCGTGCTCAAAACATCTTGTTTTAACGGCTGAAAATTAACTTATGTAACATTTCACGGATTCATAAGAACTATTAAATCTGAGTTACTAAACCTTGATCATAGACAGTGTGTGAAACATATTGTCAAAAAAATGAAGAAGAAGCATAAGAATAAAGATTTTCGGAAATCAACGGTGTGAAATCTATCTTGAAGCTACAATCCAACACAGTTCAAGAAGGAACTTTGTAAGTTTAAATACTATTTGAAGATTTGAAGGATGAACCGAAGACTTGGTTCTTGGCATATTATAGACTTAGAAGTTGTTGTTAGAATGTTGCCACCAGCGCGAGAAAGTCATTCAACGCCATTTTTATCAGAGCTAAATCTAAGGCGAGTGTATCTATGTTGGAGACAATTAGAAGGCATGCAATGCTCAGAATCGCAGAGAAACAAGTAATCCGAGAAGTGGTATGAGAGATTTACAAAATAGGAGGTGAAAATGCTTGAATGCTGAGAATATCTATATGAAAAATGACTTATAGTGATTCAATTAATCTGAAGAAAAAGATTGACCAAAGCAAAAGAACATGTACATTCAATTGATTTCTACTTAATTACTTTGAATAAGTGTATAACCTTGGAACATGATCTTCTTACAGGAACATGTTCCTCTCACATGAACGTGGAAGCTCTTATGGTCCTGATGTCATTACAATGACACAAACATCCAAAACAAGCAAAGACATCATGAAAAGATCTTCTTTGTATTGCTAATTTGTTATGACATGTTTTGTAATTTTCTAATGTAAGAGATTATGTATTTTCTAATTTTTGTCTGCATTTTCAGCTTGTAATGACTCAATAGTTTATAGGTACTACTACAGTTATGTGTTTTTTTAACTTTTTATGACTTACTTAAAGATAGTTTATTATCGTTAGTATGTGTTAATACATGGCATCACAAAAAAAAAAACTTAATATTCTCCATTAACATCACTCTCAGTTACATACCTTGCATTTAATTCTTCTCCATTACAGAACTTCCCATACATCCATTTAATGGCTCCTATGCAACCAATATTAGGAAAATTATCATGTTTCATACCATCATCTTCCAATGTCTTCATCGAACCTTGTTTCCAATAATTGATATTGCCTGCAAGCCTAATCTACTGCATATATCCTATGAATCTCATCAAGCAATGCTTCACCAACCCATTTGATTAGATGATCTTCAAATTTTCTCTACAGCGAAACCAAAGAACTAGTCCAGCAACTGAAATTAAGAATTTCATAAACCAGGAGTCATGTGTACCTGTAAATCAACATCATATCGATATAATATCTCTTATGGATTCTCCTCTGTCTTTGACACATAAGTCACCATCATGTTCCCACAACATCACCTTGTCGAAATTTCATTGAATTATTCTCTTGACTCAGTTTGCTGCCTTGAGGAGGAGCCACGAGTACTCATTCTAAAATATTTTCCCATATTGATTTCAGTACTTAACCTTCCATTTTCTATGAATCTTAATTTCGGTAAAGAGAGACACAACGATGAGGTTTATCGACATTGGGAAAATATGGATTTAAGGTTCGCGTGTTAGGTATGATGTTTGGGGTTAATTAAATATTCGGGTTAGAGTATGAAAATTAGTTTATATTAAGTATGATTATGTTAATTAAATGTGATTTGCTAAATTTAATCAAAACATTGTCGACAATCGATCATTCTTTAGTTTCAAGATAAAATTGACGAACCTAAAAGTCTGGATAAGTATGTGTTGGTGTCAGTAGTATAAAAAGAATAGTGATGTCGATCCATTTATAAATTTATTTTGGTAAAAAAATGTAAAACAAACATACAAATATATGAATAGCATAAGCTAATGTCATTTTAAGCATTTTAACCTTCTAATTGCTTTGAATATCCCAAATAGCAACCAAGAATGAGGTTTGAGAGAAAGAAAGCTCAAAACAAGATACAATAGTAATATGAATTAGATGAGATATCTTATGTTGAAAGCACAAAAGGATTGTCTCTGTATGGAAGCAAAAGGAAAATGCTTACATGTGAAGTCCAAACATAGATCTTTACATTCTTAATCACTTCACATGAGCACAATTAGCCATGGGCATTCGGTTCTCGGTTCCGTTTTGGTTTTTCGGTTCTAGAGGTTTACGACCCTTTCGGATATTAAGAAAAAATGGTTTGGTTTAGGTTTTGGTTTGTTGTGCTCTCGGTCCTGTTTATGTTTTTTTCTTTTTTCAGTTCTCGGTTCGGGTAACATAATTAGGAACCAGCTAATATCCGAAATAATTTCGGATCCCACTCGGTTCCGGTTTCTTGGTTAATTCAGATTAAAAAGTCAAAAATTCGGGGTTTCGGATTAAATATCTGATTTTTTTGGATAAAATTTTAGATAATTCGGATAATTTTAAATATTTTGGATAAAAATATTTTGGTAATTCATTTTCTGGTATTTCGGTTTGTAAATAGTATTTTGAATTATTTGAGTATTTTAAAACTAAATATGATTAATATTTATAAATATATAAATTATACTATAGAAATTTGGATATCCATCCGGTTCTTGGTTCGGTTCTAGTTTGGTTCTGGTTCGAAATGGTTCTTTGGTTCTAAAGATATAGAATCTGTTTGGTTAATTGGCAAACCCGAACAGAATCTTTTTAGGTTCAGTTCGGTTCAATCCTTCGGTTCCGGATAAATATGCCCATTCCTAAGCACAATATTTAGTTTTACTCGTTCCATTTTCATTTGCAACATAAGGAAATAGATAGTTTTTGCCAAGAAAAGAAAGACATAGACGGTTAATTCAGAGAACAGAATGGAGTTGGAACCTTTTTTTTTTTTTTTTTTTTTTTTTTGGACAACAATGGAGTTGGAACCTATAATAGGGTAAAAATGTTCAAAGCATACTGATGAAGTATATCTCAATCCTATAGCAATCACATGTCACTCGAATCATCTCTCTTAATGTTTCTCAGTTTGAACAGAATCTCACGTCTCTGAAACATTCGACAAGGTGATAAAATCATTGGACGCAGTGCTGTCTCAGGCGGGTTTCTGTTTAAGTAAATGACTTCATCAAAAGAAGTGAAACATATTTACAAACAAGAAATCAGTGCTATAAATGATAGAACTACTTTAGGTCCTTTTGCTTGAATGTCTTGTTTAAGTTAAGCAAAGACTTCCATTGACACGGTTAGATGCCAAGTAGTGCTTATCGACATATCCAACTTCGACCAGAAATCTTTTTAATACCATTCTCTTTCATCTTATCCCTAACAAGAGCTACATCTGCCCACCGGTCTAAAGCTGCGTACATGTTTGACAAAAGCACATAGTTACCAGCACTTTGCGGCTCAAGCTCGAAGAGCCGCCTTGCAACTACTTCAGCTATCTCAGAATCTCCATGCACACTGCAACCACCCAGAACCGAACCCCAGGCACTAGCATGAGGTTCCACAGGCATGGCTTTAATAAGGTCATAGGCTTCTTTAAGCTTTCCTGACCGGCAAAGAAGGCTTACAACACAGGAATAATGATCAGGAGATGCCACAATACAATATTCGTTTCGCATCAACTCGAAGTACCTTAAGCCATCCTCAACAAGCTTAGCTTGGCTACAAACTTTCAATATTACAGTGAAGGCAACACTATCGGGAACAATACCTTCCTCTACCATTCTCTCAAACAGCCGAACAGCTTCGCCTCCACACCCATGAATACCCATTCCTTCCATCATCGAACAGTACGAGACAAGATCCCGCTTAGGCATCTCTTCGAACAGTCTCGCTGCTCTCTCCATGTGGCCGCATTTGGCATTCATGTCTATCAAAGCAGGTGTAACATAATGACTAGAAAATCCCTTCACCATGCTCTGATGCAGATAAGTATCAACCTGCTCACATAACTCAAAGCTACCCATCTGAGAACAAGCTGACATCAAACTCACAATTATAAACACATCAGGTTTGACATTCTTCTCACACATTTCACAAAACATCTTCACAGCCTCGTTCGCCTGGCCGTTCTGCGCATAACCCGTTATCAAAGCTGACCATGCCCTAACATCAACAACATCACTCGCTTGCTCAAACAAAACCCGAGCCGAACGCATATCACCACCTTTAGCATATCCATCAATCATGGAGGTATATGAAATTACGTCTTTCATTGGCATTTCGTCAAACAACTTCTTAGCATTCACCAAATCTCCGGACTTGACAAACCCATCGATCAAAGCATTCCAAGATCCAATATTACGCTCAGGCATAACATCGAACATCTTCTTCGCTTCCTCTAACTCTCCAGATTTCACATACGCTACGATCAAAGCAGTCCAAGAAACCGCATTTCTCTCAGGCATTTCACCAAACACCTTACGTACGCTCGATAAATCCTTGCATTTGCCATAGAAATCGACAAAACTTGTGGCCAAGACCACATCTTTATCAAACCCATTTCTCAGAACCAACCCATGAACCGATGAACCAACACGAACCTGCGCATTGTTAGTACAAACTTTCATAACCAAAGGGAAAGTATACTCATCGGGTCGAGCCAAGCCTGCTCTCATCATACGGACAAGAAGCGAAACCGTGTCAAAGAAGATAAACCTATTAGAGTATCCTTTGATAAAGCAGTTCCAGAGATGAGTGCAGGGATGATGAACACGCTCGAAAACAGAGGATGAGTAAGGAAGAGAGGACGAAGAAGAAGAAGACGAGAGGAAGATGGAGACGAGGTTCTGGTCTTGCTCAAGACCTTTACGGATGATTCTGGCATGGAGTTGACGAAGCTGGACCTCAGATTTGCAGAGCCTCAAGAGGGTTTCGATTGACGCCAAGGAAGGGAGAGATGATCTCTGGATCATTCGGCTCGCATATGTACGTATGCGTGTGCTATTTTCATCACAAGAATCTTGGTGTGGTTTTTAGTTTACTACAGAGTCTGACAGGAATCGGTCTTTGTGAGAAGAGTTAAACTGTGGGATTCGTAAGAAGCTGTAAGACTTGGAGAAGAGGGTTTAGGGTTTATTTCTCCACGGGAAGGGGGAATACAATGATTTTCTTTTTTTTTTTTGAAACACAAGGGAAATAAAATGAGGAAATCTATTCGGTATTATTTGACTTTGTCGTGCTATAATTTTCGGGACGCCGTTATCTTACAGAAGTTCAGTTAGAGCATCATTAGTGATAGGTTTTTTAAATTGAATCTCTGAACATTAATTTATTAATATTTTAGTGCATAACAGTTTTGTAATTAAAATTAAATCCGTTAAAACTTGGTAAAATTAAAATTAAATCCGTGATAGATTTTTTCTTACTTTTGGTTTTTATATTAATATTTACCTTGAGAAATTTGGATAGAACTGAACCAATGCACCTGCTCTTAGAGTCTCTAGGAAGGGAAAAGGTGGAGGTCTAATTGGGACTGTACTTGCGTCTATGACACTGTTAAGTTGGTCTTTCTGTACTTGGGTCTATGGTCTTTGGGAGATGGAAAAAGGTTTTCTCTTTAGATAGTTCTCATCTCTATGAGATTTAGATGATGTTTCTAAACTTTTAGTGGACTTGAAGCTCTCTCTTTCTCTTCATAGTTTCAGTTATAATTGGTCGGCTTACTATCCTCTTTAGAAAATTGCTCATTTCATCCTTAATAATTTTGGTGACTTTTATAATTTAACTTTGATTTAAATAAACTATTTTTCACATTAACTACGTAAATTGTTAATTTTAAGCCAAATCAGTATTGATCAATATAATATTTAT
The DNA here is from genome assembly GCF_020379485.1 of Brassica napus. Classification (NCBI taxonomy): domain Eukaryota; kingdom Viridiplantae; phylum Streptophyta; class Magnoliopsida; order Brassicales; family Brassicaceae; genus Brassica; species Brassica napus. Next base: position 8,203,584 of record NC_063437.1, read on the forward strand.
CAATCATGTACTATAACAGATATACAATTTACGTTGAGTCAAATGTCATATACTCTTCCATTTCAGAAACATACATATTTTTGAAAAAAAATTGTTTCCAAAAAAATTGTTTCAAAAAGTACCTTGTTCTTTGCATTTTCTATGAACTTTTCAGATAACTCAAAAAAATATTATTGAATTGATATTGGTTTAAAATTATAAAAAAAATACATGATTACAAAATATGTATTATAATCGAAATTTAATATGTTTTATAACTGTGTTACAAACTCCAAAACATACAACATTTTTTTTCAAAAAGATGAGTATTTAGTTTCTAGTGAATCCAGTTTGTCATGTGTCAAAAAAATTATCAATATGGTAAGTGCAAATGCTTAAAAACATATGTTCTCTTGAATCGCTTAATCAATATCTTTGATGAGTCTTGAGTGATGTTCATGACTGAAATGTTCTATAATATTATCACCTATCACTTAGAACAACAAAATATCTACAGATGCCTCTTTTGGTCTGCCTCAAGATTATTTCCTTCCAATATATTGTTACACAAGAATATCCTCCAAAATTATCATAAACTTCCTTTCGGACATATAAACGAAGAATTTAAAGAGATACCGTGATACATAGAATTGCACAAACATACAAAATAAAGGGCATTGCAATCCAGAAAAGAAAAGACAAATCCACCTTGGTGAGCTATTTGAACAAATAAATGTTGGAAACCAAATCTTGGTCGTCTCTCCACCACTGGTGTATCCCATGAGCTTCCTTGTAGTCTTCAGAAGCAGTACGGTTTACTATCAGCTTAGCAGACGGGATCACGTGAACAGGCTCTTGCACGTCCACTGCGTTACTAACTCCCATCGCATCCATCAGCAAACCTCCCAATGAATGCTGCATCGCCATCCTCTCAACGATTCCAGCCCCGTACCCAAGTTGCTCCATGTTTCCCCTGTGCTCGAAAAACCCAATGTACTCGGAACACAAATGGTCCCCAGGATTCACATGAATGTCAGGTAGCCACAAAGACAAAGCCTTTAGCGGATCTTCAGACAAGTTCCGCTCTTGCAGTTGCTGCTGAGGCTGCTGTGCTTGCTTAAGGGTTCTTGAGAAAGCGAGTCCAGCTGTAACAAGGCTGCCCGCGATTCTAAGCCCGCTCCTGACACGTTCGTTAGAGATCCTCTCGATAGGAGGAGACACAAAGGGAGGGTTGAACAAGAAGGACTTGACGTAAACTCCAGTCTTCGCCAACGTTTTGCCAGCGAGAAGCGCCATCGCTGCACCCATAGAATGTCCCGTTATCCATAGATTCGAAGCTCCAACAGAAGTAGCCATGCTCCCAACGGCTTGCATAGCGATGTCGAAACGTGATGTACGGTGAAGGCCGTTGCGGATAATGTGGATGTCTAACTCGAGGTCACGAGAAATGGAGCCAGGTTTAGTCAACGTCCCTCTAAAGGCTATGACATAACGCGGAGATTTAGATTCAACGGTGGTAATGGTGGTAGTGTCTTCTTGTTGTGGTGGAGGTTTGAGTTCGTAAATGGCGCCGAAGATGGAGAAGTCAGCGTCGTCTATAAGGCGACGGATGAGTTTGAAGTGGAAGGAGTCCCACCATGGAGACGCAAGAGCTTGAGAGCCTTCACGTTGAAGCTGACGGTCGCGCTCAACAATGTAGATCCCTTGAACCAAACAAGCTGCTACACAACGTTGGTGGTTTTCGTTTGCCCTGGAACAAAGACATCATCATCATCAACGAGAAGGTTAAGAGGATTATATGAGAGAAATGTTTTACCAATCAAGATTAGTGAGGTGTGAGGAGGGTCCACAGAGGGTAAAGTCTTCTCTATCAGATGCCATTGATCATCAAAATCCCAATCTTCTTCCTCAGCCTCTTTTTTTTTTTTTGCTGGATCGTTCCCAAAATTCAAAGAAAATAACAAAAAAAGGGCAGTCAAATAATTGAGATCCTCAAGATCAATCGGGACAGAGAAAGACTCAAAAGATGGAAGCATTGAGAATTGTCCATTGGGAATGAAACTTACTGTTTAAGCCCTCGCCTTGATTGAAGATCGAAACCCACAATTCACCCAGAAAAAGGTTGTAGAGGGAATCGCGATTCAAGGAACCCGAAGCAAAGAGGAGTTTGAAAGCAAAGAATCTAAGAACTCGAGGTATATGCTTAAACAAAAACTACGCCGTTTTATATATTAAATGATCCAACACGTGCAACCACATGTGTCTCTTTTCTCTCGCAGGAGACATTTCAACATAAGAACTTTGAGAGTTTTGTGTTTGAAAGAGTGAAGATAATGTCAGTTCTACATCCTGTATAATCTTTTTATTCGATCTAAAGATTCTAAGAAGAAAAAAAAAAATACTTTGTCTTTCCTTCACAAACAGCTTTTAGCTTCCTTTCTTATGCGAACCAATAAGATCCATTTCAATACGCTTTACTTCTTCCTTCAGCTCTGCTATAGAAATAGGACTTGCCTCTTTCGTCTCTTTGTTGGCTAATAAAACTGAGAGATGCTTAAGACACGTAACGTATTCGGTCTTTACTTCCGGAGAATCTTGCAGCTGACTTCCACAACCAAACTAAAGGAAAGAAGCATGAATAAACAATAGTCAGTGTCCCAACATTTTCAATATCATTTTTGGTTTGAGGTTCGCATCCTTTTGGAGAAGAGATTAATTGTTTTACCTCTTTATAAGCTGAAAGACATTCGAGAAGTGCATCTTCAGCTGCATGTGGGTCCCTTTCCTGCAATGTCATGATGATTCAACATGTTTACACAGGATTGTTGTTTAAAAGAGTCGAGCATCAATATGAAGTGTGATAGTCTAGAACTTGGCTTCGGTTAGACACACACATCTCTCAGACTAATAATTTTCATTTGAAACCTCGTATACAGTACTAACCTTTGCCTCCGGGATCTCATTTTTGCTCGTCTCCAGAACTGCAAGACTATCAAGAGATCGTAGCTGCAACGAAACAGAAAGGGTCTAAAACACATTGTTCTTAGGATATCAGAACACAATTGTACCTATAAGCGTTGCTTCTACCAAGACTTACCAATATGACTAAAGCTGCGTGTTCATAATTCCTCAAAGTCTCACTGGATTTTCCTTGTTTCTGCTCTTTGCCCTTTTGGTTTTTCAGCTTAAGCAGGACATCTTTTGCTATCCTGGTTTCCACCACAAACAAGATTTTCCATTGTTACATTCTTTTATGTGACGATAGAAGAGTATTCGTTTAGCTGAGACTAGGGAGCTAATAGAGAAAGATAACCTAGATGAGTCTCCAAGATAATCCTTTGCTTTATCTAGTTTGGATAGAGCTTCACTGTTATTAGTTCCTCTCAACTGAGTAGCCTGAAGCATAAATGTCTTCGCCATGTGCAGAAAGTTTCCACCTATCTGGATGTGTCCTTCTGGAAGTAACTTCTTTTGGGTATTGAGACACCTGACATCAAAATTGTCATAAAGCTTTAGTTCTATACATTTGGGGATCCTCATACTCTACTTCGATACACCTGTCAAGAGTTTATTATGTGCTTACTTTTCAAACAGTTCTTGAGCTTCTCTCAGCTGCCCAGATAATTGTAGAGTAACCGCTAATGCTTCAGCTGCAATTACTGTCTCCATTGAGTTCCATCCCTGTGATAGAATTTATTCATCAACAACTTTAAACTAGAAACACAAGAACACAACAACTAAGTTCATCAATGCAAAGTTCGTAGTGCATAAGCATTACTAAGTCCAAACGTAACCAAAGTACTAGCTTTCCAATTATAGGAATTAAACTTGCGCATTCTATTAAGCATATATCAGGAAGTTGGAACTTTTCTCTTTGGTCCTAGATTAGAAAATGGAGTTTGCAAGGAAAGGAAAAAGATACTATAAAACAGAAGGAAAGTTAAAGCAAGACAAAACCACACCTTTGATAATTCCATCATGTGCAATAGTTTCCTCTGTATGTTTTCAGCATCAGCCAGACGATTGGATCGTATATATATCTGGAGCAGCACACGAAAAAAGTGAAACACAAATTCAGATTCACGATGCATTGTAAAAATAGAAAGGAACATTCAAATAAGATGCAACGTGTAAGGCGTCAAAACCTGAGAAAGGTATCTCAGTCTCCTAATATATGTCATTGACTCTCCTTGACCATTATCCTACATCACCAAAACCATAGTTGATAATACAATAAATACAACAGACAAAATGAAACATCAAGATAGCACACATTTCAGTTTATCATGTAAATATTGACATGCCTCAAGTATTTTAAGAGAATCCAGGATAAGAGCCTCCGCATCTGTGTCTTTTCCTTGCAGATGTAATACCTGTCGATCACATCAAATAATATGTTACAAAGGAAGTTTAAAAGAAAGATAGATGACAATAACTTAAGATGAACAGATTTCATGGTTATGTGGATCAATATGCTAAGAACTTAAGAACCAAAATTCAAAAAAAAAGAAGCATACTGTTCATTACAAGTTTAAAAGAGCTAGTGAAGATTATCAAGGCAACAAATAAAATTAAAACAGGACAATACCGTTCCAAGATGATACATTGTCTCTGCATAGTCCGGATGATTATGTCCCAGGACTCGTCTTTTCATCTAGATTAGTATCACAAGAAATAATAAGAAGAAAAATATAGAAACTGCCAACTGTTAATAAAAAAAATAATCTGGACATATATACCTTTAAAGCACGCTGCACAGGGAGCCATCAACAAGAGAATTAAAAGTAAGTAGTTAGCATCACAGAATGTAAAGCTTATCATTTGAACTGTTGGTGGCACTATATCAAGAGATAATTCGATAATATTAAGTACGGTAGTCAACCTCGTAGCAAGAACGAGCTTCCTCAAGTTTTCGCTGGACAAGATAAAGCTGTCCAAGGTTGTGTAGAGTAGCACCAACACTGCATTGTTAAAAATATTTTTGGATGAATGTCATATCAGGTAGATACATGGAGGGCAGAAGTGAGCGAACCAACAGGGGCATAGAGTGATACAACTGAAAAGTACAAAGAACACAGCCAGTTTCTAGATATGTGATAGGTTCTTATCCAAATTTTGAGTGTGATTCTATATATAGAAACTTCTAGAACAGAATTATTAGTTAGATAAATTGACCTAAAAGAAAAAAAGTTTTTACAATGTACGCGAAGAGGTTCAAGAGAACGGCAATCAATATAATTGTCAGCTTAAAATATAAATGATTTCTCACCGCACATCTTCAGGACCATAGTACTCCTCCAGTATGCTAACAGCTTCCAGGTATAAGGGCTCTGCTTTGTCGAATTCCTTCTTAACTCTGTATAACTCTGCCTTACGTAGAGGAAGGAAACAATAAAAGCACTTAGTCTAAAGAAGTAACAAGCACTATGATCTTAAGGAGCTAAACATAGAAACTATAAGATTTGAGTAGAGACCAACCAGATTGTTGCATGCAGATGCAACATGTGGATCCCTCTCTCCAAACCCTTCCTTAGCTTCATGTATTGCCGAACCAAAAAGCCTCTCTGCTGGCTCCAGTTTCCCCTAGTTAGATAAGAAAAAATTAGCTTATCAGAGGCACAGACAAAAACAGTCTGAGTTACATTCTTCAAATAAAAACCTGAAAGAAATGTTCTCTTCCACTATCAGTAAACACCCTCCACTTAGATGTGTGTATATTAGACACAACCGAGCCGTCCTCAATTCTTTCTAACCCACTCCCATCCAGACTATCTCCAGATCTTGGCTTAATAGGATCATCTTCTGCCAATGCAACGTTTCCACAAAACCCAAGAATTGCTGAAGAAAACAAGAGTGAGATATTGCAATCATCACATGACAAAATATCATTAACAATGAGCAGAACAAAACGCACGCACCGGCTTGTCCAGAAAAGATAATCCAAAGCCGAGGATCCAAGAGATGCAACTTCCTTGTATGGCCTCCGTAATCATTCTGATACGAAATCTTTGGTTTCACTACAATCAAACAGACTCATCCAATTTTCACAAGATTCATACAAAACCCAACAAGAAAGTCCAAAAGCTTTTCTATTACAAACTCTTGTCATTAAACAACATTCCTATATTTGATCAAAAAAAAAAAAAACAACATTCCTACTCAGCCTGAAGTAGGTGCGAATCTAAAAGGCTCAGACTTAGAGATCACATTCAATCAAAGTGTTATACTTTCTTCAAATAGTAGAATGCAACCAGAGAAAAAGACAAAACTGTTCTATCATTATTGTGTGAACAGCTAAAAGAGAACTAAAAAAGCATTGGTCAAGTCCCAGCATTGCCAAAACTGATAGATCGAAGGAACAGAGTCGAATATTGAAGTTACCGGAGAGTGAAGAAGCAAAAGTGGTGGAGACGGGAGCCCGCGAAGAAGAAAAGGAATGAGTTCGCCTGAGGAGAGCCGACATAATTCGAGTCATAGACATGTTTGGAGGAGTTTTTGTCAATTGCGCTCCAGGTGTTCGACGAAATTATGCGGGGATTTGCTCTGTTATTGGATTGGTCATTTTAGATATTAGGTACCAATTCTGCAAATGAATTAAACCAGATCAATTTAATTTGGTTAAACCTTTTGTAATCTTTTATATATTAATTGAAAATCATTTGAAAAGTTGTAAACTTAAGTTTGTACTAATTAAAAAGAGACTATGATTAAGTGTTACTTAATTACGATGACAATTTACTTTACGTGACAGCTTAACAATCAATTAAAAAAAATGTTGGTTTAAATCCAATTACTAGAGAATATTATATTAACCACAAACATAGGCCTAGGCATAAAATCCATAATCCAAAATCCGAACAGAAAAATCCGATCCGTATGTGGTCCGAAATGTAAAAAATATCCGAATGGGTCTTGTAAGGTGATAAAAAAACATATCTGAACCTGAAGTGTTATTAACCGAACCCGAACGGGTAATCCAAAAAAACCAAAAAAATCAAAAAATCCAAAAAAATATCCGAAGAAACTGATTCGAATGTCCAAAATAATATACAATATAATTATATTAAACATGAATATCTACTTCAGATATTCAATTTCATATTTATTTTGATATGGTATCTAACAATAAGTATATAAAATTTAAATAACTATCTTAAATACTTAATTATATATAAATAAGTATGTATTTCTTATGTTTTGCTTTTAAATTTTAGATTTTATTTCGGGTATATCCGAACCGATCCGATATAATCCGAATCCGAATGATATATGATTACTTTATGGGCTCTATGATATGATACAAAACGGATTCATACCCGTGTGTTATATCCAAACCCGACCCGTACTTGCAAATTTACTAGAATGAGACCTATGAGATTTTATAAAAGAGAACCAAAATCCGAAAAACCCGACCCGAATGCCAACGGGTACCCGAACGCCCATGCCTAACAAAACATATGAAACATGTATTCTTTCCTTAAATAAAAGCTACGAAATTACCTAATATGATTAACATATATATGGTAATTAATGACTATGAATAATAAAGATTTTTGCATCCTTCTTCATTTTTTGTTTAATTATATATTATTAAAAAAAACTAAACAATCACATTAAACATATAATAAAAAAATTAGATTTTTCTTATATGTTATATTTAAAAAAAAATTTAAAATGACTTTAAATTACAAAAACGAGGAAACTTTATATGTTATATTTTAAATTTTTAAAACGACTTTAAATTATAAAAATGAGAAAACTTTATATGTTATATTTATTCTTAAATGTTAGTTTTTTTCTTATATGTTATATTTTGAATTTTTTAAAACGACTTTAAATTACAAAATGTAAGTTTTCCTTAAGCATACGACTAAAAACATTAAAATGACATGTATCAATTCAATGACTGATTTGAAACCTTTCAAAATTATATGGAAAATAAAAGTTAAAATAATTCAACTGTGAAAACATTACTGTTCACTTTTTCAAGAATGTGTTCGGTGGAAAAAAAAAGAAGTTTTTGAGTCATAATTAATTTAATGTCCAATCCGATCTATCCATGATAATTAACTATTGTTTACTTCCACAATTTTTATTAAAAATTGATCAGGTTCATTTCGAAAGAAATTATATAATAACAACAAAAAATATTGCATATGTATAAATAAAATGATCAAATATATAAAAAAAATATCAATAATATATACAAATAAACTCGTGCAAGTCTTATTCTAGTTTGTATACTGAAATCTAAAATCGAGACAAACAGTTATAAGTATTAAAAACCATTTCTATATTATCCAAATACACAAATTATGATTTTATCAATAATATTATTTATATTTAATTTTAAAATAATCAAATATATATATAAATATAATTTATAAATCAAATAGAAATTCAAATTATTTAAATTATCCAATATGTTATCTTTTTGACATATCCAATATTTTTTTATCTTAAAAATGAACCCAACAAAAACAAACAAAGTCCGATTTTATGGTATTAACCAGTTCAGATTTACTATTAAACCAAACCAAAAGAACCAAACCACACTTTATTCATAAATTGATACAAAGAGATGTTTTCAATGGATGTGAAACAATAAAAGCCATAAGAACAAAGCAAATCTCTTGACTTGCTCTGAGACAATGCTTGATAGAGAAACACACAAACGTTGAACCATGCAAGAAACCCAAACGGAGTGAACATTCTTCAACAAGCTTCTTTGATCTGATCAAGGTTTCCAGAGGATTGTGGTCTCTGCAATCATGGAAGTCACAATGTAAGGATCCATGTTCGAAGCTGGCCTCCTATCCTCAAAGTATCCTTTCCCTTCTTTCTCTGTGTCACGTCCTACACGGATTGATGCTCCACGGTTCGCAACACCCTATACATCCACAACACAAACCAATCACAACTTCAGTTAAAATGTAATGCAACCTTTTACTATTTGAAACCCACAAAGTGTTGGTTAGTTAGTTAGTTTTACCCAGAGGAAAGTGTTGATGTCAGCAGTCTCGTGGTGACCCGTGAGACGACGCTCATTGCCTTCACCATAAGCAGCAATGTGTTCCTTGTGTCTCAGTCCCAGTTTATCAATTGCCTTCTTGATAATCTCGTAACCACCATCTTCCCTCATTGACTTGGTACTGAAACAATTCACCATTTGTGTGTTTAACATGAATCAGCATCAGAAGATCTCAACTACAATAGCAGATTCTTGAGATGTGTACCTATAGTTGCAGTGAGCACCAGCACCATTCCAGTCACCGGGAATCGGTTTTGGGTCAAAAGATACCACCACACCAGCAATCTCTGTGATCCTCTGTTTTTAGAACCAACAAAGAATGTTATTAATTAACATCTACACAACAGTTATTAAAGTTCGAATGTTTAATCGTTAGAACATACCTCCAAAATGAAACGTGCGACCCAAATTTCATCACCGGCCGAGATACCAACAGCTGGACCAACTTGGAACTCCCACTGCCCTCAACACAAAAAAAAGATTTGGTAATTAGTACTTTATTCAAAATATTTGATCTTGATTATTGAACCTCACAATTAATTATCAACAAGAAAAAAGGAAGATCAAAACATTATGAAAAAGATTTGATCTTTATGATTTATAAATTAATGTAGAAAAATATCAGATCTTTATGTAAAAGATCAAAATTTCTTGTAGGTCACGGAAACTACCTGACCAGGCATGACTTCTCCGTTGATGCCACTAATATTGATGCCAGCGTATAAGCAGGCCTTGTAGTGAGCATCAACGATGTCTCTACCAAAAGATTTATCTGCTCCAACACTACAATAGTATGGTCCCTGCAAAGATAAATTTCACCTTAAGAACTTAGTAAATCCGAACATCGAAAAGAATCAAAACCCATTTATCAATCACTTCTTCACCTGAGGGCCAGGGAAGCCGCCAATAGGCCAACCAAGAGGCCAGTTCACATCTTTCTGAAGTAAAGTATACTCTTGCTCAATACCATACCTGGTTTTCAAAGTAAGATCTCATCAATAACTACGCATTTTTTACAAGAACCGGCTAAAACAATATTAAATAGGGACTCACCATGGCACTTCAGCTACAACATCAGGGTGGCTAAAGACCTTAGCCGCAGCGTGTCTTTTGTTTGTTGGGATTGGTTCGCCCGCTGGAGTGTAAGCATCGCACATGACCTGATTATTAAAACCATTAAAAGGTTATGACGTGTCAAAAAAAATATGGCTGCAAACAACAAGAAGATCAAAACTCACAAGAATGTTATTGCCTCTACGGAAAGGATCTTTGAAGATGGCTTGAGGGCTACAAAGACATAATACAAAACATAAAAATGATTAATAAACAAGAATCTGAATAAAATCATAGAGAAATGTTTATGCAGAAAATTGGTATGATATAAGATCAGAAAGAAACGATTATTAACTATAAGATGACTTCACTGTCTTCACCAGGAGCTTGGCCTGTGCTTGAGCCATCATAGTTCCACTTTGGTAGCTCCGAAGGGTCACTCACTGGTCCAGGAAGAGTCTACAGATAAACAAGATTTACTATAAATCAAACTTTTGGTAGAGTATCAAAAATAGAAATAGATAAAAGTTACAAATTACCAAAAATAGCTAGAGAAAGAAAAGTTACCCTGGCTTTGCTTCTCATATCCATTCCTGAACCTCCAACCCTGATTTGGCATATGAAATAATACAACAATAACATTTTTTTAAATAGTCTTTAGGAACAGAGCCAGAAACAGAGCAGACATAGTTTTACAGCAGATTTTGAAACAGTAGATTTAATCAGAAAACTAAACAAAAAAACTACCATGATAACATAACCAAATTGGATCTAAAGGACTAATAAGAAAAATCGAAGGACTAATAAAATGAAAATTAAATATGTGTGTTTAGCAGAATCTTTTTTTTTTTTGTAAATGTGTTTAGCAGAATCTGCTCCATACAAACCCCAAAAATAGTTAAGAGTTGGAAAAACAACATGAACCCATTTAATTTACGGTCAACATGAGGGTGCATACGATCTAATACATAAACAACAACGATTTTGTGAAGAAAGAAGACGAACCATATGTATTCCGCAATGATTTTGTCAGTGGTCTCTGAGAGGTTAAGGTTAACGAGATCTGTAAGAAGACTCATGGCTACGAACACCGAGATTGGTCGATAGTAACAGTTGAAGCAAATGACAGATAAAATCGAATAAAATCTTCTCGTGTTTTGGTTGTGTATTGATATTGGTCGATGTGAAGAGTACTTATAGAATAAGAGGGTGCAGAGATCGAGAAAGTTGGTGACGTGAAGAGTTAGAAGACTTTCTGGCTCTCCACAAAATACCAAAATTACAAAACGTAAAAATCAGAAATAAAATATAAAAGATTCTCCTGCGGCCCAATGGAATCTTATATATTTAGTAATGTTTACAAAGTTAACATATACTTATGTATTTTTTATTTTTTTCAGACATGTACACACAGGGTGACACTTTCCATGAGATATCGGAAAAAAACATTATTTAAGGTAAAATCCATTTCCCTATAATATTTCTAAAAAGCGGCGGTAGGAATTATGAAGATACTACTTATCAAAAATTTATCAGTTCTTTTAAATACTACTCCCTCCGTTTTTTTATATAAGTCGCTTTACAGCTATGCACGTAGATTAAGAAAATCATTAATTTTTTATATTTTCTAAACAAAAACATCATTAGTTATTTACCTAACCACAATTCAACCAATAGAAAAATAGAAGATATATTACCATTGGTCATACAACATTAATTATTAATAAATTTTACATAGAAAACCGAAAACGACATATAATTTGAAACAAAAAAAATTCTCTAAAACGACTTATATTAAAAAACGGAGGGAGTATATTTTTATGAATATTTTTACGAGATTTTGATAATTTTTATACTAATATCATTTTATTTAAAAATTTGTATAAAAAAGAATTTGGTGCAATATTACTGGAAAATGATGCTGGTGTAATCTTTCAAAATTAAGTGATTTTTGGTGTAATATGTCCGAATAAGAGTTATAAATGTTAACATTGGAATATAATGGAATCATTGATTCCTTAACTGAAGAAATATCTATTTTTGTTGGATAACATCTACTACCCTTTATGCGTGTTCTCAGAAAAAACAACAACAATCACTCTCCTTTGTATACAAAAAAATTCTCTTTTATGTACAAAAATTCCTTTCATATACAAAAAATTGATGTTTGGGCATTTATTTTCTATTTGTAAAAATTGATTTTTATTTCTTAGTTGATATCTTTTGCTCTAAAGTTAAAATAGAAAAAAATTAATTAATAACTTTATAATGTTTCCAAACCACACAAAAAAATATCTATAACTCTATAATATGATGGTTCTATATATACATATAAATATGGTATAAAAATTATGGAAAAAATAATTTTTTTTGTCATCAAGATAAACAGTCTCTGTTAAGACTCTGCCAAACATGTGACTTAGGATAATTTATTAATACCAGCGGATGATTCCGAGCAACGCGTGCAAAATTGTCGGTCTTTATATTTTGAGTCCGCGCCGAGGTTTTGGAGTTTTCTTTTATCCTCTGTAAAATAGTTTAGATATTTATTTAAAAGGTAAAATAATATTTCCCTAAATAACATTTTGAAAACTCTCGTCTAATGCAACGAAACAAAATCACAACTATTCTGATATATAAAACTAAAATACAAGTATTCAACGATATTTTAATTTTCTTATAAAAATGTCATATTAATACTCAAATTTGAAGTGATCTTGGTAACCAGGGCGGAATATAATAACCAACAAAACTTTCACAAAACAAAGAGTCTTATGAAAAATTGAGTGTTTTTAGCTAAGAAATATGCAGTCTCATTTGTCCCCGAGTGATATAGCATATCTGAAATCATGAAATCTTTTCGTAAGTTCTTGTATCTCCTTCAACTTTGTCGAAAAATTCGGCAATGGCTAAAGTTCCACTAAAATTGTTATCAAGTCTTTGTAGTCCATCTCAAAGTACTGACATGCCGAATGACACAACATGTTTTCCGTTGTCCAGCTTAGCGCTTCCAACTCCAAATGCAATGCGTATTCTCTTCGTCTTTGATTTCTTAAACCTATAAGTTATTTCATTCATCCACATTCACTAAAGCTCAAAGTAGAGGTCCAAGAACCATCTACCGAACATATATCCTTAAAAGTAAGACTTGAGATGTTGCTACTGATGTTTCACTAAAATCAGTAGCTAGTTCATTTGATGTGAATCATGCTTGGCATTCTCTTATGTCTATGATCAGCTCAAGTGGGTCTATATCAATCACTATAAATAGTTATATGAACAATATTAATTTGATTTTACCTAGAAACCAAAAATATATACTTATGGTAACAAGCGTATATTTTTTTAATTATAAACAATATTTACAATGAAAATTAAAGAAATAATGTTAGGGAACTATTAGTATTTATTTACTGCAAAAATTTAGCATATTCATTGTAAACTTCAATTCTTCTAGCTTATTTCTTTGAACTAACTAGATATTTAATTATATTAAATTTTATATATTTTGCATAAAAATAACTTCAATCAATACTTATTCTCTGTTGTTATTTTAATTACTCAAAATGTAGATTTACTAAATTACTTTATATATATATATATATATATATATATATATATATATATTATACATATATACTCTTCAAAAACTTATACGAATTATTTATCAAACCAATACAAACTTAGGATAGCCTCTAAATATATCAATTTTATAACTTTAATATTTTAACCTATAAAATAAGCTTTAGTACCATCAAATTTATTCAACAGCGCAAATGAACTACATATATTAATATTGTAGTTAAAATTATATTAATACAATTATTTATTAGTGATGTCAAATTTTTATTAAAATGATTTTATTTTACATCATTTCTCTAAGTAATCTGAACACAAATTAGTACATGTATCAGTTAAGTAAGTGATGTAAACTCATATTTTGTATAATTGTTTTTTAAATGATGTAAAGTAATAATATATATTTTGTATCAATTTTGTTGAAATGATGTTATATAAATTGATAATCATCATTTACTATAGTTGATGTTGAACTAGACATCTTGTATCATTTACTAATAAATAATTCAAATTAATATCACTTATTTTTTAAGATGCTACTTAAGTGATGTAATACAGTCTTTTGAAGTGTAAGCTTTAGTACCATCAAATTTATTCAACAGCACAAATGAACTACGTTTATTAATATCGTAGTTAAAATTATATTAATACAATTATTTAATAGTGATGTCAAATTTTTATTAAAATGATTTTACTTTAAATCATTTCTCTAAGTAATCTGAACACAAAATTGTGCATGTATCAGTTACGTAAGTGATGTAAACTCATATTTTGTATAATTTTTTTTTTTAAATGATGTAAAGTAATATATATTTGTATCAATTTTGTTGAAATGATGTTATATAAGTTGATAATCATCATTTACTATAATTGATGTTGAACTAAACATATTGTATCATTTACTAATAAATAATTCAAATTAATATCACTTATTTTTCAGATGCTACTTAAGTGATGTGATACAGTCTTTTGAAGCGTAAATATTAATTAATATTATAATTTAGTAAAATTGGTAAATACTTATATCTATACATGAATTTTAACTCTTGATTAGTAATGTTCACTTATGCAACTTACATATTTAACACTTTAATATTTTTATTGTTCTCAAATAATCATATAAGAAATTATAAAAATTTAAGAAATATATTTACCAATCTTAGAAAACAAACAGAACTAGATACAATTAAAATGAGTTTGATTTTATCTATTTAAGTTCCTTTTTCTATGACAAAAATTATCATATTTTAAATTTAATTCAGCGGAATTTACGAACCCAACATACACCAAATAAATAAGTGAACCATCATATTTTCATACGTATATTTTACGTATAACTAAGACAACATATTATTACTATTATATTGACAACAACATATTATTATTTAAAATAATCTATATATATTCATATATAAAGTATACTTTTATAGATAATGAAAACAATCTGTTTGCAAATTATTATGATTTATATATTTTCAATATATATACATGTACATGAACACGGCAAAATCACATGCCAACACTTACAATAGTTTTTTCAAATAGTTTTTAAAAATAGTTATGGAATATTGAAAATGTACGGAAGGAATTAATTTAAAAGTTATTAAGAAATTTTTCTGTTATAAACAAAATAATATTTTCTAGTAAAATTGAAATTATTTTAGCACTCACGTAAATATATAAAATAAAAATAAAACTGATGAGATTATATGAATGATCATGATACAATACAACTCACATGTCACATAACGTAATAATAGTTTTTGGAAAATTTTCTACATTAAAGTTAATTTATTCGATAGAAAATTAATTAGAAGAGTAATTTTATCTATTCTAGGTATTACACGAAAAATGTCTTGTTTTATATGTTTTTGGTAAATGAATTCTCATAGACATTAAAAATGGAAAAGTAAATACAAATTATAAGTTGGATGCATTTTATTGCCAATTTTTAGAAATACCAATAAAATGCTCTTGTTAGTTTAAAAATTAAATGTATATTTTATGTAGAAATATCAATGAACGCTTTCTTTTTTGGATGATTTTTAATATTATTTAACTTGTCTTTTTAAGTTCTATCAATTTTTCTCCCGCCGAGTAGATCTAATTACCGCTAATTTGCTTCAGTATCAATATTATTAAAAGGGAAGGAGTCTTAAAAAATCTACTTATTAAAGTTGTTTGGACCATTTTATTTAACTAATTATTTTTGGTCATACCTTAAACTTAGACTAACAATATGTTACCATATATTTTTCTAACAATAATTTATTCAATTCCTTTATTTATTCAAATACCACTCTAAATCTTAATCATTACTATTACTATATTTACCATTTTGACTTTTAATCGTAAAAGCATTGAAACTAATATTTTATATTATCACTTTTATCATATAATATATAATTTAAAGCAAGAGAAGTTACACGACATATATGTGTACATTTTAACTTCCTCTTTCCTTTATAATAACGTAATCATATCATATATAAATTTTTCCACTAAAATCTCATATTATATACTAAAATTTCAACCGTCTATATTTTGATAGATATTTTCATATTTAAAAATGAGTTTTCTAAAAATATTTCATCAACCATGTTTTTGTACAATAATGTTAAAAATCTATATCAAAAGGTTGTTGGACCCGATATGGACGTAATGGGTCCATATCTGTTCGGGTATTTAGGATCCTAAAAAGTTTCGAAATATCTAAAAAATCTGAAAAATATCCGAAACACGAAAAGTACTTGAAACTCCAAACAAATACCCAAAAAGTTCAAATACTTAAAAATTCAAAATCTTATTCAAAATCTGACACTGAACTGAAAATACACAAAATTTTATCCAAATACCCAATTTTTTTTTTAATTTGAAAATTTACCTGAAATCAAAAACTATAATCGTAAACCAAAAACCTAAAAAAAATATCCATAATGTCGGAAACATATTCGAAATATCCAAATATACCTAATAAACACAACATATTTATGATCGGGTCTAGGGTAGGACCCGAACTCAAACAAAGACCTGCGGGTCAAAAAAAAACTCCAATAGGTTATCTTCTTTGGACTTGAATTAAACCTATATTTCCGGATCGGTTTGGTTTATTTTTTGATCCGGATATAATTTTCATGTCTAAAAAACTTACGTAAAAGTGTACATATAAAATATTAAATAAACTAATTCATAGATTATATAACTGTTAAAAATTATATTTTTCGATATAATAAGACTTTGTATTATAATATAATCCAAAAAACTCGCGCTTGAAAAGCGCGGATCAAAATCTAGTTATAAAAGAAAAAGTGATCTATTATTACCTTTCCTTCCTCCCGCATTTCTTCTCTTGCGTACAAATGAATAATTACCTCAGTAGCACTCGTTTATTTGAGCTTACTATGATGTAGACTCTTATATGGCCCTCGTTTATTTGTTAATATAGTATTACATTGAATTTATTTGTTATTATAGTACTAAAATTGAACTCATTATCCACACATCTTCGATTTCTCTCCGGCCATTTTGTGGATTGAAATAGTTTGTCAACATTAAGAATCAGCTGAGAAATTAGTGAATATTTTACGGTGTCATATCGACATCACAAGGTCATTCTTGTCCTCGAATCTTGGCTCTTGTGTCTATTCTGGAATTTTTTCGACAATGATTTTTTTCCGGAAAATTTTACGTATTAACAAGAAATCGAGTACCAAAGAAAAACTACCGATGTTCAAAACTCTTAGCAATACAAAAGAGAACCAAATATTCTAAATGACTTCGTTTCCTTCCGTGGACCATACAGATCCTTTTTATTGGTCAATGGACCATACAGAACTTATATTGATATACTTAGAATAAATTGAAAATATGTCATGTCCAATTATAAAGTTGAGGTTTTCAAAAAAAAATAAGAAATCTTATATTATAAAGTTGAGTATTTCTATGGTTGCATGTAAGAGGCCGCTCTTGACCGGCAAGGCATTATTGGTTATATGGCCCACCCGTGGTGTAAGATGGGTTGACGTTAAGCTTCGTTGATTATCTGTTTGTTTAAAATTCTCTGAAAAAGTCTTTGTGTTTTGACTAATAAAGTGGTTGATTTACTCTCATCACACAATTAAACTCATTTAACAATGTTACAAGATGCATAGTTTATATAGAAAATAAATTAATCTAATTTTCTAAACTAATATAAAATAATATATAATAGATAATAATAAGTTTTATATTATAATATATTGATGTATATTCTAATATTGACCAAAGGATGATGTCGATCTTTTAGATCTCCCAATAGAAGATTCTACGGTGACTCTCTAATGTCAGAGATATAAACAATTTATAAAAAAAACACATCATAAATGGAAAATGGTTGGAAAAGAAGAAAGTGTATGGTGTGGATCCACACTGATGTGGAGTTTTGGATGTCCTCTCTTTAATACTCCCTCCATTTTTTAATATAAGTCGTTTTAGAGAAATTTTTTGTTCCAAATTATATGACGTTTTCGATTTTCTATGTAAAATTTATTAACAGTTAATGTTATATGACCAATGATAATATATTTTCTATTTTATTATTGGTTGATTTGTGGTTAGGTAAATAATTAATGATGTTTTTGTTTAGAAAATGTAAGAAACTAATGATTTTTTTAATTTGTGTGCACAATTCTAAAAAAAACTTATATTAAAAAACGGAAGGAGTACATCTCTTCTTTATTACAGCTGAATTATTTTCTTTCTTTTTTCTTCTCCGAATCGATGCAACTCTTTTGAGAGATTCTTAGTTAAATGGGTTAATGTCAGTCTACTTGATGAACCAAGATCTCGGTGAATTACCAAGAATGGATCATGAAAGTAAATAACTATGCACTTAATCCTTTTAGATACTAGGGGCATTGCCTCCGCGCAAGCGCGGAGTTATGGACAGAGTTCTTGTTTCATCTCAATATTTGCTAGGATTATTGTAATTGTGAATTTTACGTTTTGAGTTGTTTTTCAAGTTTTTTTTATTGTTGAGGGTTAGAGTTGTGATGATGAACTCTGTATGCATTGTTCTTCACTTATGATGAACTAAACTGTGTTAGTAATGTGATTGATATAGTTCGTGATGTTGTTTGCTGTGTCACTGAGACTTATTGTTTATTTATCTTTTTAATATGTTTCTTGTACTGTTGAGAGTACATAAATTATATTAAAGTTGTTGAGAGTACCTTTTGTTTCTGGATATTTTTTATTCAGTATAGTTGTGTAAGTTGTGTGTATTAAGAAATAATTTTTATTATCCTTACTATGTTTGTTATATGTTTTTATTTTATTTTTAAACTTGTTGCTCTTACCGGACCTTTAAAATAAATACATGAATAATTATAGAAATAATTATAAAATGAGTGACAATTCTGAGTATTTGGGATTTAATGAGTTTTAAACGAATATGTATTTCTCATAAGAAAACAATAGCATTGGCATGTTGACATTGGGCATGTAAGATATTTATATAAGACAAGAGGAGTGAGCATGTAGAGCTGTTGTTGCCGCCTTTGTGTATGTCGGGATTGTCTCTTGTATCTTCTGTTGTGGCTGTGTTTGTTTATTTTTTATTTGATGGATAATATGTAAACAAAAATTATTTTTAGTTGTATTTATCAGAGTTCATAACTTACTCTGCTTTTTTTTTGTTTAGGTAATTTCACTGATCTTGGTTGTCGTCTTCGTCTTCTTCGTTGCAAAAGTAAGTTTGTACATTGTTAAATAGCTGGCCATGTAGTTTGTATTTGTTTAGCTGACTCGATGTATGTGTTGTTGTAAAAGTAAGTTTGTAAATTGTTAAATAGTTGGCCGTGTAGTTTGTATTTGTTTAGCTTACTCGATGTATGTGTCGTTGAGTTTTAGTTGAGGTGATTGATTTGGTATATTTGTTTTGAAGTTTATTTCTAAGATTGGACAAAAAAGAGAGGTGATCATTAATGATTCGTATTTTTTGGAATTATAGTTTTTGGTGTTTTGATTGTTTGGGTTGTTGTGGTTTCTTTTAAGTTGTAAAATAAATGTTTGTATAAAATTAGTTTGATAAGTAAGGGAGATAAATAGACGACCACAAAATTTGGGTAGGAAATATTTTTGATTATTGATGTTAGCACAATATAGATAATAATATAAAGAGAATTGTGTGTTGATTATTTCTTACAGATCAATGAGGAGACGGATAACGACTCGAGTTGTTTCTTTGCTAAGATCAGAGCCTTGGACATAACGGATTTTTTCAACCACATCTGCGAGTTTAAATATCAGTTATGATAACAAACATATTATAAACTCAGATGCAATATGATAATATACCTAAGAGTTCTAGGTTTGTGTTCGCAATCACTTGGAAATTATCAAACAGTCTAATTATGATTGAAGACTGATCTCAGGAGGACCCGTGATGACTTCATCAATAATAGTTTGTGAGATGAAATGAATGAGAATAGATGATCAATTATCTTGTACATGCTTGAGCACCTAGCAACCTCAAAACGATCGACTTTCACAATGGAACCGGCTTTCAAAGATGACATGTAATGATTAGCACGTCCGGCGGGAATAAAACCATGAATCACGGAATCTGCAAATAATATTATTTAACAAAGAATCAGAAAATCAATTAAAAACAATTATATTAGATATGTGTGATAAATCGAAGATTAACTTACCTTTTCATCAAGGAAGGGAACCGTGATTCCCATAAACTCCATGTCTGAATCTCATAAGCGAAGAGGTTAGAGGCTATGCTCTGACTACTACGACCAACACGGAGAGACTCGAAGGTTGAGTGATGGATGCCGGGAATGCCGGTTTGAGGGACTGGAGAGGCAGAGAGACATTTTCTAGAACATCGTTAAAGCTAAGAGGAATCAATGAGTTTTGTGGAGATGAAGATTGGGTTCATCAAAGATGAGAATCATATATATATGGTTTACAGAAAGACTACAAATCAGGAACATTTAAGATCAAGCGATTTAAGATGGGGAGATGAAGAGTTCACCGGTGAAAAAATAGATTACGAACAGACACACAGCGCAATTTTGTAACTCAGACTTGTCTAAGACAATGATGAAAAAAACCTAACTCGTGTTAAACAAAGACATTTTACAATATGGAAAACTATAATTGTTGTTTTTTCATATAACGTGATGAACCTCATTTTAAAAAGAAACTCATAATACATTTGTAGGCCGGCCCACAGAGAAAACCGAAGAAGCAAAGGTTTCCGACCTTCATAAATATATATTAGTTTCGGCCATCAATATGCAAAGTATCCTTTAGCTTAGTGGTATAAATGTCGGTGTTTATATCTCAATAACCTGGGTTCGAGCCACATGCTTGACAGTTTTTCACACTTTTTAAAAGTGGGACCCACCAAAATGCTGACGTGTCGCCTCAAGAATAACTCAAATGCCTCATTATATTATAGACTAGGGCGGGATATTAGTTAATTTGATATTCACTAAATGCTCGAGTTGAAATTTGTTTTAAGATTCAAGAATTTTGTTATTTGTTATGTGTTACTTATTAGTATACAGTGGTATAGTTGTTTTTCGATTATTCTTGCTTTGGTATTGTATCAAATTAACTAATTGTCCAACTCATAGTTATAGATGTACAAATGTGGATTTGTGATAAAGTTTGATGACAATACTGTTTTTTTTTTAATTCTTATTCATAGTGGAGTGTGCATGTGTCAGAAAGAGGTTTATATCAAGTTTTATGTTTTTGCGTATGGATCTTAAATATATATTATTTTGTATAATGCATACTTGCTCTACAACATCTGCTTGTAAACTAAAAAAATTGTTTTCTATATTTTTAAAGGAGAAAATATTTAGTCTAGAATATAACATGGACATATGTATTGACTATATATAGAAGTTGGGTGTTATTTTAAAATGACATATGTATAGAGGTTTTTCAACTATTACTTTACTGGCACAAAACATTTATAACTGCAAATACCTTCTTTTAAAAGCAAACTAATAAAAGCGTGTACAACAAATGTATTTTGATATATATTATATGCATCAAGTTATAAAGATTGGAAACATTGCAAAACTGTTTGGAGCAAAGTTTTTAACTTCACGATCTTCATCTTGACGTCAGTTCAGTGCTGGCCCTTGCCACAAGCAGAAGAAGCATGGACTTCCAGCCGACACGTTAATAAGTATTTTCGCGGCCACATATTTATAAAAAGTGACTTTATCCTAGTGGTTCTAAGAGAAATTACCAGTGTTGGAGGTGCTGGGTTCAATTACTCCTGACAGCCTTTTATTTTATTTTGGCCCCAAATATAAAATGGGACACGTGTCACTCCCATAACGCACAACTTGATGATGTGGCATCACAGGAGAGAGGCGAACATATTTTTATATATATAGATTGTAGAACTCCCATATGTGCGTTTGCAAAGGTTCTCATTGGTTTTATTTTACCATGATTCTTGATTATCACCAATTTTAGCGTACTGATTTCTTGAACCATTAAACCTGAGCTCCAGTTTTCTCCGAGAAGTGAAATCGTCATCCCTTGAAAGACGAGAATAGTCACGCCGCTAGAGTTCTAAACTTAAGGGCCCGACTGGTTTAAACGCAGCGGTTGCGGTTGCAGAAGTTTAAAAATGCGGATGGTTGCGGTTTCAAGCGTTATTAAGCGTTTTGTATGACTGGTACAACGTTTGAAAATTATTGCGTTTGCGGGATATTTGTGACTGGTTGATTATAAGATATTGTAGAGTTTAATAATAAATTACCCATATCAACATATTATAACATTAAAAAGTATAAAAAACAAAATAAAATATAATAATTATCAATATAATATGATTAATAAAAATATTTTGTTTATTTATAAAAAAATTCAAATTAGTTGAAAGTTATAGTTTTAATAAAATTTGTTTTGAAGATTTATATTAAAAAATATTTTATTCCGTTTCATATATGTGTATATCGTTATATATATGTGTATATAAATGTTTAAAAATTCTAATAAATTGTTAGTTTAAAGTTTTTATAAAGCAAATTATGATACTGTTTGTGGATTTTAAATATAAAATATGTATATATTTTTATTTATAATATTTCTATTTTAAAATATTTTTGAAAATAATTTTATATTTATTTATTCACCCGCAACTGCAAACGCTAGCGGGAACCAGCTTTTGATTTTAAGAGGTTCAGAGCGGTTTGGAACGATTTGTAACAGTTTGTATGATTGTTTCAAAACGCTGTCAACTTTTACCAACCGCAAAAGCTGCATTTGCGGGTTGTAGCGGAACCTTAATATTGATGTTTCTTCGTTTTTCGCTTGATACCTCTCTTTGTCTTTCATACTTTCAATTTATTTGTATCCGATCTACCGTCATAACTTGTTGGATTTCTCCTGTATGCATCATGTTCTTCAACTGTTTTTGGATGAGAAATATCGTCAATCCTAAGATGCTCGAAAAAAGAAAAAAAAAATTAAAACGCGAGTCCAGAGTTAGAACCAGCATGGTCCTCGATCTGATGAGAAGGCATCGAGGAACTAGCCGATGTAGATGGTCTGGATCACATCCAACTATCCACATTGAAATTTGCAAAAGATATATTTCATGCTGAAGGAGAGGATCAATGATCATCGATAAAGAAAAAAGTCATAATATAGATGTTTACAAAGAAGTTGGTCATCAAGCAAGGATGATTTAGAATATTAAATTATTTAATTTTATTTATTATTAACTTAATAATTTCATATTACATATCGAATATATACAGGTAAAAATTGATTTTGTTGTTTTTAAACCAAATTCTATATAATATTAATTTGTTTTACTTAAAATTCATATTTCTTTAATTATTTAAAAGGAAACCAGTTTTTTAAGAATACATTTTAAGATCAAGTTCAATAACACAGATTTTATTCAAAAGTGGGGTTAAATAACAGAAATTTGTCATTTTGATAAAAGTGATTTTTGAAACTTAATAAAAAGTCGTTTTAAATCCTAAACTGAATACACTCCTTATATAAATGAATTTAATTTTGATGATATTAAAATGTAGTTTATATCTATTATATAAATATTTATTTCTACATTTTAAAATACATGTGAACACATATATAGATTGGATATACATGTAATATTTTTAAATTTTAATGATCCAACGAAAATTTTGGGTATTTTGCCCGCTCTTCAGTTGTATAAGGAAATAGTACAAGTTGAAGAGAAAAGAAAATGGAAACGCTGAATTACTTGAAATTGAACTGAATACGTGCACGGGACCAATGAATAAAGATAAAAGACAGTGCCAATTTGTGTTACTTGCACATTCAGAATTGTCCAATATAATTATTGCATTCCCAACTTGCATTGTCATATCTCATTTTCA
This sequence comes from Brassica napus, assembly GCF_020379485.1. Taxonomy (NCBI): domain Eukaryota; kingdom Viridiplantae; phylum Streptophyta; class Magnoliopsida; order Brassicales; family Brassicaceae; genus Brassica; species Brassica napus. The sequence continues at coordinate 8,227,623 of NC_063437.1, forward strand.
ACTGCGTATGTCATTTTCTTAGACAATCGGTTCAATCATTGTAAGACAATATTAATCAATTGCCTTAAAACTGTTGCATTGAAGGATTTTATCTCTGTCTATCTCTCTCTGAGTTGAGCTTATGAGAGAACATTTCTGTATTTACGTAGAGCTTAAGAGTTTTTTTTTGTTTGAAAAAAGTAGAGCTTAAGAGTTGAATAGTCAGAACTAATACTCATATCGTTTGCTTTCAAAACCATGTCTATAAAAAAATTCCCGGGTGCAAATATTTTGCCCAATTTAAAATATTATTGATCTTGAACAAAAAACATTAAAAGTAATTACAGTTACAAAGTTTTCTTCTAAAATGTTAGTTGAAAGTTGCAAATTTTTCACTCTACTCTATAGGATTTTCTCCCACTGGACCGATTTATTTAGAAATGTGAAGAATCATTTCTGTGGACTTTTTGTCAAAAACAACAACAAAGTAGTAGACTTTTTGGAAATGTAAATATGTTTGACTTAGTTTTCGTTAGATAAAATTTGGTTTTTTTTTAATTAAAATGTTAAGTAATAGTTCTGGTCAAATAAAATGTAAGTAATAATTTGATTAGATAAAGTTTGCTTTACAGTAAAATATTTTCTTATTATTAAATAATTGTTACGGAATACTCTTCACTAATTGTACGTACTAGTGTAACTAGTTAGATAATTTCACTTGACCAAAAAATTAGATAATCTCAAAAACATATGATAAATCGGTTAGCTGATCCAGACGTGCAAAATAGTAACTAAGAACAGCAAATTTCAATAATCAGGAGTGCCTGTAAACTATTCCTAGAAAGTGGACCAACTGATTGTTATCATTTAACTAAAATGTGGATGATAATATACTGATGTCTATTATTGTATCAAGTCGTGCTTAAGCTTAATAACCACATTATTAATTCATTAATATCCGTTTTTTGATGAAATTAAAATAAACTATAATAAAAGTCAGATATATCATAGACCTCGGACGGATCAGATATCCGGACAATTTTAAGATATCTGGATCCAGATCTTTATCCGGCGAATCTATAATTTTACTACCCTTATCCGGATCCGGGGTTTTTGGATGTCCGGGTGTCGGATATCCTTCTAAAAATTGTAATATTCGGCGGATGTCCGGATCCGGATTTGGATCCTTAAAATAAATAAAAATAGTATTAATATATAAACTATTAACAATAATTTTAAAAAATATAATATTTTTAATTATTTATATGTATAATATTATAAAATTTACAAAATATTTATATATAATATTATAAAAATGAAAATATATTAAATAAAATTCTATTATATATATAAATATTACTATTTATGAAATAATTTTAAATAAACTTACGGATCCGGATATCCGGACTGAAAAATCAAAATATGCGGATCCAGATCCGGCCCTTCCGGATATCTAAATTTTCGGATCCGATCCGGATCGGATCTCGGATCGAATCCGGATCTCGGATAAAAGTCCGAGGCCTATGCATGTTTGAGTTTGTTTTAGTCAGATAATAGGTCCAGCATCGCAATCAATGCTTGTGCCGGCACATAGATACTTCATTTAAATCAGATATATATATATATATATATATATAAATTAACATTGTTGACATTATTTTAATAAATAGTTAATCGATCACATAAAATCAAGTATAGTTTTGGTCTTTTGGATCGAGGGCAAAAAAGAAGACAAAATTTTAATAATTTTTTGGAAGAATTGTATTATTTTTAGTGTGATTCAAAAGCTAATAAGACCTTATATAATGGTTCTATCAACTAGCAATATTCTATGATCAACTTCAGAAACAGAACAAAAACATGATTATGTTATTGTTTGATCGCTTTGATTTGAAACACTAGACATAAATCAAAGAGGTTAGTCAAGTAATTATATTGAATGGTAAATCACTCGTAGCTTAAACACTACAAAAAAATATGTATTGTATCACTTAAATGGAATCACATAAATAAATGATGTTATTTTAAATCACTTATTTGTAAAAGATACGTATATATATATTTTTAAATCAGTTCTAATAATTGATAGTATAATTAACTAATTCGACATCATTTCAATAAAATGATATAAACTTTATTAATTTGTATCATCTAAACAAAAATGATATGATTCTATACATTTATATCAATTAAATAATTGATGTAATTATTATTTTTGGTTAGCATCACTTATTAATATGATATAAAATTCACATCAATAAAAATTGATGCGAACAAAAATATATAACTGTGTTTTTCTTTAACGTCGATTAAGTTAAAATGATGTTCTTTTATTTAAATTTTGCATCAGTTAATACCTCTACAAAGATTAAAAAAAAATTTACTTGAACGGTTACAAAAATATCTTACACTTCAAAATCCAAAGATTACGGAAGTAGTTACTATTATTATGGCTTTAATTCAATTGGAGCTTTAATTTCTTTTATAACTCTTCACTTCAAAAATTAAGCATCTTCGTCTTTTTGTTGTGAATGCTCATTCATGGGTTCTTCTTCCTCTTTTAGTTTCTCAAACTTTCTTGTCTTATGAGTCATAATGATGGGTATTGTTCTTATGCAGGGTTGCTATTTAGATTCAGTGAAAATTTTCTGAAGAAGTATATCTTTTTTTTTTTATTTGTTGGAAACAGAATGTCTCAAGACATAAGAAGAGATGCGTCTACTCAAAATTTAAAAAGAAGTAAAACTCTAAAGAAATAGCAGTTGATGAAGAATTTTCTGATGAATCTCCTCCACTTCACTGCTAAATCGATTCAGTTTCACACCATCAACATAGACATTAGAGATAAAAACATGGATACAAGGAATGAGGATAAAAAGAAGAAGAATTTCGATTGATGAACGCATGAAGCTCTTTATGGTCAATTCCACCTAACTGTTTTACAAATATTTTCTATGTTTCTTTGAATTCCTCTTCTTCCATCTTGTTTAATGTTTCTCTCTATATTTGTTCTTTAGTTTTTTTTCTTCTTCGTAAGATTTATTGTATTTCAATTAAAAATTAATGAATATTTAATTTATTTATCCACTGATATTATTTAACATCAATTATGTACAAATAAAAATATAAAAAGTAATTATAAGGAATAAAATATTAAAATAATTTTGATGTTTTGATATTAATTTGATTTCAGTTATTAATAAATAATTAAAATCAATTGTTTCAATTGATGTTAATACTTACATCATTCAGAAAAACTGATTTAATTTTGGTATCATTTTGTATAATTGATGCATATTAGTATCACTTACAATTAATGATATAAATATTAATTATTTTTGTATCATTTATATATAGAATGATGCAAATTATTTGCATCATCACTTTCCGAGTCATTTATTTAAGTGATGTAAAATTCTTTTACATCATTTGAAACTAATGCAAATATTTAAATTAAGTGATGTTAAATGATTATTTTTATGTATTGAAACATCCTTAATTTGATAGAAGTGTCAACATTTTGATCTCTTTAGGCTGTCGATCTTTTTACATTGTGTTGATCTTTTAGAGTTGTTGATCTTGAATGTAGATAAGTGTTGAATCTGAATTCGCGTGTTTCAGATTCAATCATGAATTTAATAGTGAGTTATTCAAATTTTTATTGGAAGTTAATGATTGATTACGAAGAAAAACATAAATAAATTGCTTAAAACAGTGAATTCAGTAAGAACAGAATAAATTGATCAAATTCCTAATTCTTGTGCCAACTTTTGTATGTTTATGAATATTTTTGCTGCAAGTTCTCCTTTAATTATAGCCTTGAACCGTTTTCTGTTTTAACATCAAATCAAATTTCCGATTTCATGGGAAATGAAATCATGGCTTCTTTGGAATGTAGAACACCTCCTCCACTGCTAGGTTGAATAGATCTAATGATGATGCTCTTTCAAAATTTTGTGCCATTTTTCTTATAAATAGGAGTTTCCTTTCTCATTTTCCATTTCTTTCTACGATCTCAAGTATTTGGTCACTCTCGAACTCTTATATCTATACCTTAACTTTATTTATTTTTGGATTTGACACCGCGTTACCTACGGATTTATTTGATCTGCTCTTCGTTCTTCGTCTGTTCATCAAAACACATATATTTGATCCGTAAGCGTTCAACAAAAGGGAAAGAAATCACTATTGCATCATTAGAGTCGGATGATTCTAGCTCGTATGTTGATCTGGACAGAAGGCATAGATCGACCCTATGGGACACGGCAACATTGTATTCCGCCCAACTGCACTTGGTTCAATTTTCTGAGAACAATCAACGAGATGAGGAGAATAAAAAAATTATTGATGAAGAAGATGTTACCTTGATATCGAAGAAGATTGTGGAGGTCCTGACATGGACGACGCTGAGAATAGCATGCCGTTGAATAGTTTCGAAGTACTACCAAATTTCAAGAAGGATGTGAAATTAAGGATGAGAATGATGATAATGATGAATGCAACTGATGTTGTTGGGAATGAGGGAGACACTAGTAAGTATGCAGATGGTGAGGATATAACGAATAAAACTACAATGGATATAACCTAGCAGAGCTCATCTCAACGTGGTAGAGGGAGAGGAGTTCCAGGAAAATTATAGTGAATTCCAAAGATTTGGTTAAGAAGTAGTGAACATCAGAACGTACAATGTCAAAACAAGAAAAATTCCTACAAGAAGCATTGATGGCGTCAATCTTTTTTGGAACATGTGTGGGGTTTAATAAGCCAAGTAACAAAAGACATTAAAACATTAGGTTAATGCTGTTATATTGTACACTAGTGGTTGGCCCGCCCTTCGGGCGGGTGAGTTTACACTAAAACTACAACCTGATTGATTCATGTAATTTAACCAAAATATTTTAACTGTAGCATAAGCATTAATAATTTGATAATTAAGATGAACCAAACCACATACAAATGTTTTTCCAAGAACTCAATCCTTTAATCTTTTAATGTTAGCTGAATTGAATGAATGTATATAATTTCTATTTAATCAAATATTGTATTCTCAGTTTCCACATAGTAACAATGATACATCATAACACTTATACAATTACATAACTAAATGGAACAAAACAATCAAAAAAATATTAGCTTTATGTTCCAGCCCAATAATTATGCGCTTTCGTTTTTTCAGGTTTCAAGCATGTTGCAGATTTGAGATCCTGGCAATGAAATCTTTGAGTAATGTGTGTCAAGACGAATATTACCTTTGAGTAGTAAAGTGATCATCATCGTTTTATTTTCAAGTTACTTTGTGAGGCCTTTGCCTTTCATTGTTTTTTTACATTCATTTTATTCATTTTTTTCTTCCCCTTTAAGAAGGAGATGACATTTGTAAAATGTTACAGTACAGGAGCAAGATGAAAGAACATACAAAAAAAAACAGAGACATACATGTGAAGCCAAACAATTTGAGGATAACACCGAGAGATGTTTTGTGACAAAACCCAAGAGAAGCCAAATGTTTTGTGATGATTGAAAAATCAAACTTTCAAAACGATGGCTCATCCTTTGTGGGGATCAACTTGTTTTGGTGTGTGTACGTGTGGAACCCATGATAGTATGTGGAAACTTTCGGAGGAAATCTGAGTATGTAACTCGTGCGAGAAATTATAATGAGATGTCTTTTGTTTACGCGATGTACTTTATTTTCTTTGATTACTTTTTATATGTTTTTGTCCATTTCTTACTGCATGAGAAATTTTAGATGACAATATACGTACACAAGTGGTTCGTCGCTAGGTATGCTAGCTCTCTGATTTTAACAACATGAGAAATTTCTTGAACTGATTTTTTTTGATTGATCATGTTTTTTTACTTCTGAGAAGTCGCTGATGAATAAATTCTTCCTTTTCTTTCTCCACTTTCTCTAACTCAGGCCTTGACAAACTTAGAATATAAAAATACTTTACGTTAAAATCAGCATATTGTACAAAGAAATGTATGTTTGTATAGATGTATGTGTATGTGTGTGAGAGTCACCTGATCAATACGGTCCTCAGCGATCACATCCTCAAAGCCTGCATCTTTAAGCATCTACAGGAAAGAAAGTTTAATGATTCATAACACCCTCAAAAACAGAAAATAATAATACAGTTTTATTATCAACACAAACCTGTTCATAGGCTTGAACATCATGGATATCATATCCTCTTTGTTTGATGACCTCTGCGAATAATGGAGACGGAGTTTCATCACTCTTGCAATAGTCAGTGATGAGAACTCTTCCGCCTGGTTTAAGCCACTTGAAGAATGTCTTAAACAAAGCTGGCTTGTCCTGGAAAGAAAAAAGAGACAAATGATGATTACTCTTAAAAGAGATATGAATCTTCAAGAGTGAATATTGCTTACTTGGATGTGGAAAATAGTGGCACTGCTGTAAATGACGTCGAAAGAGTTATCAGGATATGTATTTGTGGTGCAATCCGCGACTTCAAATTCCACTGAGCAGTTGAGCCCAATAGCACGCTCAAACGCGAAAGACATCATGTTGACCAATAGATCAATACCGACAACATGAACATCAAAAGTCTCAGCCATGTAGAAGTCACCTCCTCCTATACCACAATCAACATCAAGGACTTTCTGTCCAAGTTTCAGCTCCATCTTCGCCACAAATTCTTTAGTTGTCTCTGTTAATTATAACAACAACTTAGAGACAAGAGGCACGCATGTCTGTATGAAGATAAAGAGTTAGAAATGGGATTTACCAAAACCGCGAGGGCTCACATATCCTTGCCCAACAACACACTCGTATCGCAAGATCCCATTAGACTTGTATTGAACATTGTTCAAGAAACGCCGGAAGTCCTTGTCATTCTCCATGCTTACTTTTTGCCAAATCCAGTAAATCTGACATAACATGGACGATAAAGCTTTACCTCTTGGTAATGAATAAGGTACACCATCAAATGACAACAAAAGTAGACAGTCTAATAAAGAAAATAATTAGTTACCTGATTTTGATTCTTCTTGTTCTTCACATACGCCACAATGCATTTGCAACAAACCATAGTGAGCTCAAATGATTTGCCAGAAGCATCACATGTTTGGCATTCCTGGAAAATCTGCATTACACCATACGTTTTAAAATTTAGCACACTCTAAAAAAAGAAGCTCAACTCATCCAAAACATTAGATTCGAGAGAATGGAGCCAAGTGACAACAAACCTTTGTATAGAATCTTGGTTCACGATAGTGAGTGGGGTTTCATTTTCGCTTGCGGTCTCATGATTGATGGAAGCATGATTCTCTGAAGAAAATGTATGGTCCTGGCTTTACCCATCCAAGCATTCTTTCTGCCAAAAGTTTCACCTGCATCCCATCTATAAGATTTAGAATGTTTTCTCTTTTACAGTAAAAAGAGAATCACATAATGAGAAATGGATATCACCTCTTTATCAGAGAGATACATGAGCAACCAATTTGAGAAAATCAAGTCAACGGATCCATCTTCGATTTTCTGGAGATGTCACATCAGCACACATCAGAGAGATACATTCACACTTTCATTCAACAAGAACACAACATCAACAAAGAAAATTAATACAAAGAGCTACCAAACCAAAGTAGTGGTAAAACAAACCTTCTTAATGGCGATTTCGATGAAGTCAAGGACGATGACTTCACCAGCCTTTTGAGCCAGTTCATCAGTGAAACGACTGATGATAGCTCCAAGTTCTAGCACCCTTTTCCCTTCATATGGTGGGATTAAAGTGAGTACCTAATAGCAAAGAAAAACATCAGTCAGGCTTCTGTTTTGTAAATACTCCAATAAGGGAACTAACTGTTTGACAATAAAAGAAAATGATTCATATAGTAATTGAAAAGGTGACAACGTTTTAAAAAGATGATCAAGGACAGTATGTAACAATTGAACTGTATGGATAGGAGCACATCAGTAGGTATGGGCTTGACGTCCTTCGTTAGTTTCTCAAAAGAAGTGCTATCATTGAACCCTATGGATAGGGGCGCATTATACAACCAGAATTTTAATTGCTTCTCTTTACATCAACAAAAATGGTCTTGACTGTTTGAAAGAAATAAATCGAAAGATTTTCGCTGAAAGGTGTCTGAATCTGAGTTGACAGTTCACACTAACAGACCCTTGCATAATGGTCGACTGGTTGAAAGAAATAAATCGAAAGATTAGACAATCGATATAGATACTACGACAAGTTTATTTCTATTTCTAATAGTAAAATGTCAATATGAGTTCACCGCCTTTCTTCACATTGTGAGCTTGGAAACGAACCTCCGCAGTGTTGGAACAGCATCCGGCATTCAGATCGGCAAAGAGGATGAAGGAATTCACAATTGTTGGAGTTGTAATTAGAACAAACTTGTCTTATCGATCTCGTTGAAGTTGTGCACATCGCTTGAAACTTGGAGATTTATACTCGGAGTTAAGTCTTTTACTTTGGGAGGCGATGAGGTTGATTGAATATTTCAGAGTGGGAGGAGTGGGTTACTCATGTTAAAGCGCTGATTAAATTTCTGAAACGTTATAATCACTTGATCGACGACAGTTTTTCTGAAAAATTCTGAGAAACAAAGCTCATAGCTAAGGAGAAGATGAAACCCTCTCTTTCATTGGGCCTGCAGAGAATTTTATGTATAAACCCAGAAAATCAAAGAAAAGGCCCAGTTCACATCAAGGCACAAAATCAGCCGAATGTAGCAAAATCCTCCAATGCCACGTGTCCTAAAATGCTCACCTCTCCATGCTGATGTGGCTTCATGAGGAGAGAGGCAAGTCTATTTTATTGTAATAGATTGGTCGTTTGATTGAGACACGAGTCCATGAAGGAAACTTTCAGAAGCTATTTGATGCTACGTTTCCAGGTTAGAACTGTATCTATTCACACCATAGATTGGGTAGAATTTGGATGTGCTGGTCCGAGGATGTGGACGTTTTCCAAGTTCTAACTAGTGACCAAATGATTACAGTTTGGGTGAGATACAAATCAAGGGGAGATACCTTCCTTAGCTCTTTTGTTTGTATCTCTAACTATGCCCTTAAAAGAAGAGAGTTATGAAGGGAAATATAGTTAATTTCTAGGGCGGTAGTGGGAGTTACTAATTTATGGATCATCCAATCACTACAAGAAAACATAGTCATTTCTGAAGGAAAAAATATTCGTCGGAAAAACTAATTTATGGATCATCCGATCACTACAAGAAAACATAGTCATTTCTGACGGAAGAAATATTCGTCGGAAATTTCTGAGGGATTTCTGACGAATTTACGAGGAATATGAAGTTTTACCATCGTCGGCATTTCGTCGAAAATATCCTAGGAATTTTCGATGAATTTTCTTTTGTTGGAAATAATCGACGAAATATCGACGACTCCCGAGGAAGATTAAACGATTTAGGGTATAGATTTGGGGTTTATGTTTTCTTCAGATATTCGTTAGAAAATTCTGATGACGAAATGCAAAAATTTTGTAGGAAATTCGTTAGAAATTTCCGACAATTTTTTCCTAGGAAATTTCCGACAAATTGAAAAAATTTCGTAGAAAACTCGTCATAAATTTTCGAAGAATTTCCGATAAACTTGCATTTTAGATAAGAAATATTCAAAATAAATGTTAAACTGGATACCTACAAAATTACCATGACATATATTAAGTGATAAATATGATGTGGGTTAATAATACCTCAATTATTTAAAGATATATATATATATATATATATATATATATTCTTGCGATAGATGCATCGACAAATATATATAACCTTGCTCGTTAACACTTATACACTTGCAAATACTTAATGGTGATCCATCTTACAATCTTTAATTTGTGTGTGTTTCAAACATTATGAAGACTATAAACCCCTAAAAATCATCAATTTAGTATCAATGGTTATTATCGGTCTATTTTTGTTATGTTTTGAAATCCCAATATGTAATTCGTTGGAAATCCGTCAGAAATTTCTGACGAATATGGTATATTCCGACGAATTTTTGACAAAAATGATATATTCGTGGGAAATTGAAATTTGCCCCCAAAAAAACCGCCTAATTTTTTGCAAAGCGCCAAAATAAAAAATTTTGACGATTTTCCGACGAACGTAATATGTCAGAAATTTTTTAATATAAAAACGTAAACCTCTTCTTCTTCCTCATTTCTCCTCTCTCTTTCTCTCTCTCTCTCTAAACACACAAAAATTCTCTCTGATTCTCTCTCTCTCTCTTTAATCCGGCGATTCTAAGCCTTAAACTCCTCAAATCCACCTCACAAATTATGTAAGTCATCTCTTTCCTTTTCTCATTTGACTTATGTTACTTTTTGACTGTCAAATTGTGAATTTTAGGTTTCGAATGTTGGATATATGTTAGGATGAAGAATTTTATGAATTAGATGTTAGATTTTGTTGTTAGGTTGTGGTTTAGATAGGTTTTGATTGTGATTTTGTGGTTTGTTTATTTAATTTTTCGTTTGTGAAATTTATTAAGTTTCATTATTATTTTATAAAAAAAAATTCAAAATTTAAAACCTTTTTGGAGTTTTTATAATTTTTGAAAGTTTAATTTTTTTTTAAAAAAATTTAAAACCTTTTTATGATTTTATTAAACGTTTTAAGTTTTTTTATAAAACATTTTAAGTTTTCATAAAAAAATTTTAAGTTTGTTATAATTTATAAAACGTTTTCTGGTTTTAAAAGTTTATAAAAACGGTTTTCACTTTTTTAAAAACCTTTTCAATCTATAAAAGGCTTTTGCGTTTTTTCAGATTTAATTAAAACGTTTTTCAATTTTTAGAAAACGGTTTCAATTACAAAAATGTTTTTTTTTTAATTTATTAAAACGTTTTATTTTTGTCTTAATATATTTTCAATTTATAAAACGTTTTATGTTTTTAAAAATTTATAAAAACATTTTTTATAAACGATTTTTAAAATAATTATATTACAAAAACGTTTTTCTAATTTTAAATTTTATTTTAAAATTTTTGTATTTAATTAATTTAAATTTTATATTTTAAATAATGTTTTTAATTTATTTTTAATAATTTATAAAATTTCCGATAGATATCATAATATATTCGTCATGATTTCGTCTAAAATATATCCATGAGAATTTTGTTGAAAATGTGTCCATCAGAATTTCGTCTAAAATGTGTCCATGAAAATTTTGTTGGAAATGTGTCCATCAGAATTTCGTCCAAAATTTTCCGTTGGAATTTCGTCCAAAATTTTCCGTTGGAATTTCGTCGAAAATATGTCCATCGAAATTTCATTGGATATTTGTCAGAAAACCCGACGAAATTCCGACAAAATTTTTGTTTTACGATGAGATGAGACCGACGATTTTTATCGTCAGAAATTCGTCGGAAATGGCTTTTCCGACGGATCTCCATCGAAATCATCCGTAAAAAACAAGCTATTTTCTTGTAGTGAATGTGGTTTCACAGGTTTGGAACAATTTTAAGCTTTTATACCATTCTTGTCTCAAGAAGTTTCATATTAAGCTATTGTTTAAGGCTGAGTTGCATGGACTTAACATGGATATGTTTGGTTATCTTCTTGAGTGAGTTAAGTCAACCTATAATGACCTATGCATTAAGGAAAATGAAGTAATGCAGAAACCTCTACGTTTAAAGCAGCCTTAGATACCCGAGAATACTAGCACTATATATCAGTGATTAAGACATAATGTTACTATCATAAATCAAAGATCCAATGGTTGGGATTAGGCGGCGTGAACCCTAATTCTTTCACAAGGTAACCAAAATTCAGAAATGCTAGAAATACCATCAGGAGATCCTTACTGAGGATATGACATGAATTATATAGAGATTCTACATAACCGATTGATTATCGCTGCTCAAAAGGAGATGCAAGCCTGCTTATCAAGCCGGTCTTGGCTGCTGATATTCAAAGAAGTTTTATTCTGTATGCCAGAAGCAGGTCCAGATGGCTATCCTATGGAGTTCTACAAAGCAGCATGGTCAGTCAATGGCAAATAATTTTTCATTACTATTCAGTTTTCTTTTCAATTAATTTTTGGGTTCAGATCGAATTATTCAAATGACAAGTCTAAACCAATTTTCTTTGATTTTATAACAGAAAAACAAAATAAAAAATTACTTGAAACAAACAAAAACATACACATATTAGAAACATACAAGTTGTGAATCATATAGGAGCTGACATTTTCTGAGGTTTTGAGTCTCGATTCTCCCTAAGTGGATGTGATTACTCTTGACACTGGCTACATGAGAGAGAGAAGATGCTTGATCTCGTTGCCGAATACCCTCGAGAGAAGATGTTGGTTTGTTAGAGACTCATGTTAGTTACTTTTATTTTACCCATTAATGATTTTGGTAGTTATGAAAATCTCTCTTTCTTGAAGATAAACATATTTTTACATATAGCATTATTTAGAAGACTAATAACGTTATAATATCTAATATGATTTATAATATATATATGTATTAAGTTAATTTTTTTTAATTATATTACTATTATTTAAATATTTGTAACTTAAATATCTATTAATGTTTTTTATATATTTGATTCATTTTGATATGGTTAATTCGTTTAAAACATATGTGTCTTAATACCAAAATAAGATATATGTGTTTTTGGTAATATCTCATCATTTTTTGACACCGGTTAATTATGTTATTATAAATTATGAAAAAGTTACATAGACAATAATACAACTAATAATTCTACTTGTTTTATGAGGATTCACGTCTGGCTGCATTATTCTGAGCCGTCATACGAGATCAATTTCTGATGGTATTTCTTTCGTAAGCTTTTTCTTCAATATTCTGCATAATTCGACTTCTACGAGAATTGAAATTTTGCGTATAAGCATTAACAAACTCTTAGTCAAACCACTGAACCAAGATGCTTTAGGCTCTGTTTCTCTTGGTTTAGAAGCATTAATGAACCATTGGTCAATCCAGTTCTTGTGATGTAAAAATATTAATGATATCTTGTAAACTTTTTGTTCAATATTACTTACATGATTCTCTTCTTTTTATCTTGAGACTTTTTTGCTCCATACTGAATATCTAATTATTTAGTAAAATATTTTTGTGTGTTAATTTTAATAGAAAAATAAATCTAGGATTTGAATGGTAATAAAATGGATGTTCTGTTAAAACTAAACAAAATACCAACCTATTGTCCCAATATTCTTTCTCCAGCATATATTGTCTTCATATGATTTAGATTAATAAAAATTTGGTTATATTCCTCAGTTATCGATAAATAAATATATATATATATATACTAAAAATGAACTAAAGTAACACAATTTTATTTACTTGCATGATTCTCCTCTTCTTATCTTGGAAACTGACATATTACGACCCCAACAATCTTAATCGTGTTTAATATGGCTTGAACAACTATCTATGCTTAAATATGATCCAACTGAATTTAAATTAAAATTTCCTATGAAACTGCTTTTGCAAATCTGAAACCTACGTTAAATAACAAATCGTTAGTCAACCGCTGTATCGGGTTTAGTGAACAAAATGATATCACTTTGTCTATCAACATAGTTGAATAGTTTTTTATCATTTGCTAAAGAGAATTTGTACTCCATACACATAACTTACCTCCTATTTGCATTCCATACCCTATTTCCCTTTAATTTTCTTTCCTCTATCATTACCATTTTCCCCCATTTCAATGGTATCCCACTCTTTTCAGTATATTGAACTAATTTGTTCTTTGCTAAAAGGGTTGTTTTTTTTTTTCTATTTCAGAAAAATATATTATTTTAGACATTGAAGAAAAAGATCAATTCAATATAAAAAATAAATACCCACAATTTCCCGCTCATTGAAAATTTTGAAAGCTTGAAATAACCCCATAGATCTCTAAAGTCTCACATAACTTTTTTTTTTTTTTAATTTAAATTAAGAAAAGAAAACTCTCATATTCACAAGGAAGAGCGTTGATTCGAGAATTCAAATTTCTCTGTGAACATGGGCGAAGAATCTGAAACCGCTTCAGATCTCCATCTCCTCCACAAGATCGCCAAGATCCTGAACGACACTCGCACTTCGTACGCCACTCATAACCGGAAGCTCAAGGAGCTAGCCGCCCTCCGCCGCTCCGACGAGTCGTCATCTATCCGTCGATTCTCCTCGGTGTTTTTCAAAACCCTAACCCCTCTTTTCGCCGCGGCGCAACGGAGAACCGCCGCAGCAGAGCGCATCGTGCGCTTCGTGGCGGAATTCGCTTGCCTTCGTAGCAGTTCGGATGGTGGCGATTCCGATTGCGACGAGTTTCTCGATGAGTTCCTCAGGTTTTTGATTCCTGGCTCTGTTGCTGCCAACAGAAACGCTAGGTTCAGGGCGTGCCACATCATCTCCGAGGTATTAATCAAAGGTTCTTTCTCCTCTAATTGAGAAAAAATGTCATTTTGAATTAAAATCAAAGATTCTCCACGTATTGTATTTGCTATTGAATGAATTGGAGTTTGCCCTTAATTAAACTTAGAAACAGAAAAGTTATGAACTTTGGATTGGTTTGCAGATAATACTGAGGCTGCCAGATGAAGTGGAAGTGGGGGATGAGCTGTGGGACGAAGTAATAGAGTGTATGATGGTGAGGGTGCGGGACAAAGTCCCTGTCATCCGTACCTTTGCTGTCAGGTCTCTTTCACGTTTTGTGAATGATCCTGATAATACTGACATTCTTGATTTGCTCCTTGAGGTCCTTCCTCTCGAACAGAACCCGGTAAAAAGTTTCTTACCTTCCTTGTACCATTTCTAATTCTTCTTTGCTATCATCAAAGTCTTATTATATTGCTAAATGCTTTTCATTCAGGAGGTACGCAAAACAATTGTTCTTTCACTGCCTCCTTCTAATGCGACCACCCAAGCAATCATCGATTGCACCCTCGATGTTAATGAATCAGTCCGCAAAGCAGCTTACTCTGTTCTCGCTAATAAAGTTCCCCTTCAGAGTCTAAGGTGAATTGAAGCTTAGAACTTTGTCGCTTTATTCCTCATTTGACCTCTGAAGATGAGTTCTATGCTTTCGTTCCACAGTTAGCCTTGTTGACAAATTTCTTTTATTTCCCTGCTTTAGTATCAAGCTTAGGACAACAATTCTGGAAAGAGGGCTTGCTGATCGCGCTGTAAATGTTTCAAAGGAATGTTTGAAGCTAATGAAAGATCAATGGCT
Source organism: Brassica napus (assembly GCF_020379485.1). Taxonomy (NCBI): domain Eukaryota; kingdom Viridiplantae; phylum Streptophyta; class Magnoliopsida; order Brassicales; family Brassicaceae; genus Brassica; species Brassica napus. The sequence goes on from NC_063437.1 coordinate 8,242,806, forward strand.
GTCAAACTCTTGTCAGGGAGATCCCATCGACTTTCTAAAGTACCTCGATGTTGAAACCTATGAATCTGTAGCAGAGTCAGCTTTGGAGGTTCTGTTAAGTGAAGGACTGATAATGCCGAGTGATGATAAAAGCATCCAGCAGTACATATCGTCAGCTGATGGTGAAGCTAGAGGTCTGTTGAAGTCTGGACTATATATGTGTAATTTGCTTTTTCTGCATTGCCTTATATTTCTTATACATGTGTTAGATGAGAGTACATGTTCTACGCCCAGCATCCAACTTATGGAGCCGGAGATTGCTCTTTACTGGAGGATTATATGCAGGAAGTTGCACAAAAGCGCTCAAGTAAGTTTGCAGCGTACTAGCTATTCGTTACTGAGGTTAGGTATTCTTATGCTTCAAATAAGATTTTTGTGAAGCTACAAATTCTGAAAATATACTATTTAGCTTCAGTGAATGATAATGTGCTTAAACTGGATTTTCAGATACATCGTAAGATCTCAAACAAAACAAAAAGTTAAAAGAAATCAATACTATCATAACAATAAAACATCTTTTGTCAGTTTGCTTCACCTTTCCTTAAACGCAGATATGATCTCTAGGATGTGCATGAGCTTACTCAAAATCCTCTTAGAATATATATAGTCTACTAGCTAGCATATGATATATTATTGGTTCGTGTAATGATTTATATTCTCCGATTGTTGGTTTTATATGCGGGTCACACTAATGATGATCGAGATGTTACACAGGCAAAGGGTTCTGATGCTGCTACTGCGATGGGAGCTGAGGCAGCAGTTTACGCAGCCGAAGCTTCAGATGCTAATGATTTGCTGGAAAGAATTCTTCCTGCATCAGTTTCTGATTATGTTGTTCTAGTTAAAGCTCATATAGAAGCTGGTGAGTCCAGATAAATTTTTAATACCAAAACTTAGCTGTTTTTGTCTGGGAGTTAGTTACCTTCTGCTTACATAAAACTTTCAGGACCGAATCATCACTTTGCTTCGCGGCAACTCTTATTGCTGGGCACAATGCTTGATTTCTCTGACGCTATGCTCCACAAGACTGCAAGTTCATTTGTCCAGGAGCTACTCCATAGACCTTTTGAGCAAGAATTAGATGAGGATGGTAATAGTATTGTAATTGGAGACGGTATAAACCTTGGTGGTGATAAAGATTGGGCTGATGCAGTGTCCAAATTAGCTAAGAAAGTTCATTCTGCCCCTGGAGAATATGAACAACTTATACTTGTTGTTGTTGAAGAACTAGCCAGACCTTGTAGGGAAAGGACTGCGGATTTCTTGCAGTGGATGCACATGCTTTCTCTGACAAGTCTTCTCTTGGAAAATGGAGAATCTTTACATTCACTGCGAGAGAAGGCTATTGAATCAGAAGAGATATTGCACGCTTTGTTGCTTCCAGGGGTATGTTTTCTACTCTGTTTACATTACAGAACCTGGTCATCATTTTGTCACTGTCCAGCTTTCTTTGACACTGCACAAACAAATACTCTTTCTGATATGATTCGTTTAATGCAGGCAAAACACACTCACTTGGATGTGCAAAGGATTGCAATAAAGTGCCTCGGTCTGTTTGGTTTGTTAGAAAAGAAACCTAGCGAAGAGCTAGTAAGGCAGCTACGGGTAGCTTTTTGTAGAAGCCCTCCTCCGATTAGTATTATGGCTTCCAAAGCACTACTGGATCTTGGGATGTGGCATAGCCCAGCCGAAGTTGATAAGGCAATGGGACAAGATCTCTTGTCACAATTTGAGGACGAGAACATTGATTTTGTACCTGTCGACTTGTCCAATGCCGAAGAAGATTTAAACTTTAAGATGCTCGATCTGTTGTATGCTGGACTTGAAAGCGAGGACTGGAGAGCATACACAGAGAGCACTGAGAATGAGTCGGTTAAAGCAACTGTCGGGGAGGGATTTGCGAAACTTCTTCTTCTAGGAGAGAAGTTTCCAAACTTGCCTGCATCTTTATATCCTTTTGTTTTGGTCAAGCTGATTTCATTATACTTCAGCGAGGAATCAAAGGAACAACTCAGGTATAGGGATCCCGTTTTGTTCGATTGATAACTTTTGTCATCAGAATATCCACTAATGATTTGCTCTGCTTAACTATTGTCCAGGTTCAAACAGTGTTTATCTGTCTTCTTCGAGCACTACGCTTCCCTCTCGGAAAAGCATAAGGTAACAAAGATCATGATATGTCCTTAAGAAAGACGTGTTTGTTCATATGTTGATTAGTTTTATATAGTTGTCAGCTTAATTATTTGGCATGTGATGTAGGGATACGTGTCAAAGGCTTTTGTGCCTCTCATACGTTCAATGTGGCCTGGGATTGATGATGGAAACTCTAAAAACTCTTCATACGTCGTATCAAATCAACGCAAGCGTGCAGTTCAAGCATCAAGATTTATGGTGCAGATGATGCAAACCCCACTATACAAATCACCAGACTCACTGGAAGAATCTATCCAGCCTCCACTAGACCGTACAGAAGAAGGGTTAGCCATACGCATAGCCATCGAGGTTAGTTATATTCCTTTGATGGGTAGAATCTCTTTTCCCGTCATAGTTGGCTAAGAAGTCCCCTTTGATAATATTGTTTCCTACAGATGGTGAGCTTCAAGGCAAAGAAGACTGCAGCTGAGAAGGCATATGTTTTAGCACTATGCAAAACACTTGTGCTGCTCAATCTAAAATCATCAGAACAAAATGTAATGAAGTTGATGAAAAATCTTTTAAGCCGAGTCGCAGATTCTGTATGCTCAGAGAAGGACCTTCTTAAGGAAGTGAAACTGGTGCTCGAACATCTAAATTCTTTGGATTCTACTCCAAGCGAGGAGCTTTCACAAGATGAAGCAAAGTCCATCTTTGGTACGTTGATCTTTTGCCTTTGTACATTAAACATTTTAGACTTTATAAGATGGTAGACTAAAATCTTTGGATTTATTTATATATAAAGCTAGATAGTTAAAAGTGATATAGTCTGTCTTTGATTGTTTGTTTCTTTGTAATGGTTATTTACAGAATCACTAGGAGTAAATTACGACCTGGACATCACTGCACCTGTAACAGTACCACAGACACCTGCTCCTTGCTCAACAAGACCAGCTCCTTCAAGAAGACGAGTAAGGAGGATTGAAGAATCCTCTGATGAAGAAGATGAAGAAGAAACATCTCCTCCACCTTCTGCTCCTAATATTTTGATGACCCGGTCACACAGGGCAAGTAAAACTGCTGCTTTAGCCAAAATAATGGCAAGCAAAGTGAAAGAGAGAGATACAGATGAGGTAATTGAGGAAGAAGAAGGTTCATCTGATGTTACGGCAGAGGATTCAGATGAATCTGATGAATGAGAATAGAGGTTGTTTGTACGTCTGTTACCAAAGAATATTTTGGTTTCTTAAGTTTATGTGTTTGGGTATAGCATCAATGCTTGTTATGTGTTAGTTGTGACCAATCCGTTGCTTGTTATGTACGAGTTTTAGTTAATTTAGCAAATCTTGGATTTGTTATGATCGTAACTTTGAACTCCTTTATCTCTTCACCTTTATTGTTCCACTCGCGATCTCATAGTAATAGGAGATGAAATGTGGGCTCTTCCACACTAGAAAATATCAAGCATGGACCACCAAATTACAACATGTATCTATTTATACTATTCTTCACTTCCTCTCCTGTGCATAACAGGCTCTTCATTTTCAAAATTTCAATACAAGTGTTTGCAGTCAAGCTCAGCACCAGCGTCTTGAGAAATCTACTCATCAGAAAGATAAAGGTGATGATTGTTTTGTTAGATTCTAGATTTTGGTTTTTGGTTTCTGGCTTTTGGTTTTTGGTTTTTAGTTTTTGGTTTTTGATTTTTGGTTTTTGATTTTGCAGTAGATTTTGGTTTTTTGAAAAACTTGATTGGTGGTTTTGATTTTGGTTTTTGGTTTTTGGTTTTTAGTTTCTGGTTTTTGCTTTTAAAAATAATAAATTTTAAATGTTATGATAGTAAAATATCTATTATTGAAAAATAAAAAATAAAATACTATCATCAAAGCATACATAATTAAAAAAATATTTTAAAAACAAAAAGTAAAATGTGTACATCCATAATTTTTAAAATAAAAATAACCATAACTATATTATATATATATATATATATAATATATATATTTATTTATTTATTTATTTATCTATACTATTATTTGCGAAGTAAATTTTCAGAATTGAGCTCTCACGTTAAAAGTTAGAGTGGTTAATATCGTTTATACCCTTAATGAATAAAATGTATAAAAAAACAAAAAAAAATGAAATTTTAAAATAGATAAATTATATAACTAAATATTAATCAAATAAAATTATTAATCATATAATTAAAAATAGAAATGAAATGTGTATGATCAGCAAGCTTCCTAAAACTCGACACTTGGATACATTATTTATGGTTTACGTTTGCTTTATCTAAAAATTTTGACCAAAAAAAATTTAGCTAAAATTAGTTAACAGAAAATAAAAGAAAAAAATCATTTTTTTTGTTTTTGTACGTAGCTTTTCATAAGGAGAATCCAATAAAATAGTGATTTTGGTTTTTGAGAAGGAAAGAGTTAAAGGAAGCAAAAACCAGAAACTAGTGCAGAATCTGCAAACAATCAACCTCAAAGAAACCAGACAATCTAAAAGCTTTAAGAAAACATTGATTGAGTGAAACAAGAAACGGTAATGGAAAGCTTTGAGAATAAGCTACACACACCCATTATTCACCTTATCCGATCCAAAATAAACTAAACTATCAGATGGTAATGGGAAAACTGTATAAATCAGGAAATAACACCATCTTACTTTCCATTTTCATACCTTTCATTAGAGCTTCTAAAGCAGACCCTTAACGAATATGTACTAGCAGGTCTCGTACCAGTTCCACTGTTCCTCCACAATGCGTCCAAGGTCTCTGAAAGCCCTCCTCTCAACCCCAACTTACATTTTTTCTCACTCACTGACTCTATCATCTTAAGTATAATCTCCTTAACGATCCCCCGTCAATCTCGACGTTTATCACGCGGATCCCCTGCACAGAATGTGGACATGTCAATTAAGGTTGCAGTAAGTAGTATGAGTTCGCCTAACCCAAGTACCAAGTTTGAGCTTAATTATATAGATAAATAAATTAGTATTTTGGGTAAATGACAATTTGCCAAATATGACTCAAAATTTGATTTTAAATGCAAAATTATACCCAAACTTGAATCAAATGCAAAACTAATCTAAAAGTCTCGTGAAATTACAACCAGTATCTTGTGACCAAACTAAAAAACAGAATTCATTTTTATGAATATAGCCCCATAAAATCTTATGAGTCTTCTGAGATATTGTAAGTCGTCTAGACGATGTCCAGGAAAGTCTTTTGAGATATTGTAAGCCCGTCCAACGACTTACATGGAAGTCGTCTAAGATAAATAAGGTTTGACCAGAATCTCGGAATAAAATCATGGATGACTTTCGTGTAAGTCGTCTAGAATTTTTTTTTCTGTTTAATTTTTCAATTGCAAAACTAACCTGAGACGACTTACATGAAAGTCGTCTAGATATAACAAAACATTGATTTTTAATTTTCTACTGGACGATTTATGTGTAAGTCGTCCACGAAAAGTCAAATTTCTAACACAATCTGGTCAAATGCAAAACTAACCCGTTTATCCTAGACGACTTACATGGAAGTCGTCTCGAATTTTTTTTTAACAAACAAAGATGGACGAAGTCGTCTCTAAAAACACATTTAAAAGTCAATTGCAAAACTAACCTTTGTATTGACCATAAAACTTCCATGTAAGTCGTCTACAACCAGAAGACTTACCCGAAAGTCGTCTTGGCAAACATATATGAAAAAAAAAACTGATTTTATAGTTTCAATCAGTGAGATAACTTGTTTAGCACATAAAAGTTTTCTCCAAGCACCCAAAATCTCAAACAAAAGTGACCCACCAAGAATCATAACCTTCAATGGCTCAATGAACAATAAAAAATTTAGAATAAAAATCTTGGATATTTTTGGATGAATATGGAGAGAAAGTGAAAGATATATTGTTTTTAGTTCATAAGAATTAAGAAATAATGAGTGTAAATCGATTTGAGGTGCATTAAGAGTTTCAAATTGGTTGTTCTTGGTGGTTGGTGTATTGATGGCAATGACGATCTTGTAAATACTTGAAGATGATGAGGTTGAGAGAGTAAAAAAACCATTTTCAAAAAAAATTTAATGGCATTTTCGTGAATAATATGAACTTGTGGGGTGAATAGGGCAAAAATTTTTTTCCAAAAAAACATAAGTTAGCTTTGTGGTTGACTTTGAGTTTTGAGTCAATTTTACAAAAAGATAAATTCATTTTTGGCATATGTTTTGGGCTTTAGATGTTTTGGATCTAGACTCATCTGGGTTGTAGCTGGTTCGAAAACCCAAAACTATATATCTTAGTTTAGATAATATCATTTTTGGGGCCAAAGCCATTTTTGATATTAACATATTGTTTTAATATTCTTGATCTAAACTCTAACAAAGAAAATATGAAAACTGTGAATATACCTTAATGTCTGATTATCACAAAAGTCATATTTTAAATTTATCACATGTGCAATTCTTCTTTATGTAAAAGATGTTTTATTTTCAAAATTATAAAGTGCAAAACGCTTGTCTGCGTTTAGTATAAGTTTTTTTCTGTTATATTTGTTTGCCTATGATATGGTTTTCTTATACTATGGTTACTCCGAATAAACAATATGAAATTCTAGTTAATCGACTGTTTAAAACATTCTAATTAATCGACTTTTGGAACAGTGATTTATTTGGTTTTGATATTATCAACGGATAAACATAAAGAATTTCTTGTTTTGGTGGCTCCTACTAAAGCAATAAAAAGAGAGTAGCAACCATTATCGTTTTTTTTTTTAAACGTGATATTTTAAGATTATTTTTCTTAAGATTTAACTATTAAAGAATCAGAGTTGAACTTTTTATATGAAAGACTTTTAGTCATCTATATTCAAAATAGATGTGTTGTTTACTTTGGATCCCTATCGTTTAAAATTGTTTGTCTACAAGGCTTAATAAACAATGCATCATACAAAAATAACAAAAGTATAAACTTGCTTTATATGTAAAAAAAAGGAAACTGATTTTTTTGATGATGTATATGTTTTAAAATGGTGAAAAAGTATATATAACGTTTTTTATATTAGTTCGTAAAGCCCTATTAAGATCGTGTTGGACTTTAAAGTATAGCAAAAATATTCGGATCGAGCAAGACTCAAATATTTACAGGTTTTTCAGGTTTTGGCCTAGCCAGACCAGCCCGATTGACATCCTTTACAGAACGCACTAGTAAATATCCACCTGATGAATATTTTGGCAGTTTCTTTCATCTATGTTCCCATTTAAGCAATTACAAACTCTGCTATTTTAATTTTATTTTTTTAACTAATTGTATTTAAAAATATTTAAGTTAAAATATTAGATTTAACAAAATAAAAATATATTATTGAAATTCTGTCAAAAATTCGTCGAGAATTCTGACTAAACAATGGTTGTTAGGAAATTTCTCGACGAAAAAGTGTTAGGAATTATTCCCGACTGATCACATCATCTGAAATTATTCATGATAGACACTTGGTCATTGGGAATCATTTTTGACGAACTTATGATCGTCATAAATTATTCCCGAAAAATCACAGTTTTCGGGCATTTTTTCAATGAATCTAGTTCGTCGGGAATAATTCTGGACAACTATGTGCCCATTGGGACTTAGTCCTAACAAAGTCCATTGAAAAAAAAAACTTGCAGGTGGTTTTGTCTAAATTCCGTAGATGATTTTATATGAATTGGAGAGATTAATATGATTTTTTTTGTTAAATCATTCTAAGATCTCACCTAAAGCTAATAACATTTGATTTTTTTAACTGAAAAAACTCTATCCAAATACTCTGAAATTATTTAAAATTTTTAAAAACATACTTAAAATATTTATAGAAATAATGAGTTTTAAAGTACTTTATGAAATATCAAATTTAATAAAAATGGATTTTTAATGAATTCTGTGGTTCAAAAAAAAAGAATTTTAAATGAATTGTTAAAATACATATTTGAATAATAGTAATTTGTCACTTTAATATAATTACCACAAATTTTCAATTAAATATACCCCTTAGATTTTCTTACATTATTTGCCGTCGTCATCATCAAGTAAAGCTTAATGCAACGAAAGGGTCGATGTATATTAATAAATTACAAAACTTAAAATTTATTGTTAAAGCCTCAGTAAGTTTCAGAACATACTTTTTTTACTGATGAAAATAATATTGTCTCTATAAAAATGAAGAGAGAAAAGAGAAGAAATAAGTTCAAAATTATTTTGATGTCAGAAAAAAGTTTTCTTTGGAAAAGTTGTCAGAAATAAGTTCAGAAAAGGAGAAGAAGTATACGAGAGAAAGGAGAAACTATATAATTCTAGAGGCAAAACCATTTTAGTCATTTGCCAGATACTTTTAGTTCAAAAAATACCAAAATATTATTTACCGTTAATTTATTTATTTTGTAATGGTGAAATGTTCTGAATAATAATTAATATTAAATATTATTAGTATTAACTATAGACTCCATTCGTATTAGCTTCAATAATTAAAAGGTTAAACTGTTACTAGTTTTAAATTCGTGATAAATTTTTTTTTAAATATAATTTTCGTGACAACTTTTCATACTAACAATGTTTAATATATGACTACAAGTATAATTTTTTTAATAATATTTTCAATTTTGTCTGAATTTTAGAATGAGGGTTAAGTGTTAGCTATATAGCCTCCAGCACATAAACTCTCTCTCCCCTTTTTTTTAACAACAGCACATAAACTCTCTTAATTTATAAAATGAGTAAATTAAATAAGATTAAATAAAGTGGTACAAGAGTTCCTTCGAGAGCAAGCATTGAATATCCTAAAAAGATGAAGTGGAAACTCGGTGAGTGCGATGTTACAGTTGGAGAGCTGTGTTTTCGTTCGAAAAAGGTTTCGTCTTTCTTTGCAATTCTAATTTGTAAATAAAGGTAAGAACAACCGCGGATTCTTTTATGAACACTGATTAAAAAGCTCTCTGGATCACCCACCTACCCTAGTCCCTTTGAGAATTATTAGCAAAACAAGAAAGAAAGAGAATATTCAGCTTTTCAATTTGACATGATTTTGTATGGAAGATTAGTCATAATTATTATTTTAAATTAAGAGAACAATAGGTTTAGCTCATTAATTTGATCAAGAACTAAAGCAAAAAAATATTTGTTAAATTAAAATGTGATGATTGTTGTTTCAGCGTAATTTACTTTTTGAAGTATGTGAATTTTGATGTTATTTTAGGTTAGATTAAACTAAAATATAAGTTTAAATACAGCTAGAAATTAGAATAATCATATATATATATATTATATTCGATTACAAGTTTACAACTACGCACCCAATATAATATAAGTAGTTTTATCAAAACAATTGTTTCACAATACAAATAGTTTTAACATTTCAATGTAAACTTTTTATAATTAATTAAAATTATATATTAAATAATACTTTTTAACAAATAACCACTTTTTCTAATATTGGTGTTTTTAACTAAAACTACCTACAATTTGAATACATAAAGTAACCATAAACATGAAAGCAGGCATTGTTTTTAGGAAGAAAGTAGAATACACAGCCTCTGTTTGCAAAGTTCACGTTCAATTGTTTTTTTTTTTTACTAAAGTACACGTTCAATTGTTTTAGTAAATTTTACCCCTTTAGTCGAACTTTACTTAGTGAACTAATTATCTTTCGGACTGCAAATTTGATTATTTGAAATTATTGTCTAAAAGTTTGGACGACTTTAAAGTTACATTCTAGATACGTAGTGATATAGTAAATCATATCAAGTAAGAACATAACAATGATAATTACTGCTATTGAGAATAAACTATTTTAAGAAATAACTAGCTTTGTTGCATGGGTACCTACTTTGCGAAAAGTTTAATTTAAAGCTTTGTTAGTCAAACTACACAAGTAAATTAAACTAAGCCAGCCACATCTTGGTACTGAAATATAATTAAACCGTATACAGTTTTTTTGCTTAACAACCTTATACACTTTAACAATAACTTTATGCGCCTCACTAATTAGCTGATTTTGGGATCACATCGATCCTCTAACATTTATCAATAGTTTGATTATAAGCTCAACTATGCAGACTGTGAAATTAATTAAACAAAAGACTCTAAATATTAGTTAAGAAAACAATCAAATATTGGGTAGTTGTTATTTCAAAAACAAAATATTGGGTAGTAGTGCTATCCATTTTAATTAAATAAATGAGAGCACTGATTAATATATAATACCATCTAATTCACTGTGGTCTAGTGGTTTATAAATTACCCAAAATATTGAAGAGTTAGGGTTGGAGTCTTCTTATTATGATATCAACTATAACCATTATAAAAACTTGGCTATTTACATTTACTAAACTTCGGCCACAAAATAATACTAACAATTCATAACTAGGTAATAACCCGCGCCTTGCGTGGAATGTGATTATTAGTTTCGTTATTTTTTAATAAAGAGACATTAATCTGTTTAATCTGGATATTGATTCGGTTTAAGGTTGTTTTTTGGTTTTTAATCTCCCAAAATATAACAATCATTTTAAATCAATATTTATTTGGTTTGTTCAGTAAAAATGTTTGATGTTTTTGGTTTTTTTTTATGTGATAATCAAAAATTACTATTATTTGTTTGTTTTCATGTTATGCATCTTAGATAGTCGTGATGTCGAACCAATGGTTTCATATTATAGTTTCTAAACGGATAATGGTTTAAAAAAGAAAAGAAATTATTAAGACAAATCATTTTACTACAATTTGGTCGATAGTGAAAGAAACATTAAGAAAAAGAATATTTTAACTTCCAAAAAATTAGATATTTCAATTGTGGGAAATACTTAGTTATTAGGTGTTCACGTCAATGTGCACATGTATGTGTATGTAAAAGTATATAAAGATGGTTGATAAATATATAAAGATACTGTTAATTAATACTAAATGACATTTTTCAAAATAATACATGAAAAATAAAATTCTTAAAATGAAATTATTTTTTAAAAAAAATATTGTAAAATTTATATAAACTATAATATATAACTTATATATAATTCTTTAAATATATGTAACAAATTGGATATCCGTTCCTATAAATATTGAAATTTGTGATTTGCTTTTTTTTTACGGATATTGAATTTTAGTATTTGATTTGCTTCGTAGAGTAACGGATATCCAATTTTTTCGGTTCGAATCATAACAGATAAAGAATCGAATCAAAATTTATGAATAATTTGTCGAGCTTTATTCGTAAACAGAAAAAATAACTTAAAAAAGAACCATGCATGTGAGTTTTATATTAAAAAAAAGATAAAGTACATAGTGTTAACATATTTATGTAGAGTTTGGATGATAAGCTTTCTACATGCGGCATGTATCCATTTTAGTGTGAACATATTTATTACAATGTTTTATATATGACATGTGTACAGTTTAGTGTGAACGCATTTATTACAATGCTTCTCCTTTAATATATAAGAGATTAGGACATCATTATCCATGGTTTTTTAGAGCGGAGTTCTTACAGCATCATTATCCATGGTTTCTTAGGGGGTTCTTAGGAGAATATAAAAAATTGTTTCTTAACTTTTAACTAAAAAGTTTAATTTTTAATTAAAAAGTTAAGAAACTGTTTCTTAACTTTATTGGTCTTACATATTCATAATACTCCATAAAACCATGAAAGAAATGAAAGCTCTAAAATAAGAACAAAACTTAGGTTCACCACTTTGGTGAATCTTTGAATTCACCTCTCTTTTTATTACCAATCAAAATGCCATATAGATTAATAGTAAAATACATTATTTAAAGAAAAATCTAAAATAATTGAAAAAAATAGTGACGTTCATTTTAATGACGCTAACGCCACTAACTAAACCTTAAATCTTAAATTCTAAACCCTAAACCTTAAATCTAAATCCTAAACCCTAAATTCTAAACTTAAACTCTAAACTTAAACTCTAAACCCTAAACCCAAACCCTATATCTTAAACCCAAATCCTAAACCCTAAACCCAAACCGTAAACTCTAAACCCAAACTCTACACCTTAAACTCAAACCCTAGATCCTAAACCCAAACCTTAAACACTAAAGAAACAACATCAACATTAACCAAAACCTTTAGGATATAGGATTTTGGTTCAATGTTTACGATTTGAGTTTAGGGTCTAGGGATTAGGTTTAGATATATGTTTTGAGTTTAGAGTATAAGATTTGGGTTCAGGATATAGGGTTTGGGTTTAGGGTTTACAGTTTGGATTTAGGGTTTAGGATTTGGGTTTAGGATATAGGGCTTGGGTTTAAGGTTTAAGATTTGGGTTTAGGATTTAGAGTTTGAGTTTATAATTTAGGGTTTAGGGTTTATATTTAAAGTTTAGAGTTTAGTTAGTAGCGTTAGCATCATTAAAATTGGCGTTTTTTTTTCAATATTTTCAGATTTCTTAAAATAAAATTAATCTATTTTTTTATTAATTTAGGTGGCATTTTGATTGGTAACAAGAGGAGAGGTGAATTTAAAGGTTCAAAATAACACAGCCTTTTCTTTCCAAGTTCAAAATAGGACAGAACTTAGGTTCACCCCCTAGGGTGAATCTTTAAATTCACCTCACCCTTTATGACTAATATATCAAATTTCCACATAGATTATTAATTAAAAAAATTAAATTAAATAAAAAATAGCTACAAAAAATAAAAACGCTAATTTTAACGACGCTAACGCTTCCACCTAAACCCTAAACCCTAAATCTTAAATTCTAAACCTTATACCCTAAATTCTAAACCCAAATCCAAACCCCTAAACCCAAACCCCATACCCTAAACCCTAGCTTAGACCCTAAACCCAAACCCTAGACCCTAAACCCTAATTATAGACCCTAAACCCAAATCCAAACCCCTAAACACAAACCCTATACCCTAAACCCTAATCTTAGACCCTAAACCCAAACCCTATACCCTAAACCCTAGATCCTAAATCCAAATTATATACCTTAAACCCAAAAAATAGACTATAAACCTAAATTCTATACCCTAAACCCAAGTCTTAGACCTTAAACCGTAAACCTTAACCCAAACCCTATAGCATCTAAGTATGGGGTTTGGGTTTAGGGTTTACCGTTTGGGTTTTATGTCTAGGATTTGGGTTTAGGGTATAGGTTTTGGGTTTAGAATTTATGGTTTGGGTTTAGGATTTACCGTTTGGACTTGTGGTTAAAGTTTTGGGTTTAGGGTATATAATTTGGGTTTAAGGTTTACGGTTTGGGTTTAGGGTCTAGGACTTGGGTTTAGGGTATAGAGTTTAGGTTTATAGTGTAGTTTTTGGGTTTAGGGTATATAATTTGGGTTTAGAGTCTATGATTAGGGTTTAGGGTATAGGGTTTGGGTTTAGGGGTTTGGATTTGGGTTTATAATTTAGGGTATAAGGTTTAGAATTTAAAATTTAGGGTTTAGGGTTTCGCTGGAACCGTTAGCATAGTTAAAATTAGCGTTTTTATTTTTTGTAGCTATTTTTTATTTAATTTAATGTTTTATAATTAATAATCTATATGAAAATTTGATTGGTTTTAAAAGGTGAGGTGAATTTAAAGGTTCACCTTAGGGGGTGAACCTAAGTTCTGTCAAATATACTTTTGTTCTTACTTTTTAATTTAGGGGTGAACGTAAGTCTTGTTCCTAAAATAACACAGCCTTTTCTTTCCAAGTTCAAAATATACTTTTGTCCTTACTTTTTTTACTAGACTTCCTTTTTTGATAAAATATTGTACATAATTCTGACTAAATAGCGCTATCGGTTCCTTAATCACTTACATACATGTATAAATAAGTATCTATTTTCATTGCTAGTGTCTTTCTCTCCTTTTTCATTAAAGCCAATGGCATCACTAAGGAACACTCTCTCACTCGTCTTCTGTCTCCTCGCCGCAACCGGTCCTTGGCTCTGCTCCGCCACCTCCGCCACAGACACTTTCGTCTACGGTGGCTGCTCCCAGCAAAAATTCTCTCCCGCATCTCCTTATGAGTCAAACCTTAACTCGCTTCTAACTTCTCTAGTCAACTCAGCTACATACTCTTCCTACAACAACTTCACCATCATGGGCTCTTCCTCTTCAGACACTGCTCGTGGCCTTTTCCAATGCCGTGGTGACCTATCCATGCCCGACTGCGCCACGTGTGTGGCTCGTGCCATCTCCCAAGTCGGCCCTCTTTGCCCTTACACCTGCGGTGGGGCCCTCCAGCTAGCCGGTTGCTACATCAAGTACGATAATGTCAGCTTCCTTGGCCAAGAAGACAAGACCGTCGTCCTAAAGAAATGTGGTCCCTCTGAGGGTTACAATACCGAAGGAATCAGCCGGAGAGACGCTGTTCTCACGGAACTACTGGGCGGAGGAGGATATTTTCGGGCCGGAGGGTCCAGTGATGTTCAAGGTATGGGGCAGTGTGTTGGAGATCTAACCGTTTCAGAGTGCCAAGATTGTTTAGGAACGGCCATCGGACGGCTTAAAAACGATTGTGGCACAGCCGTATTTGGAGACATGTTCTTGACCAAGTGTTACGCAAGATATTCAACCGACGGTGGAAAATACAATGCCAAGTCTCATAACTGTAACTTCTCTTTACTTATTATTATTATTATTATTGTTATTATTATTATTATTATTATAATTATAAAAACTCTGTCCCGTTTATCATTGCCATCAAAATCTGAAAGTTTTAACACCCACAAAATTCAGTTCAAAGTTTAGGGATTAAATGTTTCTTCTTAAACCTAAATTTCGTCTTGTTTTTATTTTTTCAGAACTTTGGAAAATTTGAACAAAAGTTTATTTTATTTTTATTTTATATAGTCTTAAATATTTTATGAAACATACTACATAAAATTTTGGAGGATTTAACCTTTTCTATAAATTAGGTAGCCCTAAAGCTAACTGGTGTTTTTGCTCTGTAATTTTGGTTTAATAGTAAAAAGGAATCTAACTGTTTGAATAAATTAGATAAAACAAACTATGGTGGAGAAAGGACGTTCGCCATCATCATAGGACTACTAGCTGCAGTTGTTCTTCTCATTATCTTCCTTCTTTTCCTAAGAGGCGTTTGCAGTCGCGGAGGTAATCAATTATTTTTTCTTGCCCTTTCCTCGATTTTAATTTTATTTAATTTCTTTCACAACATAGAAAACACACACAAACATTGTATATTCAAATTTTCCATGCATGGATCTTAGTGGTCAAACTGATTTTATGAATATTATATGTACGTAATATGCTTCAACGTGCACGCATGATGTACTGCATCATAAAATTGTCTTCAAAATAGACGAATCAAACAGTACTGAAGTAAAAAAAAAATTCTCTTTAGGATTCAATTTTCAAAGGGTTAAAAATTTCTGTTTGAATTAATTTTTTCAGGTAAATAAATGTCAAAGGCGTGGATCTCAGAAAAGCAAAACTTCAGATGAGATGTATATCGCTTTGGATTCTGTCGACTTTTCATTATTTCTTTTTAATTACTTTTTCTGCACTATTTTAATTGTTTTATCTCGATTGTTGTTACATAATACTTGTGATAATAATTATTTTAAAGAAAAGAGAGCCGATAAAAGGAGGTTCTAAGAAATGAATTTTAAAGGGCTTTATGCATATCCAGAAAGATGACTAAAGCAACAAAGTAAAAGGGCATAGAGAAGAGACATGTCTAAAGCAAAAGTGTACGTCGATCTTTATTTGTCAAATGGCATATATTCTCTTATAAGGATGTCTAATTTGGTAATATTCTTCTCATATGTTTCCTTCATCCTAGAATCTAACCCTGTTTTGGCGTGGTAAGAGTATTGGAAAATAGAGTTCATTTACATTTTAGTGATGAGAACTATTGCAGATTGATTAAATTTTTAGATTATGATTGATTAAATTACAACACAACTACATGTTATTTACATTTTCTTGATAATAGGTTCTTAAAGAAGCACTCCCTCCCTATCACTTTAAGTGCTGTTTAAAGAATTTTTTTTTGTTACAAAATAATTGATGTTCTCACTATTCTAGATAGAATTTAATAGTATTTAAATTTTGTGATCAACTACAAAATATTTTTTTTATTGGTTGAACTATTTTCATTTAATGATATTTTTCTGCAACCAAAGGAAATTATATAAAAATTATATTTTTTTAATCCATGTGCAAAAACTTTTAAATCCACTTATATTGCTATAGAGGGAGTAATATCTATATTATTAAAATAGAAGTACAAAATAGAAATACTCCTTAGTTTTACTATTTATTTACATTAGAATATCATTGAAATATTTATTGAACCTATATTTAAGTATGCTTGTCTTTTTCTAATTTAAATAATAGATTTAAACATTTAATATAACAGATTTCCTTAAACAAATCTTTTTATAAAATAAAATTCCTAATATATTTTGTATTAACATATTAAATATTTTTAATATTTATTAGTGATAAATAATAATAAAAAAATCACACATCATAATCAATTTATATAACATACAAATAAAATATAAAGTAATTTATTCATATATTATTAGTATAATGCTTTCATAATATAAGTCCAATTAGTTATAAATATTGGATTTGTTTATATGATACACTGTGATATAATAGACGATTAAAAGCACAAAATATAATTATTAAAAGTAATAAATAAAATTGTTATGTTTTAAAATGTTATATTAAAATTGTTGCAAATATATATATTATACCATTAGTACAAAGAAATTTTTAAAGTGAAAACAATTATTTATATGATCACAGGTCAAAAGTAACAAACTATTATAGCAAGCCCAACCTAGGCCCAACATTTTCAGTTTTGACCAACAAATCAACTATTAATGCAGACTCAATCCCGACCAATGTTTGAAGTTTTGACTAAGAAATTTTAGGGAAACTAACTGAACCAAATAAACTAAACCCTTATTAAGGGTGAACTTAGTAAAAGAGCACTGGTGCACATGCACCCATTAATTTTTTTTATATACTTTTGCCAGTAAAATTACATAAATTAATTAGATAACTATGAAAACTTCATTTAATGCATCCAGTAATTTATTTTCTTTAGTTTGTGCTCCCATTATAGTTAAAGTCCAGAGTCGCTTCTGAACCTAAGAACATGTTTATTGCAGGTCTCTTAAGTTGAGTCTTTTAGCATAATATAAGATACGGTTTCTTAACTTTTAACTAAAAAAGCTAAGAGACATCTCTTAAATAAGAGATATAAGAGACGTCTCTTAGCTTTTTTAGTTAAAAGCTAAGAGACCGTATCTTATATTATACTAAGAGACCTAACCTAAGAGACATGCAATTAACATGTTCTTAGCACTTTTCTATCTCGTGTAGTTGCTAAATCTGTTCAGGTTTAGAAAAAATCACTCTCTGATAGTTGCTATCAAACAAGTTATAATACAAACACTTTTTAAAGTTCTATTAAAAGCGTTCCATTCTGTCTCTCTAAATGCTAAACCAAGTTTTGGGAAGAGACTGACTTAGCAACCATACGAATTAAAAAATACTCTCTCTATTTCATAATAAGTGTTATTCTAGTTTTTTTTTTGTTACACAAAAAACGTCACTTTACAATTACAATGTAAATTATACTTACTTTCAGCTGAAAATTAATTGCAAACTGTATTGGTTTTATAAATAATTTTATTTATCTCAAATACTATTGGTCAAAAGATGTAATTAATAACAACTTACATATATTTCAGTTATTTTCTTATTCTGTGTGAAAACTGTCAAAGTGACACTTGTTCAAAAACGGATGGAGTATAAAGGTCGCGTGTTCCAGTTCAGGAGAAAGCAGTCCGTGATAGGCAGGAGAAATGATCATTTGGTAAGGACATAAAGGGCGTAGAGGATCCCATGAAGATACCCAAGCAGCGTCAAAACCAAACATATCCAAAACTCAACCTAGCAACAAAATATAAAATTATTCCAAATTTTAATTTCTGTGAAATATATAAATGTGAAAACGAAACTACATGTGAGTCGATCAAAGAAAACTAAAAACTCTACGTATTTACCCGGCAACCATATCTGAGAAAGACGCCAAGAGGACGCAAGAGGATAGCAAGAAGAATCTTTTTCTTTCTATCATTTTCTCGGAACAATGGCTTGCCTGCCGCTTGATCTCATGGAGCAATCGCCTATGCCCTCCTGAAATCTCCTATACCCCCAATTATTTAATGAAGTGGTGATTGAAGAAATTACCCTCTTATTTAATAAATAAAAGTTAGATAAAACATAAATTGAATTTTCGGTTTGGTTGGATTGGTTTAAGGTTTGATTAAAAATCGGTTTTGACTTTATCCATAAAAAAAAAACCTGGCAAAAAAAAAGGAGCGTAACCGCAGTTCTTCGTTCCCAGCTCCACTTTCCCTGCTCACCTCCACTTTCCCTGCTCACCTCCACTCCCTCGGCTCTGGAAGCTCTCCCGCAGCCCAGCTTCTCCTCCTGAACCTCCACTCCTTTCTCCCGCAGCTTCTCCATCACCACCGTCTGTCAGCGTACACCAATCAGAAGTAGCTTGTGGTCTCCGTTTTGAGGTTTCTTTGGGAAGTAGGTTGTAATGGATTTGCAATTGAAATGCACAACGGCCTTGTTTTGTTTAGGGGTTGATTTGTAAAGAAAACTGGTATATAATGCATTTCAGTGGTGGAATGAGAGTGTATAGGCAGTAGAATTAGACCTAGATCAATCTTGCGCACCTTAAACCTAATTCAATTTGTTCTTGATAATTGTAGTATAACTGTCTAACTCGGAACAACAACGAGATCGCAGTTATGTGGAAAGTGATAGCTGTGGATGCGACATGGCTGAAGAACATATATGGTGGTGTTCTAGTCTTCGCGAAAGCTCAAGATCCTAATGGTCACAGTTATCCACTTGCATTTGCAGTACTAGATGGTGAGAATCTTGTTAGTTCGACTTGGTTTTTCGAGATGCTTAAAAGTGTTATACCAGACTTTTCTGAACTGGTTATCATGAGTGAAAGAAATCAGAGCCTGATCCTCGTTATAGGAAATGTGTTTCCACATGATCACCGTGGCATTGTTTATGGCATTTGATGGAAAATGTGAAATGGCATGCTTGTAACGTCAACAAGAATATAGTCGGGCATAGATTTATGGAGTTTGGCAGATATTACATGGTGGGTGACTAGTTCAACTCTGCTTATGACTCATTTAAGATAAGATATCCTGCTGCGTACAAGTATGGGGAGAAACATACTGAAAAGGACAAATGGGCAAGGGTGCACGTGAGAGGTAAAACTTGGATACATGCAACAATGTGGAATAAATGAAGAACGTTTTTAAAGAGGCAACGAGGTGGGCCTTAATACCAATGTTTGATTGTATCATTAGGAAATTCTCTGATTGGTTCAATCAACGGAAGGATGATGTTTCTAGATCAATCGATACAAGACTGGTGCCTCTGGTTGAGAACTACTTGCACGATGTATGGTTGTTGCACAACAGCTATCTGTGTGGGAGTTTGATAGTTATGAGCTTAAGTACGAGATCACTGACACTGCAGAAAAGATGTTTTGGGCAACCTTGGTTGGAAAATCTTGTACTTGCATGGTGTGGGATTATGAAAAGTTTTCTTGTCTGCACGGACTGGCAGCTTACATATATTTCACTAAGAATGTTGATGGAAGCCGCCTTAATATCTGTGAGCTGTGTTCAAAATACTACTGAACGGAACTGTAGGCTTTGGCGTATTCCAGGAAACTTTATGTTGTGTCCGACATGTCTTCTTTTAATGTACCGGATCAGATCAAGGAGGTGAAGATCATGCCTCCAGATCGCATCACACAGAAGGGAAGGAAAAGAATGAAAAGTTAGTTATTTGGATGAATTAGGAGTAATGCATTTTAGCTCTATTGTCTGTTTATTTTGTGTTGTATGCTTTGGAAAAAACTGAGTAAAACTTGGTTATCTACTTTGTTTTGTTCCTTTGTTTTGTAATGACATTAGTATTATCTATATCAAAACTCGGTTATCATAGTTTTCCATTTAATTTCTATACTCTAACTTATAATTCTTACAAACATGACAAATGTTGCAAAATTTTGGAAACTCGTAATATATGCATTATAAAACCTTGTAATATCAATCACACTTTCTCAATGAAGAACTTCTTACAAAGGAAATTTTAGAGTTATATGTATTAAACCTACATTATTGTACAAAACAATATAAATTACATTTTGAAGTACTAAACTCAAAAGTAAAACTAAAAAAATAAGTTAAAAATTTAATAACACTAAATAAATTAGAAACCACCAAAAGTAAAACTATGACCAAATTTCGTAACACTACTATCTTCTGTATAACTAAGAACAAATCTTAGGAGGGAAATGAAAAACAATTTTGGCCCCTAAACAATAAAAAAAGAACGAAAGAAATTTCTCATCTCAGTTGGAACCTTCACTTTTTCTTATCCATCTCCCTCTCCTCATAAACTCTCTCTCTCTCTCTCTCTCTCTCTCTCTCTCTCTCTCTCTCTCTCTCTCTCTCTCTCTCTCTCTCTCTCTCTCTCTCTCTCTCTCTCTCTCTCTCTCTCTCTCTCTCTCTCTCTCATCTCAACCACACAACATCCTCTAACTTTTTCTTATCCATTTTCTCTTCCTTCATTTCAAGAGTCAAACCGGTATATTTCCTGAATCTTCCATTTACCAACACCAATTATCTCTCTCTTCTATTACATCTGAAACAACACCTTCCCTCTTCCTCTTCCAATTATCTATTTCAATTCTCTCTATTCCTTTCTCTCTCTCTCTCTCTCTCTCTCTCTCTCTCTCTCTCTCTCTCTCTCTCTCTCTCTCTCTCTCTCTCTCTCTCTCTCTCAGAATAGTTTGATCTCTCTATATCTTTTCTTCTCTTCTCAGATTGAAAAAGTGAAGATGGAAAATGTGAAGGTGGAAAAATCGAAGATGGACGTGGGTTCGGGATCGTCAACGAGGAGACGGAATTATGGTTGGAGATTGTGTTTTTGTGGCTTACCGGCGAATATAATGCAAGCTTGGACTGACAAAAACTAAGGTCAACGATTTTATAGCTGTCCGCATTTTAGGGTATGAGATATGATATGATAATTGAACTTTAGATGTTGAATATATATTTAAAAACAAATTTGGACCTTGTGGCAGCTTGGAGATGAATGCAATTACTTCTCTTTGCTTGATGAAGAGGAAGGTACGAAATGGCAAAGAAGAGCTTTGATTGAAGCTCGGGATGAGATCAGGCAGAAGACCAGAGTGATTGAGCAATTAATTAAAACCATCTCAGAAATGAAAAGCAATTTGGAGAACAAAGAGACAGTGGATGACGATAATGACGATGAGATTGTTAGAAAGTTTGAAGAATTCTATGTTTAAGTGTTTTGGATTGTTGGTCTTTTCCTCATTTCTGGTTGGTCTTTTACTGTCTGTTTTCCGTTTCTTTGTTTCGGCGGATCGGCTTACAAGTCTTTATTTTGTGGTTTGTCTAAGACTTGTAAAACTCCAAACTTTCATTTATTTATTTTATGGTTGACGATAACATGAAATTGAAATTGCAACATGATCTCATGAAATTGCAACATCCCGAAAATGAAATTGTAACATCCAGAAAATGATAGTTTCAAATTTCTACAAACCGAAAAACATAGTTTTGCAAAATAATCCGACATGAAACAGTTCCCATGAAACATCAACAAAACAACTCCGGGTTCCTTTCTTCTCTTTCTCTTTGATCCCTTCTGCCATTCCTTCACAAACGAATGAGAACACTATCGACAATGAACCACACTTCTTTGATTGCTTCGATGGGCTCAAATTCCTGCAAGTTACATTTACTTCTACGTCAGTTATACCAGTAATACCAAATAGTTTTCCCAAAATTAGTATAGTATTCCTTAGTATACCTACATATTACTAATTTTACTAATTTCTCAATGTTTCACCGAGTGGTACTACTATACTATAGTTATACCATAATTCCTAGTTCTACACATCATTACCATAATTCCTATTTCTAGTTCTACACATGATTTTCTCCTTCCTTCCTTCACCAAAACATTGCAAATTCAAACAAAACCTACGATTCAAAATCCAAAGAATTTCAAAATACAATCCTAAATTGGGAATTCTCCTAAATTGTTACCTAGTCGTCGTCGTTGTCCTACTCCTCCTCCTTCTCCCCATCCTTATATCCTTCCACTACACTTTCCCAACCTTTATCCTCAGGGACATCATCCTCACCGTCATTCTCCTCCCTAGATGTAAATGCCACTGCAGCTTCGACGAGGACACTTATCGGCTCCGAGAGGATCTTATCTGTCTCCGTCGCCGTTGTTGGTCCCCCTTGCAGCCCCTCTTCCGGCGTCTCCATCATTTCTTTTCACTCTATCGATTCACACACACAAAGCAACCAAGAAAGGAAAGAAAGGAGATTTCGAGGACCGATTTCGAAAGGGTACAGGAACAAGATAATTTTTTCTTCAATGGTTTGATTTTGTTAAATCCGAAATTAGGGTTTCATTAATTAGGTCTGGGTGGAATCGGTCTGGGCTTTCTTCGGTTTAAAAATGATTTCCGGTTTAGGTTTGAATTGGGTCGCAGTTTAAATTCGGTACAATTAGGTATATCTCATAAATAACTCAACTTTCCTACGGTTTTATGGTCTTTTACATACTATCTCAATTAAATAAAGTTAGAAAATTTCCATGTTTTATAACGGGTCTATACTGGATTGCTCCATGAGATGTAGGGAGCCAAGCTCTTGTTCCCTTTTTTCGAGCTCCATTTTACTTTTCGTTTCCGAAACACTCTTTGTCAAGTAGAGGTTTAGCATCTACCTCAAATCAACAGATAATCTGCATTAATTTTTTTTTCTTCACTCATAATTTGTTTAAATGGATCATATTTCTATTTAATTTTATTTATAATTGGTTACATTTTGTTTGGTAAATAGTAAACAAAACTTAGACAAATATTCAACGAATTCAAGCCTCGGTGATCAAACTTGAAAAATTTATGATATCAACATCTTGTGGTTTAAACTTGTTCTTTTTAATTCAGGTTAATAGCTCTTGTTGCACAATCAACAATATTAAACTAAAAGTACAATTTTAGAAAATACAACACATGTAATCATCAATCATAAATAGCATATAGGTAAAACATAGAAAAAAATATACACCTATACCAATTTGGAAGAAATCATGTATATCTAAAGTTCAAAAAAACAATTATTATATCTAGAAATTGACTTAAAAGTGGTGATGGAAAATCCATGTGCAATCAAAAACCAGAAGTAGAAGATTTGAAGATAAGAAACACTCAAATGTTCATAGTATGTACACGTTCACATACACACACCGAAATCTTGTAAAGTTAAAGTAAGTCAACTGACTTTTGTCGAAGAACACTTACCAGAGAAACAATAAAAGAATATTAATGTTGTTAACAATTCTCCATTCACTTTTTTACAAGAAAATGGACAAGATAGTTTCTTCACATCACCTGCATCATCTCATGAGAGAAACGGATGTAATATAACAAACATTGTAGGAATGTATAAAAGCATCATCATTGATAAAATGAGAAGACACAATTTTAATTTAAAAAAAACAGATGTAATATAATAAACATTGTAGGAATGTAATATTGTGCATAGACATATAATTACAAAACCACTCTATTACATCTGAAAAGATACATAATTATAGAAGGAATACTTATTGAAATACATTAACAGTTATTAAAAATAATTTGTGTTTTAAAATGAGAAGACAAAATTTTAAAAACTAACTAGATTTTGACCTGCGCTTAAAAAACCGCGGTTTTGATTTTTTTTTCCATTTATTGATCAAAAACAGATTACAAACTACCATTATTTTTGTTCCGAACTTGAGTTTTTAGGTTTTTATCATTTGTTTTTTTTTCTTTTCAAACTATAGAATTTTTTTGAAATATGATAGTTGTTCTATAACAATATTTGAGTTTTAAGATTTGTTTTCATATCCGACCTAGATTCATGGTTGAACCTATAGACCCGATACATTGTATATAATCCAGTTCAGATTTAATGAAAAATTTGTTAATTAAAAATAACTCGGTAAAAACCAAAAAAACTCACTATTAACCTTCAATCTAATACCATTGATCCAATAAAATACAAAATATATGATAGTTTTTTTAAAAAAAATTATTAAATTACTCATATTTTTTTAATATTACATAAGTTAGTGATTCCTTAGAATTTGATGAAATTTTATTATAATATCCATATAAAAATGATAATAAAAAAAACTTATTGATATGACAAATTTAGTTTATTTTCGTTATTAATAACCTACTATAAGTTTGTGTTTTTATTTTAGATTAAAAAATTTATTTTAATATAATTTTTAAAATATTCTTGAACACTCGTAATTGTCATATTAATATTATATATAAAATGACATTATACATGAAAAATGATATTCAAATATGTATATGATATATGGTGTAGGATATATGATTTGGTTTATATTGAAAATCTGTATAATATTCAAATGATCTATTTTGAATATTGATACATATATTTAAGAAAATGATATTTTCATGTTTGTCAATTTATTTATAGTTCATAATATATATATATATATATATACTTATATTAAATTTAAAGTTAATATATCTTTTAAATATATATAGATCTATTATTAATAGATCTATTTAGGTGTATTTGTAGGCCCAAAAACAAAAGACTTAAATGTCATTAGTGAATTTGATTAATCCTTTGTAAAAATAAGAGTATTTTTGAGAAAATGTAATTTTTATTAAGTGAATGATCCTCTTTTAATGGTATTGATAATTGTAATAAAAACATTTGTTGGAGTATGTTAACTACTTTGTAAAAACTTTTCCAATGTTGGAACTCCCCTGCTCAACTTGTGCGATCGCTGGACAGAACAATACGAAACAGAATCTCATCCCTCCAGACTAGGAACCCTGAGTTCAATAGCCTTCTGATGCAAAGATGGCTGGGAAATAATTAAAAGTTCTGCAACTGCAGTACCAATTTAAAGATTTCAGCATTTTAAACATTTGATATATAAATTTAACATTTCAACAAATTTTTTTTTTTCCAATGGTTGCATGTTGGAGAAACAAAGATAATACCAGTTTTTTTTAATGAAAAGACACAACCTATTGACACTAAAATGAGGTTTTTATTATTAATTTTTAAAAATAAGTTGTCCTTATATCGAGAAACACAACTCTTAATACTAATAATTGTAGAAAACATTTATTGAGATTTTAACTACTTTTTAAAACTTTTCTAATAGTTGCATGTTATAAAAAATAAAACTAATCTCAGTTTTTAATGAACATACACAACCTTTCAACATTAAATGAGATTCTTATTATCAATAAATCTTTTATAATGAGAAGACACAACTTTAAAAACTAATAATTATAAAAAGGCACTTACTGAAATATTTTAGTTACTTAAAAAAAAAATCCAATAGTTGCAAAGATGGAAAGAAAAGTAATCTATGTTATTTTTATGAGAAGACACAGCTTTTCAACACTAAAATGAGATTTTTATTATTGTTTTTTTTTTTTAAAGTTCTTTATATTTGATGTCACCCAAATTGTCCTAAGGAGTAATTTATTCTCTCAAATAAAAGGTTCAATTGCAGTACTTAGGGATGCAGTACTTAGGGATCAAATCCACAAAGAGCTAAGGCAAACGATAAATTCTAATCAACAGCGATTAAGCTAGGTTCAGTATGATTAATCTTAAATATCAAGTTTGAACAAGATACTTGTTCGGTTGATTGAGGTTGGAGATAATATTAAGAAAGTGTTAGACCTAGAGTTTCTATTCACATAATTAGGATTGTAATCATATAGAGGCTAATGTTGCATGCATGATATTATAGAACTCAACTTAGCAATAATCTATCAACTCTCGTCTTACTAGATTATATATTGTCTAGAATCTCAAGATCTCAGATGTCGTTTGTTGATCCGAGAAAGCATCGATATTTTCCCTCGCGGTTGTTGATCGATGCGCCCTTCAGAAAGTCAATCGGTTTATCTATACGACAATCGATCGATGTTTTTTCCTAGCAAGCTTTACGGACAGGTTGAACTATGTTCGCTAGATTTGCTAGATCAACTCTCGTTTGTTTCTAACAGATCCAGCTCAATAAGGATTATTCAAGTAAATAAGTTAACCTAATGCCTAAACCTATCAACCTAGATCAAAGTTCTAGTTAGCTACTCTAGAACAAGCAATAAGCACAATCCTATTGATGAATATCACAACATAACAATTCTATATTTGGGCTAATCCCTCATAACATATTTGAACCCTAAATCTAACAAGTGAATTACTCAGACATAACAAAGCAATTCATAACAAGAGATAAAAAAAACTGCATAGAATATATGAGAGTAAGAAAACTGGAGCTCCAATACAAATCTCTGAATGAATCTTGGATCTTCTCTCCAAACCTAAAACTCTAAGTATGAAAACTAGAAAACAAGAAAGCATACTTTACCTCCACAATTGACAAAGCACATAATTATTAGGTTAAAACTCGTCAAGAGTAATCTTGTAATTTGGTGTTGACTTGGGCTTAAAGTCAGCTGGAACCAATTCGGGCCTTTCTGGCTTCGCCGTCGATCGATGGCACAGTGTGTGCATCGATCGATTTTTATCTCTGATCGTCGACCTCTTGTCTGCTCGATGGCCAGGTCGGGTCTCAAAAATCATCACTTTATTCCAAAACACTCATGAACCTGAAAACATACTAAATAGACTCTAAAACATAATAACTATATCCTAAACTACTTATATACCATGGCTAATAATGGATAAAATCCATGGTATATCAACTCCCCCATACTTACCATTTTGCTTGTCGTCAAGCAAAACAAGAGTATTCTTTCTGAAAGAAGTTTGAAAACAGCAGAGACTCACATGATTTAAAAACTCAGTATCATCACCTCTACAATGTTGCAGCCACTCAAATCAACATCAACCTTAAAGAAACTGTATATGTAATATCCTAGTTTAGCAACCAAATCCATTCACTCAACAACTTAACTGTTGGGGATGGATTTAACCCATCCACAAAGCCCATCGAACAAAGGGCCCAATCCAGCAGATCGAGTCAACCTCGGCTCGGAAGCCGATTCTCGGGGTATCGGCTTAGCCAGGAAATGCTGTTAGTCGAAGCGGAGAGCAAACGGAGCGGGACCAATCGACTAAGCGGCTCAGAGCGAGCATCTCCTAATCAGGCCCGAAGGGCCGACAAGGCCCAATCGGTAAAAGGAGATTAGGTTAAGGTAATCGAACAGAGTATAAAAGGAGAGGAAAGCAAAGGAGAAAGGCATCGACACTTAGCTACACAAACTTAGCGGCGAGATTAGGGTTTATCATCCATACAATCATCTCTCTGCTATTTGTACTTTTCCGGTTTAAGCTCTCACGAGCTCCGGCTTGCTTTTACTTTCTCCACCTTTGTAACATCATCTCGAAATCTAATAAACGCCTCTGTTCGACCCATTTCTAGTATTGTTTACTTCACCCGAGACCAAACTCACCTTAAACAATTGGCGCCCACCGTGGGGCAGAACAGACCTAGTGTTTCTAGACCGATATGACCACCGGAGGTACGAACCCTGATACCTCCGGAGAGGAGCCGGCACTCACGCCTCCTCCCCTCCTCTCGTCGGAGTTCATAAGTTCAGTCATAGCCCGACTTGCTCATCAAGAAGAAGTTCAGAAGACGACGAATGATCAGCTCGCCGCCATTGTCGCTGCTCTTAGCGCCTCCACCGGTAACTCACAACCGCTTCGTCGTCACATTTTCAATACAAACCCCCCTACTCCGGCAGAAGGACGAACGACGAACCCAGTCGATCCTACTCTCCAACTCGCGGAAACCCTAGCCGCCGACGTTTTTCCTACAGCGTCAGATCCATCGACTGTCCGAGAAATCGCCGAGCTTAAACTAAATTTCCAACAAATGAGTTCGAGGATCCACCAAGCAACGAGCGCAGTACCCGAGATTGACAGTGTCATCGCATCAACATCGCGTACTCCTTTCACCGAGGAACTGACGGAGGTTAAACTCCGAAAGATGGACAAGTTGCGTCTTCCAGAATACAAACCAGGAGGAGATCCCGTCGAGCATTTGACAGCTTTTAATATTGCGGTAGCGAGGGCCAGACTTGCCCCCGACGAAAGAGACGCGGGATACTGCCAACTTTTCATTGAAGCACTCAACGAGCAAGCCTTAACCTGGTTCTCGGGACTCGAAGAGAATTTAATTAGAAGCTTCAAAGAGCTCTCCTCGGCTTTCCTCAAGACTTACATCATGTTCACCAAGCGTGAAGCAACGGCTTCGACTCTCTGGAACCTCAAGCAAACGAAGGACCAGAATCTTCGTGATTACATGGAACGTTTTAAGTCGGTCGTGTCAAGAATCAATATCCCAGACCACATCGCCGTCGATGCCTTGAGGAACAATCTCCTTGTGGAATGTAAGTTCCGAGAAGATCTCTATCGATGCACCGCCACGACGTTGCAAGATGCCGTTGCTCGTTCTCACAACTTCATTCGTATGGAAGAAGACACTAAAGCCATCTTGAGCAAGCACAACTCGGCGAAGCAATCGGCGCCTAAAAACGCCGCCACAGCTCACGTCGAACCTCGTCAGCATGCTCCAAGCGATAAAAACAACCGTAAGAACGGTCTCCTTTACGTCGTCGACGAAAACGGGAAGAAGTGGAACACCTTTCATCGGGAAACCGATCCTCCAAGCGAATCCCCCCGAGCAACAGCGCCAGCCACGGTCGCCCAGGTCGATTCGGCAGCGGGATCTTCCCGGACCCCACCAGGGCTTACTAAATCGTGCATACTCCACGGTGTAAAAGGTCACGACACTTCAGAGTGCAAAACACTTTTTGCGCAATTCCTCTCCTCACTCGAAAGCGGTGAAATTAAGATTCCTCCTCCGAAGCCAAAAAGCGAGAACAGTTGGAGCAGAAACAAGGACAGGAAAAATCAGCGAAAAAATCAAGCAAAACCGCGTCAAGACGACCAAAAGCCAAAGGTCGCCGAGCAAATCCCACATCCAGACGACGATGGTGACGCCTCAGCTGACGAAGATCCGCCAGCAGCCAGACAAAGGATTGAAGTTATTCGCGCCCAACCGGAGTCCTCATCAGACGAAGAGAGTGATCTCGAGGAAGCCCTCGACCCGTTGGACTTACGTGTACTCCTCAAACGAAAGACCACGTCGACGAATGACAAGACTCCCGGATCTTCCGATCTCCGAGTCGAGCTCAACGCTAAAAGAACTAAGCATTTGCTGAGCCCAGGATCTTCACTGGCAACTACTGGCGGTAATCCTATCGTCGATCTACGAGATCAGCTTAACGCGCGAGTCAGTGATCTGCGTGCAAAGCTAGACCACAAAAAAGCCGAGTCGCCGAAAGAAAGCGAAGACCTCCGAGCTCTTCTCACCAGGAAGCAATCAAGTGTCAGGCCGCGGATCAACGTGATTATGGGAGGATCTCCACCTTGCGGGGACTCCGTACGAGCGGTCAAAGATCACCGACGAATGGTGGACACCTCGCAGCGCTGGCCGCAGAAGTCCCCAGCTGATCCTCCAATCTCCTTCTCAACCGAAGACCTTCTCGGAGTAAACTTTCCTCATAACGACCCTCTTCTCGTCGTTTTGGCTATCGATAAGTACGACGTCACCAAAGTGCTGATCGATACTGGCAGCTCGGTCGATATCATTTTTCGCGAAACTCTCGTAAAAATGGGAATCGATTTAAAAGACGTGAAACCGTCTTCCAGGACTCTCACCGGCTTTAACGGCTCCTCTGAAGTGATCATGGGAACTATCCGTCTCTCGGTACAAGCTGAGGGAGTAGCTCGGATGGTCAAGTTTTCGGTAGTCAGCACCAAGGCTCCCTACCACGTGATACTAGGCACTCCATGGTTATACTCCATGCGAGCGATCGCATCAACGTACCATCAGTGCGTCAAATTTCCGGGAATGGATGGTACGATTAAGACAGTGAGAGGAGATCAACGGGCCGCGCGAGATCTCTTAATTGCCACGGTCAAACTGCAGCGATCTCAGTCGCTAGTCAACTCGATCTCCCCTCCTGTAAGCAAGATCTGCCCACAAAAAGAAGAGGTGCTCGAAGTCCCAGTCGACGAATCGGATCCAAGTAAAGTGCTACGAGTAGGCGCTTATCTATCGGACGAGATGCAGCGCGATATCACGGATTTCCTGAAGCAAAACTTGTCTACCTTTGCCTGGTCGATGACTGACATGCAGGGAATCGACCAGTCCATCAGGACTCACGAGCTAAACGTAGACCCAAATATTAAGCCCATCCGACAGAAGAGACGAAAGTTGGGTCCCGAAAGATCCAAAGCAGTTGTCGAGGAAGTCGAGCGCTTACTAAGCGCGGGCTCGATAGCAGAAGTTTGTTACCCGGAATGGCTCGCTAACCCGGTGGTTGTCAAGACAGCTACCCGGAAGTTTACTGACCTCAACAAAGCCTGCCCAAAAGACAGCTACCCACTTCCGAACATCGACAGACTTGTCGAATCAACTGCCGGCAATGAAATGCTCACGTTTATGGACGCTTTCTCGGGATACAACCAGATCATGATGCATCCCGACGATCGAGAGAAGACGTCGTTCATAACGGATCGAGGAACTTACTGCTACAAAGTAATGCCCTTCGGGCTGAAGAACGCCGGTGCGACGTACCAGCGACTTGTCAACCGCATGTTCGCTAAACAGCTCGGTACAACGATGGAAGTCTACATCGATGACATGCTCGTCAAATCAGTCCGAGCAAACGACCACCTGGCACATTTAAGGGAGTGTTTCGACATCCTAAACGCGTACAAGATGAAGCTAAACCCGGCCAAATGCACCTTCGGGGTATCATCCGGAGAATTCCTTGGCTACATAGTGACGCAGCGGGGAATCGAAGCAAACCCGAAGCAAATATCAGCTGTCCTTGATCTCCCCAGTCCGAGAAACTGCCGAGAAGTCCAGCGACTAACAGGCCGAATCGCAGCACTTAATCGTTTCATCTCCCGATCCACCGATAAATGCCTCCCATTCTACGATCTCCTCCGAGGAAACAAGAAATTCATTTGGGACGATAAATGTGAGGAGGCTTTTAATCAGCTCAAACATTACCTTACGACGCCTCCTATCCTGGCTAAGCCAGACATAGGCGACGTTTTATCTCTCTACATTGCGGTCTCGTCTGCCGCAGTCAGCAGCGTACTAATCAAGGAAGACCGAGGAGAACAACGACCTGTTTTCTACATGAGTAGAAGGATGACCGGACCAGAGACCCGGTACTCGACACTTGAAAAGATGGCCCTGGCCGTCGTCGAATCAGCAAGGAAACTCCGCCCCTATTTTCAGTCACACTCGGTAGAAGTTCTCACCGACCAGCCGCTCAGAACTGTCTTGCAGAACACTAACAGAGCTGGCCGCCTTACCAAGTGGGCGATCGAACTCGGAGAGCTCGACATCACCTACAAGTGTAGAACCGCCGCTAAGGCCCAAGTCCTCGCCGATTTCCTCGTGGAGTTATCTCCGGAACTCGCTCAGGATTTGGAAACTTCGGATTCGACGGTTCCTCGACAAACAAAGGCTCTGGAGCAGGAGTTCAACTTCAATCTCCGTCAGGAGAACTCATTCGACAGTCGTTCAGTTTCGGTTTCCCAGCGTCAAACAACGAGGCGGAGTATGAGTCACTCATCGCCGGCCTTCGCCTCGCCAAAGCAGTCAAGGCTAAGCGGCTCAGTGCATACTGCGACTCGCAGCTCGTCGCCAGTCAGTTCAGCGGTGATTACGATGCGCGCAACGATAGAATGGATGCTTACCTCCGAGTCGTACAGTCGTTAGCTAAAGAGTTCGAATTCTTCGAGCTCACAAAGGTTCCCCGCGGAGAAAATGTATGTGCCGATGCATTAGCAGCACTCGGAAGCAAGCTCCGCGATCAAGTCAAAAGGACTATTCCAATCCATCGAATCGAGAAACCAAGTATCGACATCTCAACGGAATCGGCTAACTTCGTCACCACTGAATCCGAAACAACGTCCTTATCTGAGACCAACGACGACTCCGAGATGACAGAACAAAATCAACTGATACCAGATTGGAGGACTGAATTCATTCAGTATCTCACCAAGGGCACGCTTCCCACTGATAAATGGGCCGCAAGACGACTAAAGCGACGCAGCGCGCACTACGTCGTCATGGAAGAAGAACTCCACCGGGTAACAGCTAACAAGGTTCTCCTCAAATGCATTTTCGCCGAGCAAACACAGTTAGTAATGGCAGAAACTCACGAAGGAGCGGGTGGAAACCACTCTGGAGGTCGGTCACTAGCCTTGAAAATTCGGAACTTGGGATTCTTCTGGCCAACTATGAATACCGACTGCGAAGCATATGCCCGGCGATGCGACAAATGCCAACGACACGCTCCGAGTATCCACAGCCCAACCGAGCTACTGCGAAATTCCGCAGCACCTTACCCATTTATGCGATGGGGGATGGATATCATCGGACCAATGCCGAATTCTCGCCAACGTCGCTTCGTGCTGGTATTGACCGACTATTTCACCAAATGGATTGAAGCAGAAGCCTTCGCGCAGGTTACAGAGAAGGAGGTTCGCGGCTTCGTTTGGAAGAACATTATCTGTCGCCACGGCCTACCATACGAGATCGTGACGGACAACGGATCACAGTT
Source organism: Brassica napus (assembly GCF_020379485.1). Classification (NCBI taxonomy): domain Eukaryota; kingdom Viridiplantae; phylum Streptophyta; class Magnoliopsida; order Brassicales; family Brassicaceae; genus Brassica; species Brassica napus. The sequence continues at coordinate 8,275,775 of NC_063437.1, forward strand.
TATGGCCGGAAATTTTAAAGATTTCTGCAACAAGTGGAACATCCGCCTAAGCCCTTCAACGCCGAGGTATCCTCAAGGAAACGGACAAGCAGAATCCTCGAATAAGATTATCATCGACGGAATCAAGAAGCGCCTCGATCTCAAAAAGGGACATTGGGCCGATGAACTCGACGGCGTGCTCTGGTCGCATCGGACAACCCCCCGAGGAGCAACAAAATCTACTCCCTTCTCACTCGCTTACGGGATGGAGGCGATGGCTCCGGCCGAGGTCAATGTAACGAGTCTCCACCGGTCTAAGATGCCTCAGCACGTTGAGCTTAACCAAGAGATGCTGCTAGATGCCCTCAATGGGCTAGAAGAGAAGCGCGACCAAGCCTTACTTCGGATCCAGAATTACCAAAACCAAATCGAGAGCTATTACAACAAGAAGGTCCGCTCGCGTCCTCTCGAGCTCGGTGATCTGGTTATGAGAAAAGTCTTCGAGAACACCAAAGAGCCCAACGCTGGAAAACTCGGCGCGAATTGGGAAGGACCATATAAGATCACTCGAGTCGTCAAACCAGGAGTATACCGACTCGAGACTTCCCGCGGAGAGGCAGTCCCACGAGCTTGGAACTCCATGCATCTTCGCCGTTTTTACTCATAAAGTGAGCAACTTTTAAAAGCGAGTAAAATGATCTACATCACCAGCAAAAAAAAAAAAAAAAAAAAAAAAAAAAACCGAGCAGATGCACCCTACGGTCACTTCTACTCGCCCAAGTAAATGACTACCAAGTCACTTTTACTCGGACTAAAACGAACTACGAAAGGCTTGATCCTCTTCGGAGGTACGTAGGCATCCCCTCTACGGGGTCCAGCCCCAACAACCCAAAACAAAAAGAGTTTTACTCATCTCGTTCCTCTCACGAGCAAACGATGCCAGCCCCTTAACTCGAAAAGCGGCGCACGAGCACTCGCCCAAATTAATCGAACGTATCCTGATCAGATATCGAACGAAGGGAAAAACAGAGTCACCGATGATGTAAATCATTGACCAAATTCACGAAGTGGAATTTCGGATCTTATCGCAAATCGAAAAATAATGAGTTGGCCGACCAAATTTTCTCGATTACTGCGTAGCATTCAGATACCTTTCCCTCGGAAACTTATCAAAAAAATTCTTGTCTTAATTCATTCCCGACTTATCGCAAGAAAGAATAGTGGGATTGAGTTAACGAGCAACGAATAATTTCATAATCGACTAAGATGTTAGCGGTTATCCGTAACATACTTAAAAGAAAAACACTTGGTAATCATTCAAAGTTTTTATAAAAGCAAAGGAAACCTTCCGAGTACTTAAACAACAACAGAGACAAGTTCAAAGGCTTGAAGGAGCCGAAACGAGAAAAAAAAATTTTACAACAGATGATAATAGGCATTAATCAACCACGGGAGGATCCTTGTTGCCGCGGCCATCTCCCTCTCCGGGACCCGAGACACGACCAAATTTGGTTGGGGCTGGCGCAGTCGCGTCCGCAGTAGGCATCCCCGCAAGAGCATCATCACCTTTCTCCGGGTCCTCTGACGACGAAGCAGATGAGCTGGCATTCTTCGATGCCTTAGCAGGGGAATCCGTTAGCACGATAGTCGGCACTGCCCCGTCCTTAAGAACAACCGCTCCCGCTGATGCCTGCTTCGCAGGATCAATGTCTTGATCGGTGGGCTGGTTGGAGGATACGGCAGTTTGAGCGGGCTTCTCCACCGGATCTTCAGAACGAAGAGGAGTACGCAGAGCAATAGCGGCCTCCGAATCGATCAAATTAATATTCGACCCAAACGGGTCAAGCTGACGCCAAATTTCTTCGATCAAAAATCGAGACTCCAACACTAGCGGAGAAAGGCAAAGATCTTCCGCCGGAATCTCCTTTACTTCCAAACGCTCTGCTTCTTCCTCGTAGTGCTTCTCTTGCCCGATGAAGAAGTCGATGGTTTCCTGCGGGATTTCTGCACCATAGGCCTTGATCTGCTCGAGACATTTCCTCGTCCCGAAGGCTTGACTATAGAGACACCGAGCATCGTCGTATTTGTCCCTTTTGTCCTCACGGAGGGAAATCTTGTGAAAGCGTTTCTCGGCTTTAGCGATCATGGCAATCAGCACGCGAATCCTCTCGTGCGTGACCTCGTATTTACGAGATTTCCGAAGCCTGTCCATCTCCTCGGAATGCCTTAGCAATTCCGCAGCCATCTTTGCCTCTACATCAGCCTTTTCCTTCCGCTGCTTATCCACCACGAACTCAAGATTGTTCATTGACTCCTTGCACATCTGCAACTCAGCTGCGTCAGATGTCCGCGTCTCGTCAAACGCCTTCCTAAGGGCTTTTTCCCGAGCAATGGCGTCTGCCTTTTCTCGCGTAGAAACCCGAAGAGCCTCCTCCATTCTCTTCTTAGCCTCCTCGCTCTCACGAATCTGTTCTCTGGCCCGTCTGAGAGATGAGTCGTACTTCTCGACCAAAACGTTCCAATCACCATGGCTCTGATCAAAACACAACAAAGAAGACTTAGCTAAGATAAAAAAAAAAAGGGAAAAGGGAACGAACAACCGCTTACCTTTACAGACGAGCAAGAGGCGTGCTCATACTCATCTTTGAAGATGAGATCTCCCACCGAAGGGAGTTGATCGGGACCGCCTTTGACCAACCGTAACAGGCGAGCACAATCTTCCGGGTAGCAAGCCAGCGGAAGCTCACAGTTAAACTCGAATCTGAACCCATCTGCCGGGGTTTCCTTAGGGCGACCGGATACTCGGGTGTCAGATCCCTCCGTGACATGAGCAGGGGACTCATTCCTCAAGCGGTCCCGTTGTCCTCCCGAAGTCGATATTTCCCTCGGAACCTCAGTAGAACGCAGATCACCGGCCAAGGCTCCACGGGATACCTCCTCGGTGACTCGACTCTCCCGTCTCCGTCGGCGGAGGGCGATGGTCTCATTCTCATCATCCTCCGAGGTCCCAACCTCAGGGATAGTTTCAGGAATTAGAGCCTGAAGTTCCTCTTCGCAGACCGAGGATGAGCGGGGCGGAGCCAGTTCTTTCTTCTTCATCCTCTTCTTCTTGGGAATGTCTTCAGTGGGCGGGTCCCCTGCTTTCCTTTTCTTCCCCCCCTTCTTAGAAGAACCATCCGCACCAGGATGTTCCGGCTCGGAGGAATCCTTCGGACCCCCGGCACTTTTCTTGCTCTTCTTCGAGCTTTTACCCTGCGAGGAGCCGCCAGTACGCGCCTGCTCAGTGGCAATTGGAGTCGCCTCTACAACCTTCAGTCCCGAAGGACCAACCCTGCTCTCAGAACCGCCTCGCTTGGCACCTATCTTCCCGGCTACAATAAGACTAAGGTCTGGCAATTGCTTCATCGTTTTAGCTCGGTTGATCTCCTTCTGCTTGGCTCTCGTAAAGAGGGATAATCTCTTCGATGTCGATTGGTTAATATGAGGATGCGGGTCCGAGATCCAGCTTTCTGAAAAAAGAGAAATCCTTAATAGACATCGTTCATTTACTCGGAAACATAGAAAGGTAGTGGAAACTTACGGTTGGCAATCCGGTCTACAGATCTTTGAATTCTCTCCCGAGTAAAATCCTCCCAGTGATCTTGCTTCTGCAACGCAACAATTCGAGCACTCTCCCTCCAATCCTCGGGGTACGTGGCGAGATTCGGGTGACCAACTAAAAAAAAAAAGAGAGAAGAAAGACACACGTTAGACGAGCACACGCTACAATCATCACGAAAGGCAGTGTGCAGTACCCATCTCCGCATTCCAAAGAACGCGATAACCAGACTTCGGAGGTTCCTCGAACGCTGACCTGTTCGACTTCACATAGAAGTACGAACGTTGCCAATCCGAGGTTTTGGTCGGGTACCCCGTGACCACGTTGTAGTTTGGGCGCATCCTCGTCGAGACGAGCCCATCATCGGAAATTGAAACCGAGGTCAACTCTTCAAACGACCTCACACTCATCGATGTCCCTGCCTCGGCCGCAATCACCGATAGAACGACCATCAACCGGAGAGACCCGTTCATCAGCTGGCTTAAAGCGACTCCTCTGCGGAACGCATAAGCCGTGACGATTCGAGGAATCGGGAACCACAGTTTCGTGTCGTTCCGGAAATATGACTCGTAAATGCACTGATAACCCTTCGGAGGTGACCAAGGCCTCTGATCTTGCTTCGGAATAATGAACGAGACCCCGTGTGCGTTGAGATCTCGGAGGATAGCTTCCACCGACTCCACGGTAGACTTCGTCTTCTCAACGTTTGACCAGTCCTGTCCATCGACAACCGAAGGTCGAATTCTCCAAACCTCCAGTGGGCTCTCCTCGGCGAAGATGTTTCCGGGATAGTAGCTGATCGGAACAGTCGAGATGTCGACCGCTTCTTGACCGTCGTCGTCACCCCGGAACTGTTCTCTTGCTTCCGAGACCAAAAGACGCTGCGCTAAGTCCATATTCCCCGTATCCATCATTGCTTCGTGATGGATACTGTCAGGATTCTCAGCAGAATCCCGAGAAGATACCGCCCCCTTTCCTTTTTGTTCTCGCGTCAAACGATGCGACGACATCTCGGATAATCGCAGATCTAAAAACAGAGATAAAGAGAGAGAAGGAGCGTAGAGAGAGAAAGTACCTTTAGCGCTGCGGAGGAAAAATGAAAGGGAGCGGAGAGGGGTGTGCTATTTATAGGGAGAGAGAAGCGCGGGGATCAAGACGTCATCATTATGCCTAATAAGGCCTAAGTGGGCCTAAAACCCAATTAGGCGCGTAGTCGACAGATGCGTCGATCCGTCTTCTCGACCGGTAAATGCCTATCTCACGACCACAACGCGTGATCAACAGATGCGTCGATTCATTTCCCCGAATAAGAAGCGTTGATTAAATGGATTGACTCCTCAACGATCCAGTCACTTGCTCGGATTGAACCTTTTGTCCTCCGAACTAAAGACACCAAATTCATCGAAGATCGATCACTCGATCATCAACGAACTGGGGGGGGGGGGACTTACTGTTGGGGATGGATTTAACCCATCCACAAAGCCCATCGAACAAAGGGCCCAATCCAGCAGATCGAGTCAACCTCGGCTCGGAAGCCGATTCTCGGGGTATCGGCTTAGCCAGGAAATGCTGTTAGTCGAAGCGGAGAGCAAACGGAGCGGGACCAATCGACTAAGCGGCTCAGAGCGAGCATCTCCTAATCAGGCCCTAAGGGCCGACAAGGCCCAATCGGTAAAAGGAGATTAGGTTAAGGTAATCGAACAGAGTGTAAAAGGAGAGGAAAGCAAAGGAGAAAGGCATCGACACTTAGCTACACAAACTTAGCGGCGAGATTAGGGTTTATCATCCATACAATCATCTCTCTGCTATTTGTACTTTTCCGGTTTAAGCTCTCACGAGCTCCGGCTTGCTTTTACTTTCTCCACCTTTGTAACATCATCTCGAAATCTAATAAACGCCTCTGTTCGACCCATTTCTAGTATTGTTTACTTCACCCGAGACCAAACTCACCTTAAACATTAACTAATCATGTCTGGCTAACTCCTCTACTGACTTCATTTCTTGCATAAAATAAAAGTGTAGGCTTTATTAGGAGTATCGATCAAAGTACACATGGACTTTTACTCAAACAAGTATTTGGACCAACAAATATTCTCTTCAATAGGAGTTCCTTTCCTCTCTCTCTTCTCACTTCTCTCAGTATATGTCTACTTCTTTTGCGGGGTACTTTTTATTCTCTCCATTGACTGAGATAAAAGATAGGCTTCCATGAATCAAGTCCTGAATATTGCCGCCACCAGGTTATGTTCACTTTTTTTGACTTATATCTATTTTCTAGAATTTTTAATGAATCAAGTCTTAATGGTTGCAGCCACCAAGTCATGTTCGAATCATTTTGATCTCTTCCATAATTCTTTATGAAGCAAGCCTTAATGGTTGTGGCCACCAAGTCGTGTTCGAATCCTTTTCGATCTGAAGGGGAGAGAGATGGGAATTATCACACTTTACCTTCCAGACTTATAAGAGGAATCTGATCCCTTGTATACCAAGCCCCAAGTCAAGCAATTCAAGCTCAATTAGGTTGGAAGTCAGCTTTGGTTCCTTCAAACAATCTCAGCAAGTGTGACTAACTAGCAGGTGATCCACTTTAGCATCTCTAGTATACTCTATGATCAATAAATCTAAGAATGGTGCTAAATAGTGGTTAGATAATAAGTATAAATCGAAAAAGCTCATTGTCCCCTTCTTGACTCAATTAAACCTTTTTGAAAACATTGTGAGAAATAAGACTCACAAAGTAAATGGATATTAGTAAACCTCACCCGAAACTTAAATTACATTGTCCCCAATGTAAATCTAGTCGGAGTTATGGTGAAAATATAAATCATAAGGACTCAATGTAACAAGTCGTATCGATATACATGACTGAACTCGGGATCGATGTTGGGGTCAAAAACGGTTACGACGGAATTACCACCCGAAAATCCTCGGAGATCGTGTTTCCGAAAGAGATAGTAAAAGAAGAGATGTAATTTTCGTAAAAATAACCTATACGAAGTTTTTACGAAGAAGTATCCTTTGGGACTCAACCAAACCCGAGCCAAGCTCGGTCGCTACGTAGCGACCAAGCGATCGTCCCGCTCAGTCGCTACGTAGCGACCGAGCTCAGCCCAACTCGGTCGCTATGTAGCGACCGAGCGATCGTCCCGCTCGGTCGCTACGTAGCGACCGAGCACGAGCCAAAGCTCGGTCGCTACGTAGCGACCGAGCGATCGTCCCGCTCGGTCGCTACGTAGCGACCGAGCTTGAGCCAAAGAAGGACCAGAAGCCGATCCTCTCGGGAAGGCTCCCCGTTCGAAAAACCAATGACGGAAGAAGAAGAAGTCGCCTATTGGAACGAACAAGAGGAGCTGGCCGAAAGGCAAACCGAGCTCACTCGCAGTAAACGCCGACAGGTTCGGAAATCCACTGACGAGACATCGGATATCCGCGATCTTCGCGATTACATCACTAAGACTGCGGCAGAAGTGAGAGCCGTAAAGTCTCAAATCCATCATGCTACTAGTGCTGCCCCCGAGATCGATCGACTGCTGGAAGGAGCTCGAAAGACCCCCTTTACCAGTCGCATTTCGGACATGAGGGTGTCGATCCGGGAAAGATCAAAGTACCGAAGTACGATGGTACGGCCGATCCAAAAGCGCACCTTCAGGCTTTCCACATCGCGATGGGAAGAGCAAGACTGAAGGACGGCGAAAAAGATGCCGACTATTGCCGCCTGTTCGTCGAAAATCTCGAAGGAGCAGCACTCGAATGGTTCGCACGCCTTCGTCGCAACACCATCGGGAGTTTTCGACAGCTCGCATCGGAATTCCTCAAACAGTACTCTGTATTCATAGACAGGGAAACCTCCGATGTTGACCTCTGGAGTCTCTCCCAGAGGGAAGACGAACCCCTCCGCGAATTTATCAGTCGGTTCAAGCTGATAATGTCCAGGGTCAGCGGGATAAGCGACAAAGTGGCCATCGACGCGCTGAGAAAGACGCTCTGGTACAAGTCGAAATTCAGAAAATGGATAACTCTCGACAAACCGCGAACGATCCAGGACGCCCTCCACAAAGCAACGGACTACATCATAGTCGAGGAAGAAACTAAGGTCTTATCGCAAAAACATAAGCCAGCAAGACCATCCTCGAAAGACGCAGATCCGAAGGGGAAAAAGAAGAACTCTCGTAACGACAAGTACGTCCATCACGAGGGGAAAGATCTCCAAGGGGCGCATAACTATGCGATCAGTTCGGATCAAGGCCGGACCACTGGCAACACATGGACTCGCAATCAAGGGTATGACGAAAACACCTTCTGCGAGTTCCACCAATCCCGAGGACACTCCACGACCAATTGCAAAGTCTTGGGAGCAAGACTGGCCGCGAAGCTACTCGCTAGAGAGCTTTCGGAAGTAACTAGCGTCAAGGATCTCATCCTCGATTCTGATCGGTCTCCAAAGACGGATAGAAATCCGCCCGCTGAAAAATTCCCTCAACGAAACCATCCTGGGGATAAACGCGGTAGGAGGCCGGATGACAAAGGGAACGATAACAATCGTCGCAGAATCAATATGATCATCGGAGGATCACAATACTGCGGCGATACCGTGTCGGCCATCAAGGCTTACCAACGGAAGGCAGAGTCAAGTGCAAATTGGCCTACATTGTCTCCTCCTCGAGACGGCCAAAGTTGCTCGATCACCTTCACGGAGGAAGAAGCCGGCGGTATCGACCAACCTCACTGCGACCCGCTCGTCATAGATCTCGTCATACGAGATTTAGAAGTCGGAAGGGTACTCGTTGACACGGGAAGCACGGTCAACGTAATCTTCCGCGACACTCTCAAGCGGATGAGTATCGAACTTGGAGAAGTAATTCCGACGCCAAAACCACTCACGGGTTTTTCAGGCGAAGTGTCAATGACTCTCGGATCAATCCAATTGCCAGTCATGGCCAAGTAGATCACGAAAATCGTCGAATTCGCGGTAGTCGATAATCCCGCTATCTACAACGTGATCATGGGAACCCCATGGCTCAACGCCATGCAGGCAGTTCCGTCAACCTACCACCTGGGTCTCAAGTTCCCAACGCCGAGCGGAGTCGCGGCCATCTGGGGATGCCAAAAACAGTCGCGACTATGCTTCCTCGCGGAGCATAAGTTAAGGCAAATCACGGCTTCCGCAGACGGCAAACGCGCGAAGATAGATCGATCTTCAGCCAAAAGCGCCCCGGGAGAAGACGAAGTAAAATCGTCTATTAACGCAAACGCAGCGGACGTCGAAGCTCGACATAAATCCAAAGCCCACGCGACAACTCAACCGGAACATCCGGAAAAAAGCGTCGACCCAGCCACGATCGACACGGTCAAGGCGGACATCGCGACATCTACCGCCGAGTAAGAACACTCGCGGCATGAAACAGAACTACGAGATGGCTTGATCCTCGAAAGGGGTACGTAGGCAGCTCGTCAAAAGACGAGTTCAGCTATCCCCCTCTCTAAAAAGGGGGGGGGAGTGGGTGCGTATACTCGTATACTCCCACTTAGAAAAATCTTCATTATTGTAGTCGAGTTTTTAGAAACTTCAAAAACTTTTACTACAATATACGTTGTCCTTTTTTTATCGAAAACGTTTACGTTTCAGTAAAACACAAAAGAAACTTTCAGGACACGCCTGAAAACGTTAAGACTCTTGTCTGCGGCCCCTTCCGGCCCAAAAATCGTAAAGATTATCGCCTTTCAAACACGCAAAAATACACGTATAAGCCTCGAAATAACTGCGAGACGTCGCAAAAGTTAAAATTCGAGGACAATACTAACAAATTGTCCGAACGCAACCACCAAAAACCTTACACCCCGTTCGTCGATTGGCCCCGACGAACACGCCAGCCGTCTTAAACAAACGCAATTCGATCACTCTTTTGATCTTTAAAAAACGTCCAGCACAAGGACAAAAGCGCACTACAACAAAAATCCGAAATTTTGGTTTAGCACTTCCAGTTGATTCTGAGAAGATGCTCGATTCGTACCATACAAGTCATATAAGCCGAGAACATATCGCGGACTTTAAATTGGTGCGAGTCAGGAAGAAATCGCAACAGGAAAAACGATAGCCGGCTAGTCACCGCACAAACCTTAACCGAAAGTAAACCTAGGTCTTGCCCTAAACCCAACGCTCTGGTCTCAAACATCTCAAGGCATGATATCTAAAAGATACGAGATCCTAAACCATGTCTCTCCGTTCATATCTCAAGGTTCTCGAAAATCGTAAAGATAAGTAAATTTTTACGAAAATCACGAACGAACCGACAGATTGAACGTCTAATCAGAACTAAATACGAGACGACAACTCGTATTTACTTCAACCCTACTCAGGAAAACTCGAAACAAAAACATTTATCATATAAAAAAACCTCGTAAAGCGGCAAGGGATTCAAAGCCACCAACGGCCAGTCCCGGTAAATACAAATACGGCCATCTAGGCCTAAACGAAATCCAAATTCAAAAGGCCACACTCGGCCGAAAACAGATAAAAGGATAACTGATCCATCCCTCATAATCCAAAGTCAAAGTCCCCGGACAACGAAGCACCGAACGCATCCGCGGGACGATCCACTTCCTCGCCACCATCGGGAAAACCGGTCGGAACCTCCTCGGTATCAGGGGAAACCGGGATGGAATCCCAGAACCCTTGAATCCTCTCATCAATCGGAGGGATAAGCGCCTCAGCATGGGCATGGTCACTCATCCCACTCTTCATCAAGCTCATTTCCTCTTCAAACACATAGTCATCGGCTCGCGTCCTCCAAAGACTGCCGACCGAACCGCGGCACTCGCGAAAGTCACCCACCGAGGTAAAGGCATTCTTGAGGTTCCCATACACAACCTGGAACTGAGATGCACGAGTCTTCATCACCTCGACGATTTCTCTTTTGCCTTTCCTCTCCGCTTTATGAACAGCCCGCGCATGATCACGAGTAAGCTGCGCCTCTCGCTCCAGCATCTCGCCTTGCACGCGAGCAAGATCCCGCTCCGCTTTCTCCGCCTTGAAGCGGTAGACCATGGCTTCTCTATGGCCCGCCTCAATGGCCGAGCCCAGCAAGCTCAGGCCCTGCAAAATCGATTGGCATGTTATAAATATATACATAGGACAATCACCAAAAAATTCTCAAAAAAAACTAACCCCATTGATGATGTGAGATCCTTCCGCAACGACTCTCGGCCTCGCCGATTCTTTCGTAGGAGGAGGAGCATCGAAACCCGATGGCAGCCCAGCAAAGAAATCATCGAAATCATCGAAATCCGGAATAGGGGCCTCGCTCGAACCGCTCCCGTCGCCGTAAGCGAGGTTCGGATCCCATCCTGGAAGCATAGAGTCATCCATCGAAAACTCTATGTCGTCAAGATCGACATCTTTTCCCTTCCAAGAGCTCGACTCCGGTGCAGCTGTCGGAGCTTCGACGGGATTCTGTTCGTTGGGTTCGGAGTCGCTTCCCGTGTCCGCATCCAAAGCAGGACCGGGTTGCACGAATCTCAGTGCCTTCCGAACCCTCTTCGGCGTAAAAGAAGTCCAGAAGAAGGGACCATTCCTAAGAAGATCCCTCACCTAAATGATGTCCTCGGGGAACGGAGCAAAAGGGTTGATGAAGGGACGATCATTCGGCAACCTCCGGAACAATGGAATGCAACTCTCTTCGACGGATACAGCGTCTATACGGACAAAGAAAAAGAACTTCTTCCACGAGTTGAAGTTCGAAATAAACTTCTTAACCACTGACATAAATTTCCGAGGGACCAACCTATGCTTATCCGTACCTCTGACAAGTTGAAGCCTCAAAAGCGCTTCATAATGATCGACGGAAAGGGAAAGGCCATGCTCATAGCTTAGGATCAGGATCCCAATAAGGTGCTGAATGGCAAGGGGTGTCAACTGACTTATCGCAACTTCGAAACGGTCCAACACTCGGACGAGAATTTCGGGAATGGGGAACCAAAGGCGACAACGCACTACGAACGCCTCATAACAAGTAAAGTAACCCTCTGGGGGGTTGTTAGCACATTCCCCGCGGCAGGGAACCCGGAACTCCACAGCATCGGGGATGTGGTAGAACGATCGCATCGTCGCGAGAAACTCGTCAGTAGTCCTGCTTGCATCCTTTTCCTCGACTCCACGATGGACCAGGACCGGGAACGGCTTCTCCTTGGGAGGTCAACGAGCCATAATGAGCAACCCACCATGCCTCGTTCTCGGCAGGATGCACCGAGTGAGGCACGAACTCCATCTTCGGAACGACAAGCTCTTCATAAGGACTCGCGGACGAAGACCCTTTTTTTCGCAATCTTTTTCTTGCTCGACATCTTTACACTTCTCTTGAGAGAATAGAGGAAAAGGGTGGAGAGAAAGATAGAAAGTTTTTTGAAAAGATCTTAGAGAAAAACAAGAAAGTGAAATAATTATGGAACAAGTTACCTCTCTTCTTATAAGACATGAGGATTTACTATTCAAGCTCGGACTTTCGGATATTAATTCCATCCATCACGCCTAACTTGCCAAACATGCCTAACCGCACGCTAGGATCCTACGATGCATGATCCTAACGGGCTGGGGGGCTAACTGTTGGGGTCAAAAACGGTTACGACGGAATTACCACCCGAAAATCCTCGGAGATCGTGTTTCCGAAAGAGATAGTAAAAGAAAAAATGTAATTTTCGTAAAAATAACCTATACGAGGTTTTTACGAAGAAGTATCCTTTGGGACTCAACCAAACCCGAGCCAAGCTCGGTCGCTACGTAGCGACCAAGCGATCATCCCGCTCGGTCGCTACGTAGCGACCGAGCTCAGCCCAGCTCGGTCGCTACGTAGCGACCGAGCGATCGTCCCGCTCGGTCGCTACGTAGCGACCAAGCTTGAACCAAAGCTCGGTCGCTACGTAGCGACCGAGCGATCGTCCCGCTCGGTCGCTACGTAGCGACCGAGTTCGAGCCAAAGCTCGGTCGCTACGTAGCGACCGAGCTCGAGCCAAAGCTCGGTCGCTACGTAGCGACCGAGCTCGAGCCAAAGCTCGGTCGCTACGTAGCGACCGAGCGATCGTCCCGCTCGGTCGCTACGTAGCGACCGAGCTCAAGCCAAAGCTCGGTCGCTACGTAGCGACCGAGCACTCGTCTCGCTCGGTCACTACATAGCGACCGGGCTCGAGCCAAAGTTCGGTCGCTGTGTAGCGATTAAACCTTTCCGAACATCGATACGACACCAGTCTTTGCATTCTCGTCAAACCTTCGAATGCTATCTCCCGAAGACCGTAGCAAGCTCAGTCCATGTTTCCCGCTATTCTAATTCATCGATCAAACTTCGCGGATTAGAAACCGCGGAAAACTCGTAGTAAACGCGTCGAGTCGGAAGACGGCCCAAAGGGACCTAAAACACGACTCGAGGCCCATCCTACGATTTTTCCTAACCAAAGGCCCGTGAACCACAGCATGGTTCACGCTTGGCCCACGAGAAAGGATAAATGTCAAGTTTCCACGGATAAATACGGAAGTTTTGAAGATAATTGTGAAGATCGGGAAAAATGGAGTATCTCCATTTTTATGCTATGACGGCTTAAGGGCAGAAAAGTAAAAGCGTAAACCGACCTTGGAGCTAGTATATAAGGAGTCCTAGGCGAGGAGCAAAGGGGGGAGAATTTTTTCAGAGCAAACTTAGCACTTAGAGCAATTTAGGCAATTTTCCGTTTTTGTTATTTCGAGCTGCGACTCAATTAGGTTTAGCCGTCTTAGGGTTGCTAGAACTAGGAATCTCGCCGACAGCTCTCGAGCCCAGGCTTATACCTTGTTGTAACGCTCATACGCAGATTCGGAATAAGATCTACGTTGCTCTCTCTTTTCGATTTCTTATTTTTATCGTTGTTATTCTCGTGTTCTGATTGCTTGACGTGTGGTAATTAACAGATATCCGGGTCCTCTGGGAAATTAGGGTTTTCCTAGTTTCCTTATTTAAACGGAAATCGACAGTGTGAATTTCGGTTCCCACAATCGATCAATGGAATGATGGTACTGTCAATCATTTCTGGTGTTGCACTGTTGATCGATGTCGACCTGGTCTCATCGGTCGATTTGGGCGCACGTCTACTCGGTTCTTTTTTATTTTTTTTGACCTGCAAAAAATTAAAAACGATAATCAGTAACTTATAGAATAAAACCAAATAAAATTACCTAATAGTGGGTTGTTTTCTACTCAGCGCTTTGTTATAGTCATTTAGCTTGAATTTGGAAGTGTATGGCTAGTATGGAGGTAAAAGAGTACTTGCTGGGAAGCAAGTGTCTACAGCGTATTTGTCCTTCTAGAACTATGTACCAATGAAGCTTCTTATGGCCTCTTCTGCTCTGGTCCAGTGATTCTTCAATACTTCTAGTGTTACCTTCCACTGTATGCATCCTCCTCTCAAGATGTCCAATGCTCCCCTTATGCATTCTAAGTCTGCCATATGTCTACTCTGAGGTATCCTTCAATTCCTGATTGATTTCCTCTTTCATCAAGTCCTGAGAAAAATTAACCTTATCAAGACTATCTACGAATGACTGTAGCCTTTCCTCGAATAATGCGAGACGAGAATCGATCGATTTTTGGGTGTCACCATCGATCAATTTTGAAGCTCGTGCTCTGGTCGTTTGTTGGTGCTGAATCGGGGCTATGTTCTGCATCATCTCGTCCGTGTGTGTAGTCCGCCAGCTGATATTGTTGTCGAATGGGTAGTAGACATCATCAAGTCTCTTGTAGAAATCATCTTATGACATCCTTAAGGCTCTGTAGATCCCTTGTACCCTCTCATCAACCTCTTCTTTGTTGTAAGTGTATGGCTCTGGCATGGACTGAGTGTATCCCTCTGCATGTTCTGGAAGACAGATATAAGAGCGTTCGTGCATTGTAGCTCTTTCCAGAATGGCTCTGATGTCCTCCTTTGACACATGGATGCCTCTATCATCTACAACTCGTGCATATCCATGATCATCTCTGTAGACAACATACTCATCTCTCTTTTTACAATGAAATCTCCTCTGTCTGTTTTGATTATAGGCTCTCCATCCGAACTCTAAGCAATCGTCGATCGATGGTGGGACTGGACCGTCGATCGATTTTTGACCTCGTGTTCGTTTCTGATGCTCGTAACGCGTTTCTAAACCACAAGCCGTACCAAACAGCTCGTCTATAACCCTATGCTGGTACTCTGAATCTCTACGTTGCTGAAGGAAGAGGTTGTCTGGTCCATTGGCCATCTCACAGATGTCTGCTATCTTCTCTGGATATTTGTAGAACACGTCCATCCATAGCTCGTCTTGGCCTCCTGGGTCCATGAAAATACCAAATTCATCAGGTGTTAGATACCTATAATATGTATCAACTTCTTGTTTTACCTCGGATGTCGGTGTGGAATGAGGATCGATCGATGGTGAGAAATTGCCGTCCATCGATTTTGCTTCCTCTGTTCTGGAGAAGTGATGGATAACTCTTTCTTACATAGCAAGACTTTGGTACTCAATAGCATGTTCCTCTCTGTAATCTTCATCATACTCATCAGAACGTAGTGCAATATCAACTGTATAGATTTGTTGGCATCAATCATCTGCCCAACTCCCAATCAAGTAGTTACTGTTGGACCCAATTTCGGGCAATATTGTTACCATGCCAAAGAGAAGATCGGCCGTACTGTCTCGAGCAGAGGCAAAGCCAACTCGCATGGCCGTGATCAAATGGATTGATAGAATATTATCAGCTATAGAGTCAAAATTTTAATGGTGTGAATATAATTGAATTGAACCATTGGTCTCGTGTAACACTTATATATATATCCCTGTTCAAAATTTCGCTAGGCGTTATACGCGCGGCCGACCCGGGCCTAGTGAATTATTTAAAAATTGGGATAAAATCGGGAAGTACTCCGGGAGTAATTTTAAAAGGAACACTAGATTTTGACCCGCGCTTTCAAAGCGCGGGATTATCTTATTTTGAAATTATTTTATTTATAACATGTATAACATGTATATTTTTTAATCAGTGTTTTTATGTTATATTTTTAGTAGTGGTTTTATATAATTAGGATGATAAGTAACTATATATAAATATAAAAATATATAATCTTGATGCTAATATAATAGTATAGATGTATACATATATATATATATATATGTATTTATTGTTGAGAGGTTGTGAAAGAGTTCAAATATTAAGTGGGTTTTTTTAATATTATCAGACATATTTTACTATCAAAACTAAAACCTAATTTGGTATCTATAATTTTCCAAATTTGTCATAAGTAAAAACTATAAATGTAATTTTTAAAATTAAAAAAATATAACTTGTTTTGTGTAGTTTTGTAGTTTTTTTTCTTTGTTTTGGGTAATAATTATGTATATGTAAGGGTAGCAGTAGATGATTTGTGTTAATTATGTAAAGTTTTTTTAAAGTGTAATTAATATCCTTTTGTCAGATTTGTTTAGTGGGATGTTGAAATTATTTTACAATCTTATTAGTCCACATTGGAAATTAACGCTAAATCTTTTTTGCATATATAAGTCGTCTTAAGACACTATAAGATAGTCAAAAAATATATTAAATATTTTCTTTATGTTGAAATTAAAAAGACAAAAAAATCTGATTCTTTAGTATTATTAAAAAATCAGATAGTGAAAGTAAAAAGACAATAACTCTGCCGACATCTTCATTTTCTCCGTAACTTCTCTCAAATTAGAAAAGCAATCGCTCTCCTCGTTGTTTCCGATTCGAAGATCTCCCAAAAAAATCAGAAGGAGTAATCTCATGTCTTGTTCATCTCTGTGTGTTATAAAAGGTAAGTATTACAATACATTCTTCGATGATTAAATCTTTGTTATATTTTGTTCTTTGTTTTTAACAATTGAAACCACATGCAATTGACAGAGTAAAAGCTCACAGAGTAAAAGAGAGTTTCGAAAACTTATAGCTTTGGATGATAAGCACTGAGATCTCTGATCTGTTCAGATCTTGTTAAGAACTTGGATCGAAGAGGAAGTGAAAGATCTTAAAAGCATGTAAGTTTTGAAAGCCCGATTCAACTAATCTGTTTTAGTTTAATCTGTTGCTTACTGTTTTTTTTTAAGGAAACAAAGTGAAACAGAAGCTTTAAAAGTCGGTAGATTCACAGAGGATTTGACCATACCCAATATCTAGGTCAGATTTTTCTTTTATATTTGGCCCATCTCTAACATCATTGATGATCTTAAAAAACATGTTATTGTTTTGTTTTTCAGAGCTGAAGGCAAAATCTTGTGAACAAATATGAGTCTGGGATGGTTGTCGATTGTATCATAAGAAGAGTTGGAAGACAACCAAATGGTAAATATAATATCATCTGTTCTTGAGATTTTTAAATAACAGATATAAAATTGTAACGTTTTGTTTGATTTCAGATTTCTTATCAATGTGAGATTGGAATGATTTCGAAGAGTCTGAAGATGATGTGAATCAATCAAAGACTACAGACTTCATTCTCCTATGAAGGAAAACATGACTTCAATATAAAAGATAAGTTATTTTCAGAAAGTTTGTCTTTTTTACATTAACTATAATATATCTGCCGATATTCCCTATAAGTTTTTCTTTCATCTATTCATCCACGAAAGTCATATTCAATATTTGGAAAATATCAACTTTAGACTTAATGTTGTTTCCTAATTGAACAGCACAAAGCTGACAGTTGAATAATGATGAAGGCCATGAGGCAAAGTCTATAAAAAACCTTGCAGTACACAGATAAGTCTCGGACTATAGGTTTATTTGGTTGATTTAGAAATGAGAAACGGTATATGTTTTACCGTTCAGTGAGTTGACTTAATTAAATATACAATTGATGTACAGGTGGTGCAGTCTGTTGTACACAACATGAGATTTACACAGTAGCTCGAGCAGTCAAAGGTTTAGAGACAGAAGCTTTATTCATTTGAAAGACATGGGACAAAGACATGACTGCAAAGAAATACAAACCCAAGTAAGTGCATTTTAAAAGCTTAAAATTTTAGTAATTTGGCTCAGAACTGAAACTGGTAGTTAGGGGAATAAACCGGAAGATTTTTTTGATGAATGTTGATTGCATTATACGTGATTGCATTATACTTTAGAGACTTTGGGTACTTACTGAGGCTTTCCAGCTTCATCATGAAAATAAAAATTTAGGAACCTTTATGTATGGAACTTTTCCAAAAGTTCCAATCATAATATAAGAGAAACGTTTTAATATAAAACAGTAACTAAACATAAACTTCATAATCTATAGATTATCGAAAATCTCTCTAAAGACCACGTTTTTTGTTTGACGTTGAGGTTTACCTTCACTGTCAACAATCAATATCTTCAATCCTTTCTTTGAAGTCACTCTGGAAATAGCAACATATAGTTGTCCGTGAGAAAAAACTGGTCTTGGTAGATAAATTCCAACTTCAGACAATGTTTGACCCTGGCTTTTATTGATAGTAATGGCGAATGCTACACTAATAGGCAATTGTCTCCTCCTCATTTTGAATGGCAACTTTTTATCTGAAGGAGTTATAGAGAGTCTAGGAATTAGCACAGTTCGGCCAATTTTTTCCTTTTCCCCTGTAATGACCTTCGCCTTTATCATGAAGTCATACATTTCTGTAATCTGGAGCTAGTACCATTCATCAATCCACCAACAGGATCTATATTTCTTAGCAACATCACTGGACAACCCACTTTCAGTCGCAGACTGTGATTTGGCAATCCTGATGCTTTGATTCTGTTTAAAAAATCTGGAGTAAGAGCTTGGTCATTAACAGAAAACCTATCTGAAGCATCAATAGAATCAGAGCTTAGAAATATTTTTTCCTCTCCTGCATGAAAGATCTTGATTGTTAACAAATATATAACACTGGTCAAAATTTTACATGTAAAAATAAAAAAATTGTAACTAACCATGAAGCTTATCCAGCATATGTTGATTAATCATGTTGACATCATCGTTAGTAGGACATAGAATAGCTCTCTCCTGAAAAAACTTTGCCTCGTTGTTCTGGTGTAAAGAAGTAGCATCTCCATACACTGCTGAACTTATAGCTTCTATTGGATCTTTAGCATCAAGAATCAGAAACTCCTCTGGGATGTCGATAAGAGATTCCCCATCATTTCCATCACCAATCTTTCCATCTCCAATATCTAATATCCATTGTGAAAACTCCTGCAAGTCTTTTGACTCCTCAGCCGACAAATTATTGGACAGCAGACGCATATTCTTGGTTAGTTGCAAAACTTTTACATGCTTCCATAGATAAGATGAATTAAGAGCAGCCATAACGATCTCTGCCCTTCCAGCTCCATGAATGACAGGCAACACTTGTCTAAAATCTCCACCGAAAACAACAACTTTGCCACCAAAAGGTCTTTTATCCTTGTCTCCAACAATGTCCAACATACTCCTATCCAATGATTCAAAACAATGCTTGCTCATCATTGGAGCTTCATCCCAGATTATGAGGGAGGCTGCTTTCAACAGATCCGCTTTATCAGTTCCTTGTGTAAGTTTGCAAGGGGAAAATTCATCTGGATTGATAGGAATACCAAATCGAGAATGTGCAGTCCTTCCTCCCGGCAGCAACAGAGAAGCTATCCCACTCGAGGCCACATTTAGACATATTTCGCTTCTAACACGTACTGCAGCAGAAAGTAATCTCCATAAGAAAGTTTTGCCTGTACCACCAAATCCATAAACAAAAAACACCCCTCCTTTTTTTGTGAAAACAGCATCAGTAATCTCATCGTATATCTTCTTTTGCTCATCTGTTAGTTTTGGAATGTCACGCTGAAGATCAGATTCTAACTCCTCCCGGTCGTAACTGAGCTCGTCCATAATCAAAACATTATTATTAACAATGTCTGGAATTGGTTTAGGCATTGATTTCCACTTCTCCAAAGAAGTTCCATTACTCTTTAGAAGCTTCTCAATCTCTATAAGCGCATACTGTTTTTTTTCTGCATCACTCAAGCTAAGATCTAGTTCCAAAAAAATATATAGTTACTAACAATTCAGACTATATTGCCTCAAAATATTGTTGTCACAAATTTATTTTAAACAAAAATTCGAGTCAAAAATTGTACCTGGTCTATGTAATAGCTTTCTTCTCTTATGCTCAATGTCTTCAGCAAGAAACTCCCAAGTCTCTTCCCAAACGACTTCTGGCTTTGACAAAGATTTAGACATGAGCATGATAACAAAAGCTTGACGCAAATAACTTGCAGAGCCAGTGAAACTTGCTCTTTTGAGGTCGTCTATATATTCCTGATCATCTTCTAGCAATCCCATTGCAAAACATGTCTCCTTGTACGAAGGATACTCCACCCCTCTAAACGTCTTAATATCTTCATAACATGTTGGACCTCTCACAATGTTAAGCAACACACGGCAATAGAATGCGTCTTCAATCTCACGTGGTGCATAATTGATTCTCCCAATGCTGAATCCTTTCTTCCTATCATGAAATTTTTTGTCTTTCTTATTCCAAGTAAACCTTGTTGGAATTTCAGCTAGAGTGAGTGTCCGAGCTACCGCACTGACCTTGTTCAATTCAAACCAACCCAAAAACATAGTATTTTCAATAAGCTTCCGGCTGGTTACTTTTTCATATGTATCATCATCTTTGAAAATAATGATCTGTTTTCCTTCAAGATGCCACTGCAATCTCTCAACTGGTGTTGATCTGTAGTGAATATGAAACATAAAAGTCCTCCAAGCACCTTCGCAGGCTGAGACATATCTGAAAATAGATAATAGCAAGACAATCAGGATAAGACAAACTAAACAGCCACTGACTTTGAAAGCTTAAAATAAAATTAGACATCATCTAAAAATAATACCTGCAGTTGAAGAAGTCCTTGATTTCATTTTTTTTCTTCTCCTTCAACTTACCATTCGTTGAAATGTTCTGATCGGCAGATCCTTTTTCTGGAGGCTCAACAGCAATGGTGACACGATCCTGCCCTTTGTTAATATACTTGAATAAGTATTTTATAGAACCGGTCTGATTGCACCACTCCACATTAATGTGAGCGCGAAAACGAAGAGACAAATCCTTGTTGTATGGAATCACATATCTGTTGTCACACTTGAAACCTTTTTTTTCAACAAATCTGCCTGGTTGTTCTCGTCTTCTATAGACAGGAAACCCTTCTTTATTGACTGTAGTTACATCTGCATAAGCTTTAGGATACATCTTCGAACATGAACCATTTTCCATGCATTGTGGGAACCGAAATTCACACTGTCGATTTCCGTTTAAATAAGAAAACTAGGAAAACCCTAATTTCCCAGAGGACCCGGATATCTGTTAATTACCACACGTCAAGCAATCAGAACACTAGAATAACAACAATAAAAATAAGAAATCGAAAAGAGAGCAAAGTAGATCTTATTCCGAATCTGCGTATGAGCGTTACAACAAGGTATAAGCCTGGGCTCGAGAGCTGTCGGCGAGATTCCTAGTTCTAGCAACCCTAAGATATAATTGAGTCGCAGCTCGAAATAACAAAAACGGAAAATTGCCTAAATTGCTCTAAGTGCTAAGTTTGCTCTGTAAAAGTTCTCTTCCCTTGCTCCTCGCCTAGGACTCCTTATATACTAGCTCCAAGGTCGGTTTACGCTTTTACTCTTCTGCCCTTAAGCCGTCATAGCATAAAAATGGAGATATTCCATTTTTCCCGATCTTCACAATTATCTTCAAAACTTCCGTATTTATCCGCGGAAACTTGACATTTATCCTTCCTCGTGGGCCAAGCGTGAACCATGTTGTGGTTTACGAGCTTTTGGTTAGGAAAAATCGTCGGATGGGCCTCGAGTCGTGTTTTAGGTCCCTTTGGGCCGTCTTCCGACTCGACACGTTTACTACGAGTTTTCCGCGGTTTCTAATCCGCGAAGTTTGATCGATGAATTAGAATAGCGGGAAACATGGACTGAGCTTGCTACGGTCTTCGGGAGATAGCATTCGAAGGTTTGACGAGAATTCAAGGACTGGTGTCGTATCGATGTTCGGAAAGGTTCAATCGCTACACAGCGACCGAACTTTGGCTCGAGCCCGGTCGCTATGTAGTGACCGAGCGAGACGAGTGCTCGGTCGCTACGTAGCGACCGAGCTTTGGCTTGAGCTCGGTCGCTACGTAGCGACCGAGCGGGACGATCGCTCGGTCGCTACGTAGCGACCGAGCGGGACGATCGCTCGGTCCATACGTAGCGACCGAGCTTTGGCTCGAGCTCGGTCGCTAAGTAGCGACCGAGCGGGATGATCGCTCGGTCGCTACGTAGCGACCGAGCTTTGGCTCGAGCTCGGTCGCTACGTAGCGACCGAGCGGGATGATCGCTCGGTCGCTACGTAGCGACCGAGCTTTGGCTCGAGCTCGGTCGCTACGTAGCGACCGAGCGGGACGATCGCTCGGTCGCTACGTAGCGACAGAGCTTGGCTGAGCTCGGTCGCTACGTAGTGACCGAGCGGGACGATCGCTCGGTCGCTACGTAGCGACCGAGCTTTGGCTCGAGCTCGGTCGCTACGTAGCGACCTGTTTCGAGCCTTTGTCGGACATCTCGACTCTTTCTTCTGTAACGCTTTTTCGTAAGAAAGAGTCTATTTTCGAAAAGTACTCTTCGGAGAAATTCTTATTTTCTTCCTCGGATGTTTTGGATGTTAAATTTGTCGTAACCGTTTTTGACCCCAACATGCATGGCGAATTCATGTTAACAGCTCCACATGGACCATGAATCATCATATCTTTAATAATGTCATACAGCTCTGGCTCTTTGTCCTTGTCTGGAATCTCAGCAACGATAACCTTGTCAATGTCATCAGTGGTAGGAAATTTGGAATTAGGATGCATGAACAACAGAATATGTGCATGTGGTAGACCGCGTTTCTGCCACTCAACGGTGTACATTGCTGAAAAAAAAAATATGAGTGAAAGATCTATAATTAACAAACGTGTCAAAAAGGATAAAAAAAAACAGAATAACAAATAATTACTCACATGAGACTGTCTTCCCCAGCAGCTCTTTATCCGTTAAATCAATCATGAGAGAATCAAGTTTGATTTTGAAAATCCTTCCAATAATATCAGGTCTATCATCAGCAATAAGGTTTCGCTTTTGTAGATACCTGGTGATTTCAGGCCATTTAGGATTGCAGGTGAATGTGATAAACAGATCAGGAAACCCAAAATATTTGCATATAGCCATTGCATCCATATAATTGTTCTTCATGTATCTTGGTCCTCCTGTGAATGAGGCTGGTAGCAAAAATCGCTCTCCTTGGTCATGCAAATCCTTCTTTCCTGCGTTCCCGGCCTGTTGTATAGAGTCATAGGTATCGGATCGAAGGCTTTTTTGGTTCATCCTTAGATAACAAAGCCTGTTAGACTCGATGGAGGTATAAGAATCAACTAAAAACTGCTGAAACAAACGCTTAGAATGCAGAAGTGTATGACACTCATTCTCCCTTTCCTGTAGACGAAATGCATACCACTGCCTCATACTAATAGTCTGCCTCTTTAGTTTAGCAGTAGCCTCTGTCTCTCTCTTTTTAATCTCAAGTCTGAAACCATCTTCACCATAAGTAAAGATTAGAGGATATTGGAGTGCCAAGTAAGAAGGGTGAATCTCACTAATCCTCTTTAGCCAACCAGTTTGTTTCTCTTGCAGCACAATATCTCGTTTATCCATGTCCAAATTGAAATCTCCCAGAATCAATGCAGCAACCTCCGAAGCTGTAGGAGTGTCGTATGTCCTTCCATCTTTTGCACGACTGCTAATTATGCGCATATGAAATGTTTCTTCTGGATTCGTGTCAAATCTATCCTTTGCTGATCTAAATTGATGGACATATGGATTGACCTCGTTTAGCATCTTCAATAAAGACTCAATAACTTGTTTCCGAATTGTCTCCTTTTTAGATGTTTCTGAAGCTGTCTTGTACTTTCTGCAAAGACAATAACACAATCTGTAATATACCAACCTTTTGACATCAAATGGAAATCTATCAAATAAAGAGAAACATTATACCCAATTATAGAAGCACGGTTGGTAACTTCATTTTCTGTGTCGACAATATAGAGCTGTCCAAACTTAGCAGTGTTTCCTGGAGGAGGCTTCAAACTACCCATCAAATGATAGTTCTCTCCTTGAAGTACAAACATCTTTAGAGGGCCACATCCCTTTGGAACTGACCGGTCGCATTTACCACCAAGAGATGTAAATGAGAAAACCATATTTAACTGCCGAATGTTATCTCTGAAGTATATGCTTTTTTATCATTGCCATAAAGTAATTGTTTCAATGTAGCTGGTGAATCCTTCAACAGTGGAAGTTGGACTTGTCCTTGACCACAACAAAGAGCAAACTTGGGTTTACGGGTGTTCTTTTTGTTGTTTATCCTTTCACCATACCACATAATAGCCCCACAATGCTCACATTTGAAAGTAGGATCACCGTCATCAATGTAACCTGTTTATGAAAAATTCAAATCATTAGCTGTAAATAAAGAAAACAAAAAAATATTTTGATTTGCGCTTTAGAAGCCATTTTTAATATCAATTAGGTCATCCCTTGAACTGAGTACCATATTGTTTCCGAGATGATGTTGCTTTGGTCATCGGCGTACATGAAGAAGCTGTCTTTGTCTTCTGTTTTGAGTCGACATTGGGTGATCTGTTATCAGTATCTTGGTCGCAGCTTAGAGTTTCACAATCGCTTGTGTCACTCTCTTCGCTACTACAATCATAAATTTGTTCTTTGTCTAATTCAGACTCTTCTGCTTTTACATAAAACATTAAAAAAATGGTTAATCGACTTTTACTTAAATAGATAATGAACAAAACTAAGGTAAACAATAAAAAGTGCCGACCTTGATAGTCACACTGGTATGCTTGGTCCTCATCATCCTCACTTGAAGAATTATCATTTACACAACCATCGAATTGAGCTTCCAATGTTTTCCTGCAACTCTTGGTTGTAGTTTTAGTCTTGAACTTGTTATCTCCAGCAAGTACCTTCCCCTTGCCTTTAGCTGAAAATTTCCTTGTTTCTAATCAGAAGTAGTAACCAATTGCAGAAAAAGCTTAAAAGATTTAAAATATTTTAGATTTATAATATTTACCCTTAGTAGTTACACTACAAGAAAACACAAGTTTTACGAGGGCAGTTTTCCTCGTTACTTCGTCGTAAAAGCAGTATTACGAGGAATTAGCGAGGAAACCCGTTTCGTCGTTATACGTTTGTCGTAACGCATATATCCTCGCTAATTCGTCGTAAGGTAGCGAGGAAATAATTTCGTCGTAAAAGCGAAGGAGGATATTTCGTCGTAAAGACCACGTAAAGGTTCCACGTAAGGACGTCGCTAAGTTTCCTCGTAAATACCACGAAAAACTTTCCTCGTAAAACCCACGTAAATAAATACTCGTAAAATAAACGTAAATACCTTGACAGCTTTCCACGTAAAGAAAACGTAAAAACCTTGATAGATTTCCACGTTATTTCCTTGTAAAAGTTTCCTCGTAAAAACCACGTTAAGCTTCCACGTAAAGAAGCCGCAAAATTAGCTACGAATTTACTTCGTTTCATTATTTTATAGAAATATAAAAAATTATAATTATAAATATAATTTAAATTATTTAAATTATTAATAAAATTAAAATTCTAAAAAAATCAAAACCAAAATATTTTATATATAAATAAGTTTTGAATTCATAATACAAGAACCGAAATTAAAAAGAACTAAGGGTGGTCGTTAATCGCCTCGTAGAATTCATCACTCCTCGCCTGAACATCCGCCTCGGCATGTGAGTCGTCGGTCGGTGACTGGCCTGGGATAGGATTTTGTTGTCGCATGGTCCTCAACAAAGTCTCCCATTCCGGATTTGTGGCCGCTACAACGTCCAAGAAGCCCTCGAGTCCACCCATACGAGATCGCGTCGATCTCAACTCGTGACGCAGCTCAGTAGACTCTCTACGCAGCTCTTCGGACTCCCTACGCAGCTGAGAGACTTCATCATCCCGTCGCTGAACATAAGACGATGTCGCTCTCGGAACATCGTTGACGGAACCAATCCCCAACGTCCGTCCCTTTTTTTTAGGGACAACCTTAAAAACAAAAAAATAAATTTTGTTAGTAAAAATTTAAAGTTAAATTAAATGAATATTTAAGAAAATTAAAATTTTAGAAAATTTACCTCCTCGTAAAGCTTATCCACTTCAGGTGTGGATAAGGTGACGGGTAATCCATCGGTGGACTGTTGGGTCAGCTGGGTCTGGCGTTCTTCAACCCGAGCAGCCAAATCGTTGTAGATTTGCTCGGACTTGCCATCTATAAATCGGCCCGCCTTGTTCTTGTGGGTCCTCTCGTAAAGTTGCATAAGAGACGGGAATTCTCCCGTCTCTTTGGCCTAAAAAAACATTTAAGAAAGTTGTTAGAATATATATAAAAATATACTAAAAATTTAATATAATTAAATTTTTAATTACCATTTCCAAACGGACACCGGCGTGGGGTTTTTGGCCCGTAGTGTGAAGCATCGGCCCGTTCCCGTGCTCATCGACTGTGTTACGGGAGTTAGAGCAAGACTGGGCGATTCTAATGGAATCAGGAAGACGCCAATATCGGATGAGGCCATCCCAGACATCCGTGGTGAGCTCAGCGGGTTTGCCACGCTCATACCCCTTCACGATCCAGTCACCCTTCCAGTTGGAGACCGTGTCCAACAAGCGAACTTTCGCCTTCGCGACAAACTTCTTCCTCACCCTCTCAGTGATCCCCAAGGCCCAATTATATTTTTGCTGTTGGAAAAAATAATTTATAATTAGTTTTTCAGAAAAAAATATATATATAAATAATGAAAAAATTTAAAGATATATATTTAATTAATAGAACTTACAGCGTAAATTTTGAACCACGTCTTTCTGACGTAGTGGGGCGTCGTTTTCCAGTTCGGATGTGGCATGGAGAAGTAACCTTTTATCGTGTCGGTTACGTCCGATGCAAGACATCCGTCAATCCCCCACCTGAAAAATACAAATTTAAAATATAAATTATTTTTTTAAGTTATAAAAGAATTTAAAAAGAATAAAAAAATAATGAAACATACCATAAAGTTCCGTCCGGTCGGTCGGGGTCGATGACTGGTAGACCTTCTCTGCCTGGCAGACGGAGAATGTCCTCTACGGTGTACTGCGAGTAAGGAGCACTCGGAGGCACCATCAAATCGGGATGAATCTCGGCGGGCATCGGAGAAGGCACAGGAGGACGAGCCATCTGGGGAGGCACGTGAGGAACCGATGGTGCACTAGAAGAAGGAGATCCAATGACTCTCTGAGTGTACTGAGTCTCGGGGACAGTCTCCTGACCCGAAGAACCGGGAGCTGAAGACGACGACGGGTCTAAACGACTACCCGGCTCACCGAACATCTCTCTGTAATGGGCAGTAAGTCTACCTTTTCGAACCTGAGAAAAAAATTTAATTTTTTAAATTTTCGTGAACAATATACTTCCCAACATTATCCACCTAATCAACACTAAATAACATAAGATCCGTAAACCTATCTAAATTCCCTATACTAACCACCTAATCTATCCTAAACTAATCAAACTAGAGAGGAATTAGAGAGACTTACCATTGCTACGAATTAGGGAGGAAGTGGAGAGGAAAGACAGAGCGAGCTCGCTCGGGATATATATAAGATTACTTGTCCTCGTAATTTCCTCGTAAACTTACGAGGAATTACAGAGGCCCGCGTTTTCATTTACGAGGAAATAGCGACGAAATACAAAGGCCCGCGTTTTCGTTAACGACGTTTTTACGACGAAAAGGGTTACGTGGAATTAACGAGTTAACCAGTTACGAGGAATTAGCGAGCCTTATTTTCTATAAATACCCACAACTTTCCTTCTCAAACCACACACAAACTCACAAAACACACCCTATCTCAAATCACACTCCTCACCAAAATACTTTTCAAATTAGAAATATTTGAAAAAAAAAAGAAGAAAAGAAGATATTAGAATTTATGTGGGTGAGACTTAAGTCTCGCAACATATAATTCCAGTATCTTTCTTTTTTTCTTTTTCTAGTTTTTATACTATGAGGAAGTAGCTAGTCCCGCTTTTCACCAAATTAGAAATATTTGGAAAAAAAGAAAGAGAAGAAGATATTAGAATTTATGTGGGCGAGACTTAAGTATTATAATTGCTGGAAGTCTTGCCACATGTAAATCTGGTGTTTCTCTTCTTTTCCTTTTTTTTTTCTAGTTTTTAGTCTACGAGGTTTTTACGACGATTCTTGTTACGAGGTGTTTACGACGAAATTATCCTACGTGGAATTAAAGAGTGCCTCCTTCGTCATTTACTTTACGTGGTATTTACGTCCATTTACCTTACGAGGTCTTTACGACGATTCCGTCCTACGTGGAATTAACGGGTTTCGCTTTCTTTATTTTTTTTAGTTTCGTCGTTATTTCCACGTAAGCTAACGAGTTATTTACGACGATTCTGTCCTACGTGGAATAAACGAGGATTACGTCGTACATTCGACGTCAACTTACGAGGAATTAACGAGTATTACGTTTAAATCCCTAAAATCCGAAACCCCAAACCCCAAAACCCCCATATTCCTTATCTTCTACTTCATATATTCCAAACCCCATCTTTATTTCCATTCCAAACCACAATTCCCACATTTACTTATTTATAAAACAAACTCCCACAATTTCTTATTCATAAAACAAACTCCCACATTACCTTATTCATAAAACAAACTCTCACATTACCTTATTCATAAAACAAACTACACAAAATCAAATACATCAATCGGATACATCGACATTCTCGTCATCACTAGAAATATCATCATTTTCATTAAACTCGTCTTCTACAGCTTCGTCTGTGGCATCATCGGTAAGATCTTCGTATTCGTGATTATGCGGATCAATGAGAAGGATGTCATCAATTCTTGTTCAGGTTCCTCGACTTCATTTATCTGTTCTTCTTGCAATGGTGGTTCTTCTCCACTGATGATTCGTCCTCGAGGTGTAACTTTGATCACTGCTAACCAATTTATACCCGAATCTCTCATCCGAGGGTATGGAAGGAAGCTAACTTGGTCTGCTTGTGAAGCTAAGATGAAAGGCTCGAATTTGTTGTACCGACGTCCACCGTTGACATCAACTACACCAAATTTGTTAGACCGAACACCTCTGTTGACGACGGGGTCGAACCATTCACATTTGAAGATGACGCATTTCAGCTTCAGTATCCCTGGAAATTCGACTTCAATAATCTCCGTCAAGATCCCGTAGAAATCTGTTTCCCCTTTCACACATATTCCATAGTTACTGGTCGCCCGCTGTCTACCATACTCATATGTGTGAAAAGTGTAGCCTCGTGTGAAATACATCTGTGATGTGGTGACCTTTACAAGTGGAGATTGAATTACTTCGTGTAACCACTTAGGATAATCTGCATCGTCGTCATAATCAACCTGCAAAAATAAAGAGAACATTAAAATACAAATCATGTATGAAAAAATAGTTTGAGTTATAATACCTGATTCCGCAACCACTTAATGAAGTGCTGATCTTTCCTTTTGTCTACGTCACTTGTGGATATACCAGGAAATGTTTCTTCGACTTGAGAAACAAATAGGCTGTAAAATTAATCACATTTCATAGGAATGAATCTCTTGCAATTATATAATTAATTATATGTGTTTTGAAGTGTCCATATATGTTACCTTTCAAAATAACGCATCAATGGATCCTCGCAATTGAGTAGAATATAGGTGTGTGCACTATGAGCGTCTTGTTCACTCGACCACCAAACCTCTTTAGACTTCCCACCGAGTCGTCCAATCTGGCTAAAGATGTCTGGAACACCAGCAACTGCATATGTTGGCGCAACTCCACCATCATCATATCTTCTTGGAGCTCTTCTACGGGTACGTACTTTTGACGCAAAGTAGTACGATGTGAAGTGAGAAACTTCTTCCGTCAAACTTCCAGCAATTATAGAACCTTCAACTTTGGCGAGGTTCTTTGCTTTTCCCTTCAAATATTTCATGGCTCGCTCATACTGATACATCCATCCGTAATGTACAGGTCCACGAAGCAATGCTTCATATGGGAGGTGGACAGCTAGATGCTCCATGACGTCAAAAAATCCAGGAGGAAATATCTTCTCCAAGTTGCACAATAAGATGGGAATGTTCTCCTGAAGCTGTTCTACAACTTCTTCTTTAAGAGTGCGTGTGCTCAGATCCCTGAAAAATGCTCCAATGCCTTTTATATTCCAAAAACAATTAAACACATTGTTAGTCGTATATTATTTTGCAAACTAGACCGTTATAAAATTATTGTGATATAAAACACTACGAACCTGCAAGTGCTTCATGTACGTTTGTTGGAAGTAGCTCCGCAAATGCAAAGGGCAGTAGTCGTTGCATAAAGACATGACAATCATGACTCTTCATCCCAGAGAACTTTTGACCCTTTTCAACACATCTAGAGAGATTTGAAACATACCCATCGGGGAACTTCACTTCTGATGCCACCCAGTTGAACAACACCGACTTTTTTTCTGAAGACAGTCTGAATATCGGAACGGGAACTTGTCCATTGCTTTTAATATGTAACTCGCTTCTTGAGCAAATATCCGGCAAGTCCAACCTCGATTTTATGTTGTCTTTTGTCTTCCCTGGGACATTCAATATTGTATTCATGATGTTCTCAAAGAAATTCTTCTCTATATGCATCACATCGAGGTTGTGGCGCAGAAGAAGATCCTTCCAATATGGCAACTCCCAAAATATACTCTTCTTGTGCCAGTTGTGATGAACACCGTAAGAATCAGGCATATTACGAGGGACATGCCAATTACCACCCCAACGAACTGTTTCGTTAGCTCCGTAGTAGTCGATTTGTGCTTCAATTTGTTCTCCAGTTAGATATGGTGGAGGAGTGTCTCTCACAACCCTTTTGTGCCTAAACAAATTCTTGTTTCTTCGGTAAGGATGGCCAATGGGAAGAAATCGACGATGACAATCAAACCAACTTGTCTTCCTACCATTCTTCAGTTGAAACGCATCTGTCGTTCCATTACAATATGGACAAGCTAATCTCCCATGTGTAGTCCATCCAGACAACATCCCATATGCAGGAAAGTCACTTATGGTCCACAAAAGCATAGCTCGCATCGTAAAATTCGTCTTCGTTGAACAGTCGTACGTCCTCACCCCTGTTGACCACAAATCCTTCAACTCTTTTATCAGTGGTTGTAGGAAAACATCCAGGGACCTTTTTGGATGGTTCGGACCAGGTATCAATATCGTCAAGAATAACAACTCCCGTTGCATGCACATCTCCGGTGGCAGGTTGTATGGCGTAAGAAAGACTGGCCACAATGAATATTGTCTCCCTGACATTCCGAACGGACTAAATCCATCTGTGCATAATCCGAGATACACATTCCGGCTATTGCTAGCAAAATCCGGATGTACTTTGTTGAAATGTTTCCAGGCTCTTGCATCTGATGGATGAGTCATCTCACCATCCGTCTGAGTATGCTCGGCATGCCATCTCATCTTTGCAGCAGTCTGCTCTGATTGATACAATCTTTTCAATCTGTCTGTAATTGGTAGGTACCACATCCTTTGGTACGGTACCCTATTACGTCCCCGTCCTTGCGGCTTGAATCGTGGCTTCTTGCAGAATCGACATACTTCTAGCTTCTCATCATCTCCCCAATAGATCATGCAGTTGTCGATGCAGACATCTATCATCTCCGAAGGCAACCCAAGACTATAAACTAATTTCTGAATCTCATAATAAGAATCAGCAGACACATTGTCTTCCGGCAAATACTCTTTAAACAAGTCCGCCCATTCGTTCATGCAACTTTCAGGTAGATTGTGATCAGTTTTAATATTCATCATTCTAGCAGCCAACGACAATTTAGAGAGACCTTCTCTACAACCACTGTAAAGTGGTTGATTCGCCGCGTTTAACATTCCGTAAAACTTTTTTGCATCTATATTAGGTTCTTCATCTTCATCATGAGCTACGAATGCATCAGCTACCATATCATGAACCCTATCATAATCTACCATCTCCTCCTGATGGTAACTATGTTCATTATGCAAATGATGATTAACCGGTTCTTCCTGAAAATTGCTATTACTACTACTAGCTTCATTCTGATCATAATTATAATCTTTCCCATGTTGAAACCAGATATAGTAATTTGGCGTGAAACCTCTATTTATTAAATGCTTCCAAACATTTTCACGGTTTGCCAATTTCGAATTGTTGCATTTCCGACAAGGACAGAACATCTTACCACTTTCTTGGGCGAGCGGTGTTGAATCTGCTTGGTGCATAAATGTCTCCAGCCCCGCAAGGTATTCTTTCGTCACTCTCCCGTTAGCATCTCTATGCATATACATCCAATTCCGCAACTCGTAAATAGTCCCAGAGCCAGCCATTTTTTTTTCTTTCACGTTTTTTGTTGTTGGTGTGTTTAAAATGATGTTCAAACATCCATATTTATAGAAAATTTCGAATCTGGTAGTTGTAATTTTACTATGAAATTACGACGAAAATTAATTGGATGGCCAAAAAAAAAACGTGAGCCACCTACCAAGTTGGTGGATTCAAAATTTCCTCGTTAAGTACACGTAAAATATTTCGTCGTAAAGAACTCGCGAAATTTACGTGGCTTTTACGAGGAAATAGTTTTTCCTCGTAAAAGCCACGTCAATTTACATCGTCTTTACGACGAATATGTTTTGTCGTTACCTTACGACGAAATAACGATGCTTTTCTTTTTCCACGTACTTTCCTCGCAAAATCAACGTTTTTTTACGAGGATTCTTTTTCCTCGTTAAATTTCCTCGTTAAAGTTACGTTTTCTTGTAGTGTTATCTTTGTAACACACGAACCATTTGTAGAAGGTGTTCCAAGTTGCAAAGGCAAGGTACTGGGAGTAGGTAGTACATTGGTAATATCAGTTAGAACCCTTGATTTGGGACATCGTTTCTTACTGGAAAACGTTGACGGTGTATGGTCAGTGACATCTATGGTTGCTGATCTCTTTCTCTTTAGAACTGTTGAATCATAGTTAGATCCTCCAATGATGTTGCTGACAGTAGTTTGATTGCTTGATTGCGCTAATTGAAAAAAAAAAATATTTTTCATTATTAACATTAGAACAAACGTTTAAAACACACATATAAGGACATATGAGAGGATTCTCTTACACATCAACTTATAGGAACTGCTCTTCAATCTTTTTTCTTGGCCACTCTCATGTTTCCCATAATCTATAAAGAAAATTTTTCAATTTGGTATTTGAGGTAAAGCACAAATATTATATGAAGTCAACAAAGATGTTTTGTGGAAGGACTGTTAAACCATTAGTAGGGGTGGTTCCAATATTAACTCTCGAGGACGGCATATTAGGATGAATATTGGAGATATCAGCTAGAACCCTTGGAAAAACGTTGCTAAGAGGCACACAAGTTTCAGTGTTGTTGAAATTAGAACCACACGGCTGTGTGTTCTCTTCATCATTGGTGTTCGCTGTTCTCTTTCTTTTTCTTTGCTGCGAGGGTATCAAATCTTCAGATCCAGATCCTGGAGGGACCTCTTTGTTTGTGTTTGACATTGTAATTCTCTACAATGTCAATTACGGCCACCACTTGTGATGAGAAAGTCTTCTAATTAATTTAGAACCTAAACATAGAAACAAAGTAAAGAAAGATGATGCAGTATCTTATAAAATATTTTATTAGTTTTGAAATAATATCGATAACTGATTTATTCATCTACTTCACTGATTTCTATATAATTTACATTAATTTTCTCCATTCAAAGTACCAAATATATTTGGTAATAATAAAAATTGCGATTTTTGGTGATTTTAAAAAGCATACAATCAATGTTAGTTTTAAATCAAAATTAACACTACGTTTACCTTAACTATAACAACTGTTTTAATAGTATAGATTTAGATCTATACTATTAAATATTATATTATCCTCATGAACAGAGCTATAGTGATTATTTCTCACCTCGATATGTAATTGAAACTTTTGATTAATTCAAGTATATTTGAATTTGAATTGGTTAATTTTGTGTAGATTGGTGTGGATCAAACATTTGACGATTAACTTAACAATGCATTAGGATAAATAGACTGATTGAAAAGCAGAAATCCAACATAAGTTTATGAAAGAAAAAAAACCAACGAATTTTTTAAAAAAAAACAAAAACTCAAATGCAAGAAAACAATAAACAGTAGTCTTCTTCCTAACTTAGCCACGTTTCTTAGCAGCCTCTTCTGCCTTCTCGATTTTAACAGTCATTAAGCATGGTTTCTTTGATGTTGAACTGATGTCAGGTAGAGAAATAGCCTCATCTTTGTTTCTCTTACTGGATGGTGTGG
Organism: Brassica napus; assembly: GCF_020379485.1. Taxonomy (NCBI): domain Eukaryota; kingdom Viridiplantae; phylum Streptophyta; class Magnoliopsida; order Brassicales; family Brassicaceae; genus Brassica; species Brassica napus. The sequence continues at coordinate 8,309,839 of NC_063437.1, forward strand.
ACACAGACTCGTTAAGTTCTTGGCTATCAGTCAAATAAACAGAACCCTGCATAAAAACACATTGATAAGGTCGTTAAGAAAGAAACTCTCGCGTTAAAAATATTGATATCAACTTAGATTAGACAATTTTACCTCATCAACACTGGTAATTGTCAAGGGCGTATCAGACTGAACTGGTGTGATTGAACCAGTTAAGCAATTCATCCTGTCTTTGTAGATTTTTCCGACTTTGTATATCTCAGCACCATAAGATTCATTATCCTTCTCAACATAGACTCCAAATGTGAAACTTTGTCCAATCAAATCAGTAATAGCGTCTGGTATTAAGCTTGTGTCTTCAAGCTGTCAAAATAGAGTTATAGATTAGTTTTATTTCGTCAGTAGGATTGCATAAAATAAGCGCCATAATTGATTATAATATTTACCTCATCCCAGCTTCCATTCAACAACTTGACTGGGGATTCAGCAACAATCCCATTAGCCACCTTGTCTAGGATCATTATTTTTGACACAACAGTATCATCTTTGACCATCAAATGAAGCCAGAACCTACAGAGTTGACAGACATCAGTGATTCTTTTAACTGGTCAACATCAGTATAATGTAAAAAGCATGTCGTTTTTTTTTATTTCTTTAAGTCATACCTTGGTGAAACTTTCAGAACATAGTCGTTGCATGCCTCACACCACCAAATATGAGTGGTGATCTCAATTCCATTCACTATCTTATTCTTGGTTCCTGTTTTGATCACCCTTTTTTGGCATGCATCACAACCAAAGTAATACCAGGACCAATCCATATCAATTTCATAGACTGTGCAAGTCACTAAACATTTATCAACCTAAACAATAAAAAATAAAATGGTTTAAACCAATGTACACGGGCTATACATTGTAACATAAGTAAAATAGCGCGGGTAAACTGCTTACTTGAATTGATGCTTTCATTTCATAAATGTTTTTAGTGGGGGTATAGCAACCACTTATCACGCTGTCCTCGCTTATCTGCCTGATCAATTTGCTTCTTGATGTACTCTTGAATGTCCTCATTAATTTCATATGGCATTAGATTTTTGTCATCCCCAGTATCCCTTACAAAAATATACTCTCAAAGTTAGTATGATAGACAAATAACTACTGTAAAATAAACAAAAGATCATCCCCTTACATATCTTTAAATGCTTCTGCGTCTGGTATTGCAGGGTTGATGATCATTTGAGAAGCATCAAAAGAGTTAGAGATTTGTACTTCTCCTGTTGTGGATACGATTTAGTAGATTAGATATTATACAGGCTTATGTATATAATAATTGTTATTTTTTTAACGAAATCTATAGAAGTTCAAATATGCACCTCTGAACTTTCCAATTTTTGCAAACCTCAGAAGCAAAGTAACCAAACCATCGTCTTGATTGCAGGCAGAATGGAGAGTGTCGGTTAACTTGCCCCAAATACAGCATGGTATTCTTGAATCACTACCTCACAAGTAAAAAAAGCGAGGTTAGTCAAACTCTATGAAATTGATTATGTCACTCAAAAATAATTGATTGGATTGAATTTAGATGACAGAAAAAATTACTTGATATCTCTTAGGGTGAACTCTAGTTTTTTACGCTGGTTTCCACCAGCACATTGAATAGTTTCGACAGCACCACAATCCAAAACTTGGCCCAGCACATCTGTTTATAAAACATTGAAAAGTTATTAAATGTAGCAAGTACACAATTTAATTGCAGAAACTATCCATTACGTATTTACCTATTAGGTATTTTTCATCAAGAGTTCCAGATAGAACGCTTTGAAAATCGACCAAATTAAGAGATAAGTCATCATTCATGAAATTGGACCGACTAACGACTGTTGCTTGATTAAATGAAATCTTGTAGATATGGTTTGTTGTGCGATATGCTCCTCCAGCAGGCCTGACTTGGAAGTTTCTGATGTTGCGCCATACTCCAACCAGAAGAAGTCTTCCTTTACTCTCAAAGTAAGTCTTTTTGCAGCTTGCATGAATTTTATGACCCTTGTACATGTTACAATTAAATAAATTAGAAATATTAACATCACTTAATATCAATGCTCAAGTTACACAATTCTTTTAAAAAAAACACTATTCTATTGAAAAAGTTTGGATTGCTTACATTCTCATCAGCCAATACGAATTCCATGGTTTCCCCCCCCCCCCCGTGATTGATGTTTTGTGACCAGGAATGTAGAACCTTGACATGAACCATCTTAGTAGTGTGCTTTGGCTTCAAGTCGCTGAGGGCGGTGATGAGGACCGTCGATCGATTTTTGACCTCGTGTTCGTTTCTGATGCTCGTAACGCGTTTCTAAACCACAAGCCGTACCAAACAGCTCGTCTATAACCCTATGCTGGTACTCTGAATCTCTACGTTGCTGAAGGAAGAGGTTGTCTGGTCCATTGGCCATCTCACAGATGTCTGCTATCTTCTCTGGATATTTGTAGAACACGTCCATCCATAGCTCGTCTTGGCCTCCTGGGTCCATGAAAATACCAAATTCATCAGGTGTTAGATACCTATAATATGTATCAACTTCTTGCGTTAAAAATGGACCAGACGTGGAATTGTATCTTGTATTATACGGACGCGTTACATTACTCGGGCAAAAACACGGTAATTATGCGGGTAGCGTAGAACGTCACCGAGCAGGTCCAATTCACGGCAAGTGACCGTGGAGCGATTACGCGGACGTATAATCGTCTAGGCGCCCGAGATTTTGAACAGGGATATATATATATATATATATATATCAGAAATTAATAACCAACCCCCAGTCGTTTCATCAGTTATTGACTGACTTACTGAAGGAGTGAAGGTGTAATTAAACCTTAACAAACCTATACTTTTGGATTGAGTTTCCAATAAATAATCCAAAGGTACAAAAACAAATTATTTAACGGTCAGTTATTTAAAATGAAAAAGGAAACAACTTGGCTTTTAACAAAAAGAAACGAAATAAGGAAATAACGATCAATAAATGATCGTTTTACAAAAAAAAGGAAATTTAAAAAAAACTTGCAAAAATAAGGAAATAAAGACCTAGTTTTGCAACATCGCTCTATATATATATATATATATATATAGCTCACTCGTTCCCCAAGGATTTCAATCTCAAAGTCTCTCTCTCCCTCTTAAGACCCAAAAAAAATCATCATCTTTCTAATACGGAATTATTTAGGGTTTATTGTCGTTTGAATCTTCTTCTACTATTGCCATGGATATAGAAGAAACTAATATAATTGAAGTTGAAACGAAGGTGATGAATCTAGCGCTAAACATGGAGTCTATGAACATTCTCTCAATCCGTGTACACAATCTGATTGAAGATTTTACCGAAGACGTGATTTTACATATAAGATCACGTTACATCCGCTTGGAGCCACACGGCTTCACGCCAAGTCATATCTCTGAACTCCTTCGTGGCCAACAAGTTGATGAATCTCAACACATAGGTGAAAAGATCGCTAATGAAATCAATCGTTCACTTAGCAATGATAAAACTCTCCGAGAGCCTGTCTTCGTGAACGTCGAAGTTGAATTCGTCAAAGAGAGGCGTTTGGTTGTGCCGTCTGATGTTCCTGCTTCGATTGAAGTTTTACAGAGGTTGGTGGAAGAACATATAGTGGATTTGAACGGAAATAAAGAAGCTATGTGTTCAATTTGCATCGAGGATTTGTCCAAGAGTCAACAAAGCATCATTGAGATGCCTAACTGTTTGCATATGTTTCATCAAAACTGTCTTTTTGAGTGGCTTGGTCGGAAAAACTCGTGTCCGTTGTGCCGGAGATTCGTACGACCTAGGAATAGGATCAAGAAACAGAAACTCGAAAACGTTACAGCTTCAGGGGTTTCGATTATGTTGCGAATTGTTGACACTCATCCTTATGTTAATTAGTTCTTATAAGATGAAATTGTTTACAAGTATCATGAATTATTGACTGACTTACTGAAGGTGTATTCACTATATAATCAGATCACAATTAGATTTTTTTTTTTTTTAAGGATTGTGATGATTAATCCTTAGCAATTCCAACATCGTTGGTTGGACCAATCTTAAAAGTAATATACAAATAACACACTATATTACACATAGAAAACTCAAGTTTTTTTTTTTTTTTTTTTGGTAAAATTAGAAAACTCAAGTTGAGATCAAAAGAGTGTCAGATGGACTGGATCTCATCTTCACGTTCTCTCCTCTTCCACCTTTATCCTCTTTTTCGTATGGCATGAACTGTTTTTTCGTTTCTTCATCTTGACTTCAAAAACGCTTGTTTGAATAGGTATTTCTGCTTAGAATATTAACGGAGAACATCCTTGCAATCACCACATAACCAATCTCCGTAATGCGTAATGCCTTATTCGTACACAATATTGCGAATCATTTTCCGACAGGTTTTCGTCTATCCAGTACTTGAGCTCATGCATGCTTAGTTTTATTAAAAAAAACTGTTTGTGTAATCGAAAAGGAAATTGTATTTTGGTGATATACATAATCAAATTAAATATATTAAGTCTTTCACTATATACCACAAATCGAGATGTTACAATTCATTCTCTCTCTCATCAAACGCAACATCCTTATCAGGTGAACCTACACATGACTAAAGTACGACTAACTCTGTAGATGTGTAACTTAATCAATTTTATTAAGTCTTTTACTATCAACCGAGATGTTACAATCCTACTCGGAAGTGAATTGATCAGCCCTTACCATTCAAGAAAGAAGCAAAAAAAAGGACACTATCCCTAAGGTGTTTTAACACTTCCAGGATTTGAGGTATTTGTTTAGAGATGTATGAACTCTATATGAGAAGGCAAAAGGACTGCCTAACTAGACAAAATATAAAACGTGAACGAGTGGGAGACAATCCCAATCGTATAGGAGAAAACAGGACAGGATGCCATATTCCAAATCATTATGGGACGATAAAGCGGTTTGGTTTGGTTCTGTATCAAGCATAGGTAGAATCACAAGCTGGAGAGGATATTTACAACAATTGTTTTCTTCTTTCTCTAGGAGAATATAGAAAAAAAAATGGATTATATCTACTACCGGATTCAGATGCCTATTAATTAGAATCTCAATAGCTAAACCATAATAAACCGAACTTGTACAAAAAAGAAGAGATTCTTCTGGGTTGAATTCGGGTACAGCTATCCTTCTTTTTTTTCCTTTTTCGGTAATGTGAATAATTAGTTAACGTTCGTATTTTAGAAAAAAAAGGAAATAGTCAATGAATCATCGGTCTTTAAAAAAGGAAATAACCAAAATATCCTTATATACTACAGAACACTCATTCGGGAATCGATTCTCTTTTACTATCTGTCTCAACAATCTTCGTCTTCTTTACTTTCGAAATTAAGGTTTATCTTTCTTTCTTTTTGCCATGAAAACAGAATCTGATACACCGAAAGCCTACACGTTGGTGGCGAACCTACCTAAAATATTCACGAACACAGTCGAGATCCTCTTACAAGAACTCATCCAAGACGAAACAGGAGTGGTACAAGTTTTAACATCGGATAACATCAACCTGAACCCAAGCGGCGGCTTCACGCCGCATCATCTCTCTCGACTCCTTCGCGACGAACAAGTTCCCGAGTCTCAGTTTCTAGGTCAAAATATTGCTCTTGATATCAGTCGCGAACTTGCTAATGAAAATTCCCTTAGAGAGCCAGCTTTCGTATTCGTCACTGTCAATTTCATCAGAGAGACACGTTTGGTCTTTCCACCTGATGAACCTACTCCGTCGAGAGGTGCTTCCGGTGAAGTTCTCCAGAGGTTAGCCGACGAACAGAGAGTTGAACTCAAGAAAAACTAGATTCAGTGTTCGATTTGTATTGAGGATTTGTCCAAGAGCCATGCAAAAATCATTGAGATGCCTAAGTGTTTGCATAAGTTTCATCAAGATTGTCTCTTCGAGTGGCTTGGTCGGCAAAACTCATGTCCCTTGTGCCGGAGTGTTCCTTACGGCTTGGATCAAGAAACAGAGTCTTAGAAAAGATATCAGATTAGGGCTTGGAGTTTAGAGATCGGCTTAGGGTTTTTGAATGATTTCTCACATTAATTGGGTATATGATTGGAAATTTTGTAACTTTCTAGTATAAAAGTTGAAATATTTGTTCTAATACCTCTCTTGATCTTATTGCAGTGTAACATATATGTTACATGTAACTGAAAGTACATATTGGACTTGTTGGTTCTTTTTCACTACTTTCATAGTCTTACATTTTCATCCATCATTGTTGCACTCATACTGTGTACTGAAAATTTCATACATACATCTTCAATCAATAGTCCCTTTCTCTGATCAGTAAGCATATGATCAGATTCCTCATATACTACTCTAGCTAGTAATCATCGATCCTCTGTGAAACAAACATCCTCCAGCTGCAAAACATTAATCAAAAAAAGGTTTCAGAGCTATTGCCGGATTAACAAATATGGAAAAAAAGGTTCTAACTGAAACAGAACAGACCAGAAGGTTCAAACTTGCCATCCATCATCTCTGAAGAACCTGCAGTCACTAACAAATTTCATACTTTGGTAGAAGAGAACCCTATGTCATAGAAAACTCAAGTTCAGCATCAACGGTCTGATCTTAGAAACCGAGCCGGTTACAAAACATTAATTTTTTAGATTTAATTCCAAACCAAGCAAATCAACTGTCGGTTAACCGCTAAACAATAACAAACCGAGCTGGTTAGCAAACATTTACTTTTAGATTTAATTCCGGTACAATAAACCCCAAATTGTGAAAAAAAGGAAACAACAAATCAACGGTCGGATCAATATAGAGTTTTAGAAAAAAGGAAATAAAACATCCCTCTCTGTCTATATATATGATTCACTCATTCATTCTGTCATTCACCCTTTAAGAAATCGATTCTGGTATCTCTTTCTCTGGTTAAGATAAGCAATCTTCATCTTTATCACATCTGAAATTCGGGTTTGCGTCCTTCTTCTTTTTTTCTGCGGCCATGGAGACAGAAACTAATGACACAGTCGAAGTCAACACGTTGGTGTCTAACCTAGCTCAAAACATGGAATCTACGAACACAGTCTCGATCCGTCTACACGAACTGATCCTCGAAGACGAAAGTGGAGTGGCAACACATTTAGGATCATATCGCATCTGCTATAAGCCACGTGACGGCTTCACTGCAAGTGATCTCTCTCAGTTCCTTCACGAACAAGAGGTTCCTCATTCTCAACAATTAGGTGAAGTAATCGACGGTGAGATCAATCATTCGCTTGCTATTGATATTTCTCTTCGAGAACCTGTTTTTGTAACAGTCAATATCAATTTCATACAAGACAGGCGACCTAAGGATCTGAAAGAACGTTCAATAGCAGTTATCAAGAGATTACTGAAAGAACAGAGAATGGAACCGATGGATCTGAAAGAAACAAGTGATATTAAGTGTTCGATTTGTATTGAGGATTTTTCGGACAGTCACGAAAGCATCATCTGGATGCCTCAATGCAAACATGTGTTCCATCAAGGTTGTCTCTTTGAATGGCTTAGTCGGCAAAACTCGTGTCCCTTGTGTCGGAGTACTGTTCCTATGGAAGATCAAGAAGCAGAGAATCAAATAATGGATTGTTCATAGACTAGAAGTTTCAGGGTTTTGAATATTTCGTTTGACATTGACCTTTTTTTAGATAATTTTTTACTTGCAGTTATTCATCAGAAGCATAACTTTGTTTATGGATTAAATTCTGAATAAGATAAAAAAATCTTCATTTTTTTACTTGAAAACAACAGGTTACTACTTCGTTGTATAATGTGCATATTGATGGCTTGTTGACTCTTATCTCTACTTTCATGTTTCTGCAGTTTGATCTTCCTGTTTGATGCATTTGTCTCTTGAGAATTTTTCATTATTATATTGCCTTGCCTGCATTTGAATTGGATACTGCAGATTCCATACAACATCTTCTGATCCACGATCGCTTGTTCTGATCCTCAGCGACGATCATATGTTCTTCTTAACAGATGAGATATGCCTAGAGCTCAGTTTTGCTTGTTTATCTTTAACAAAAACATTCTTCAGCTGCAAAAAGTTAAAAGATAAGAAAGGTTCTGACTGAAACAGAACAGACATCAGACATGAAGCTTCAAACTTTACATCATCACTGAAGAAATCTACAGCCACATCTTTTGGTATAAAATTTGAATTTTTTCTTCAGTTGTAGTAATATAACGTTGTTATGGAAAAAACCTTTCTTTATGAATTTCCCAACATATGAAGTGGTGTAGCCAATAAAGATTGAGACAGAGATATATATATTTTCTTTGTTAAAATATAATGAAGAGGATGAACTGCAACAACAACTAAATAGTATCATAAAAACTGAGTGAGTGACCTGAGACCACCATTAACGCGAGATCTTAGGAGAGGTGCTTAGATTATTTTGTAATTAAAGAAAAAGAAAAATGACAATTATCTGAAGCAGCGACGCTTAATTAGGAGAAGGAAGCGCCGGGTCTTAAGGGACACGTGTTACAATTAGAGAGAGTTTGGTCTGAAACTCCTTTCTCTCTCTCAACGAGCAAAGAGATGATTCACTACTCCTCTTCTTCTTCTCGGTTGATCTCCTCCTCAGCAACACCAAAGCGTCTCTCTTTTCTTCTTCTCCATATTCTTTATGTTTCATTCTTTCTTAAATCGAAAAACCCTTCAATTATAATTGGATCTGTTCTTCAAGAAGAGGATAAAAGTCTGTATCTTTTCGCAGTGAATCCTTCTTCAGCAACAGGGTCTTGGAGTTTTCTACGAAATTTGATTTGGGTTTTCGTTTTTTAGGTTGAATTGGCAAAAAGGGCCCATCTTGTGTTCGATGATATTCCCCAGAGAGAAAAGGCGAAGACTTTTTTGTATTTGGGATTTTTGTGTTGTTTTGTGGGAGGGAATAGAGAGAGATGGCAGGTGAAGATTGGATAGAGCTCAAGTTTAAATTCGCTGATGGCCTAAAGGTAACATATGTTCCATCGTTATGTTTGCTTGTATAAAAAAAACTTCATATTCTTTACTTCTTGTTTCTGCCTTTCCATCATTTTCTTTGTTTCTGTAATGTTTTAATGTCTACCGAACGTTTTATTGGCTTAAGTTATTAGGTACTGAACTTTGTAAATTTGAGAATTTAACAGATAATTAAAAGGTTATACTGTGGCAAGAAGATTGATGACCGAAGTTGTGTATTGCTTTTCGCTGTTTAGATGTTTTGTAACCTTGTTTAGAATTTTCTTGCTGCTTAAGGTTGTGTTGGGACTGAAGTTTTCAAGTGTTTCTCTCTGTTTTGATAGACTCAGAAAACATTCCTAAGACTCTAAATGATGTGAAGCTCATCAATGCCGGGAAGATACTAGACAACAATAGGACACTGGCTGAATCAACGCTTCCCGTTGGCGAACTTCCCGGAATGGTCATCACTATGCATGTTGTTCTTCGCCCTCCTACTTTAGACAAAAAGAGCCGTAAATGTTTCTTTGCCTTCCTCCTATGCTAATATAAAAGCAGGCTTCCTTTGATTCTCTAGTTGCTTGTGATTATGGTATTCAGATTCCAAACTTCCATGTTTTGCAAATGGTTTTATACATATATTCCTATAAATTTTATCTTAAATAAAACAATGCTTAATTTTTTTTAAGAATCTCAAAATAAGATACTTGCATTGGAGGACAAAAATTTAGAGGTATCTTATTTAAAGTTCTTAACACACATTTATTACTAAAAAATGATTAAGCACCCCATTAGGGGTGCTAGGGATAATCATGCTCTGAAGATGTTAATCGATTTAACTTAAATAAAAAGTGCAATTGTTTGTGTCCTGAATTTTCATCCAACGGTTGAAATAATCGATATCCACGATAGCATTGTACTCCGGCCCGTAGGTCACACTGACCCCTCTTTCGTCTTCTCCAATGTTCTGGATAGATGATAAAAAACAAGATAACAAAGAACTGTCTAGACTCTTACTCATTTCCTCTCGTCATATACTATATATACACAAGTTTGTTTTGGAAATAAGCTCCGCTAAAGAAGAAAAAAGAGAAGAAAACAAATGGCGGATGGAATATTCTGGTATCCATTTCGGAGATTTCGTGAATGGTCAGGAGGATCAACGGCTCTGATTGATTGGATGGAATCTCCAAACGCTCATATCTTCAAAGTTAACGTTCCAGGTAAAAATAAATAAACAAATTATTATTATTTGAAATTTTCACTAAGGGTATGTGTCAAATTCATGATAAGTAATGGTGTGTAATTTGGATAACTTATTCTGGTAATTTAAAACAAATTTGAGGAATTTTACGACACTCAGTTTTAATTTTCAAAAGTTTAGTGACAGTTTTTTGTTTTTGTAAGGGAAAATCGAATATAATAAAAATGGTTCAAGAGACTAGTATACATACAATTATGTTAAAATTAAATGATGTCTGCAACTACGCTCTTCTTGTTTATCGAATTAATTTCATTTTAGTTTTAGAGCTTAAAAAGTTAAAATTCATATTTTATTATGTTTTTCAGATAGTTTTCTTCTATGATTTAGGGTTGTTCTTTTATTTTAGACTATTTTCTTAACCTAAACAACATTCCATGGATTATTTTGTTATTAGGATACAATAAAGAAGACATAAAAGTGCAAATTGAAGAAGGAAACGTTCTAAGCATTAAAGGAGAAGGACTGAAGAAGGAAGAAAAAGAAAAGAAAGAGGATTTGGTGTGGCATGTGGCGGAGAGAGAAGCTTTTTCCAGTAAAGGAGAGTTTCTCCGACGGATTGAGTTGCCGGAAAATGTGAAAACCGACCAAGTAAAAGCCTACGTGGATAACGGTCTCCTCACGGTGGTCGTTCCCAAAGACACATCACCCAAATCCTCTAAAGTACGGAATATCAATATCATTAGCAAGCTCTGAAGTTTATACCGGTGTGAACCGGCTTTTGGTTTTCATTAGCCTAAAGTTTGAATAAATGTAGACTGTGGAGTAGTAGTACTTAATGAATCCGACAAGACTCAAAACCAAACCCCGTGTAATTGAGTTTTGGTTTTCATGAGCCAAAAATTCAAATCAAAATGGGCTTTATACTTCATAAATTCATGTATTAAAGTTTGATTTAGTACTGTAAACAAACGCTTATTAGATCTCAAACCAAAGATAAATCATAAATCAAACGCTTATCGATTTACATCGCTAGTAAGGCTCTGAAGTATAACTGAATTAAGCAGGTTGGTTTTCATAAAGTTTGTACAAAATTGGATTATATTGTTAGGAAATCCATTTGGATCACGTTTTTGAATTTTCAGATTTAGCCTCGTTAGTTTTGTTATAGTTTTACATTTTAGGTCCTATTCGGTTAATAATATTTCAGGTGCAAGTACAATTTATAATTATGTTTAAAACTTATTTAGAATCCAAACTCATTTCGTTGGTTAATTTTTGTTGATGCTCAAGTCTTTTATATATCAGACTAGGAACACATGTAATTAAATATTTAAGGTGTTTATTCAAGTTTTGAATATCTGAAGAAAAGAACTGAATCAAGTCTAACCTTATAATATTTTAATATTTGAAATACTAAACATATAAAAATTTTAATATTTGAAAAACTGATACGACACAATCCAAATATTTATTTGTCATTAGTTTAAAAATTCGAATATATCTGGATCACAATTATATACTTATATATATTGTTTAGTTTTAAGTAACATATCTATAATATATTTAAATTATATGAAAATATCTAATTTATTTGAAGATAGCTACAAATAACATTTTGAAAATAGCCAAAGTATTCGAAACACAGAAAATATTTGAAATACTTACTTGATTTCCACCTAAATATTCAACAAACCAGTTTTATGTCAATTTTAGGTACTTAGTCTTATATTTTAATTTATACTAGACTTTGATCCGCAGACCCGCGCGGATATTTGTTTTATTTTTATAAATCAAATATGATTGGTTATCCTTTTCAAATATATTTATACGATGTTGGTATTCATTCGGATTTGGGTCTCCAATTTGGTTTGGTTCGGATTTATTTGGATTGTGAGTTTTTGAGTTTGAAGATTTCAACCATATTGAGGTATTTATAAATTTTGGTACAAGTTTGGTTCAATCTCTGTAAGTTTGGTTCAAATTCAGATAACTCGTAAAATATTTTGTAAAAGTTTAAAATTTTTATATATTTTAGTTTTTCCAAATTTCAAAATATAATTAATATATAACATATGAATTTGAATAATATATGCCAAAATATTTAAGTTTCACGTAAAATTGTTTTTTTTTTTTGTCAATGAATAATTCATTGAATAAGGTTCTAGCCAAATGACTAGGGAAAAGGTAACAGGGTATAATGAAAAAAGGGAAACAAAACCAACATCAGTAGATACCATAAAAAGAAAGAAACATCACGTAGATGAAATAGGTAATCAAAGCCTTCCTTGGCTAAACCTCCTGACCATTCAACTTTTAAGTTTCACGTAAAATTGTTTTAACGTGAATATTTATATATAGAATTAATATATATTTTAAATATTTTGGAGTTTTGAATATTTTTTACCTATTTTAGATTGGACAATTTCAAAATATCTTATATATTTTTGATAATTTTGTATATTAAATCTAAAAATAATTAATATATTTAAATATATGAATATGATTCAAATATATTCAGACTCGTAATATTTCAGATTGAATATATACAATTAGATGACCCAATGATATGGGTTGCGTTATATATTGGAAGATTATAGCGACCACAAAATAGAATATTCTTCTTAAAAAAAAGAAATATAATGATTTTATTGATCCAAGTTACTATTTACGTATATAACAGTTAGATATTTAGGGATCTTATGGCCTATAATCATTGCTTATAATGAAAGCCTAGTATCTGCAAATATATCGTATCTATAGGAAATATTAACCAAAAAGGAATTATATATTAATGGTGAGTCACAGCAATTATACGTATCAATAAAATAAGTAAATCAAATTGAGTTAATTTGATAATTTAATATGAATGGTTTAAGTCAGTGGCATGTAATGGTAATTATTGTGGAAAAGCGAGGGTTAAGTATAAAATATACTTTAGTTTTAATAGATTAAAATACTTTATATTATTTTTATCTTTCGAGTTTGAGAATTATAGGTATATTTGGGTTTTTTTTAAAGTTCATATAATTTAAATGGATATCCAAATCCAAAATTTGCAATGATCCCAACCAAATTTAAGCAAATGCTACTCCTACCTATTTAAAATCTATACTACTAAAAGAGAATGAATCTTAAAAAATCTACTTAAACAAGGTTGTTTGGACCATTTCATTAGACTTAACTATTTTTTGGTCTTACCTTATATTTCTTTAACTATATGAATATTTTACCTATTTAAATGAACTCATTTATTATTCACTCATAATCTATTATATAATTACTCTAACAATAACTCCTCATGAATATATGATAGATTATTCAAATATGTTTACACATGACGTGATCATTACCAGATATAGTTCAATTAATAGTATAAAAATTTCAATGGTTAAGTTATTTTAATATAGGTTGTAATGGAGAATCCTCTGCTGTATAACAATTTGTTTTTCATTTTTACGTGAATTGGAAACTAAAAACCTTAATGTCAACTATTCAACTATAAACATTAATTTGATTAATTACATGCAATCAATTATTAAGATTTGATCTTACATTCTTATATATGAATTAAATGATTAATCTTATCATAAAAATATCAAATGGTTCTATACGGGTTGGAGATTTAAATGGAATTAGTAAAAAACATATTGGTTTGAATATAACATATTTATTTACTTTACAAATTCTAACAATGCATATGATACGTTCTATTGAATTTTCACAAATGTAAAATATCTTAGGCTTTAAATCGGATAGTTTAGGTTGTTTGGAAAAAAAATATAGGATAAATAATTAACTATTAATTATTTGAATAGAAATATTCGAGTCATTAATATTTTTTTTTGCATAATTTAGTTTATAAATAGTATTTTTAGGATATTTGGTTATTTAGAAGTTAAATATAATTAATATTTCTAGGAATATAATTTATATTTTAAAAATTTAAGTACTCATTTGGTTTTCAGTTCGATTTATTTTTTTTTTTCAAAAATATAGAATATATTTGGTTATTTATGAAATTCAGATTAATTTTGTTTTGTTTCTTTTTTCAGTTTGATACGGTTCAGTGCACCCGGTAAATGTACACAAACTTATACATTATCTTATATAGAAATTATTTGAAAAAAATATATTTAATTTTGAAAATAAACTCGCGCTTTCTAAACGCGGATCAAAATCTAGTATTAATTTAAAATTTTAGATAGGATTTTTTGGATTTGAGTTTTTAGATTATCTGTTATGTAGCTAATTGTCATCCACTAATATACATTTACATTTCCAATCGAATACTAATTATCAATCAAAGTTCATATATGGGGTTTCAGATTTTTTCCAGACCTAATGTTTCATATATCAAGAAGAACACAGAGAGATCAAGACCATAAAAAGGATTAAGTTCGGTTAAATGTTTTTGTTAAGTAAGTCTAAAACCATACATTCAATCTACCAATAGGATGTTCTCAGCTTTTTTTTGGTCCTCGCTCTAATCTAATCGAGCCGGTTAATTAACTTTATGAGGATTGTTTGACCGTATACTACAACAAATCACGTGCCCTTACGGCTGATAAGTATTAAACTGAATATTGTAGGGCTTTACCCCGAAAGGAGCCCTTCCAGAAATTCTCGAAGGCCCAAGACAAGCTTAGGCCCAGGAGGGGGTTTGGAAATAGTTTTCAACCAGCAATAGACGCGCCTCGGTTAGTACCTCATTAGCTGCGTCATTGCCCCAAGCGCAAAGATAATTACTAAAAGACAGAAGGCCCTTTTTTTATACGGAAGCGAAACAAATCAGCTTGACATTAAGTTCCGATGTGGGATGTTTCTCTTTTACACACCGTGCCGTTTGCGAATTATTTTATTATTTAAACAACTTGCTGGTCTCTTGCGAGCTTGAAACGTCATAAAAGAACGATCTCCCCATCACCCAAATCCTCCAAACCCCCAAAAATCAAGCTCTTAGGATTAAACCGGGTTTTGGTTTACCTGTGAAATAAAATTCGTCAATTTACTTCGCAAATCCAAGTAGTGTGCTTACCAGTATTTCAAATGATTTCACGAATTGTAAACACGATTCTATGATTAGGACCCAAAAAAGCAAACCAAAATGCTTACAAATTTAATATAACCGGATTAAACCGGTTTCTGGTTTTCTTTATAAACCTAAAGGTTGCATAAAATTGGACAGTGTAATTCAACAGTTCAACTAAGAGTATGTTTACCAAAGTTCAACATTTGAAAATACTGTATTTTCAAGCAGTGTAAACAAGATTTAACCCAAAAAGCTGAAGATTTACTTTATCAGAAAGCTTTGGCTCTAACTGGAGTAAACCAACCGGGTCTCTTATTTTCACAAGTACAACAAGCATATGCTTAACAGAATGTATAAAAGGAAAGTGTTTTTCTGTAACTCTGAAGAATGTAAAACAAGGTTTAAGATAATAAGATGAAGAAGAGCAAGAAGAAACCAAAAGCTAGTGATTTACATATCTGATTGATTCTCGACAAATAAACAACATCAAGAAACCAAACACACAAAGCCTGTCTCCTCCTCTGCACCGATGAGATAGATGAACTCGTTGGCTGTCTGCTGTTTATTTAGCGGTTCTGGAGTGCTTAATGAGCCAATCAATTACTGCATCGATGTTTATCGAGTCCTTACACGAGATCATGTAACAACAAACCTCTCTGTCTGCTACGGAATCAAGCCCTCTGCATCAAAACAAACCAGAGTCATCCTCAAAGTCAGACCGGTCTCGAAAGAGTTGTTCCCAGTAAAAACTTACAGTTGATCAACCAAAGCTGGCTTGGAGAGAGCTTCAGACTTATCAATCTTGTTGCCTAGGATCAAAAGAGGAATGCCGTTCAAGGACGGTTTCGTTAACAGATCATGCAACTCACTTCTTGATATCGGTACACTGTCTCGATCTGCAGCGTCAATCACATACCTGCAAATATTATCAACACAATACATCAAGATTTGTCTAACAAATAGTAAACTTCAAGGATATCGGAAAAGGATATAGTTACACAATGGCGGAAACTCCACGACAGTAACGCTCCCACATGGTACGGAACCTTCGTTGACCTCCAAGATCCCAAATCTTGATGGTAACGTTTCCTTTAGTGACTTTCCTCATGTTAAACCCCACTGTTGGTATCATATCTTCACTGTAACCTCCAGTCTTTGACCAAATCCAAAGGAAACAAGAACCGGTTTAATCCCATAACACACTACCTATGGACTGAAAGAATATGGATTTACTCACAGCGATGGCATTGACAAGAGAAGTCTTTCCAGCATTCTGAAGGCCAACGAGTGAGAGCTCCATCTCTTGTTTGAAGAACAAGCTGGCAAAGAGCAACCAACATTAAGCAAATACTGATTCGGGTTGAAATTATAATTCAATACTAAAAGAGAAACTAATGCACAAGAACATCTAAATGAACAGTAGATTGGTTAATGAAAAATTAACTCATACAATGTTTATGTAACAATAAAGAATACAACCCAACAAAACAAAGAAACTCAAGAAAAGTTGTAAGTTTCTGAAACAAAAGCAACACAGTTTAGTTGACTCTTTATGAGATAACTGATTAATTATAACTACACCAACTACTTCACTTAAACCAACTTGATTAACAAAAGAGATGAACTTTATACAAAATCTCAACACAAGGGGTACAGAGAGAAAGTATTACCTCCTGAGCCAGTTTAGAAGCGAATCCCATAGACCCATCTTCCAAAGAATCGATCTTTTCGACGGTTAAACACTCGGATTATTATCTTAGCCCTAGTTCGATTGTGTTGTTTCTGGGTAAAAATGAGAGAAGCAGAGCGAAGAAGAATCTGTGACCTTAAAGGGTAAATATATATATATATATTTTGGCGGTTTGTGAAAAACGGTGTCTCCTCAGTCTCTGTCACGCTTTTGTTGCTGCCTTACATGTCACATATTCATCATTTTTCTTTGTTTTTTCTTTTCCCTTCGCACAATAATTCTCAAACCAGGAATCTAATGTAAAAAGCCCTTCTTACGACGGCCTAATATCAGCCGTTGGATGGATCGAATGTTTTGGTTTTAGTGTGGTGAACATGACAGAGAATACACCTCTTCCGATATTTCCGAATTCTGAACAAAAGGCCCATTATTTACTTAAGTAGATAGGAGGCCCAAATATTGGTTACACTGATTTTGTTTGTCCTATAGGGGATATCCAGCGGATGGTTGGTTTCATTTTTTTGACTAAAAGTTCAGTTTTCTTAAAACAAATTGAATTCGTTCAAAATGAATTAAAAAACAAAGCAACATTTACTATAGTGGTTTGCTTCATTTTCTCTTTTCTAAAATGAATATTGCAAATAAATTTCATTTTCAATGTATCATCAATTATTAAATAACACCTTGCAATTTCATTTTTACTAATGTTACTCAATTTCTTTTTGCTAAATTTCAGTTTTTTTTAAACAATAATTCAGGGTAATTATTATTAAATATAAATTAATCATTATTATCTATAAAATTATTAAATAACATAAATAAATAGACAAATAATATTATATACTATATTATTAAATATAAATTAATCATTTCTTCTATAAGTGATTTACAAAAGTGTTTAAATGTAAAAATGAGTTTTATTTATTTTTGATTTTTCAAAATTGAGTTAAAAGTTCTTAGGAAAAAAATCTATGTTGTTATATATAAACATCTAATTAGATGAAAATATTGATTAAGATTTTGAAAGTAGTAGGATAATATTAATTCATATATATAATTTATTTTGGTGGAAGAAAATAATAAGTAAAAGTTAACAATCCATTTATGATTTAAATAATCTTGTGAACAATATATCTCCAGTTTTAATTAACACCGTTTATTGCTTCACTAAGCAATAATAAAGTAGGATTGGAGCAAAACATTCTTACAAATGAAGCAAAAAGTGAAAATATGAATTAAGGCTGAAGATGGTCTAACGCTTTCAGATGCCAAATTGAGTGACCATGATATGATATGGGATTAATCAGAAATTATTTTACAAGTTTTCACACATGTTTTAGTTTATATAATTTGATGTTGATTGAAATCCTTAATTATTTGCTTTGACTGGCTCTTATTATCATTGGCTATAAAAGTTCAAGTACCCAAAAATATTTTTTTATATATTATTTGCTTTTTAATGAAGAATAATTGTAAATTTTATTTCATCTTTTTTTCATTTAGGTTAGAAAATTCGGCAACTCTCTAAATAACAGCCGCTTTAATCATTTGCATTGTTTTTTTTAACTCAAAACTAATAGATTTTGCTTAGATTATTGATTTTAAACTTAAAAAGAGAAAAAAAAAAATCAAGTTCGTTCAAAGTTTTTGATCTTTCAACATAAATTAAGGCACATTGCAACAATACTTGCTTGCTTAACGGTTCTGTTTTTGAGTTCTATATGGTGCTTATAATGATAAAAAATTATATAATATATAAATAATGATGTGTCTTTTTAATAGTAGAATAAATTCAAGAATTATTACTTCTTAGAAGATAAAAAATAGATCAGATCTTAATATAGCTCACATGACTATGAAATCATTCATTTTGGATCCCTTACAATTTGATTTTCTATAAATAAACTTTAATTTTAAAAATAAGTAAAATGTCTTTTAAATCTACGAAGTTCAAGTTATTTACTAACATAGCCACTCATATCTAAACCAATTTTTCTAAACAAAAAACGACCTGATTTCTAAGCTTAAACCCCAATTCTCTCTCCTATTTCAGATCTCACACACGAAAAACTTTCCCTCTCCAATCACACTTCCAACAATGGGGTTTTTGCCAAAACTAACCCACAACTTGATTTTAACCTCAAACCTATACCCAAACTTGAATCAAATGCAAAACTAACCTAAAAGCCTAGTGAAATTACAGCTCAGTCCCTTGTTACCAAACAAAAAAACAGAAGCCATTTTTACGAATATAACCCCAATAAATCGTCTGAGTCGTCTGAGATGTTGGAAGTCGTCTGGACGACTGAAGTTTAAGTCGTCTGGTACCAGTTTATTTTAAAAATAATTTATAAATCTTGTAAAAAAATATTTTGATGCGAGAAAAATAAAAATCAAGTAATTATAAACAGTTTTAAGTGATATAAAATAAGATATGATAAAATTGATTTGTTTTGAAGATAGATGAGTGGAAGTAGTGAATCATGAAATACTTTGGTTTAGGAGTTTGGCAAACATATGTTGTAGTATTGTATGTATTGTTAGGATTAGATTTTGGAAAACTAAAATGTTTTTTTCAAAAATTAGTTTTCACCTATATGTGTTTATTTCTGTGTATAGTAAACACTTTTCAAGTTTGATTTGATTTTATGAAGTGTTTAATTAGATAATTAAGTTTAGGGGTTATGTTTAGGGTGTGGACGACTTATATTTCAGTCGTCTGTTGAATAATTTACTCGGACGACGTATATTTCAGTCGTCCACATCGTGCCGAACCTTTAATTTTACCAATGTACGTTTTAACCTAACCGGATCATTTACCAGACATATAAAAGCTAGTTTAGGGGTTATGTTGAGGGTCTAGACGACTTACATTTCAGTCGTCTGGTGAAGAAATTAAAACAGACGACTTACATGTAAGTCATCCAAATATTCCCGCCTAAAATTTTTTTTAAAAATTATTTTTCCGCTTAAATAATTTAAACCAGACGACTTACTTGTAAGTCGTCTGGAAAGTTTTCTATTTTAGTTTCCCGCTAAAAATATTTATTTCCCGCTAAAAATATTAAACTCTTCTAGACTCGTCTGTTTTAATTTCTTCACCAGACGACTGAAATCTAAGTCGTCCAGGAAGTCGTCTGAGTCAAAAATATTTAACCTAATTGGATTTTTTGTCTCCCTATATAAAGAAAAATTTACACATTCTCTCTCCTCATCTCAAATGGCTGCAACAAAAATGTAATATTCATCATTCTAAAACTCTCTAACCTCTCTCTAATCTCTTTGACTTGAAAACACCAAACTTTATATGAATTTTTCAGTTTTGTCTCATGTATTTCTTACTAATCTATCTCTTTTGCAGGTTTTTAATCAAATGGTACTCATCTTCCACTAATTTAAAGGTAGATCTATTAATTTTAGATATGTATTTTTGTGTGTTCTATAAATGTAGATTTATCTAATCTTCCACTCATTTTCTCTATTTTTAAGTCATTTGAACGTTTTTGGAAATGCAGGTTTTTCAGATCTGGATTTGATATGCAGGTTTTTCAGATCTGGAAGACTTCTGGGACGACTTACCTGTTAGTCGTCTGGAAGTCGTCTGGTCTTCTTGGAAGTCTTCTGACAAAGTCGTCTGGACTTCCAGGAAGTCGTCTGGACTTCCAGGAAGTCGTCTGGACTTCCAGGAAGTCGTCTGGACTTCCAGGAAGTCGTCTGGACTTCATGGAAGTCTTCTGACGAAGTCTCCCTTTGATAATAGATCTGAGCGTTTTGGTAAGTTCTTATGTCTGATTTTTCTTCATTTGGTAACTTCTTGTTGTATAAAGTTCTTACTTTTTTTCCGAACTAAAACTCTCCAAACCCACTCTAATCTCTTTGACTTGAAAACACCAAACTTTATATGAATTTTTCAGTTTTGTCTCATGTCTTTCTTACTAATCTATCTTTTTTGCAGGTTTTTAATTAGATGATACTCATCTTCCACTAATTTAAAGGTAGATCTATTATTTTTAGATATGTATTTTTGTGTGTTCTGTAAAGGAAGATTTATCTAATCTTCCACTCATTTTTTCTGTTTTTTAAGCCATTTGAACGTTTTTGGATATGCAGGTTTTTCAGATCTGGATTTAATATACAGGTTTTTCAGATCTGGAAGACTTCTGGGACGACTTACCTGTTAGTCGTCTGGAAGTCGTCTGGAAGTCGTCTGGACTTCTTGGAAGTCTTCTGACAAAGTCGTCTGAAGTCTTCTGACAAAGTCGTCTGGACTTCCTGGAAGTCGTCTGGACTTCCTAAAAGTCGTCTGGACTTCCTGTAAAGTCGTCTGGACTTCCTGTAAAGTCGTCTGGACTTCCTGTAAAGTCGTCTGGAAGTCGTCTGAACTTCCTAAAGTCTTCTGACAAAGTCGTCTGAACTTCCTGGAAGTCGTCTGGACTTCTTAAAAGTCGTCTGGACTTCCTGGAAGTCTTCTGACAAAGTTTTCTTCCATATCAAGTGGAATCCAAGCTTGTCTTTGTAGAGGAATGATCTATAATAGTTTTGTTTGTGATATGTTTTGTGAATTGCATGTCTACTCTTTTAGTTCTGAAGTTTTTGTAAAATCAGTAATAATGTTTTCCAAGATGTATTAAATGTGCTAACAATGTGTTTACACATTTACTAATCAATGAAATAATAGACTTCAGTAGCTTTTTCTTATCTTTGGATCTCTCATATACAATAATAAACTCCAATGTCCTTTTTCTCATCTTAATAAATAAGAATGTTGGTAGCTTCATATTGATACAACATTTTAAGAAGCATTTTAACCCTTCTTCCAACTCATAACAATAGTCATCATTATTGTCTATAACAATAATACTTAAGAGATGGAAACAAACAATAGTAACTAGTCAAAGCATATCATATTTTTTATAAGTTTGCGTTGAAAAACTTAGTCAAATTTAGTAAAACTAAGGGAGAGAACATATTTTGTAAATATGAGTTTTACATATCTTGAAGTTACTTATCACTCTTAAAAATACAAGTTATTCAAAAACTAACATAGAAGACTTAAAAACTAGCGGAGAAGACGCGGACGACTTCGATCTAAGTTATCTAGACGACTAAACTATACGTCGTCTGGTCAACGCAGAGGTTATTTTTGCAATTGACTTTGAAATTTGTTATTTCGGACGACTGAAAGTTAAGTCGTCTACTATTGTTTGGTTAAAAAAAAACTCCAAAAAAGCTAGACGACTTACATTTCAGTCGTCATAGGTTAGTTTTGCATTTGACTAGATTATTTCAGAAGTTTGACTTTTCTGGACAACTTAGATTTCAGCCGTCTAGTGAAAATTAAAATAATAATATTTTTTTAAAAGTTGACGACTTACAGTTAAGTCGTCATAGGTTAGTTTTGCAATTGAAAAAAAAAACTTCAAGATTTAATTATATACAGACGACTTATAATTCAGTCGTCCACGAGACGACTAAAATGTAAGTCGTCCAGGATTTACGAGGTTTGACCAGAATCTCGGAAAAAAATCCTGGACGACTGAATTATAAGTCGTCTGTGTATAATTAAATCTTGAAGTTTTTTTTTTTCAATTGCAAAACTAACCTATGACTACTTAATTGTAAGTCGTTTACTTTTTAAAAAATATTATCATTTTAATTTTCGCCAGACAACTGAAATGTAAGTCGTCTGGGGAAGTCAAACTTCTGAAATTATCCAGTCAAATGCAAAACTAACCTATGACGACTGAAATGTACGTCGTCTAGGTTCTTTGAAATTTTTTTTTGAAACCAAACAATAGTAGACGACTTAACTTTCAGTCGTCTCAGGTTACAGATTTCAAAGTCAATTGCAAAAATAACCTCTGCGTTGACCAGACGACTTCCAGGTAAGTCGTCTACAGCCAGACGACTTCCCAAGTAAGTCGTCTGACGAACAGATCTGGAAGAAAACTTGATGTCATACCTTAAATTGGTGAGATAAGTTCCTTAGCATACATAAGGCTTCTCCAAGCACACATAATCACAAACGAAAGTCACCCACCCAGAATCGTTAGCTTCTATGACTTTATGAACCATAAAAATTTTAGAATCAAAATCTTGGGTTTTTTTATCTCATTGTGGAGAGAAAGTGAGAGATATGTTGTGTTTAGTTCACAAGAATGGAAAATAGAAGAAGGGTAAATCGATTTTGGGAGCATTAAGAGCTTCAAATTGGTTGTTCATGGTGGTTGTGGTATTGATGACAATGACAATCTTGTAATTACTTGAAGATGATGAGGATGAGAGAGTAAAAATGTCATTTTCGAAAAAAAAAAAAAAAATTGATGGCATTTTCGTAAATTATATGAACTTGTGGGGTGAATAGGGCAAAACCAATTTTCAAAAAAAAAAGGAGGTTAGTTTTGTATTTGACTTTAAGTTGTAGGTCAATTTTGCAAAAACCCCTCCAACAATCCATCCAAATTCAGATTGATTTTCATATCTTTTATCTCCATCTCCTCCGTCCTCTTATCCACAATCATCATCTCCTCCATTTTCGTATTCTCCATCCCATAATACTTTGAAAACATGATATTCACCGAAAAGAAGAAGAAAAATAGTGATCCAACAAAAATGGATCAACACATAATCATCCTCAATCAATTCTAAACTCATATGAAACCAAATTTCATCTTCAATATACGAAAATTTTGACAAATAAAAATGTAGAGTATTACTAGTATAATTAAAACTAGTATAACTAGTACAACTAGAATGAGTTATAGTACAATTAGAACATGCATAGATAGTATAATTGGTACAACTACCACACATAACTAGCAAAACTTTACAATTAATATGGTTGTATTTGGTATTTGTTTTCAGCGTGCGAATGATGCTATAAAGAGGATGATAT
Organism: Brassica napus; assembly: GCF_020379485.1. Classification (NCBI taxonomy): domain Eukaryota; kingdom Viridiplantae; phylum Streptophyta; class Magnoliopsida; order Brassicales; family Brassicaceae; genus Brassica; species Brassica napus. Next base: position 8,333,648 of record NC_063437.1, read on the forward strand.
AAAACCAATGAAACATATTGGTCTAATGTCCTCTACCTGGATGTGTCATATTAATAGTTTATTTTCTATAATATTTGATTTGAATAATGATTTGTGTTTTCATTTGTACCATTTCCGTAAAATTCATCTTCATCTTTTTTGCTCTCGAAGCCGGAAAAAATATAGTAGGTTCATATATGTTTTGTAGTATCCTACATGATCCATTCGAGTATTTTTTTTACATCTTATATTAGATATGGATCTAGTTTTTCGGTTTGGGTTCGGATCTCGGATTCTTGATTTTATGCAATATCCATCACGAGGCCGAAGATGATGTATATATAAATACTAATATGCAATATTGGAGCGGATATTCACACTTAAAAATGTTAGGTATTTATTAAATTGTTTCATTTCTAATGGATATTGGATATTAGTATTTGATTTGATTTAGAGTTATAGATATTCATATTTTCGATTCATATCGAAATGAATAACGAATCGTGGATATTTTTTCCACCTAATTATATCTAGTGTATGTTCAGGAACCATAAAACGCGCACGAGACAAGATGTATCCAAGAAACATACAAAACCATAATTATCTCAACATAAATAATACTTACGTAACAAGGCACACATACTTCTCCCGATGGTTACATCAGAAACATATAATGAAATAATTACACATGCATCTCGTTCGAGGAGTATATAACAACACATTTGTTTAGTCATTTTCTTCTCCAACAAAAACTATACTAATAATTGTTTTTAGGGGCAGGAGCAGGAGAATGAGAATGAGACGAAGAAGAAATAAGAGAAGAGAAAAGTTGATCGGCTAAGATTTGATTAGCTGAATCGGACGGATGGAACGCGTCCCAGAAAACAAAGTCTTTACGGTTTTTGCACATCTTTGAATTGGGAAGACAAAGCCCTCCAACACTCGTGTCCACGTTGCAACACGACGTGTTCGCTACCTTAAATCCTGCGTTTATTGTAAAATTGCGTTCGTGTAATTGAGTAAAACGCAAACTAGGACTTTACAAGAATTAAAAAAAGAAACAAAACGCAAACTACGACTTCATGAGACATGAGGTAAAGAAAACAAAACGCTAAATATTGATTTTGGGACAATGAGTAAAATTACCGTAGCGCGTGGGGTTGTCAATGAGATCGAGAACGGCTGGATAAGTGTCGGCAAACGCAAATTTAGCTCCGGGAAGGCGTTTGTTGAGATCTTCTAGAAGCTTCTTTGTTCTTGTATTAAATTCCATTACCCATTCGTTGACACGCTTGAGGCACATACCTGTCTTCGATTTTACTCTCTGTGATGGGATGCAGCCTAATGGACCTAGCCCATGAAATATAACCTTCCTCGCTCCTAGTTTGTATATTGTCTGCTTCCCATCATATTTCATGTATTAATATAATTAACCAAATAACTCGAATGTAATACATTAGTTAACTGAACAGTAGACATGTGTTTTGAGAATGATAATTTATCTGATACCAAAAGTCATTTAAAACTAAACTGGTGTCGTAAAATGTGAGCAAGATTTTATATATTGAAGACCTGCAAAACCTTTTCTATGGATTATTCACATTTTTGTTTTGACAATTTTTACTTGGTTATTTATCTAAAATTTGAAGTTTTATATTCCTTTACGAAGTTACTATATATGAATATCCCTAGTTTTAATGCTTGTCAAACTAGATAAAATATTCATGAATATTACAAAAGTTAGAGTTTATTAAAAACGGGCACAAAAACAAAAACTTCAGCCATGCTTTGAGAAGACTAACCATAGAATTTGGGAAAATACAAAATGGGAGCTTTGTATTTTGGATTTCAGAAAATGAAGCAGAAGTAGAAGTTGGTTGGGATATATACCGTGAGTTGATTGTCTAGGGTTGAGGTCAATAGTTCGACAAATTCATCATGTGTATATTGCTGCCCATCTGCCATAAATGGCTGCAAGAAATTGTTTACGTAATCGTTGCTTCCTATATATTTAAATTGTAAAGAGAGAAATTATGTTAATGATGATTGTGATTAAAATACTTCTTTTAAAACGAAAAGGAGAAGAAACTACAGAACCAAATTAAGTGGTCTAATTAAAAGCTATACCCAAGCCAATGAAGTACATGGCATCATTAACATGCTTGTTGGCAGCTCTATCTCCAATTTTCGCCCTAATAACCTCTTTAGTTTTCTTGAAACAATTAATTTGATCATCAAACGTCAACCGTTGGATCTGCTCGATCACAATAAAACTAAAATTTAAATAACTGAACTTTATAGAATTTATAGAAAAGAAAGAGAAAGATAAGAGTAAATACAAAATAGAGGCCAGTTTCGTTGAGGATTCCAGCTCCACCGGATGCGTAATTGATACCGTTCAGAAATGCGTCATCGTTTCGTGATAACGATAGATATGGTGGGGGTGATGGGATCCCAAGCTTCGTAGCTACAATATGCATATCAATGTCTTTGGATGTTAGTGTAAGTAGAAATATTTTCACACCTAATTAATCAAATCAAAAGTAGATTTGGTTCTATTAAAATAATATTTACTTATTTAATTAAGCCGAAATCAAATACCAAGTTCAACTGAAAATAAATCTGATATCGATTCAGACCTTACTCTAAATCTATTCTATTAAAACGGCAGTTTGACCCATTGATAAAAGTAGGATCCAACAATTATTTTTTTACTTTACCTCCTTCAAATAATAAATCATATATTCCCTAACTGCAATACATATTTTGTAACCACCATGTACACAACGAAAAGGAAACGACTGTTATATCTTCTAAACTCCTATTTTAAAGGGATAAAACCTAAGCATCGACTTATATAAATATGTTAAAGCCTAGAAAAATATATTTAAACTCCCATCAAAATATATTTAAACTCTCATTTTTGTAAAAAACAAACCACCACACAGAAAAATACAAAAATTACTTTTCTGTTTTTAAAGTCCGATTTTAAAGGGCTACTACGTATATGGAAACAAATCTGGAATATAAATATATTTTCTATTTTTTTTGTTACTCCTATTTGTTATCTAATTAATTCTGAGTATGTATTTAACAAACAAGAATATTCCAGAAACAGAGCACATGATGTTAAAATAGGTTTAACAGGGTTTGAGTGGACTTTTAATAGAAATAAATATTTCATAGAAACTCATTTAGTTTTACGGATTTAAAGTAGATTATTCAATTAAAAAATATTTATTAAATATGATTTAACTTAAACTTAGTAAAAACCATAGTAACTCATTTACATATATAAATATATATGTATGTATATATATAACCAACATAATATATTAAAATTACTCTTTTCAAATATTTTTCAAAAGGTTTTCGATGCGGGTTGGATTTTGATATTAGTTTTTGGATATAACACTTTAAGAACCATTCGAATATATATGCGAAGTCTAATAGAGTAAGAAATTTTGATTTTCGGGTCGATTCCGAATCAGATTTTTTTGGATACGGATATTCTTGACTAATATGTTAGGTAACTATTTAGAAAATATAATATGTTGCAAATTTTAAGAATATAGTTTAAAAATAATTTCTAAAATGTATATGGTATAATGTATAGTTATGCAACTTGACATATTTAATATAGTTACCAAAAATTATATTAAAATATATTAATATTAAACACAAATATAATTACAAAAAATAACACAAATATAAAAATTAAATATTCAAAAAATTAAAACAAAAAAAATACCCGCCCTTTCAAGGGCGGGTCAGAATCTAGTAAAACCATTAAAATAGAAGTAAAAAAAAATTATTTTAAGGTAAAAAAATCAAAGTAGAAATGGGTAAAAGAATTGAACTATATATCTATATATACATATGTATATTTTAGTATAGATGGCCACATCTACATGAGAACTAAATACATGCATGTGTACATCTTTATATGCATAGGTATATGAGGGAAAGAGGGCGTCTGTACATATGATATCCCCGATAGTCCGACCGTTGGTGAATCTTCCGGTAGCTTGGCCCCCGGAGAAATCAATTCCATACCATGGAAAGTCTGATCTCGCCAGCGAATATTGCAAATAATTGTTGTTACCTACTTCGGTTAATGAGTCGCCAAATATATAGGTTATAAGCGACGTCGTTGAGGCTGATTGTGCAGCCACGGAGGAGGAGATGACGGCCACGAGAGCCAGCCTTAGAATCATCATTGTGTTTTGGGTTACTTAATGTATTTTAAAGTTTGGACAGAATATGTGTGATCGAGTGTTGAAAATATATATAGTGATGATGGGTTCAATTTTATCCATTTAATTATATTATATTGGTCATGCCCATTACAGAAAGTTTGTATATGTTAGGTGATTATTTTCTTAACTAGAGAAGTTGCTTGATTTTTTCCTTTTTATTGTTCTAGAAAACTGAATTTCTAGAGAAATATCATGGGTGGGAAAATTGTCAGAAGATACATCTACTTTTAAGTCAGAGTCGTCAGACTCCGAACGTTTTGAGAACGACTGTTTGAAAGTATCGATGCACGTTTAAATTGTGTACTTAAAATCGTTTTGTTAGGTCCAATTCAATCTGGTTTGTTCGATACAAATCCAGTTTTTGGTTCCGTGTCTTTATTTTTTTTGTGTGCACCAACTACTTTCGTTAAAAAACTTAACCGGTTAAACCGGATGCAGAAACAAAGCTTCCAAGAGCCTGTTTCGTTTGTTCATCTTCAAAAGACAGAGAACCTCGATGGGTAAATCACAAAAGACACAGATTCAAACGATAGAGATAGTAAATTGATATCAGCTAGAACTCCATGAAGGTCTGAATAGCTTGATCCTCCCACAATAGCTGCTACCAATTGGAGAGAATCCGATTCAAAGAGAACATTTCTGAACTAATGGGCGACTGCATGTTCCATCGCCGAGTGTAGTGCCAATCCCTTCGCCACAAGAGATGAGATCACCAACGCAACTGAAGGGCGACTGCATGTCCCGTATCTTTATTTATTGTTTTGTTATTAAATGGGAACCATCAAAATCCATTTGTAGTTTGGTTTTGTGTCGATTGAGTTCAATGCAATTATATTTTGTATGGCTGTTAAGAATAACTCAAAACTAGGATAGTACCAGTGCTTTCTTGTTTTTATTGGTAAATTTATAAATATGTACTAGATTTTGATCCGCGCGCAAGTTTTTGTTTTAATTTATTTTTATATAAACATTTTGTTATCAATTCTAAATTGGTATATATTATAATATATATGTGTCTATCAATTTTTAAAACATAATAAGTTTACGATATTTTTTTTCATTGAATAGATTGTTTTAAACTTTCACATGTATTTGTATCTTCTTCTATATATATATATTTTCGGATTATTATTTCATTATTAAAATCATACCTTTATATATAAAGATTAGTAAAATATTTTTTATTGTCATTTTCAAAAATATTGTAACATTTCACAAATTTAGAAAGTTAAAAAAAATTAAACTTTTCTCTTCATAGATTTATATTATCTAGTAAATAATGAAACATTTAGTTTTTGTTTAATTGTTAAAATAAACTATATAGTTTTAAATTTGTTTTCATTAGTTTAAGGTCGTAAAGATTAATCAGTGTTAGACAATATGATTTTTGTTATTTAAATTTTTTTTATATAATTTTAAAAGTTAAACATCAACAAATATTTAAATAATTAACATATGGAGGTATAGTATTACAACATTAAATTATATCTATTTAATTTATATTATCTATAAATCCAATGAATTATATATTGTTTAAATCTAATTATTGATAGTCCAATAAAAATTTCTGTTAGGCCCAAAATTTAAATAATAAGATTAAATGTAATATGACTTTTTAGGAATAGGTCTATTAGGTCCATTTTTAAAAAAAATCATACATGAATCAATGTTGTGACTTCTGTTTTAATATATAAAATATTTATTTAATACATTTAGACATTGACTTTTGGTTTTCGGTTTGCTTCCCGATTGTTATTTTTTGTTTTCTGTTGTATATTTTGGTTTCCGATTCAAGAGACATAGAAACTGTTTGGTTATTTATGAATTTGGATTTTGTTTGGATTTAGTTATTTTGGTTTTTGATTTTGTTCAAATAACAATGTTAGAAACCGATACAATTTCGAGTTTAATTCGAGCACGTGGATTTGAATAGGGATATGAAATTTTCTTTTTTGATTTTTTTTTTAATTTAGGTAGCTATATTTTTTAATAGTTGAAAAATATTTACACACATATGGGTATTACTTGATTTTGTATTTTTTTTTTGATGTTTTGTCGGGCTCAGCAAAGGGGTTAGTAGAATTTGTATGATACTGTTATTATCTTGCTCAGGCGATCCAAATTAATCTTTGATAATAAAAAAAGAAGTGAAACTTTGATCTTTTTCTGGATTTGTTTTTCTTTTGTTCTTCGTCCTATTAAACTTTGATCTTTTTGGATCTTTCAGGATCTTGCTCAGGCGATCCAAACCAACTCACCATATGCTATAAATGTCATTAGCAACCAAACATGTAGATGTAAACATATATCTTGATTATTCTGTTTAGAAATAAATAAAAATGAGAAAAGATTCTTATGTTTGCTTAACTGTATGAGATCAAGATTTATAAAAGTAGAGTTAGTCCTGAAAATAGTTTTTGACTGATGCTTACAAAGATTACAAAAGGTTGTGTTAGAAATCAATGATAACATAAATAAACATTCCAAAACGTAGAAACTGAAGCAATTGTCTTTGATGAGGTGTTGTTTTGGATTGAAAAAAAACTTACTCGATGGTTTCTTGATCACCACCTTGAGGCCCGGTGCTAGCTGTAGAAGATTCTGGCTGACTTACCAGCAAGTTGTGGAGTTCTCCAGAGGCCACCAACAGGGCCGGATTGGACCACAAGCTGGTCAAGCATGAGCTTGGGGCCAAAATTGTTTAATAGTTTAAGGGGCCAATATTTTGTATAAAAATGCCTACAGTTCTATTGGTGTTTGGCTTTAGTACGAAGGTTTGAGATCGTGGGTTTAAACTGTCGGCAGATATATTTGAATTTTTTGAAAAGCTAATAATTAATGGGCCAAAAAATATATATGCTTGAGAGCCTAAAATATTCCTGCCCGTTGCATGCCTTGAATTCCATCATACCGAACGTTGTTGGGAAGCCAAAGACAAACCCATCAGCCTCAGCAAGGTCGTTGGAGGTGATAAGAGGAGCATCACTCTTTGGTGGTGCACTCATTTTAAAGATCACATCTTCTTGGATCGTCTCTGGTACTACCTGTCAAGAGAAAAACGCTTCACTCGATGCTTCAGTATGAATGTCTTCGTATTTCTTTCAGAGGATGCAAGTTAAATTTAAGGTAGCTGACAACATGCATCAGTGAGATTAAAAGTGTTAAATCACTCAAAAAATTATCACATACCCTAAAGAATGGTGGCATATATATTCACCAGTAATAGAATATATAGAAATGTATTCCCTCTTTCATTCAGACATAAGAACTTCTTTCTAACTACAGCTCCTATTCTGTTTCAAAGATTTGATGGTCAGTTTTTGTATCTCATTGTAGCCTAGAATTGTCAGAGATGCTTCATAGAAAAGTCAGTAAAGAGAGCACTGACTGACCTGCCGGAGTTTGGCATCGACACCATCAACCGAAGCAGCACCGTTCCTAATCCCATGTGCTAGTTTCACCACATGTATGTACATTGAGTAGTACCTGGTACAATCCATTACATTTGTCAATAATCAATTAATGGATTTCCAGTTGAAATCCAAATCCGTTACAAGAGGCCAATATCATTTATGGTGTACATACCTAAGTATTCTAAAACGCAGCTTAAATAAAAAATCCACAAATAAAAACTATTTAACAGATCGTTCGAGAAACGTATTAAACCACAAACAAATTTTCGATCCGCAGTGAAAAATCATACTATAGGAAATTTCATGTTCAGATCACAGAAACTAAACCGAGTCAATCAGAGTTGACCGGTCGATTAATTGATGACCAAAGATGTATTTACATGTAGAACATTTCGGAAAAAAAAATGATTTGTTTGTTTTAATTACATACATGATATAAATTGTTCGCCATGGAAATAAGTGTCCTTCTCCTTCAACCTTCTCGAGAATCTCTGAAAAGTTTTGATTTTTCTTGGTTTTGTTTCCAGCCAAGATTTTACCATGTAGTGTGAGCTTTTGACAGAACAGACTGCTATCCACAACCCAGTATGATCCAAGAATTGAGATATCATTTTCTTCCCTTTCGATACACAACCTAGAAATCAAAATTAGGGTTTCCTGATTTTAAAATTCAGTTATAAATAATAAAAGAAGAATCAAATGACTACGGACTCGAATGTTTTAAGCCATTCAAGTCCATGATTTTACCATGAAACGTGAGCTTTTGGCAGAACAGACTGATCCAAGAATTATATTTTGTAAATAAAACATGAATACTGTATATTATCTTATTTCCAATAGTTAATAATATTATATTTATGTATAACTACATATTAGCATTTATTAATCTATTGATTATGATCGATCGGTGACCCTGAAAAATAATTTAGTTCAGTATCTCTATCAGGATTAAAAACATTGTTATAAAGGGTTTTCTCACAGTCGCACGGTTCTTTGGTGCATGAATGAGTAGTCAATCTTGGATATTAGGTTAAATTGTACTCAATGAAAACTGAAAAAAAATTCTTATTTGGTATGAGAAAAGAGTACGAAAAGAATATTTCTATTTGTAATTACTTTTATAAGTTGAATGAAAGCCTTAGTTAAAAAAAACTTTATAAGTAGGGAAAGCATTTAGCTATCAAACAAATTATAATTCAATCTATGACTAATTGCCCTACTTTTTGTGTGTGCCATATGTATTTTATGTAATATTGTCATATTGTCCTTTGAAGCAACCGGTAAAACCTATAGAGAAAAAATGAAATGAATAAATTATTATGTAACAAAAGTAAATCGTGGCAATTGGAAAGTCATAACCCCTCATTTCCAAATTTATTCCATCGCTTTTTCATCGTCTTTAATCTTGACGGATCTTTCCGATAGAGAAAACTGTGTGTAATGGTATTATCGCGAAGGTGATTCTTCGCTGATTATCCGATTGCCAAAGATTGCTACGGCGAAGCAACAACGACAAAGAATAGCAATTTAAACCATGTTATATTTGGCAGACTATTCTATTCATATATTGTAATCTCAACATTATCTAATGTCATGTGTATGGAGAGAACTTACAAACATACATTGAAGTATATTATACTAATTATTTCAACCATCGTTGGATGGAGTTGATAAAAACACCGTACTCTCCTCTTCCCCTTTGCCAACTATAGTATCCCCCTCTTTTAAAAGTTGCAATGTAATATTTATTTGTTATATTCTATTAATGTGATTTTACAGTGAACGCATATAATATATTTAAAATTTCATAAATATATATTATAGTTTATATTTGGATTTGGGTTTAGTGTTTGAAGTTTAGGTTTTCGTATTTAGTGGTTGGGTTGGGTAATGTTTACTTTGTAACTTACACGGTTTGAATGATTTATTATACTATTTAGATTGTATAGAATAGAAAATATGTAATTTGCTAACCAAGTAAATATGCCTTCAAATGTTTAATATTAAAAAAAAATTATAAATTGTATTTGGATTTATAGATTCCTATCTAAAGTTTCGATTTACTAAGTAATGGTTTGAGTATAGTAAACCATATTATATACATTCTATTTGGGTTTATACTTTCTTGATTAGGATTTAGACTATATGAAATAAAATATATACAATCTTCTAACCAAGTAAATGTCCTTCAAATATCTAATATTGGAAAACAATTTATATATTGTATTTAGATTTATAGGTTCATACCTAGAATTTAGATTTACTAAGTAAGAGTTTGGGTATTGTAGTCATAGGTTAAAGGTGGGTTTATTATGTATGGTTTCCACCACATGTTGTGTGCTGGTACTATGTTGATGACATAGAATAGTACGTGGATGTCTTACCAAATTCCAATTCTGCAAAGTATTGTATCGTATCCACTTATTTACTACGTATATTAATAAATGTATGGGGTAAAAAAAAGTTACGTAGAGGTCCTATTAAACTTCAATTCTGCACATCAATCTCATAAAAGTGTCCACACCATAAACCATCAACATCATCTCCTTCTTATTTTTGTACCAGCAACTTGCACTTATGGAGGGTACAACCGAATAACATGAAGCTTAAATGTTAATTTTTTCATTTCGTCAAAATCAATATCATACACTTAATTTCAGTTATGATTTTGGTTATTTGGTAAATACGCCCTTATAAGTATGTATACGGAATTACGGGCTCTTACAAGTTAAGATATGGTTGTTTAGTGAAAGTAGTTGGTTAACTTCTAACTGACCTCGTAAGAAGTGAGAATGTGGTTAGATTTGATTGGTTTAGCTCTTTTTTATTTCAACTTACCGCAATGAAACCCAGATTCATGAAAAAACACAAACTTTAATATCTCTTTTTTGTTAATTTTTATTTTTAAATTACTTAGCCATTTAATTTGTGACAATAGTTTATAAATTATTTAACCATTTAATCTGTCCCAAATTATTTAGCAAGTTTCGTTTCTGTTTATTTCGTTAATTAGAGTTTGTCCAGAGACAAAGATCAAAGAAACAGAAACAAAACTTGTATCAGAGTTTAATGAAAGATATAAACAAGGACTGACAAACAGAAGAATATGTAGAACATAGGTCATTCAGATATATTTTTTTTTGTTCAAGGTCATTCAGATAAAAAAGATAAAAGATAAGTGAAAAAATAACCTGAGAAACTAGTCAACATAGCTTTCCCTGTGCGGATGGGTATCAAATGAGAATCAAAGATTTCCATAATTTCTAAATAAATAAGAAAATGTGATATTTTAATAGAAAGACTTGAAAAATGGGCATGTGCTTCAATTCTTTTCTTTTTGGGCTGCCTGTCTCTGTCGAGATTATCTCTCTTTACTTAGCTGGAATCTTCTCTTTTTTTTTTTTTTTGAAATATAACTGGTTTCTCATTGCAACTAGTTTCTTCCAAGTTATCGATCCATTTCCCTTAATCCCTTTTCAGAAAAAAAAAGAATCAGTTCATTTTCCATAAACTTCTCCAAATCCTAAATTACTAAAGAAAAATATATGTAATATATTCTTCAAAACCCTGTTTTCATAATTTCAATTCAAATCTTTACCAACCTCGAGTCTTCTTCTCTAGTTGTATCTTGTCTGAAGTGTTCTCTAATTACACCATTTCAAGCATTCCCTTCTCCGTTCCTAGCTGCCAAAAAATAATCTTATCTTTGTGTCAAAGTTTCCGTTTCTCCAAATCATAAAAATCCCAATTCCCAAAAAAAAAAAAAAAAAGAAATTTGAAGCCTAAAAACCCAATCGGCTTCTAATTGTAAAAAATCCGAGATTTAAGGACAAAACAATGTCAGTGGCCTGTGGACTCGAATGCGTCTTCTGCGTGGGGTTCAGCCGGTGGGCATGGAAACGCTGCACACACGTGGGATCCGACGACAGCGCCACGTGGGCAGCAGCAACACCCGAAGAGTTCGAGCCCATCCCACGAATCTGCCGCGTGATCCTCGCCGTCTACGAGCCCGATCTCCGAAACCCCAAAGTCTCTCCGTCGATCGGAAAGTTCGACCTGAACCCGGATTGGGTCATCAAACGAGTGACCTACGAGAAGACCCAAGGACGATCTCCGCCGTACATCGTCTACGTCGACCACGACCACCGTGAGATCGTACTCGCGATCCGCGGCTTGAACTTGGCCAAGGAGAGCGATTACAAGATCCTTCTCAATAACAAACTGGGTCAGAAGATGCTCGGCGGTGGGTACGTTCATCACGGGCTCTTGGAATCGGCGGTTTGGGTTTTGAATCAAGAATCGGAGACGCTTCGTGGACTCTGGGAGGAGAATGGGAGAGAGTACGATTTGGTCTTCGCTGGTCATTCTCTGGGGTCTGGTGTTGCGGCGTTGATGGCGGTTCTGGTGGTTAATACTCCGGCGATGATCGGTGGTGTGCCCAGGAGCAAGATCAGGTGTTTCGCTCTGGCTCCGGCCAGGTGTATGTCGCTTAACCTCGCCGTTAAGTATGCTGACGTCATCTTCTCCGTTATTTTGCAGGTTTGAACACCCTTTGTTTTTTTATTTTTTTTATCAATTAGTGCCAATATGGTTATTTAAAAAGATTTAAGAATATGGTTTTAAGAGATTTTAATTCTAAATATAGCGTAAGACATTGGAGTTACAATGTTAGATGAATTGAGAATTTGTTTAACAGAAAAAATGTTGAAATGATGTCTGAATACTCTTTCAGAATAGTTTTGCAACATTTGATAAGATAAAAAATTGACAATTTCTAGGTTGTAAAATAAGGATTTAAATTTAAAGGCGTATTCTGATTAATTTTTTTAGACGTGAGAATTTTGTTCTTTAAGATTTTTATAGTGTAGATTTTAAGACTAATTTCTTAATTTTATGGTTATTCAAAATTGATAGAAATTCTGAATAATTGTGATAAAAAATTTACACTATTTTATTAACTCTTTTGTTTGAATTGTGATGGTTAGTCCATTTTTGACCAAAGCATTGTCATAATCAGCCTTCCTAAGATAAGAATATGCTTTGTCTTATAACATTGATTCGAAGCTTTTAGTCAAAATATTCTGCTAAGTTTGTACTCATTACAACGTTAGATAATAAAATTGACAGTTTTTTTTTTAGTTTGTAATACAAGTAGTATTGTGATTTATGTTTCAAGGATTATGGTTTAGTTTTTTCCTTTTGAAGTGAGAATTCTGTTCTTAAGATTTTTATAGTGTAGATTTTAGACTCATTTTTTAAATTTATACGGATATTAAAAAATTGATAGGAAATAGGTTGAAATGATGTCTACATTTTTAGGATAACTATACAATTTAGATGAGATAACAGAGATTGTAAAACATTGGTTTAGTTTATTTAATTCTGAATAATTTTATAATTTTGATATAAAAATTCACACTATGTTTAATAATTCTTTCGTTTGGATTGTGGATGGTTATGTCCATTTTTGACCAAAGCATTGTCATAATCAGCCTCCCTAAGTTAAGAATATGCTCTGTGTCTTATAACATTGAATCGAAGCTTTAGTCAGAATATTCTGCTAAGTTTGTACTCATTGAGGAGCTTGTTTGGTTGGTTGTTAAGAAAAGCATGTTAAACGTGAAGTAAAATACTGCTGCTAAGTATATGAATATCAACTCAAGAAACTTATATTTTGTCTCGTAGGATGACTTTTTACCAAGAACGGCGACGCCATTAGAGGATATTTTCAAGTCCATCTTCTGGTTAGTGTTTCTGCATAGTCATTCTTTTGTTCCAAAATGCTTCTATACTTTAATAGGAACTTATTTGTATTATGT